>NC_138501.1:19092459-19692459 GCF_964252035.2 Podarcis erhardii
TCTCTTTGACATCTGGTGGGAGGGCGTTCCACAGGGAGGGTGCCACTACCGAGAAGGCCCTCTGCCTGGTTCCCTGTAACTTGGCTTCTCGCAGTGAGGGAACCGCCAGAAGGCCCTCGGTGCTGGACCTCAGTGTCCGGGTAGAACGATGGGGGTGGAGACGCTCCTTCAGGTATACTGGACCGAGGCCGTTTAGGGCTTTAAAGGTCAGCACCAACACTTTGAATTGTGCTCGGAAACGTACTGGGAGCCAATGTAGGTCTTTCAAGACTGGTGTTATATGGTCTCGGCGGCCGCTCCCAGTCACCAGTCTGGCTGCTGCGTTCTGGATTAGTTGTAGTTTCCGGGTCACCTTCAAAGGTAGCCCCACGTAGAGCGCATTGCAGTAGTCCAAGTAAAGTAATTTTTTTAATGAAATGATTTTAGAATGTTGTATTATATTATTGTTGTTAGCTGCCCTTTGGCTGGGGAGGACGGGATATAAATAAATTTATTATTATTATTATTATTATTATTATTATTATTATTATTATTATTAATCATCACATTTAGGAACACTCACAGTTTCCCAGGGGTCCTAAAAACATGCCCAAATGATCATGTGACTCAGCCCTTGTGCTCAAGGGGATGGAAGAAGCAGCCTTCTGCTCCTAGGAGGGATGATTATTCTTGCTTGAAGCAGCTTTCCTGATAACAAAAGGAACTCCCTGTGATAAAGTTTGAGAGCCCCTTTTATAAGGACGCTTGGCCTAATTAAGTCGATAGTGTTTTCAGAGGCATCTCCTCTTTCCATTCAAGAGGCCGAGTTTGATGGAGTATAATGAGTGTTAATCTTGATAGAGCATTGGATTTCTACCAACTTGTACGGTTCGGTGATGCATGAGTGTATCCACTTTGCCAAGACAAAGGAAGAAACTTGCTTCTGGCTTTCACAGAAGCACAAAGGGGGGGGGGGGGACTGTCTTCCAAAATGGCTTAGGGTTACACGAGGATCTCAGTATATGCCAGAGGCATTTGGGGACAAACCTCGTGAGCATCTAAGACCACATCAGATATAAAAGTTTGGGGGGGCACATGTAATTTGTGCAATTTCAGCAAAAGAAGTCATGAAAAATGACTCAACATGTGCTGGGATCCACCTGGAGAAGGTCCAACTGCTTCTCCATCTGGGTGTTCTTTCCAAAGATCCCTCCCTCCCTGGATCTCTCTTAATGCCCTTTAAAATATCAGGAGTTCAAACAGCAGTTTGTCAAATTCTCTTCCACAAATTTGTCTAATTCTCTCTAAAAGCCACCCAAGTCGGTGGCCAACACTCTCCCAAATTGCATAGCTCTGTGAACATGTCCATTCTCTGTCTGCCCTGAATCTTCTGACATTCAGCTTTGATGACATCACGGTGAAAAAGAATTGCCAAAGGGATGTGCATCTAATCTAGTTAATGATCAGGTCTAAAACAAGCAGGAAGATGCTTCTCTCCCCCTTGTAAAAAACAGCAAAACAAAACAAAAAACATATTAATCGCCATTACTGTCCATGTTTTTATTGGCCAGTTGTCAGCAGTTGGGTTACGGAAGTGGTAGTCTTTCTCCATTGATGTGTAATGTGTACAGCAAGACAAGAGGCTTTTAAACTGGTTGAAAAAATTCCTAAAATGTGCTGTGGGAGGGAGGGAGGGACCTCCTAAAAAGCAATGCTACAGCACCTGGCTTCCTTGATGTTCCAAGCAGATTAAGGCTTCGTTTTGCCCTGCCCTGCCCTGCCAGACAATTATTGATATTTGAGGTCTCTGTTTCAGTGAAAGTCATCCTCCTTTGCCTCCCTGGCTTTTCTACGAGGCTGTCAATCTCGGGTCAGGATGAACATGCTAATTGACTGCCTCGTTAATTTATTTATGGCTAATGACAGAAAGAAAAATGTGGGACGCTCATGGTCCAAGGCCTTCAGTGAAGAACTATTCACGTTTTAAAGGAATGTCTTTAACTACCCACCATTACTAATTTAGCTGATCGTCATGCATTATATTTAAAGATCATCAACACCCAGCAAAGTGCTGCCTTATTATGGAAGGAAATGTACTGGGGAGAGGAAAGCATTACATGTTCCACACAACAATTGGAGCTTTCAAGCATATTGTATTACGAGAACAGGGAAACTGTTCTAGCATTTGAAAGTAGGATGCAGAATAATTATATTCAATTAACTAAGGGCTTCTTGGGCAGTTGGCCCAACAACACACTTTATATGCCATGGCCTCAGAAAGGAGAACGAAATCAGTTGGTGGGAATTATTTTCCCGTTGCACCAGGCATCTTGGCTCATGTTAAGCATATTATAAAAGGGCCAGAATTTCTATTAACATTAAAACAATTAGGAGAGCCTTGTGTGGTGCAGTGGTTAGAGTGTTGGACCAGGACCCGGGAGATCAGGGTTCGGTTTTTTTTTTTTAATAATATTTATTCAGGTTTTAAAACATTGCAACGTAAAAAACAGAAAACACAATACAAAAAAGAAAACGAAACATTTCCAAGAAAAAATGCAAAAAATAGAAAAAGAAGAAATGGAAATGGAAGAAATTTAAAGACTATTTAGCTAAATATGCTAAGATAATTTAAATAGAAATACTTGCCAGTACCAGATTGGCCTAGCATTTAAATAAGTGATGTTATAGAATAATATGTTTAAAGTAAAAATGAAAAGAAAGAAAGATGTTAATTGATTAAGTAAATTACACGTGAAAACAGTTTTGGAAAACTGTTACAGTGATATACATTGAAACTCAGTCTGGGGGAGTTGAGGAAGTCACCCAACAATGCAAAGAAAAAGGGAATTATTATACTTAAGATTTATGTTTGTTTGTTTATCTGTTTATTTCTTTATATATATGGAAAATCAATAAAAAAATTGAGAAAAAGAAAAAGAAAATAGCAATCCTGGCTATTCAAACATTAGGTATTCTGTATATATGGTCGTCCTCTTTTTGGCATATATTTTCCCCTAGAAGATTTCTTTTTATATATAAAAAAGTTCAGTTCAGTTGGTGTTGCAGAACTGTTTTATTCCTCCTAAAGTGGATCCTGCAGCCCAGTCATCCATTTCTGAATGGCATAAACTGCCACCTCTCTGCAAAGGATGGATTCTGCATGGGGGGATGCCTCAGCAAAGTTGAGCGAAACCGCAGTAAATGCAGACAAAAATATGGTGGAAATTATTCCTCCAGCTCAATTTGTAGCAGCTTGCTTGCCAAAATCCTTGCAACAAAAATATTGATGTCTGGCGGGTGTTACGGTAAAATCTGGGTGCGGAGTTGCCCTGCCACCCAGCACGTCGGACTAAGTCCGCGGGTCCTAGCGGAAGAAATGAGTTCAGCCAGAGACGGAGCAAAATGCGGAGATCCGAGTTTATTGGCCAACAGGTTCAAGATGAGATTGAACCCCGAGAATGGGGCGACATAGACTTTTAAAAGTTCCCTCCAAGTCCCAGAATACAATGCAGGAAAACGTCATGAATACATCATGGGAAGGTTGGGTTACATGTAAACACGTCATGAATACATTACGGTCAGGTAGGGTTACACTTATTAGCATTTCAGGAAGGGAGGGGGAGATATGCAGAGTGAAGGGATATGCATAGATAACATGGATAAACATTTCCTGAGTACAGGTGGTGGCAAGACAATGGAACAGATATGCATCGTCTGCCACTTGGCATTGCCCGGAGGAAGGGTTTGGCAGAACGATCCGATCGGATTAGGGTCTTCCTGAGTACGTGACCTGTCGCACAGGGGATTATGGCAGTGGGGCAGCAACATGGAGTCCAGAGGGAACAGAGTAGAACGATGTCGGAACGAAGAAAATCGGAGCTTTGGCTGATTTTATATCATTTTCCGAAGCTTTCGGCCGCCTCGCCGGTCAAGTGTATATTGTACATTGGAAACGGAAACAAATGGATACATTGTAACCAGACTTTGACAGTTTTACGAGGTCGCTGGTTTCGGTTCCATTGTTCTCGCAGCGGGGGGCCGTCAGCAACTTGTCAGGAGGTTAAATGAGGCGTGCAAGAGCTTCCGAGCTAGCTCCTGCAGGGGAAGGCACGCTCCTGATTGGCTGAGGCGCGGCCATTATAGTCAATGGAGGGTTTAGTTTGATACGGTCAACTCATGTTGAGAATAGGGCGAAAGGAAGGCATAGAAAAGGCATAGGAAAGAAGGGCTTATTCCGCCCGTATAGAGAGATAAGGAATATTTATAAGGTCAAGGGGTATAGTGTGGTGCTTGTGCAACAGTGTAGGGGTTCAGGGGCTGGGCGTCATCGAGGTCATCGCCTCGGGCCCCCTTTGAGGAGAAGGAGGTGAGGAAAGGTGCCCCCCCCCTCTCCTTCCGTATCAGTCCCCCATTCGGAGATAGATTTGCATCAAAGTTCTGTAAGAACTTGCAAATCCTTTCTCCGCACCCTATACCCCTGTGATTTCGTACTCTCCTTCCCCCAAGTGTCTCATTTGCACGTATTCAGGGAAGATGGGGCCGTTACGGGAGCGGGAATAGGCTCGGAGGGAAAGAGGGGTGGATTGAGTAGGACAGCGGAGAAGAGAGCAGCAAGGGGAGACACAGTGTATGGTACAGCAGAGTACAGAGATGCAAAGGACGACAATAAGGGCAGCAAGCAATATCACCTTAAGTAGCTGTCGGAGCCATCCGAGTTTGGGCAGCCAGTTCCATAAGTCTACATCGGACAGTCCCTCGTGCTGTATTTCGGTCAGCCTTCCTGCCAGCTCATGGATGTTATTCAGATGTCCGGTGATATTTAGGGTCTGGTCAGTTACGTATGTACAGCACTCTGTCCCTATTAACGCACATGTCCCACCTTGGCTGGACAGCAAAAAGTCCGTCGCGATCCTAGTCTGCAAGCCCATCTGGCGCACCTCTGACAGCTCCGACACCAGAGAGTCGGTGATTTGGGTTGTTTCTTGCATAAACTTGAGGAGGATGTCGGTGAGTCGGAGGATGTCGACGTGGTTAGATCCTGCCCCGTAGGCGGGGAAGAGTGCCCGTCCTACGGTCTCCCCGTTTGCAGCGACGTCAGATAGGTCTGATAGTCCCTTCTGGTCCCTTTTATTCCTCTGCCTCCCCGGGGGCAGATGAGGGACTACTCGGATGCCCGGGACGATGTAACCCACGAAGCAGGAGCCCGACATATGTGGACTCACCCAGGTATATGCACGATGGCCACATACCCAAAATAAGCCACTGAGGTAGGATTCCATCCTCCCCGAGGCAAAGGCTTGTAATAACAGAGAGTCGGTATGCTGAGGTTGCCAGGTCGGAGGGTGTCCGATGACGCTGGCCCAAGCGAGAGTGAGATCTTGGAAAGTCCGTGATCCTGTCACATCGGTGACAGTGGCTTGGCCATTTGGTAGGAGTTCTAAGTTGGAGACGCAGGTACTGGACCCAATAAATGTCCCTTCTCCGGTGAAAGTGCGGCAAAGGGGTCCCTTCGTAGGGCCAGTCAGATACAGGTATTGATGCGTTAAGTTCAATGCTGTTAAATTCCAGGAGGCGACATCTCCGGACTGGAACTGTTGTATAGTCACTGGTACCGGAACAAGGGGGAGGCTTTGCTGGAGGTGGCTGGGCGCATGGGCACAGACCCAGCACTCCGGATAGGGCGCCTCTTGGGCCACTCGGCTGAGGAGTCTGATGTAGGAGTTCTGCTCCCAGGAGGAAAGAAGATCCTCTCCCGGGGGCGAGGCGTCGCTGCCAAGTTGTCGGGGTGCCGTGCCGAGAGGATGAAGTGGGTCGGTGGTGTTCAAGAGTCGCCGGTCTCTGGCTATGCCCCCACATCTCAAAGGTCCAGCGACATCCCATGTGGGGGGTCGAGAGGGGTGAGCTGGGTGGTACCAACCTTCTAGGTATTCTGCCCCCTTCCAGTCATGAGTGGCTCCGAGGTTCCAGAGGCAGCAGAACCCCCTTAGGCAAAGTCCTTGAAGCTGGGGTTTTCTGGGTTCCGGGATCATGAGGAGGCATTGGAATCCGAAGATTAGGTTGTCTGAGGGGTCCGTTGTGTCAGTGTACGATGATGTGGCCCCTCCTTTCTCAACTTCGGTCCAATTCGGGTTTCTCAAAAGTTCCCCGCCTCCGTAAAGGAAATGAGTCCCGTTTTTACACTGCAGGCGGTAGTAGGAACGGTCAATGGTGATGGCAGCTGACCCGATTCGGTGTAAATTTTTGTCCCGAATGAAAAGTTCCCAATATTCATTATCAGTTAGTCGGGGTACGAGGGAATGGCGCAACAATGTCCGAGATTCGGGGAGGCAGAAGTCAAAGTCCCCCATTCGGGCAGGATTTGACTTCCCCCCAGTCTCCACTCGGTGATAGTCCAGGAAATGGTAGTCCGTGGGTAGCCCAATACAGTGGTTCGTGGGTGTTGCTGCACATTGGGTCAGGGTTCCGATGAGGAGGAAGATGAAAATGAGGTCCATGATCAAGTGTGTTAGAAGAGCTGTCAAACGAGAGGGCTGTCAAGTGAGCTGTCAGACGGGAGGAGGTGTTGAACGAGGGGTGCTGTCAAACGAGCTGTCCGGGGAGTTGTCAAACGAGCTGTCAGGGGAGCTGTCAAACGAGCTGTCAGGGGAGCTGTCAAACGAGCTGTCAGGCGGAAGGAGCTGTCAAACGCGCTTCAGACGGAGCTTGATAGCGTCGGAATCCGGGATGATTTCGGATGTCCAGTTGGGTGTTGCTGTTTCAGGTCCGGTCTGTTGAGCCCGAACTTGGCTCCGATCTGGTCCGGTCTGTTGGGCCCGATTCTGGCCCCGATCTGGTCCGGTCTGTTGGGCCCGATTCTGGCCCCGATCTGGTCCGGTCTGTTGGGCCCGATTCTGACCCCGATCTGGTCCGGTCTGTTGGTCGTCGTCGTCGTCGATGTATGAAATTGGTGGGTTGGGCGGGGTCGAAAAGGTGAAGTCCTCGCCGAGACTGTCCTCTGGTTCTTGGGGAGGGGGCGATGACTTACACCTAGTGTGGTGTAACCAGGAGTTCTTTTCGCCTACCTTCACGGCTGTTGGTGAAGTCAAGAGGACCTGGTAGGGACCTTCCCACGCTGGTTGGAGCGGTTCCTTTTGATAGACCTTGGTTAGGATCCAATCTCCGGGATGGAAGGAGTGGGCTTGGACGTCGATGGGTAGGTTCTGTCCTTCAATGGCAGCATACTGATGGAGGCGTTGTAGCTGTGTCTGGAGCTGAATAACATAATTAGTAAGTTCTGCTTCTCCCAGATCCAGCTCTGAGAGTGGGAATAGAGTGTTGTAGACTGGTGGGGGTCTCCCAAATAAAAGTTCGAATGGGGAGAGCTTCAAACGTTCAGTTGGGGCACTACGTATATTGTGGAGGACCAGTGGGAGTGCATTGACCCACTTCAAGCCCGTAAGGTTGCAAAGTTTTCCCAACTGTATTTTTATTTCTTGGTTCATTCGTTCTACTTGGCCAGAGGACTGCGGGTGATATGGTGTGTGGAGGTCCCATTTAATTTGGAGGGCTTTGGCCACTAATTGCACTATTTCGGCAGTAAAGTGAGATCCTCTGTCGCTGTCTAGGCGACGAGGTATTCCATATCGGGGAATAATATCTTGTAGGAGAGCCCTAGCAACTACAGATGCGGTAGCTTTCCGGCAAGGGAATCCCTCTACCCATGAAGAAAATTGGTCCACTATGATTAAAGCGTGTTTAAAACCCTGGCATTGGGGCAGATCGATAAAGTCGAGTTGTAAGTTTTCGAAAGGGACAAAGGTCCATGGTCTAGCTCCTGGTGGTTTCTTAGGTTCACGCTTGGGATTGAAGCGATGACAGGTTATGCAATTCTTTGATGCTGCCACAGCGGCGGCAGCTATCCCTGGGGCATACCAAGATCTAATAACATGTTCCATCAACCTCCCCTTTCCCCAGTGTGTCCGTTGGTGAAGAATCCTCACTACTTTTGGAGTCCAGGCCTTTGGAAGGACGGTTCTTCCATCGGGGAGGACCCAGATGCCGTTTTGTTCCGTGGCCCCTATAGATTGCCACATGGCTCTTTCGTCCTCTGGTGCAGATTTATAAATCTCTGTTAAGTCTAGATCTGTGGGTAGTTGTAAGGCTTGGAATTCAGAGTCATTGTTGGGGATACGAAGGGCAGCTATCTGTGCGGCTTTGTCGGCTCGTCTATTTCCTTTGGAGACTAAATCCCTGCCTTTGGTATGGGCTTTACAGTGGACAACGGCGATCGCAGCGGGTAAGTGAATTGCCGTCAGAAGTCGTTCTACAAGAGCGGCATGTGAAATTTGGGATCCGGCGGCGGTCAGGAAACCTCTCTGAAGCCAGATTTGGCCGGTTGTGTGTACTAACCCAAAACAATATTTACTGTCTGTATAAATGGTTATCCTTTTCCCTTCGCCAATCTCGCAGGCGCGTATAAGCGCAATTAACTCGGCAGCTTGGGCGCTGTATTGTGGGTTGATCGGATTTGACTCTAACACCTCGAAGTCCGAGACCACTGCATACCCAGTCTTTCTTATGCCTTCAATGACTTTAGAACTGCCATCAGTATACATTATTAAGTCTGCATTTTCCAGGGGAAGGTGGTCTAAATCTTCTCGGGGTTTTTCTGCTTGTCGGACTATGGTAGCACAGTCATGATGCGGGGTGCCATCGTCGGGAAGGGGTAGCAAGGTGGCGGGATTTAGGGAAGTGACACGCTTGATGGTGACATTTGATGGGGTTAATAGAAGGGCCTCGTACCGGTTGAGGCGGGAATTGGAGAAGTGGTGACATCCCTTCAGTGTTAGGAGTGTTGAGACTGAGTGGGGCACGTGAATTGTGATCTCATGGCCCAGGACTGTTTCTTGAGCTTTCTCCAGGAGGAGCGCAGCAGCAGCGATAGCTCTTAGGCAACTGACTGCCCCCTTTGCCGTGGTGTCGAGTTGTAAACTGTAATAGGCTACTGGCCTTTCCTGGCCTCGAAAGGGTTGGGTTAGGACGCCTGAGGCAACCCCCATTTGTTCATGAATGAACAAGTTAAAGGGGATCCGGTAGTCGGGCAGTCCTAAAGCAGGAGCTGATCTGAGTTCTCGTTTTAAACGTTCAAAGGATTTATAAGCTTCTTCTTCCCAGACCAATGGGTCTGGGTGGTCTTGGCGGGTCATGGCGGTTAGAGGCTTCGTTATTTCTCCGTAGCCAGCAATCCATGCTCTACAAAAGCCGGCCATGCCAAGGAAGCCGCGTAACTGTCGCTTTGTTTTTGGGAGGGGGATCTTGGTGACCATTTCAACTCTGTCAGTGGCGAGGCTTCGGGTACCCACCCCCAAGATGTGCCCGAGGTATTTTACTTCTTGTTTACAGTATTGGAGTTTCTTGGGGGACACTTTGTGCCCCTTCCTCGCTAGTTCAGACAGGAGGTGTTTAGTGTCCATTTTGCATGCCTCTTCGCTAGTAGAGCATAATAAGAGGTCATCTACGTAGAGCAAGAGGGCGGAGCTTGCAGGGAGATGGATGTCTTGTAAATCTTGGTGTAAAATGGCTGAAAATATTGCAGGTGACTCCACATACCCCTGGGGTAGCCTTGTCCAAGTTAACTGACTGGGTCCCCAGGTAAAAGCGAAGAGGAATTGGCTAGCTGGGTCCAAGGGTATGCTGAAGAAGGCGGAGCATAAGTCCGCGGCAGAGTACCAAGTTGTTCCCGCCGGAATTGCGTTCAGGAGGGAGTTTGGGTTGCCCACCACTGGGTGTCGGGGTATTACGAACTGGTTTACTAGTCTCAGGTCCTGGACAAAACGGTATCGGACTGGGGCTCCCTCCTTCGAGGGCTTCTTTACCGGGAGTACGGGAGTATTGCAGGGCGAGGCGCATGGAACTAAGATCCCTTTCTCGAGGAAGTCCTCGATCATGGGTGTTAACCCTTCGATGGCTTCTTTAGGCAAGGGGTATTGTTTGGTGCAAGGGAAGGGTAGGTCGGTTCTGTAGGTGATCTTAACGGGAGTGGCTGATATCAGGAGTCCGACAGAGGTTGATTCAGTGCCCCATAAGGAAGGGGGTAATTCGTTTTCTAACTCTGGAGGGAGTTCGGGAAACTGACGGTCCGATTTCGCTTCTTGTACAATACCCTGGAACGCGGGGATGGATTCCTCGGGCATATATAGGTAGATGCCATCTGAGGAGCACTTTATGGTGGCGTTGAGTTTACATAGGAGATCTCTGCCGAGGAGATTAACAGGACTGCTAGTTAAAAGGAAGGTGTGTTCTGCTAGTAGGGGTCCAAGGGTGACTTTAGCCGGTTGCGAGAGTGGGCAAGTGCGGGGTATCCCGTCTAGTCCCATAACTTTCTTGGTCACCGTCCCTGGTTGTAGATGACTATCGGTTAAGGTGGAATATGTGGCCCCTGTGTCTAGTAGACATTGATAGGGGTGGCCATCAATCTCGATAGTGCAGACAGGATCTTCCGGTGACAACGCTAACACTGGGCAGATGGTTTGGGTTGGACTCAGACTGGGATCCCCTTCTGGTTGTCAATAAGTATCTTGATCCTCAGGTGACGGCTGGTTTGGGGGGTGCAAAGGGGGAGCTGTGGCGTTTGCCCAAGGGTGAGTAGGCGCGTTCAGGGCTGGCATCTGGGTCTTTGGGCCCGGTTGGGGTCGTTGGGTCTTAGGCATTTGGTTCGGAGGCATTTGTGGAATGTAGTCTTCCGGTGGATGATTAATGTGCCCCTGGTTTAGGTTAGATTGCGGGAGGAGGGGGGGCTGGTTTGTTCGGG
The DNA here is from genome assembly GCF_964252035.2 of Podarcis erhardii. Classification (NCBI taxonomy): domain Eukaryota; kingdom Metazoa; phylum Chordata; class Lepidosauria; order Squamata; family Lacertidae; genus Podarcis; species Podarcis erhardii. The sequence goes on from NC_138501.1 coordinate 19,103,228, forward strand.
TAGGGAAGGGCAGGGAGCCCTGTCCTCCGTAGGGTGGTGTGTTAAGGTAAGGGCAGAATCTTTTTATGTGTCCCTCTTCTTGGCAATAGTAGCACCCTCCGGTGCCTGGTCCCCATGATCTATAGGGATTTGGAGGTCCTCCACCCCGGACTCCCCTTCCGCGGCTGAGGCCTCTGCCCCGGTTAAGGCCATAGGTAGTTTCCATGCTCAAAGCCAAGATGTGTTCGGCCTCAGGTTTTGTTTCTTTTTTCTTTCTTTCATCTCTAGAGTTATAGACGGATTTTGCGATGGATAAGATTTCGCTTATACTCTTCCCATCGTATCCAATTTGGAGATTCAGGGCTTTCCTAATGTCTGGGCAGGCCTGATCCTTGAAGAAACCTTTAACAATTACTTCATGTTGTGGATTCTCGGGGTCTATTCCCCCCCACGTTTTGATGGCAGCGACTAATCTGGTATAATAATCAGACGGGTGCTCATTTGGTCCTTGCATTACCGTCTGGACTTTAGTCCAATTTACGGTGCGTTGTCCGGCAGCCTTTACACCATCTAGAATGGCTTTCTTAAATAGTTTCAGGTACCAGATTCCATTGGTGGTGTTATAATCCCATGCAGGCTCGACTCGGAGGCATTGCGCTGTGAGGGCCTGTAACCCTTGGGGTCGTCCCCTCTGATAGTCGGGTGATTCTATGGCTTCCCCCGCTTTCGTTAAAATATCCGCCTTCTCAGCCTCATTGAAGAGGGCGTTCAGGAGGACATGGACATCAGGCCAGGTGGGGTTATGGGTGGAAAAGATGGCGCTGATTTGGCGGTGGCATTTATCGGGGTCGTCCCTCAGGGAGGGCATCTGGTTTGACCAAGTTACGAGGTCCGAGGTATAGAAGGGTTGGTGTGTATAAACCATTCGTGGGGGTCCATCAGGTTGAAGTGGTGGAATCGGCAAAGCCCTTAGGGGCATTTGGACCGCGGTAGAGCTCACGGTAGAGCTCACCTGATCGGAAGTTCCTGGGGTTTCTGCAGTGAGGTCTAGAAGTTCTGCAGTGGGCGCACGAGATTCCAAGGGGGAAAGGCTTTCTCTGGCTTGGACGGGGTTCTCAACTACGTTTTGACGCGTTGAAGGGGGGGTCTTTGTCTTAGCCTGTCCGGGGTCTTTCTGGTCTCTTTTAGCCTGTAGCCTCGTGACTCTTTTATTCTCATTGCTTTGTGTCCCCTCATCCCCCGTTTCTTCATCACTACTAGATGGCGGCGACGGCGATCCTCTATAATAAAAGGGGATCAGGGCCCGTTGTGTGTCATCATCTACGGAGTGCCCTTCGTAAGGGGGGGGCATGGGGTGCCGTCCGGGATTCAATATGGGTAGCTGGTAAGATGTAATTCCTTTTGGGGCTTGCAGGAATCCCTTTACAGCCTCAAAGGTAGCTAGGTATTCCAACTGACGGGGTTTTTCTTCCATCAGGTATCTCTTTAGGTGGTTCATACGTTCTTCATTAAACGAACCTCCCACCGGCCAACGCAATTCGGGCTTGGCGGAGGCGGTGCTGGCGGGCCAGATTTTAGAACAGAGGTCCTCTAATTTTTGCTTTGATAATAATTTGTGGCCTGGAATCGTCTTCCAATAAGTGATGACAAATTGGAGAGGAGAGTCAGGGTCCCTCTGAGACTGAGAAGGCTTTCTAGAAGCCTTCTTCCCAGAGTGAGCCCGCTCACGTTTGGAAGCCTGGGTACCCATTCTATGTTTTTACGCGTGTCTAGACAGAAAGAGGGGAGAGAAAGGGTGGTAAGGATTGGTATATCTAGGAGATTGATATACTTAATACGGGATTTATAGTAAAGAAAGGTTTCTAGTCGCTTGGCAACTTCCTTAGAGGGTTTTTAGAGAGCTCTAGCTATCCGGTATTCCTTCCTATTTCCTTAGTCAATAACCTGGGGTCCTTTTCCACTCTGCCAATCCCGCCCAATTCCTCATGGGCTATCCCTCCTGGCAACCTCCTACCTATCGTCAATCTCAGGAAAAGGGGCCCTACTGAACGCCTGCGCCACGCAGTGCCAGATCAGGTGATCCCTGGATAGAGTCTTGGTTCGAAAATCCCCCTTGCTTTCGGAAGCGGGCTTACGGTACACGTGGTACGTAGCCCGACCGGTGCGGCTGGGATTGGGATAGAAAGCAAGACCACTTCCTGCCCCCTAGAAAGGACGCTCGGGAAGCTCGGAAAAAGAACTCCAACCCCTTGCTTTCAACTGGGATCACCCGTTGCGGAGAGTCGACTATCTTTCAAGTCGGGTCTCTCCGTCTTACTTTCGGGCTCCCAATTGGTGCGGCTGGCTGGAGAAATATAGAGAAAGAGATAGAGCTCAGAACCCCCCTTCGGGTCGAGCAGCAGTCCACGGTCTCTCTTACCAATTGGACCAAGAGACAGGCGAGAAAGAGCGATAGAGAGGAGGGCAGAGATTTCGGTTGCCAGGAGATTTCCACCCCCTTCCCACCAGTGCACTGGATTTTCTCTTCCTATACTCACGAGTCTTCTATGGCGATCCCGGGATCGATGAATAAGCCGGCCGGATTCCCTTTGCTCCCCGGCTGAACCCTAGGGACGTTCGATTACCGCCCGGAAGATGGCCGGAGGTCCAAAGGATCTTCCCAGGCAAAATGGCCCGGAGCCGGCTGAAGATTTCGGGGCCCCCGGTCAGCAACACGGGAGTACCGCCCGCCCCACGTTGGGCGCCAAATGTTACGGTAAAATCTGGGTGCGGAGTTGCCCTGCCACCCAGCACGTCGGACTAAGTCCGCGGGTCCTAGCGGAAGAAATGAGTTCAGCCAGAGACGGAGCAAAATGCGGAGATCCGAGTTTATTGGCCAACAGGTTCAAGATGAGATTGAACCCCGAGAATGGGGCGACATAGACTTTTAAAAGTTCCCTCCAAGTCCCAGAATACAATGCAGGAAAACGTCATGAATACATCATGGGAAGGTTGGGTTACATGTAAACACGTCATGAATACATTACGGTCAGGTAGGGTTACACTTATTAGCATTTCAGGAAGGGAGGGGGAGATATGCAGAGTGAAGGGATATGCATAGATAACATGGATAAACATTTCCTGAGTACAGGTGGTGGCAAGACAATGGAACAGATATGCATCGTCTGCCACTTGGCATTGCCCGGAGGAAGGGTTTGGCAGAACGATCCGATCGGATTAGGGTCTTCCTGAGTACGTGACCTGTCGCACAGGGGATTATGGCAGTGGGGCAGCAACATGGAGTCCAGAGGGAACAGAGTAGAACGATGTCGGAACGAAGAAAATCGGAGCTTTGGCTGATTTTATATCATTTTCCGAAGCTTTCGGCCGCCTCGCCGGTCAAGTGTATATTGTACATTGGAAACGGAAACAAATGGATACATTGTAACCAGACTTTGACAGTTTTACGAGGTCGCTGGTTTCGGTTCCATTGTTCTCGCAGCGGGGGGCCGTCAGCAACTTGTCAGGAGGTTAAATGAGGCGTGCAAGAGCTTCCGAGCTAGCTCCTGCAGGGGAAGGCACGCTCCTGATTGGCTGAGGCGCGGCCATTATAGTCAATGGAGGGTTTAGTTTGATACGGTCAACTCATGTTGAGAATAGGGCGAAAGGAAGGCATAGAAAAGGCATAGGAAAGAAGGGCTTATTCCGCCCGTATAGAGAGATAAGGAATATTTATAAGGTCAAGGGGTATAGTGTGGTGCTTGTGCAACAGTGTAGGGGTTCAGGGGCTGGGCGTCATCGAGGTCATCGCCTCGGGCCCCCTTTGAGGAGAAGGAGGTGAGGAAAGGTGCCCCCCCCCCTCTCCTTCCGTATCAGCGGGTAATCAAACACTGATAGGACAGGCAGATTACCTTCTCAGAAGAAATTCCATCCATCAGCTACGGCAATGAAACTGGGACACTGTAGAGAAGGTTGCTGTACTTTAGCAATAAGGATTAGGGTGGAAGCAAAAGTGTGAAACATGGTAACTGAGAACATTTAGAGTGCCCTATTAGCAGTTCCACAATGTATTTTCTCCCTTCTTCTTTATGTGGGAGAAGCAGGAGGAGATTCGACCTCCTGCCTGCAGGGCTGTTTAGGGACTGGCAAGGCTGGGGCGACACTGCTCACATCACTGGCTCCCTCCATATATAGATATTATTATTTCTTTTTTGTACTTTCTGGCAAAAGTCATCTGCCCCTTTCTGCCACCATGAGCAAATTCTGGATCCAACGAAAAATGTTTTATAGCGTATAAAGAAAAGTGAAATGTGTTTTCTATTTAGGAAATCAGAAAGGGTGAGCATCTACAAGTAACTCAGTGTGTTTGCTGAGGACACTCCATAGAATATGATAAATGACATTTCATCCCAAACTAAATTATATGGGGGAGAAGCCCTTGCAAAAAGAAGTCAAATTATGATACATTCCCCAAACAAAACAGTAGCTTACAGAAATCAATCAGGCTATCACTTATCATCAAGAAGGCCATCAGTTCAACTTGTACTTGGTTTCCATTTGATTACAGTAATCTAGTTTCTGTAGAAAAATGAATGTTTGGACCATAATAAAAGAACTTCCCAAACACCTGTTAAGGACACAAAGGTATGTCATGGAGTTGGCTCCATGGGCTCACCTGATATTGGGAAGCCCACTATCAGTTAAACAGGTCATGGACCAGGCAAATGCTAACCCTCCCCCTAGTCCTCAAATAGAGATTAACAGAGGAATGCCTGCTGTACCTTGACCCTGATATTCCTTGAATAACATGCAGGAGCCTCCTCAATCACTGCTCACCATGAGGATAGGAATTCCTATTTTCAGCTTCCCCAGACATTTTGTACACACTGTTAACGTCTCCCCCAATTCCACATGTTTAGCCCTGACTTCACTGCAAGACTCCATTGCCCTTGGACATGCTGATGACCAAACCATACTTCACGCCAGTTGTAGAGATCCATGGCTGGCATCTAAAGTTTGAGTCACACGTGGTTCAGCTGTGCTTTAGATCAAGGATGGGAGACCTTTGGCCTGCCAAATCTTTCCTGAACCACAGCTTGCTGCATCCCCAAACTTTGCTTGCTTGGGGCTGATTGGCGTTGCACTTCAGCAACATCTGGAAGGCCAGAGGTTTCCCACATCTCCTTTAGATGTTACAGAAGCAGAGCAGGAACCCGTTTTCTCTGTGTACATTCAATGGCACTGCTGTCACCTGCCACTATGGGATGGGACCAGTCATGCTGGTCCTTTCCACCCTGTTATTGCCTCCCAACCATGATGTGTTAAATACACTGCTACAAACGTATGATGCTACCCCACTCTCTGCAAGACTCCAGGGGGTTCCAGACACTCACCCAAGATTTGTGTTCCTTTGGAGAATTGGGACACGGCAGAGACTGTTGTAGCTTTAAGAAATATGGTTTATTCACCTATTTACATTTTCAGTGTGCATGGAGGGAGTGTAGATCTTACAGTATGGTCATTTCAAGAGGGACTTGTCCCACACAGCAGTGCAGCCATGGAGTCCAAGACATCTCTCTCAGCCAACTTTCCCAAGATGGATCCCAGTTTTCTTTCCTTTTCCTAGAACACCTTGCTAAAAACTCCATTTTCCTGTCACCTCACAGCTAGTTACCCTGACAGCCTTCCAAATCCCCAGCTCCTCAGGGCAAGAGGGTGGGAGGACAATTCTCTTGTATTGCAAATGGCCATTTACTGTTTCTCAATGGCTCTAGCTAACCCAGGAATTCCTCTGCAGCTTGCATTTCTCCCTGCACATCCCAAATAACGGTGTCTCCGAAAAATTTTACGCATCACTCGGGAAGACAGGTGAACTAATGCCAGTGTACTGGAAGAAGCAAAGATCACCACTGTTGAAGCAATGATTCTTCAACATTAACTTCGTTGGACTGGTCATGTTGCGCAGATGCCTGATGATCGTCTTCCAAAGCAACTACTCCATTCCAAACTTAAAAATGGAAAGCGTAATGCAACAAAAATGGTTTAAAGACTCTCTCAAGGCAGATATATATATATATAAATGTAGTGTAAACATTGACAACTGGGAAACACTGGCCTGCGAGCACTTCAATTGGAGAATAGCCTTTACCAAAGGTGTCATGGGCTTTGAAGACACTCAAACTCAGGATGAAAGGGAAAAACGTGCTAAAAGGAAGGCACGTTTGGCAAACCCTCACAGTGATCAATTAATGTCTGGAATCCTATGTCCCCACTGTGGAAGGACGTGTGGATCCAGAATTGGCCTCCACAGTCACTTACGAACCCACTGTTAGAACCGTGTTTATGGAAGACAATCTTACTCGGCTATGAGTGATTGTCAAAGAAGAAGAAAGACTCCAAATCCTACCATGTATTAATTTCTAGGGTGGGTTCTCCCCAATCTGGAACAATACACAGAACTGGCCTCAGGCACATGACCTTTAGATACTACAGCAACAGCACTATGCGATGAACCCATGGAAAAATGACTCCTCTGCAATTCCTGTAATGTTTAAGGTCCTAAAGCAAGCCTGGAGAACTTGTGGTCTTCCAGACATTGCTAGACTACAACTCCCATAATTCCTGGCTATTGGGCATGCTGGCTGGGGCTGATGGGAACTGGCATCCAGTAGCATCTACAGGGTCTCCTAAAGAGTGTCATTGAAACTGTTCTTTAAAGCAGGCATTGCATAGGATGCTTGCTTTTTTTTGCTACCAGCGCATCCCATTCCCATTGCAACTGATGGTGCTGAATAAAGTGATTTCATATGCTGGTGGCATTTACAGGGCCATTTTAAAGAACACGGATCACTCCCAATTTTAAAGCTTATATTTCACTTCAGGTTCCATTAAAGAGCCAGTTTTGTTTTACCTTTTCAGTAGACACTTTCAAGTATAAGGTACAACCTCAGTTCTTTCACAAGCAATTGACTGGGGATCTCAAGAGACAGGTTGGGTTCCTGAAGTCTTTCGCCATAAAACGATTTAATGCCTTATTATACTTTTCATGGTTCTGTCAGTTTAAGGAGCAGGTCTAAAATGCAATCCATATATATGGATTACACACACACACACACACACACCACACACTTAGACTCTTCATAGCAAGATTTTGTTATGTTGATCTTTATCAAATGTATGTCTTGATTTGCAATAATGCTATATAAATAAACAGGAATTAAACTGGTAACTCTTCTTTCCTGTCCCATCTTGCTCTCCCATCCTTGAGGGTCTAGGTTTCTCATGACCAGCCTTAAAAGATGTATAAATGCCATACTTGTTTAGATGCTCACATAGCATAACATAACTTATCCTAGATTTATTTTAACAGAACCACTCATAATTGTCCATGTGTTGCCAGTGGAGTATACATAATAAACTAGGGCCATTGTTCAACAAAATCACCATCGGAATCTGTGCTGGCCTTCTTTGCTTTAAATGGTTTGCTTTTAGTTGTTACTCTTGAACAAATAGTTTTGGAATTTTTAACAGTATTGCAGTGATTGGTGTTTGAAATTGACCAGCTCATTTGATCTTATTTAGTTGTTACTCTGCAGAGAATATTACATTTACTTTTATCTTCAAAGGGAATATTTAGGGGTTTTGGTTTTTTTTTTTTAAAAAAAAAACTTAGCCCCATCAGATGATAAGAGAAACAGGAGGGGGTAGCCACTCACATTTTATCTTGTTTTCAAACCTTTGCTGCCTTGCGAGTTCTCCCTTTCATGCAGTCTTTGTTCTCCTCTCCCACTGTGCTCTCTTTGTGTGTACAAATGAGTGTTAAGTTGCCCACAAAGGCTGGCTGATAAAGAATATAAAGAGCACCCTACTAGCAGCAGTGAATGGGGGGTTGGCTTATAAGTCAAATGTTAGACTTTTAGACTGTGGAAAGATGAAGGTGCGGATTCCAGCAATTCTATGATCGCTCAGCGGGGATAATAGGATGCTCTGCGGGAATCTCAGTTGCCAGCTTATCCTGTATCCAAGTACTCACCCATAACTTTGCAAATTAACAGCACAGGGAGTTACACGGTCTACTCCAGTGTCATCATTCTGCCCCCCCCCCCACTTATGCAGGTTTCATTCTGTCCAGTGGCTCTTCTTATTTAAAGAATTATGAATGTTCTACCTCCCACCCCAGTCATCATTTGTACACTTGAGAGACATGAAAATGCATTTTAAATTGCATTTTAACTTGTATTTTAAATTGGGGTTTTTTCCCTATTATGTTTTTATTGTAATTTTACTGGTGTTAGCTGCCCTGAGCCCGGCTCTGGCTGGGGAGGGCAGGGTATAAATAAAATTTATTATTATTATTATTATTATTATTATTATTATTATTATTATTGGTCTGCAGAGGTCAGTCATGAACGTCCCATCACAGACAGGAAGATCACTTCATCATCTCTAAAGATAGCTCAGTTGCTTAGAGTGTGATGCTGATAATGCCAAGGTTGCGGGTTCCATCCTGTATGGGACAGCTGCATATTCCGGCATCGCAGGGGGCTGGACTAGATGATCCTCAGGGTCCCTTCCAACTCTATGGTTCTATGATTATCTGATTTTCTGGAGCATTGGTCCTTTAGTCTCCAAGTTAGGAGAGATGCAGAGAACAGGGTCATTCGCAGCAGCCGTACTGAAAAGCCAACTCTGTCAGACTTTCCCTCTTCCTCAGCTGTCTGTCATCTAAGAAGAGCTGTTCCATGGGGCTGCAGCAAAGTGGGAGAATAGAAGCAGGGCCACCAACAGGACTGCTGACAAGTCACCTGTATCAAGTTCTTCCCTCCCTCACCTGTCGCCTGGCAGCAGCCATGCCATCAGGTTACAGTAGAGGCAGAAAAGGAACGCAGAGCCACTCTAACCACTCAGCTGAGAGACAGACAACTTTTTCTATTTCACCTGGCCATTATAAAAAATTGTGTTAGGTGTTCCCCCCCTCCTCCCTCTTAATCCCTTTCCGTTTTGTGTCATGTCTTCTAGGTTGAAAGCCTGAGAGTGGGATCTTCCTTATAACCAAACTTTGTAAGCTGCTCTCGGAGCCTTTTCAGTTGAGTAAAAATGCACAAACAAAGCAGGAAAAAACTGTTTTCAAATAGTCTAGGTTAAAAAAACAAACATTTTTGTTTCAAGTGAAGTGCAAACTTGGTTAAATCAGTTGGTTGTGGCTCAGCCAACTGATGGCAAAATGAGATGGATGGATGGATGGACGGACCCAAGAGAACAAGAGAAACTGGGAGAGATGGTGCAGAAGACATGTTAAGTGTCTACATATTAATAAGAAATAACTAGCCAGATTGTTGCCTACAGGTCCCTAGTGCTGACTCAAATAATAATTTCAGATGGTGAGATACTGCCCAAGGGGATGTAGTTTGAAATAAATCTCCACTGGGCACATGGCGATGCCTTGTTCACCCCATGACCACATTTCATTCTTACATTATTTCACCTGCGTAATTTTGTTAAGGCTGCCAATCTTAGGGTTGGAATGGATTTGAGGCCAGGCAAGATGTTTCCGCTGAATGTTATCTAATAAATCAACGAGCCAGCTTTGTGTGTAGCATCAATGGTAAAGACATTTGACTGGACGCTCATGTTCAGTTAGGTGGGCTGCTTTCATCACAGCAGGTATTGTGTGTGAATGGAGCAGTGGATTGAAACAGGAGTTAGAACTTGCAGAATGTTCATAGGTAGGTGACAGGGGCTGGAGAATAAGCATTTGGGACAATAGAGAGAGAGAAAAGGAAGCTTTAAAGGTTGTAGCTAGCAGGGAGAGTACATAGTCTGCATGCAAGAGATCCTGGGTGTATCTCTGACATTTTCACACAGGACTGGGGGGGAAACTTGCATCTGAAACCTTGGAGACCTGCTGCCAGTTAGTGTGCACCAAGGAGGGCAGCCTATGTTGTTGTTGTTGTTTAGTTGTTTAGTCGTGTCTGACTCTTCATGACCCCCTGGACCAGAGCACGCCAGGCACTCCTGTCTCCCAGTGCCTCCCGCAGTTTGGTCAAACTCATGCTGGTAGCTTCGAGAACACTGTCCAACCATCTCGTCCTCTGTCGTCCCCTTCTCCTTGTGCCCTCCATCTTTCCCAACATCAGGGTCTTTTCCAGGGAGTCTTCTCTTCTCCTGAGGTGGCCAAAGTATTGGAGCCTCAGCTTCAGGATCTGTCCTTCCAGTGAGCATTCAGGGCTGATTTCCTTAAGAATGGGTGCGTTTGATCTTCTTGCAGTCCATGGGGCTCTCAGGTAAATAGAACCAAGTAAATAGAATTTACTTGGGTTTGTTTTATTATTAGAACCTGGAGATCCATTAAATGGAACCGGACTGACAACAAAACAGCAGGGACAGGGGTGACATGCTCTTGCATGTAAGGAACAGGGTGCCTTTGAGCACATGGATTTGTTTTCAGTACCAGAACTGAGTTCATAGTCTGGTCACTCAAATATCTTTCATGTTCCCTCCCACTATCCTCAGCTTGCTTCCTCTCACGAGCCTGATTTAGAAGGAGAGAGAAGCTTTTTTTTTTGTTATTGTTATGTCAAATAATTGCTGATCTATTGCAAATCACTTGGTGATCTACCAGTAGAGACCCCAGGCTACCCTCTGCCTATCACCTCCATAGTAGACAATATTGCTAGCCAGATCAGAGGTCTGACTAGGTAAAGGCAGCTTCCAAATGAATGATGTCTGATAGTCTTTCTCTTGATCCTTCTGCCCCAAGCTCCTTACTTTTGCAAGGGTAAGTTTATATTACCTTGAGGTGGATTTTTAGAAGGCCATGAATAAAGCCACCGCAACCACAGTGATAACTACTACTAGTTGTTTGTCCCATCTGGTCAGTAGATAGAACAGCTCCTTGTTTAGAAGGCAAGAAACCACCAACCAACTAACCAAGAATGGTTAGTAGTAGTAGTAGTAATTTGTCAAATCTGTTCAGTAGATAGAACAGCTCCACATATCCATTTATTTGCATAGACTGCAAAAGATTATTAATATCTCTATATAATCTTGTGAGGACATCATCAATGTTTCACAGTTTGGTGGGGGTAAAGTAGATTCCCTCATAAGATTTGTGCCAGAGGCCTGAAAGGGAGGGGGGGTGCAAGAGAAGCAAGACTTACTCTAAATTTTCATTAAAAACAAATCTGAAGCAGGGTGTGGGATGAGTTACAGCAACATTTGATGGAATCCTCTTGGATATTAAGAAGCTTTAAAAGTAGGTTAAAACTCAAAATATTTAATATCCTTCCTTATCTCTTGCTTCCCTTGACATAACCAGGGAGTTCTGACAATTCTGCGACAGACACAGGAATGCCTTTTGTGATCAGACTTAGCTACCTGTTTGCTTCCTGCCTCTCTTCTCCCTCTGATGAGAATGCACAATAAGGAGCATAAAAAGAAACTCAATTCAAACCACAGTTGCAGGGATGAGGAACCCAGACGCAGGTGGACTCCAGCTCTCCTTGGCCCCTGCTAGCATGGGCCAGGGATGATAGGAGTTGTAGTCCAACAACATCTGGAGGGTCACAGATATTGCCCTCCCTGTGATTTTGCAAGTTCCAAAAAGGAACAAAAAAAGTCATAGAAGAAATTCAGTCATGAAAATGAAAGAATAGATGCAGTGGATAAGTCCCTCACCCGAAAGGCTTGCCTAGTGCCCATTATGTTCTCTTTTATGCACCTTTGAATTAATGCTCTTTTATCTAAACTGCAGTGTTTTTGTTTTGGGTGCATTTGGATTATATGGTAGTATTTTGTGGGAGTGTTTTATTGTAAACTGCCTCAGGACCACTGGCAGGATGATGGTAGCTGAGCTACCTTCCTTCCTTGCTTTGAAAAAAGCTTCTTGCTTTTATCCTTGTCATCCATAATCTCCAGCACAAGCAAGCAGGTAGATTTTTTGTTGTCATCCTCTGAATACACAAAGTTCTCCTCCCATCTGGCAAGGAGCAATGGACAAACCTACTCACGTTTACACCTTTCCCATATATTTTTCTGATCTAGTCACATGCTAAGTATTGTTTCTTGCATATGTGCTGCTGAGCAAACTTCCAAGATCGTCTCTGATTGACTGCTGACCCCTTTGCCCGTTCAACCCTCCCATGTCCTAGGGGACAACATAGGAATGGGCAGCACAGCACATCCATTGTCTTCATGTGCCTAAATACTTCTGCTTGTATGCAGCTGAGAAATGTACCTCCCATTGTACATAAGAAGGTTGCTGTTCATTAAGTAAGTGCTGAAAGCCCACTTATGTAGAATTATACTAGACTAGAATCAGCTAGAATATTAGTATTATTGTTTGCTTTCCATGTAGCCCTTTGTTTTACCTGTTTCCTTATCTGAATACTTTATTTATTAATTTAAAAAAACCCTAAATACCAGAAGCCCAAAGTTGACTGATGGTGCATAGCTTAGGCTTGTCTTCCTGATGTGCCTATCCAGCCACAGATTTGTAAGGCGAGGTGCATGGGAACGACAACTTTAAATTCAGATAGCTGTGTGTTGTGTGCTTGAGGAATGTTACTTCTGTACTCTTGAAGATTCCTATAACCTTGAAGTTTCCCCAGCTTCAAACCACAGGGCATTGGGCAGCAACTAAATAAAATGTGAGGCACAACTATCGTGATCTTGTCATCACTGGTAATAAACTTACTAAGCATCTGTGGGTCAAGCTATACAGTATGCTAAATGTGATGCTTGTGGGTATGTCATGGATTTTTCTTTAATTAATTACAGGTGTGGGAGTGCCAATTCTAGTCTGGATTGCAGGGCACAAGGATGAGGGAGTTCCCCCCCCCCAGTCATTCCCTCCTCATTGCACATACATTTACTGGGAATCTTCAGCCACTATTCAATATCAGTTAGTGCTCATGTCACCATTATGTTTGACAGCTTAGAGTACAAAGGTCTGCACTATGGGCGAGATTTAAAGCTGTTTTCTCACACAACAGGGTTTCTCCTTGATTTCCTTCTCCTGCGGCCCCAGTGCCCCCCCAATTTTCTGCAGAGGGTTGGGGCACACAAACACACTCAGAGTACATTTGGGGTGAGATGCAAAACCAGAAGTCTTGCTGCAGAAGTGGCTTTCCATTGCACACGTGAGCAGACATAATTGGATGTAGCCCTTTGTTATAAAATTTAGTACAACTGAAAGAATAACATACCAGTTCAGTGCCTTCTTTAATAAGGTGTCTGTTTACAAAATGGTTTTAATTTGGAATCTCTACTGGAAGTGCCAGTTGAAAAAAGTCAATAATAAACCCAATTGCTTTATTAATTTAATTTTGCATTTGTACCTGCTTCATATTATAGTAAATAATTTTCAAACCAACAGTGAGATCTAATCAGCTTTATACATTCAAAGAGGCTAGGCCATTTATGATAAGCACAAGAAAGTCAGATGTAAGGATGTACACTCAGTTTGTGACAGTTTCTTATAGTTTGACCTACTGAAGACCTGTAGCTGATAAGAGCAAATGGCATATTTAACAAAATGATGCATTGTAGAGTTCAAAGTTCCAGTGTTCTAGCAAGCCAACACAATCCTTCAGAATTTTCTATTCACCCAATAGTCAGCATTTCATAACTACTGAGCATTCTCAGTTTGCATCGGACTGCTTTTCAGGTATTATTTTGAAGGGTTTTATTTTTTTGTTTTGCTATTTCTGCAAACATTGAGATCTACCCACACAACCCCAAAGTGAGGGAGGCAAGTGGTTACAGTACCATGGACAGCTCTGGTGAAGGCTGGGGTGAACTGCAGCCTTAGGAGCCTTTTGCAAAATCCAACTAACACAACTGCTTTTCTAAATTTGTCTCCTAAAATAAATCTGACACTCAGGTTCAGGTTTTGCTAATACAACATGACTACTGTTTGAACACAGGAATATGGCCTGGACTGAAACTGACTGAACAAGGAAAGAGATAACACAAGACAATGAGCAGCTTCAACTGGTTCTTTTGCGCTCATAAATTCACTTTTTGTACTAGAGGTTTGAGCACACAGAGATACAATTTGACCTTAAGCTAATTGGTATAGAATGTAGCTTTTGCAGTAGTGGGATTGTCTCAACGGTTAATTGGCATGCAACAATATCTATGTATGGGTAAACTTGTGTGGACCGGACACATGAAAAATAAGTTAATGATATATAACCAAGTAACATATGAAGTGGTCCCAAGGCAACATTATGCTTTAACAATCATACTGTCAATGGGTACTCTTCTTTAACCATAAGCCTCATCTTTCCCCATCTTTTCTCATTAGAGGATCTCCTGCTGAGAACTTCTTAATAAACTAGATGGAAATTGTTCATAGAAACAAATGCTTATGCGATTAAGTAGGAAGTTCTGGGAGATGCTGAATTCATTACCAAAGTCCTTACGAAAGTTTTTCATTACATACACAAATTATTTTTATTCAAATTAACTTGATGATTTGCCAGTTAGGCATTATAATAAGATGAAATACCTTAAGCAGTTTATAACATTTGCATAATGGTTGAAGATTCAAGGTCTTCTAAAACTCCATTTTTTCACAGGGGGGAAAAAATCAGAAAACTCGTGTCCGTGCGGGATGAATTGTTAGTGCTATCCTCTTGGTTGAGTTTATGAATAATAGCAATAAAAATACTTCTTCAGATTCTTTCAGGAGCAGGTCTGAAGAAGGAGAATGGTGCATGTAATTATTGTACCTTAGGAACTGGTGTAATTGAATGCTTTGCTATTAGAGAACTAAATTTCCAATCACGCGGCCTCATTGGGGACTGGGTGTGCTCGGGATGTATTTGTTATTCCAACCAAAGGCTGAAATCCTAAACGACATGTGGTTCCAAGTCATGTGTATCCCCCACCCACTCTAAAAACAAAGAGAGAGAGAGAAAAGTTTTGAGTGAAGGACTGGGGGAAGAGAGGAGCTGCTTGACCCTTTCCTCTCCAGTTGCTTTTGAGGTCAACATTGCTCTCCTCAGGTATGGTTCCATCTGTGCAGGTATAGATATTGATACCTAACCCATATATTTTATCTCGCAGGACAAAAGGGGTATTTGGGGAAGGGCATTTTGAGGTGAGAGATCAAAGGTTTAAGCATCTTTGCCCCCTCCTTAGTCCAGTTTGTTACTGAAACGAACAGCCTCCCACAAGTGCTTTTAGCTTTTAAAAAGCGAGGGGGATTCATATGTAATTTGGACGTTAATCACCACTTGTGGCAAGTACATGGATACTTCAGTTTTCGAAATCATTTATTTGTAACGGGAGTCAAGTTGAAGGGCTTGGGTTTCTTTTTTTAGCATCTTACTTTCTGTGACATGCAAGTTAGTACAGTTTATCACCATCACCCCCGTTGGTTATTAATCTAATGCAGAAGAGAACAAATGCATATCCCAGAATGTAACTTCTCAGCTTCCTGTGGAGAACAACGTCTACAGCACAGTAGCTAACCAATTACCTGTGCTGAAGATGAGGTCATTGCTAGAGTAAGTGCTGCTAGGAAAATAAAAAACTACCACCTCCAAGCAATAAATTTCCAGCCCCTGCTTTTAAGGGATCGTAGCAGCACACCATTTTAGAAGGAAAAGAGAGAAGCCTTCTGATTGAGGACAATTGCCCGATGAATGATGCTCCACTTAACTCTACTGGATGCACCAGCACTTACTGGGAAGTATCAATTCTCAACATTTAGGTCTATCCCATACTCAGCATACAAGACAAACTTTATATCATGAAGAAGGTGGTGGGATGTTGCAGTGTTTCAAAACAACAAGTCTTTCCACAACTGAAAGCCAACAGGGCTGGGGTAGCCTATGTGTTGCCCTCCAGATGCCATTAGTCAGGGACTGGCTGGATGAGGAGAAGGAGGAAGAGTGACCAAGAGCCCCCCAAGGAAAGCACACAGAGAAAGGATTTGCATCCAGGTTCCTGGTGGTGGGAAACTGGCCACACCCCAGAGGAGGGGAAGAGCTGGGAAGTACTGGAGGCTGGGAGCTGGAAGGATGATGAAGAGGAGGAAACAGGCAGGTGCCCCAGCACAGGGTAGGGACAGGAATCAGACCTGGCAGATCTACCACAGAGCCACCCTGACAGCTTCTCTGCTGATAACCTGCAAGCTTTCCCTGCCCCAAGAATGCAGTGTCGTGGAGCAGAGAGCCAGGCAGGCACAGAGAGGGTCCCTTGAGGTTCTTCATAGACAGAGGGAGGAGCCTGACACAGAGGGTGAGGGAGTGAAGGGGGGGGTTACTGTTGGGTGATAATGCCGAGGCCGGTGCCTCCCCCACAACACAGCATCACCCGGGATTCATCACTCCCATCACGTTGATGTGACCCATATCCAAGGACATGAGCACACGACTAGCAGAGTCCAAACAGAAGCTCAGCCTTGAGGAGGTAACATCTAAGCCTAATTTATTGCAAATTAAATCAAACGTAACAGAACAAAGAAAACATGGCTTCTCTCTCTGTCTTTCTTCCTCGGAGAGAGAACTGCAAAAACAATAGGCTATACAGAGCGGAAACAGCATATCTCCCTTTCCGCTCACAAGACTCCAATAATCAGTGCTGGAATGTAAACAGACATGTGACATGGAACAGTCCCACACATCTGCAGCACAGGAGGAATGGAATTCCCAACATCCTCCCCCATTTCATGTAACCCGCTGCTGCAGTATTTCAGCCTAACTGCAACTGCTGTACATAAACCTGAAGTTGTTCCTTGTCAACAACCTTTGACAACAGATCTGCAGGAATTTAATTTTCTTGCATGTAGGACACCTGAATGAGGGCCAATTCCCAAGCTAGTTTGAGCATCTGCTTCATCTAGACTGGAGCAACCCTTAGAAGTCTCTGTGTGTTCTCTGTCCTGCTTCCTTAATAAAGAAACCAACTGTAAATTAGTCAGTGTTTCACTTTCTTTCTCTGATCTTGTCGGCTCCCTGACACCATTGGACTACAATTTCCAGCACTTCTGACCATTGGCCATGGGGCTGATGGGAGCTATAGTGCAACGAAATCTGGAGGGTACCCCATTGGCTACCCCTGTAATAGGACATGGAAGTGTTATCTCACATTGTGCTTTTAGAGCCACAACTAGCTTTCTCATCACTGCAGTGGGAGCCATAAGTGCTCCTGTGTGGCCAGCTGTCCTCTGTTTATGCTGTGGCACAGCCAGACTGGGAAAGGGGGAATCATGCTGTTTTGTAGGGTGCAAAGAGACGAGGGCAGGTTTACTTTTAGCTCAACCTTCCCCAAACTAGTACCCTCCATATGAAGTTGAACTACTCCATCAGCCACATCAAGCATAGACAATAGGCATGGATGTTTGGAGTTGTAGTCCAATATGTGGAGGACACCAAGTTGCCTTCATTGCTCATAGGAACTGCTGAATCCAATGGGAACATGCATTTGCCATTGCTTATATCAGTGGTGGCCAAACTTGGCCCTCCAGATGTTTTTCAGACTACAATCCCCATCATCCCTGACTACTAGTTCTGCTGGCTAGGGATGGTGGGAGTTGTAGTCTCAAAACATCTAGAGGGCCAAGTCTGGCCACTACTGGCTTATATTAATCTTGAATATGGTGTCTGCAGCCTTCATAGAATCATAGAGTTGGAAGGGACCCTGAGGATCATCTAGTCCTGCAACATGCAGCTGTCATACAGGGATTGAACCTGCAACCTTGGTGTTATCAGCAGCACACTCTTACCAACTGAGCTATCCAGGTGTGTTGCATGGTAAGACTAAGAGCGGCAGAGAGAGACAGAACCCCACCCCATATGCAGATCGGAACAGCCTGGCCCCTAAAGCAGAAAGACATAAGGGATATGTTTTAATCTCGTGCTATTTAATGGTTTCACCAGTGATCTGTAGTCAGAATTGACATTATGCTTGTGGATAACAACTGGCATTGATTTTCAGAGGTGGTACTATAGATGTTTGTCACTGCTGATTTAATTGTGATTTTATGGTTTAAATTATGACTTTATTATTGTACGCTGTGGACATTCTGTGGGCACGAGTGGCACTGAACTCAATATGCACCTGTCAGTCAATCAAGTACTTTATTACGGTCATAGACCAGCATACAATATGCACCTGTCTAGAAGGACTCACAGAGGTCCAACCACTATCTCTCCACCTAAACTACCTCACAGGGTTGTTGTGAATATTAAAGGGGTGGGGAGATATTATGCACTGACTGACCTCTTTGAAGCAGAAATCAGTGGGAGGTATTCAGTGTAAAGCGAAATAGATCACTGTGTCAGCACAAACGTTTCAGCTTGCCCGATATAATGATCTCCCTTCTCCTCCACCTATGTGCTGTTTGGGGGGGGGGTTCTCCTGACCCCACAGATCCAACTGGAGGGCAGGAAGAGGAGAGGGCAGAAAGCCATTTGCTCTAGCAGAAGGACTTGCATGGGCGTCTGCAATTCAGTTAGTTGAATTCAGCCCAATATAGCTATGATTTGTGCTTCAAGACCCCCAAGCCAGCCCCATGAGAATAAAGACACAAGGACACAGAATTTAGGTTAATGTTAATGGGCAAAGTTTAGGCCACAACTTTATTGGGTTACAGAATGTGAGTGGTATTGGCTTAGGCATTGGCATCAACAGACTATATCTGACTCCTGCCTGCCTTGCAGAAAGTCTGGTAAGGGTAAACCACCAGTAGGGGGAGCCCTGCCGATGTGGATCGACTTGAGCACCTCCTGGTTTCCTGCTGGGATCATGGCATGGCCCTAGCCCCTCCCCAGGCTTCGGACGAGATCCACTCCCCTGGATTCCTTTAAGAGAATACCCTTGAGCACGGAGGGGCAGGTGATGGCCGCACCTCCCCTTCCCCAAACATCGCTATTCCAATGCCTAACTGCTAAACCTTGCAAAGTTGTGACGATTGCTATGAGGTAGGTGAAAACCAAGTGGCTGGTTCCAATTTCCCAAGTGGAAGAAGTCCTACCAGGCCCCTCAATGGCGACCAACCAAAGTCCATAGCAAGGCCAATGATGCGACCTGAGCAGAGGGTGGGAGGGCGGGAGATCCACTGTGCGAGGCTGAAAGAGGAGCTCCCAGAGTTGTGCCGTGGTTTAAATTGGCCCCGGCCACACCCTCACAGTGCCCTGATTGGTCACCTGGCAAATAGCGTGGCCGGGGCACCCTCAGCGTGATGCAGGACACTACCCCGCCCCACGCTGAGGCAGGGGTGGGACCTAGTGGCCCGAGCACAACCCAGTCCTACTCGGAAGCAATGAGGGTCCCACCACCGAGAAGACCTTCATCTTTGTCACTGGTCATCTTACTCCAGATAGTGGCAGTAGCATCTAGAACAGGCATAGGCAAACTCAGCCCTCCAGATGTTTTGGGACTACAACTCCCATCATTCAAACAGGACCAGTGGTCAGGGATGATGGGAATTGTAGTCTCAAAACATCTGGAGGGCCGAGTTTGCCTATGCCTGATCTAGAACAAAGCCACCTTTGAAGACCTTGGAGCCCAGCACACATGGTTCATCATTGCACAATTCATGTTAGTTATCGACTAGCATTACTTTAGCACAAAGCATACGATACGTAGTATTTTCTTCAGAGTATTTCCTTCAGATAAGGTATTCCAGCTGCGTACCCTGCAGCTGGGGAACTATATCTGATCAGGATGTCAATGTCAAGTACAAATGATGTTTTGGCTTTGAAAATATAATTATATATATTCTGTATTGGCCCTGAAAGCCTGATGTTCCATTTTTACACAGCAGGATGTATTATAAAGAAGTTTAAGGAAATACCATTCCCAAGTGCCAGACGTCTTATTACCAAACTGATGTCAAATGAGAAGCTGTTGCTTGTTTTATTGTCATAACTGATAATGAACAATCAGCACTGAACGACTTGAATGGAATCTCTCGAGTTTGTGCTATATTAGCTAATACATGGAAATATAGTTTAACCAGCTTAATCGTATCTCTGACAAGCCCACCAAAAGGCACAGTCTGTTTAGCCTACCCTGTGTGAAAATCCGACCACCGTCTTTCAATCAAATCCGGAACAAGGACCCAGCAAAGCATGGAAAATGAGAACAGTATGGACTGTAAAAGCTACATTGATAATATTTTGAGCCTGTCAGCTTTGCTTTATGTCATGGAACATTCATGATAAACATGCAGATTGTGGGCGCAGTACACACATAGGGTTTGGAGCACGAAAAGATTAAATTTGAAGATGTTGCAACATTACCATATTGTCAGTCAAAAGGGCTTATATCTTCCTGAAATCCATTCCCAGAATCTGTCTGGCTTTTCTCTGTGGGTCTGTGCTTGCATATCCATCTGGGTTTGTTTTGTTTGTTTTGCAAATCACTTTTCAGTATAGCCAGCATTGTCCCGGTGACCCTGACTCTCAAAGTTTTTTATTTTATTTTATTTTATTTTATTTTATTACTTCTCCATTTGCAAAATATTCTATACCACCAACATTAAGGTGGGTGGTGAATCAAAAACAAAAGCATACTGGGTCACCCCATGAGTGAACAGGTTAAGTTTCTAGTTATAGAGTTGGAAGGGACACCAAGGGCCATGTAACTCTCTTTTTAAAAAAATAAAATTAAAAATCCCATTCTCTTTTCAAAGGTATGCCTTGGATGACTGCTTGTTGCATAGTATGGGAAAATGAAATCATGAAGTGTCTGTGTCTCTCTGTACCTGACACTCACTTGACAGGGATTTTCTGTAGCTAGGTAGGTATTTATTATGGCATATTAATGTGTCAGGTCAAAGCCTGAGGATATTGGCACAGCTTGAAACTTTCTTTGATCTGCTGATTGTATTTCAGCCAGTGACAGATTAGGTAGCATCACCCAGTTTCCCATCAAATTCCACTTCATGTCCTATTCCCTCTTCACCTCCAGTGCTTGTGTCTCTCGGTCAAATGCAATTTCATTTGCCATTATTTTGCATTCCCAAGCTTTGCTCAAGGACTCCAAAGCTATCTCACATTTCTTTCACTTTGGAGTTAACAGGGCCAGCCAAAGTCATTTTGGCACTGGAGGCAAACCACAAAATGGAGCCTTGTTCCCTGCCAGGCAAGAAGGGATAAGTGAAGATCTACATCAGAATCTGTTGCCCCTGTGAATCCTGCCGCCTGAGGCGGTTGCCTCACATTGCATCTTGGGTGGGCCAGCCCCGGGAGTTAATATGCAATTTCTGCACAGCAAATCCCTAAATAGCGTACTGATGGGTGTAGTATACAATTTATATCTCATAATTATCTCATCAATTGTATGCTGATGCAATAACATTATTGAATCCATGGCATGTTGCAGAAGACACCTGCAAAAAAACACGACCCACCAGTCTGGAGGTGTATTTGCATAATGCTCCTGCTACTATTTTCTGTCATTTTTATCTCTGCTTTCTTCATTTTTGAGTATTGCTGTTCCCAGACCCTCCAAGCATCCCTATTTTCCAAGGTCAGTCTTGGATTTATAGAAGCCATCTCGGTTTCTGATTCGATCCCAGAACGGCTTGTTTTTCCTTAGGATGTTTCATTGGGGAAATGTTGTTGTTTTCCCACCAAGGTTTTTTTTAAAAAAATTCAAGTTTATACATTTCACAAATTTTACAATCATTTTAACATTTCAAAACTTGACTTCCTTCCCCCTCTTTCTGCGGTTCCTTAAATTTATTTTTAATATCCTCTATATATTCAAATTAACTTAATTTGCTCATTTATTCATCTACTTTAAATATATACGCTTATAAAACTGCAGGTTATTACAATAATCCTGCCAATGATCTTATCTGTTTACAATTTATCTGTAAATATTCAATAAACCATTTCCATTCCATCATCGGGGGAAAGTTGGAGGATATGGAGTTATGAGACCACTGAGCAAAGGCGATAAGTAACTATATAACCTTTTAGAAGACATCTGAAGGCAGCCCTGTACAAGAGATTTTTTTGTTTTTTTAATGTTCAAAGTTTTATTATGTTTTTATATATGTTAGAAACATATATATTGGAATATATGTTTTCATATGTTGCCCAGAGTGATTAGGGCAATCCAGTCAGATGGGTGGGGTGTAAATAACAAAATGATGATGATGGAATAGGCTGTCCGTATTTTCATTGGAGAAACGTTGGGAATCAGTGTGTTTTTACATGAGTAGAATGTGTCCTTTTATTTAAAATGCATCTTTGGGTTATTTGTGGGGCATAGGAATTCGTTCAATTCCCCCCCCCAAAAAAAATACAGTCCAGCCCCCCACAAGGTCTGAGGGACAGTAGATCGGCCCGCTGCTGAAAAAGTTTGCTGACTCCTGGTCTAGACACTAGCCTTAGGTAACATTTACATTTGTTGCTCTGGCCTTTTCTGCCTCACAGTCATGTGACCCTCAAAAGGTTGCCCACACCTTGAACTAAAATGGTTCCCTACTTGACAGACAGCTTTATTTTCACAGAAGGCATTTTGACTGTTTTGGAGGCAGACACCTACAATCCTACATGCAACTACTTGGGAGTAAGCCCAACAGGACTCAGTGGGGTTTTCTTCTTCTGCGTAAACATGCATAAGATTGTGTTGTACATTTTGTCAATATAAGATTATTGCTACTGTGCTGGCCTCTAGAAAAATACTTGAGCCCTGAAAGTCTTGATCTCAAGATTCACAAACAGAGCCCATCATGTTTTCTTGTTCTACAGCTTGTTTTCCTCCTGCTCACTGCTTCTCTCCTTGTCACCCACTAATTAGTCTCGAAGGGCAATTAAGTGCAACAGTGTTAGAAGCAGGGCGGGGATTTTGTGAGAAGGGGGCAGGGAGAATGACAAGCAGTTTTCTCTATTTATCAAAAGTTTTCCAGAGATTCAGCCAAATTATTTGAATACAGAATATAGAAAGTCACAGAGATTTGTGTTTGTACTTTATTTGCTAACAAACCTGTCTGAATACACACAGTGTAAGTTCACCTCTGCAAAAAAGGAAACAAAGAAATGTGTTATTTGCCTTTCTAAAGTGCAAGATATATTTTCACCACAGACATGTTCCTTTCATACTAGTTTAATATTCAGAGCTTTCTTGTAAGGATGTGTAGTTTGATGTGGGTGCTGAGCATTCTCTCCTGTTTCTCCTAACAGAACTACGGTTCCCAGCATCCCCCACGGAGAAAGACCGACATTTAAAACAGTTTAAGTCTGTGGTGGATCAGTGATATGATCAGTGGCTCAGTTTATATTGAAGTATTATCTCGGTTTGGCCAAACTGTGTTTTCATTATGGTGGATCCAATTTACAGGGGCAGAGCTCACCTGACCTCCTGACAGATGAGTCATCTCGGCCACTTCACTGCTGCCTCACCCCTTGCCCTCCTAGTAAGCCACACTGATACTGCTGTCAGTTAGTCAGATGACTGCCAAACTCCACCACGCCATTAGTTACTGCTAGTATCTCTGTGTAGGTGTAATCTTTGTCTGCTTTGGTCCTTTGGAGCTCAGGAGTGGAAGGGGTGGGGGCAACCTGTGTGGGGATGATGGAAGTGGGGCTGGCTTGCATGCTTCCAGCCCCCTACAGACTTTTTGGCCTCATGTGTTTTGGCAAAACACCTGAAGGAGTCATTCAGAAGAACTATGCCGAACAAAGAATGCTAATCCTACTCAGAGTAGACCCATTTAAATAGATTGATATCAGTGGGTCTACTCTGATTAAAACTGAGTTGACTATCATCCTAAGTTCAGAAATATTGTGTTTACTCATATGCAAATTATTCAACTAAATTAATTGTCTAAGTCTCATATCTTGCACAAAGTAGCTGATGTACTCATAGGGACTTATTTTGACCTCGTATACACATAGGATTACATTGTAAAATTGATAAGGATTAATTGATCAAAATTGTAAAACTTTAAAAGACTGACAGTCCTAATTCTAATCTACGAGCCAGTTTCCCCATAACTAGATCCAATATATTCTACATAGCCCTAGATCACTGTGGTCGTCTTAAATTGTGTATCCACATTTTATTATTTTATTTCCTTATTTCGCAACATTTATATGTGGCTTGACTGTAATAAAACCTCTTGTTGATTTATTAAAAAAAAAAATGAAATGAAAACATCAACATTATCAGTAACAAGTGGTGTAAAAACGGTTTTTAAAACATTAAAAAAAATAATTAAAACCAACAGTAAACGAAAAGAGATTTAAAAACTCTTAATGAAAAAATGAAAAAATGTGAGCTTTCTACATGTCCAGATAGGCTTGCCTAAACAAAAAGGTTTTAAACAGACCCTGGGGAAAATACACAGGGAAGGCATGCTGGGAGTTCTAAAGTATAGGTGCTGCCACACTAAAAGACTGATTTCTTGTAAGTTGAGGATGAGTGGCAGTTCCACAGACTGAAGTGGCTGAGTGGGCTTTTACAGGGTAAGGCGACTTTGCAGCTGAACTAGTGCCAACATTTCTAATTCCTGATGGCCCTTAGCATCATGGGGATCCTTCCAGTATACCATACACATTGGACGTGGGTGGTGCTGTGGTCTAAACCACTGAGCCTCTTGGGATTGCCGATCGGAAGGTCGGCGGTTCGAATCCCAGTGACGGAGTGAGCTTCTGTTGCCCACCCTGCAGTTCGGAAGCACGTCAAAGTGCAAGTAGATAAATAGGTACCACTCTAGTGGGAAGGTAAACAGCGTTTCCGTGCGCTGCTCTGGTTCACCAGAAGCAGCTTAGGCATGCTGGCCACATGACCCGGAAAGCTGTCTGCGGACAAACACCGGCCAGGAAAGCGAGATGAGCGCTGCAACCCCAGAGTCATCCCCGACTGGACTTAATAGTCAGGGGTCCTTTACCTTTACCTTTACACATGTTAGCAATCCAAGAAAACCAGTATTGACTTTCTTGCCTGTCTGCCCCTCAGCTCAGTGGTTGCCTCGTGCCTCGTACCTGTCTCTGTATACACAAGATTTTGATGGAGGATTTTGTAATCGAGTGCTCCGGAATCCCAGCCTTTGCTTATTGGAAATGAAGTATCTGCACTTAACAGGGGAAGTACATCAATGTACAGAATGGGGAAAAACCCCAGCTCTGTTGTAATGAAGCCTAATCACCATAGGCTGTTAAAACTTGAAAAGGGAGTTCAATTAATCAAATACAACCTAGCAGGGAAATAAATTAGAAAGCCAATATATCACTATCCCTTTTTTCTGAAAAGCATAGTAATCATTTGATTTCCTCATTAGGGTTTTTAGAAGCTTGAATTGTCCATAAAACACATCCGAGGCACACTTCACAAACATATTTCTGCTGTTTGTTTCTACTTTGTGCAAAATATATTACCGTAGGATACTTTCTTCTTCATTAATTCCCATTACATTTGAAAATGGGAGTTTGTTCTTTAATGCATCCTGAGTGGAACAGATAGCATTGGGCTTTCTTTCTTTTAATGAGCCACATATATAACTGGAATAAATTGGCACTGGGAAAACAGGACTTTACAAAAGCTTCCATTGCCTGGCATCAGCTTCATAACATTAGGATGCAGTCCTGTAAAATGACTGCAACTCCCATCAGTCCCCAGCCAGCATGAATACCTGTGCTGCTGCTGCTATTATCAACATCACATTATTTGGCTGTGCTAAAATGCTGTCTGAATGCAGCCTTAGCCACATTTGATCTGCATCTTTTCTGTGCTGTGTCTTTTTCGGCATTTAGTTACGTTGCACATTTCTAAGTCACCTTTCCCCCAATTTTGTGCAGTTGTGTTTTATTTGGTGAATATCTCACAGCCAAAGTGCTGCATTTTATATATCGAGGGCTCTCTGAGCCAGATGCCAGGGTCGATATTTTTAATGAATTAAAAAATGAAATAAATATCCATATGTTTTCCAGCTTCTCCTGACCTTATGGAATACCCTGCTTTGGAGTGCATTTCCATGTTCTTCCCTTGCTAGAGTAGAAAGCCTGTTCTATCTGCTATTTTCTCAAGTTAGGGTGTAATCCTCTGCACCCATACCTGGGAGTAAACCCCATTAAACTCAGTGGGACTTAGCACTCACCCCCACACTCCCATTTGTCCCATCATAGGAGCCAACTCCTAGGGGGCCAAGGGGGCTTTGTCCCTCAATAAAATATTTAAGGGGGCTGCCTCCCAAAAGTTGAGGGGCATTGCCATTCAACTGGTGTGCATCCACTGGATCATGTGATCGATTACGTGGGATGAGGAAACCCATCCAGATGGGTGGGGTATAAATAAATTATTATTATTATTATTATTATTATTATTATTATTATGTGAGCCCCCCTCCCCATATTTTATTCCGGTTGGCACCCCTGTGTCCGAGCGATTTTTCTTTGGTCTTGCTACTTTCCCCAGGAAAGCCTTTACTGCTGAGTTGGAACAAGCATCAGTTGGGTGGATTGGCATTTATTCCGAGTCAGCAGTAAACAGAAGGTTTCCCCAGGGAAAGAGGCGGAACGAAAGAAAAACCTCTCAGACCCATGCCTAGAGATCCCAGGACCAATGGAAGAAACCATGGGACAAATGGAACGAGCCCATATTTCTGAGAAGACACGCACAGGATTTGCAGTGCTAACTGCTCAGCATCCATGTGGCCACTCTAGGCTACCACCCTATGGCACATCCTGTCTCTGGAGGTGAAAACACATGAAGGATGTGTGTGGTGTTGAAAAGCTGTATTTGGGACTTGTAAGAACGTGGGTTATGTCCTCCACCTGAGCTTTGAACATGCCAGTTGTCCCTTTGGAGGCATGGGGGCAGCCTGGTCATTTGAAAAGCCATATATTTGGTCTGAATAAGGAGCTAAATCACATGCCCATCCATGGTGTGATAATTGCTGTGCATGGCTGTCAGTACCATGTGCTGAAGTGGTTGTGAGATGCTGGTAAAAGCCAGCAGTTACCATTCTAGAGGTCACTGTGTGCCTTGGACCTAAATTGTAGACCTAATCAGCCAAGCTCCTACAGATTTGTATGCTTTTCTTCTAGCAAGTTCTGGAAAATCTTGAAAGGTCTAGCTTGGAATGATTTATATGCCTTTGAAGAAGTGCCAGGCCTCACTGGCCTTTGAGGGGTAGCAATTTACTCTCTCTCCTTTCCCTCAGTTTGTAAAAGAAAGGCTTAAGCTTTGCTCCTACAACCACTCAAATATACCCCATCCATGCAAAAGTAAGCCAACTCCTGCAAAAGAATGTGAAGGGCCCTCTCAGCATGACAAGTTGTTTTCATAAATGTCACTTTTTATACAGGAAATAAAGGCATTCTGCAATTATTTTGCGCCAATTGGAAAGATGCAAAGAGAGAGAGAGAATTTTTTTTTAAATAATCTAAAGCACTTTCTTCCATGTGTGGGGAAAAACCTGTTAATGGTGACTCCCTGTTGCTTGCTGCATTTCCAAAGCTGGAGAAGAATATTAAACTGCCAAATCTTTTTGTAAAATGCAAAAGCCATTTGTAGTTCACAGCTCACGAAGTTGTGACTAACTAGCAATTTAGGACAGCCTTTTCTCTACACACTGAAGCTCAAATCAAAAGCTGATTGAGTGGTGTCAATTATATCTCACGCATAAATACTTGATTTTTGTGGTAAAAGCAAGAAAAGAAAAGAATGTCACTCAACCAACAGCACAGGAGTGTTGTAATGGTGAGTTTGAATCTATCTTATCAAGTAAAAAGTTCAGGAATGTTGATTAGAATTCTTCTCTCAGTGCTAAAGCTCCCCCCCCCCGAATATTTCATTTCATTTTTGGTATATAAATTTGACTGTGGTATAAAACAATACATCACGTAACAGAGAAACAGAAAATAAGAGCATTGGTCATATTGTAGTACTGAAAGAAGTTGATTGTCCTTGTTTAGTCATTGTTCTATTTTTCCTTAAGTGTTATCTTATATAGTTTTTCCAGAAAAGTCAATGTGTTGTGATAGTCTGTTTGTGCCACATATGCAACAAAGCTAAACCAAATTACTTGTAATTTGTCCACTGTGTTTCTGTCTTTTATTTTTCGTGCTTTTATTTTTTGTCCACTGGGTTTCTGTCTTTTATTTTTTGTGCTTTCAGTACCAAAGCTGAAATAATTTGCCTCAGTGAGACCTCAATTTGCATTCAATTATCTTGAAGGAGGGATGGACAAATCTCAATTCTGGTGCTCTCAATTTCTAATTTTTCCAATCTTAATTTCAATTCTCCACACTGCCCCAACAATTAGCAATTTTTTAAAAAATAAAAAGCTCTCATGAAAATTCATCAGCATTTTAGTGTGATATTGTCCCAATACAGTCGTACCTTGGAAGTTGAACAGCTTAGTTCTCAAACATTTTGGCTCCCAAATGCTGCAAATACAGAAGTGAGTGTTCTGGTTTGTGAACCATTTTTGGAAGCTGAAGTCTAATGGGGCTTCCATGGCTTCCGATTGGCTGCAGGAGCTTTGGTCTTTGAATGTTTTGGAAGTCAAACAGACTTCTGGAACAGATTCTGTTTGACATCCAAGGTACGACTGTAAATTGTATTTTTCTATGCAGTTTTAGCTATAGTAATACACATTTGCAATTTCCCCTAATATAAAGCATTTTTGCATGCTATTTTGGTTGGTGCAAATACACACTCAGAAAGAGAGAGAGAAAGAGAAAGAGAAAGAGAGAGAATTAGGGACCTAGCAGAGATTTAAAGTCACAAAATATTCAGCAAAGTAAAGCATGGAAAAACAGGCTGTTGGATCTGTAGAATATGCCCCTCAAAGCGAATTCCAAAATGTCGTCTTAAAAAGTTTCTTTCCAAGGTTCCTCCAGCATAGGGGAAAAAACCACGTTTGGTAAATAAAAAATGGTCTTACTTACTAACTCTGCAAAGGTCAGATTTATGTGCTTTGGAAAAGATTGCAAAGGCAGTAAAACTTAGCTTAGTTACGAAGTAGTGAAAGTTCCTAAGTTATTGGTATAGGAACACAAGAATGGCTTGTGAGAGTCATGCTGTTGAGCTGGTGCAATCAGCTCTTCACATGTTGAGCTTCTCATGTAGACTGAAAGAGAACAAAGGCTTGACTGCCTAGTCATCGTCATCGTCCCACCCCCATGTGAAGGGAAGTGGACATAGCTAAGCCTGGCCGGACAGCTTACTCTATGGTATTAACCCCTTCATGTATTAATTAACCTTAAGCATGTTGGTTATATGAGGCTGGTTAGCACAACCTAATGCGTGGATTTTTGTACACATTATTTGCCTGGAGAACAGCTCTGCAAAATCCAGAGAAGTGCAAATTTCAAATAATAGCTGTGTTTCAGTTTGCATTTCTGTCTTTTTTTAAAGTGAGGATTTAGTAGGTTCACTTTTACATGTAAAGTGAATCAAATTTCTCCTCCATCTCCCTACCTTGAAGTACCGTATTTTTCGCTCTATAACACGCACCCGACCATAACATGCACGTATTTTTTAGAGGAGGAAAATCCATAGGCATGCCACCTGTAGGCATTCCCTCCATAACACGCACAGGCATTTCCCCTTACTTTCTAGGAGGAAAAAAGTGAGTGTTATGGTGC
Organism: Podarcis erhardii; assembly: GCF_964252035.2. Taxonomy (NCBI): domain Eukaryota; kingdom Metazoa; phylum Chordata; class Lepidosauria; order Squamata; family Lacertidae; genus Podarcis; species Podarcis erhardii. The sequence goes on from NC_138501.1 coordinate 19,132,750, forward strand.
AAAAAGTACGGTAATCCTCAAGGAAATGCCTTAATGGGATTTACTTCTGAGTTATTTTCTCATATACAATGGCATTTGGGCTTGTTGGACCATAAGACACTGAGAAAGTGGGCCTCTTTCCACACCTTTGGTTGGGCTCTGCCTTCCATTTAGGCTCTTAGGAAGAAGCTGTCTTATACCAGACACAAATAACCACACTTTTGAAGAAAGCAATATGCTAGTAAAATGTATGCGATTTTCTGCTCTGGTCCAGCATTAATTCTGTTGTATCAGAAAATGCCACCAATAAAAACATGCCTGCTAGATCAGTTGGTATGAAATTGCTCCTCCAATCCCAAAATTAAAAACATGAGTATATAAGAGCCCTGTTGGATCAGACCAAAGGTGTGCCTGACCAAAAGTCTAGCTCAGTGGTGGGAGACTGGAGCTTGCAAAACAGTCCAGCTCATCATCAATGCTCCAAAGATGCTCTTTGGAACTCTGTCATAGGATCCTGCTGGACAACCAGGGGGCAAGTTGATGTAAGGTCACCAAGCCAAGCGTCATTGCCTTCTCTGGAAAGGTGGACACCATCTGGGCGAAACAGGTCCACAGCTGGCCAGAAGGGCCCTGGTCCCCACTGCCCAGAGCTTCCAGGCCATCAGAAAATGACACCCTGCTTTCTTGACCACACAGATGGGTGACATAGCTATAGTATAAGAAGCACCCTATTGGATCAAACCAAAGGGCAGCCTAGCCTAGCATTCAGCTTCTGTAGCTGCCTAAATATGAAAGTTCTATCTGTAGTGATTGACTCATGATGCTCCACCAACACATGCAAAATTAAAGAACAACAACACTTGATGCTGTGTAGCCACTGAGTGATGAACATGCCCATGTGAACTATTTTTCAAAGGATGTTTTCTGTCTCGCTCCTACACTTGTAAAAGAACAAACAGTCCCCTTGTTTGACACTGTGCTGGTCCCACAAGGGATCACTTATGAACCAGGTAAAAACATGCCTTATTATCAATGCAGGGAGCTTCTTAGAGATGTGTTGCTATGAGGAGTGACCTAGGAGGCCCTTGAGCATTCTCTGAACACAACACAAGAGGAGCAATTTGGTTACCAAAGCTTTTCATTATTGTTTCATTAAAACAAAGAAAGAAGGCAGCTGTGAAGATCTAATGTTACACAACTCATCGTTGCAAGTACACTGTGCTGCTCTTATAGTTACCATGAGTTTCTACTGTTTCTACTGGCTAAAATGTGTTTTATTCAGTATAAGACACTGGAACAATAGTGGCTAGGGAGGTGCCGCAGGTGGGGCACCATAGCTCTCCTGGCTTCCCAATACAGTGGGTCTCTGAGACTCGCCAAGAAGGAGAGAGGAGGGGTGAGGCACAGGGAGCTTGGTGCAGTGTGGTTCATGGCAGTGGCAGCAATTTGACGCTCCTTCTGCCACACACAGTCTTGCATTCCTGCAAGGTCTTCACTTAAAGTGGCCCATTACCTGCAGGTGATCCATCCCACTTATAGGAGACAGCTTAACAAAGACGCTGGGAGCACAAAGTCCATAACAAGCATAGAAGAAGAATAACAAGCATAGAACTGTAGAGTTGGAAGGGACCCCGAGGATCATTCACTCCAACCCCCTGCAATGCAGGAATATGCAGCTGTCCCATACGGGGATCAAACCTGCAACCTTGGCACTATCAGCACCACACTCTAACTAGTTGAGCTATCCAGGAATGTTCCTACCAACCTGAGGAGATCAGACATGGGGTGGTGATGTTAGAATTCCTGCTCCATGAGACTGTTCCTGCAGTCATGGGATTGTTGTCTATCACACGATGGTATATGTTTTGACTCCACAGAGTGGGAAGTGACAGAGACAGGATGTTTGTGTTCCGTGAAGTGGGACTATTGTCCTTTGTTGTTGTTTTTCTCTTTGCTGTCTGATGCTAGAGAGAGAGGGAACCATGTTGCAGTGCTCTGTGTGTGTTGATATGTAAATAAAGTAGATTAGCCAAAATGCTGAGTTGCTGAGGTCTGTCACACGAAATGCGCAAACTCTGTGGATCCCTAAGTGTGCCGATGTCTGTTGGCATCGGTCGCTGTGATATTCGGGCTGAAGAAAGCTTTTGAAGCTCCCGAACGATCGACCAGGAGGGAGAGAACATGCCAGTTGGGCATGTGTCTCTGCAAGGGTCCTACTCGAGAGTAGGACGAGCTCCTGACAGGTGGTGGTCCTGCTGCAGCAATCACGAACCCCCTGCTACAACGGCTGTGAAAGTCTGCGGATGTCCTCTTAACAGAACCGCTGAATATAATATATTTTTTGTAAAGTAACATCTCTCAAGAAATATCAAGAGTGCTTTACCCTCAGGCTTAGCAGATCCCCCAAAGAGACAAGCCCAATTTAGCGGGGCAGAGTGCATCCGTGCATAGACCCCCTAGCCGATTTCAGCTCCCAGTTTGCCATTAAATGCCCTGTGGGTGGTTCGCTCTGACTCGTTTTTTAAAACACGCTGAATTCTCTGGCTGAGAAGTGCCGTGTAAGAGCTGCGTATTTATTAATAATGCAAGGTTGAAGTGCTGGCCCTGTTCGGTGTGAAGCAGCCCTAATCACGAGTAATGAGGTGTCATTGGGAAACGACTTGCAGCTCGGCACAGTGCATTGTCTTGATGGAAATGAAATGCCATGTACCTCACTCTTCTGAAAGCTAATTGCATCGGTGTCATAGTTTAACATGAGCCAATTTCATAATTTGCCAAGGGAGTGGGGAAAGCAATTTATTTTAGTATCAGGTTGTAAGCATGCACTTTAGAAAATGTGTACTTTGTGGCTGACAGTCTGTCTGGAGTAGTAGAGAGAATGTTGGCCCCGGACTAGGGAGACCGGGGCTCTTCGTCCAGACCCTCACTGAAAAGTCTAAACCTGCACCCACCAATCAAAAGATGCCTGTCTTCTGTCCTTCTTGTGCACACTGAGAATCCTGACACCCACCCTTCCTCATCGCTCTCAGTGAAAGTCCAAAAAACCCGTTAAACTAACTTTTACCAGACAAAACAGAAAATCAAATACATTACAAATGTCAGAACACATGGCATAATACACCTGGACTGCAAGCGGATCACAATTAGCTTGTCACCATTCTCACGCCCTCCAGATGTTTTCGACTGCAGTCCAAAAGATCTGGATGGCATCATGTTGGTGAAGACTGGTTTCTATCTATCTATGGGAAAGTCCAGATAAAGAGGAGCAGAGGAACAATGTTTGTACACCAAGATGTGCACTGACACATTCTGAGGGCTTAGGACTGAAGCCACAGAGTACTATGAAGAGTTTTCCAGTGACCTTTCCCATATTTTGCCTATGAAACGAAATATTCCATGCATATATTGTGAATTAAAAGTTAAGTTGCTTTGGTGTCGTCTTTGTTAATCAAGCCAATGCAGTACCCTGTTCTTACCGTGACCTGTGGGAAGTAGTTATTTTTGTTCCCCCAGGGAGTTTTAGGCTTACAGCAATCCTAGGAGGTCCCTCTGACTGAGAGGCAGCGATCTGCCTAAGGCCACCCTGTGTGCTTCACGACTGCATTGGGATTTTTGAATCTGAGTTTCTCTGCTGCTCTGTTGCTGTGTTTGGCAGATGGAAGAGAAGACCCTCTATTTAGGATTTGGTATGGCTTGATTGCACATAGGGGAGAACAGATGCTTAGTAAATGGAATAATTAATTGCTCTTTGTCCCATGCTAGTTTAGGAAAATGTGCAAAGCAATCATACTGGTTGCCAAAATTGCAAGTGTTGGAAAATCTCCTCGCACACTACAGCCTTTATCCTGACCAAACCCTCTGCAGTTTCTATTTTTTTTAAAAAAAAAACATACATACATTCACAGACACAACAGCAAAACATTTAACTAAATTCTTAAACTAGTGCAATGGGTTGGGCTTGGACCCCTAGAACAGATTTAATGGGAGCAGGATGGGGGAGGAGAGGAGGGAGAAAATTCAACTGCACAAGGAGAAATCCTTGCACTGATGGAACGTTCACCACAACACTATGTTGAATGCATACCTGTGTATTTTTTCACATGTGCATTGTGGCCATACCGTTGCAAGGAACAGAGGTGGATACTGCTGAACTTCTTGCAAGCTGACCAGACCCCGTGGGACACAGTGACATATAATTAATAAGCCAAGAGAAAAAGCATAAGGCAGAGGGGCACTTGTTAAGAAACACACCTTGGCTAGCAGTTTTGGATAAGAGTTGAAAAGTTGGCGTTGTCCTTTACGTTATTCATAATTAGTAGGGCCTGCCCAATTGCAAAGTGATGAGTCAACAACCCTTCTCAGCTATACAGAGTGTGCATTCATGGAAACCCAAAAGAGAACTTATCCTTTGACTGCTGCATGGATAAATTGCACTTAATTCTCCGTGAGCCTCTTCAAACAGGGCACTATAAGTCAATTTTTAATCACTGCACCCACTTGACTTGCTGACTTCTCAAGATGCAGAAGCAGCAGCCGGCTTGCTCTCTTCTAGAAAGGGCTGATCAGAATTTAATTAAGTGGCCTAAATATTCTATAATCTAGACTAAGAAAGGTCTCATCATTGTTGCCAAAAGCACTTAAGCAATTAAGCTTTACCCTGCAATGTTGTCATGTTGGCAACGAGCCTCTTCAGTGATGGATGCCGAGTTTTTACAGGAATAACATCAATTGGAATTATTCATACACTCTGCATATTGTCTTTTCTCTGAAGACCTGTTTTTTTGGCACTGGCCCTTTGCTCACATTCTTGGAATATTTTTATGGTTGCCATGAGCTCACAATCCTACACATGTCTACTAAGAAGCAAGATCTGTTGAGTCCAATGGGATTTACCTGCATTTCATTCTAATTTGTTTTTGCATACCTTCTGTCAGGCTGAGCCCTGCAGGGTGTATAAGGTGCTCCTAATGCCTTTATATTTCACACACGTAAACACAAGGATTGCAGCCTAAGAGGACAAATGGAAAGAAAAGAAAGGCTATACTTCAAACCATGACTATTTAAAAAATAACACATGATGTCTGAATGTGCTGCCCTTCATTTAACAGATCACAGCCCTTCCAAGTATCGTTGTTTTCCAGGGACAGTCCTGAATTTAAAGAATCTGTCCTGGTTTCCTGATTCCCCCCCCCCAGAATGACCTGCTTTTCCTTAGCGTGCCCCTATTTTCTTCAGAAGAAATGTTGGAGGGTATGGAGTTATGCGATCCCTGAGCTAAGGAGGTAAGTAACTACCGTATACAACCTTTAGAAGACATCTGAAAGCAGCCCTGTACAAGGGAAGTTTTTTAAAATGTTTAATGTCTTATTATGTTTTTATATACCCTATTTTTTGCTCTATAAGATGCACCAGACCACAAGACGCACCTAGTTTTTGGAGGAGGAAAACAAGAAAAAAAATAATATTCTGAATCTCAGAAGCCAGAACAGCAAGAGGGATCGCTGCGCAGTGAAAGCAGCAATCCCTCTTGCTGTTCTGGCTTCTGGGATAGCTGCGCAGCCTGCACTCGCTCCATATGACGCACACACATTTCCCCTTACTTTTTAGGAGGGAAAAAGTGAGTCTTATAGAGCGAAAAATACGGTATGTTGGAAACTGCCCAGAGCGGTTGGGGTGGGGTATAGATATACTACGACTACTACTGCTACTACTACTACAGTTATACCTCGGGTTACAGATGCTTCAGGTTGCGTTTTTTCAGGTTATGGACCCGCTGAAACCCGGAAGTACTGGAACGGGTTACCGTATTTTTTGCTCTATAAGACTCACTTTTTCCCTCCTAAAACGTAAGGGGAAATGTGTGTGTGTCTTATGGAGCGAATGCAGGCTGCGCAGCTATCCCAGAAGCCAGAACAGCAAGAGGGATTGCTGCTTTCGCTGCTTTTCCCTCTTGTTGTACTGGCTTCTGAGATTCAGAATATTTTTTTCTTGTTTTCCTCCTCTAAAAACTAGTCGTGTCTTATGGTCTGGTGCGTCTTATAGAGCGAAAAATACGGTACTTCCAGGTTTCGGGGGTCGCACATGCACAGAAGCACTAAATCGCACTTTGTGCATGTGCTGAAGCGCCGAATCACAACCCACGCAGACACGCCGCTGCGGGTTGCGAACGTGCATCCCACACGGATCACGTTCACAACCCAAGCTTCCACTGTACTACTACTACTACTACTACTTCTACTACTAATTGATTAGGACATCCCTATTTTTGTTGGAGAAATGTTGGAGGGTATGAGATCATTCATGAGAGAGGCAATCAGGACTTTTATTCTTTTTGCTTTCTGTAGTCATAGCATAACATTAAGTGCCACACTGGCCATTTAGAGCAGCAATTGAGTGCATTCTTCCATAGCTTTTGGGTGTTTAAATTGTCCTAGCCCAGGGGTCTGCAACCTTTAAGACAAAAAGAGCCACTTGGACCCGTTTCCGAAGGAAAAAAAAACTGGGAGCGGCAAAACAAGCCAAATGTAAATAACCACACATTCTTCCCCTTCCCCCATTCTCTCTCTTTTCCCTGAGTCTATTTCAGATAGCAAAGAGGGGTATGGTACCTCTCATATCCATTTTTTGCAAAGCACCATGTGCATAGAGGGCATTATACAAATTAATACATAGAAAAGTGTCTGTCCCTCCCTGCAGTTCAACTCCCTCTCTTTTTACTAACAGCACATATCCATTCCTTCTGCTGGTGCAACTTTCTCATCATTTCTACATAGCAGCATTTATAAACCAGTGCCAGAGAAACTGGGTGAAAGGAAGGTGAGAGGGAAGAGATATGAATATTTATGTGTGTATATGTATACATACATACACCTACACAATTACAGGTTTGAAGCCAACTTAAAATAAAAAGAGCTGGTAAGCAAAGGAATCTGTGGTGCTTTCCATGGGATCCGGGGACATGTCAGCTAATACTCTTCCCTTTCTTCTTCATTTGCTTGTCTCTGCAGCAAATCTTGAGGGGGAAGGGAGAAGGGCAGGGACTGCACAGGCACGAGAGAACGGGGGAAATCCTGCATGCAGGATTTTGGTGCCTAACAGCCCCCCTTCCCTCTGCAATTGCTCTCGTGCTCCCCCACCTCTCTCTGAGGCCGAGATGCTGCATCACGGCACCTGCTGGCTACCTCTGGACCCCCTCCTCGTCACTGACGTAATTCACCCCTTCCTTCCTGACAGGGAGGGCGGGCCCATTTTGTGGTTCACCTCAGGTGCTCTCCCTCAACTCGGTGGCCACTCAGAAGCAAGGCACGGAAAAGGATCCCGAAGCACCACCGCCACCCCTCACACACACACACACAAGAACCCCGCCGCCTCCTCCTCCATCCCAGCAGCCGCCGCCTCTCGAGCTCCGCTGCCGCCACCGCCTTGCTTTGCACGGCTCGGTTGCCCAGCTCCATCCCCCTCCTCTTTCTGGTGCTTCTGCTTTTCTGCTCAGGGTCCCCGAGGATCTGCGGAGCCACAGCAAAGGTGTAAAAGAGCCGCATGCGGCTCCGGAGCCGCGGGTTGCCGACCCCTGTCCTAGCCTGATGGCTTAACTTTGCTCCTAACAGTTTTCTTTTCTTTTTTTAATCTGAAAGAAGCTGGGTTAAGTGGTCCTTGGTGCCTTCCGTGTAAAATACCTGAGAGCTTGGCCTTTCTCTTGCATTTTAGAAATGTTGCTGTCTCATGCTGTGGTGCACATAATACATATTTTGAATTAATCACAGATTGTGCCTCTTTCCACCCTGCAGCTAAGGAAGTCTATGTGCTGCTCTCAAATGAGTTTATCTTTGAATTATTTTATTGCCATGATGCAAGCTGATCTGGGAACATGTTCAGAGAATGGTGGAAAAATACCAACTATAATTCTAATCTTCACAACGAAGTGAAATAAGTTAAATTGTGCTGAGTTTCATGGATAAGTAATGGATTTCGACTTGGAGTTCTCCTGTCCCCTGGCTAACGTAGGGTTGCCATATTTCAAAAAGCGAAAATTCAAACACAAAAGTTGTTGGCCCTTTTTTTGGGCAAACCCACAACAGGGGTTGCCATTCGTCTGATGTGAAAGTGAAGAAAAGTGCAAAATGAAGAGCAAATTAGACATTAGGATAGTTTTGGAGCTAAAACCTTTAACCTATGAAGCTCAATGGCACCAAATATTCATCCGATGGGGGAGAAATTTAGTGCAGTTTGCCTTATTTGCATTTCCCAGCAAAATGTGTGGAGAAAACGGCAGTATGGAAAAATACATAAGAAATGTGCATATCTAGAAAAAAGGGCACTAAAATGCCAATGAATATTTGAGAGGACTTAAAAAAAATGCAACCTGTTGTGGAAATGTGGAAAATTGAACTTAAAGCGGGAGCACGATATGAAATAGAGAGGAACTGAACTTTATTGATTCATCCATCCCTTGAAATGCCTTTTGAATCTTCTCCTGAAAAGGTTGGAAACATCAGTCTATTTACTCTTCTATTTCCAAGGTAGGGCTGCCATGCATCCGGATTACTAGGATTTCAAAGGCAGAATTGACGTACGGGTGTGTGTGTGTGTGTGTGTGTGTGTGTGTGTGGTTTGAAAGGCAGCGCTTGTCCTGGATCTTAGGCAACTTTCAGGTTTTCCTAAAAAATGAACAAACAAACAAACAAATCAAACAAACAAACAAACAAACAAACAAACAATTGGGGGGGGGTCCTGGTTTTTACTTTTGAAATATGGAAACCCTACCCAATGTGAATAGAGAAATGTATCTCACCATCTTTCAGAAGGATGTAAAGCTAATAGCATTTAAATAAAGAAATTATTCATGGTCTTATTTTACTCCAGACAGAAAGTCAAAATATAATCTCACAATTAACTGCTATAATTTTGCAGTGATTAATATGTCTGACCTAAAAGCCACTCTGTTGCAGGAACACTTAATAATTCACACTGAGTAGTTGAAAAGACGTCCAAACACCAGTGTGGCTCTAGCCGTAGCTGTATGCTCACTATGAGTATGGAAAGAAACAATGCCATTCTCCTCCGGTGCAAATTCTGTCAAGACAAAACTTATTTGAGAGTCACAGGACCTCACAGTCTTTTATTCTGTCTCCAGCAGTGTCTAGCCACATGGCTCCAGAAATTTAAAAAGTCATACACGATAGATGCAGCCATTCCATATCATTTGTTCCCAATATCTGAAAAACAGAAGTATGATACTTCTGAACATACAGGTTCCATTATTAGTTTCCATGGCCAATAGTCACCTATAGCTCCTTTCATCTGTGGCAGCTAGTTTCTGACCAGTATCTGTGCTAGTCTCTCTTTCATAACTAGCCTGGTGGGGAAAAAAGAACCATACAGTGGTACCTCGCAAGATGAAATTAATCCGTTCCGTGAGGCTCTTCGTATAGCGATTTTTTCGCCTTGCGAAGCAAGCCCATTGACAGCTTAGTGGATTAGCGCTATTAGCAGTTTAGCGGCTTTTAGCGGATCAGCTGATAAGCGGCTTATCAGCGGATCAGCTGATAAGCGGCTTAGCGGCTTAGGAAAAGGGGGGGAGGGGAAAAAACCCGCAGGAACTCGCAAGACATTTCGCCTTGCGAAGCAAGCCCATAGGGAAATTCGTTTTGCGAAGCGCCTCCAAAACGGAAAACCCTTTCGTCTAGCGGGTTTTCTGTCTTGCGAGGCGTTCGTCTTGCGGGGCACCACTGTATTGTTATAGACGAACAAATCTATTATGACATAGCATATCTCCCCCCCCCCCCAAATTGGAAAAGCAGCTCGGTGGGTGGGTTGCTTTTAAGCAGACAAATGGCTGCAGTGAAAAAGGCCTTACAGCACACAGGCCCCAGCTAGTCTTCTGCTCCTAGTTGCAGCACTGAGCATGTCTTTTTTTAAAAAATCTTTTTTAAAAATCGAGGGAAAGAGACAGAATTCTGTCACTTATGTAGCTTGACTCTTTTTTTCTAAGGAAAACAGCCACCATCCCTTTAGGCTTGTCTTCATTGGGAAAATATTGCAGTACCCTCTCTGGGATGTTGATGTTGTTGTTGTTGTTGTTGTTGTTGTAGTTGTTGTTTCCTTTCCCCCACTTCGTCATATTCTATATACAATAAGAATGCAATTGACGCAGGGGTCACGTTGCTTCTGTCCCTTTATAAAGTTTAAACAGCCCTCTTTCTTTTGCCAGTTTCTTCTGGCGACAGGTCAGTCAGTCTCTCAAACTCTCTTTCACTGTCTGACAAATAATATACAGGTAGGTAGCCGTGTTGGTCTGCTGTAGACGAACCAAAATAAAAAAAATTCCTTCCAGTAGCACCTTAGAGACCAACTAAGTTTGTTATTGGTATGAGCTTTCGTGTGCATGCACACGAAAGCTCATACCAATAACAAACTTAGTTGGTCTCTAAGGTGCTACTGGAAGGAATAATATACAATGAGCCTTAGCATTATTCTCTGCTTCTTTGGCCAGCTCCTTTCAAGGTGGCACCATGTGGCTAGCTTCTGTTTTCCTTTTCTAGTTTTTGCAGAAAACAAGCTACCTTTCAAAGTCTTGTTGCTAGGTTGTGTCACCTTGTTTAGTGTCAGCTTACTTCCTGACCCACTTTGAAACATTTGGAGGAGCTCAGGTGGCTATTAGCAAGCAATTATTTATTCCAGGGCTCCTAAATCAGAATACTTGCAGCTTTTTCAGATGGGTTTTAAGAGAAAGAAACATTTCTTTCATTTGTTCAGAATCTAAAGTTAGCGAAGCCTAGCACTGAACTTGGTTTCTACTTGACTTCTTTTCAATTAACTCTTAGATAACTATGTACTGTACTAGTTATAGCATTTTAAAATTTTGCTGGTCTCAACATTTCTGCTTTTTCCTTCCTCCCGTACTATGTCCTAAGTCACTGCAGCAAGGTTGGCCAATGGCCTTCCTCTTTGCTCTTTAATTTTTCTGCTACTCTTTCACTGTCCTTGTTTCTTCCCAGTTTGGAACACGGCGTTGATGTCAGAAGTGCACAGTGCTGAATTTCTTCCCACATTTATTTCAATTTCTGGAAACAACTTCTCGCAAGGCAGACTTTCTTCTTCTTCTAGAGACAGTTATTTGTCTAATAACCCACTTGATACTAAATGCTGGGAAGGTAAGCAGCATCTTGGTCAATATTTTAGTTTTGCAAAAGCATGTCTTTTTTCTGAAATTGGTACAATTTAACATAAGTGTGTAGCATAGATTCCTTTGCTGTAAACAAATTATCTTTTGTTTAAAGGCCGATTTGCATATGATCAATATTTGCTATTGTAACATCACATGTTTTAACTGCTCTCCAAGTACTTCAAATACAGCACAGAGGTGTATAAAGTTGCCTCAATCTTTGAAGACAGTTATTTGTCATTAGGAGCAGATACATCCTTATCAGATTCTGGGTCATGTGTCCACTGTAGTTATGCGGCGAAACTAGGCCATAGTGCAAGGTTTGGCTCACGATAGCGGAGTTCAGACCCAGGGATAATTACAAGCTTATCTCGAGCTATGCAGCAGGTAATTTTTGCAGCAGAAATGATTTAAAACTCAATCCGTATATCCTCTTCCCTCTTTCATCTCCCTAGGAGACACAATCCCAATTCCACGGTGTAAAATAAACATTTCCACCTTGTGGGTTAGAACACTTGTATTGCATTGAGTAAAACTAGAGTGAAGACCGGCTGAAGCATAAGGGTGGGCTTGGCGGAATACGACTGTATAACACATTCCTAAAGTAAAATGCATGAGAAATGTGGACTTAAAATCCACTGGGGCCAATTCAAATCATGTTTATTTTTAGCTACCTTTGATTTTAGGCTACCTTTGAAGGTGACCCGGAAACTACAACTAATCCAGAATGCGGCAGCTAGACTGGTGACTGGGAGTGGCTGCTGAGACTATATAACACCAGTCCTGAAACACCTATATTGGCTCCCAGTACGTTTCCGAGCACAATTCAAAGTGTTGGTGTTGACCTTTAAAGCCCTAAATGGCCTCGGCCCAGTATACCTGAAGGAGTGTCTCCCCTCCCACCGCTCAGCCAGGACACTGAAGTCCAGCGCCGAGGGCCTTCTGGCAGTTCCCTCACTGCGAGAAGCAAAGCTACAGGGAACCAGGCAGAGGGCCTTCTCTGTAGTGGCACCCGCCCTGTGGAATTCCCTCCCACCAGATGTCAAAAAGAACAACTACCTGACATTTAGAAGACATCTAATTCAGGGAATTTTTAATGTGTGACATTTTAATGTATTTTTATTCTTTGTTGGAAGGCACCCAGGGTGGCTGGGGAAACTCAGCCAGATGGGCAGGGTACAAATAATAAATAATAAATAAATAAATAAATAAATAAATAAATAAATAAATAAAAATAATAATAATTATAGCTCATTTTGTACATCAAGCTGTCATTGCTAATGATGATGAGTGACTGCCTTTGGAGTGATGTATGAGAGAACTATCCAGCCATGATGGTGGGGTGGAGGATGGGGTTGTGGCACTTATCTGACATCCCAGCAGCCAAGTTACTGCTGCTTACTGGGAGAGTGGGAGGGACAAGGAGGCAAGGCCCTGCCCTGAAATTGCATACCCTCCAACATTTGTCTGATGAAAGTATTCCATAACAACAACAACAACAACAACCATTTATACCCTGTCCATCTGATTGGGTTTTCCCAGACACTCTGGGTGGCTTCCAACACATATAAAAACACAATAAAACATTAAACTTTTTTTTTAAAAAAACATTCCCTATACAGGGCTGCCTTCATATTTCTTCTAAAGATCGCACTTATCTCCTTGGCACAGGAATCACATAATGCCATACCCTCCAACAACCTAAGGAAAAACGGGACATTCCAGGATCAAATCAGAAACCAGGATGGCTTCTGTAAATTCGGAAGTGTCTCTGGAAAACAAGGACCCTTGGAGGGTCTGCAATTGATAGGATTTGATTCTGCCAAAGATGGAATGAAAATTGTTCTGAGTGAAGTATGGCCACCCCTGGACACTGGAATCACATCAACCTCCCTGTAGTATCTGCAGATGGTTTGTGAAAAGCCATTGGTTCACCACCCTTGGTGTAGATACCCCTGAGCAAGATGGACCAGTTTGGTGTAAGGCAATATCCAATGTTCCTAGTTTTATAATCTTTTAGCTGTGGCTCCCTGTTTTATCAATCTAGTGGCCAGAATGCAGGTAAGATTTACATTATACAAGACATAATGCTAATGGCAACATGGTTAAACTTCAAGTGCTTCAGGTGGTTAACAGTACATGTGCAACAAGACACAAAGACGTCATCAGCATTTCACAGGTCTCTTTCAACGAGGAAGCAGCCTTGGTGTCAGGGCAAGCCCAAGACTTTTTGGCACCTGAGGCAAATCACAAAATGGCACCTCCTTGGCCAGGAAAGAAATGGTGAGTGAAGCCACACATCAGGAACAAGGAGGGAGTGAAGATCTACATTGGGAACAAGGGGAGGGGATCAAATCAACCTTACCCGATGGTTGAACTGGGAATCAAAGGCCTCTGTGGGTAGGGAGTGGCCCACTCTGAATCTTGCTGGGTGGGTACAGAGCCAAGAAGTCCAGAAGAGGGCAGCTCTTGCTATTTCCTCCCCAGGAAGAGGAGAACCAGGGGTGGAGGAATGGAGTACAGTGGGGGCAGACTGCCCCGGGTGTCTTCACTGAAGGGCGCTGCCCGCCCATGACTCCCAAGCCCACCCTGGGGAGCTGTGCTGCTTTGCCAGCGGCATTCCCCCATTCCCTCTTTGTTTTGACAACTCGGGGGAGGCTTGGGAGTTGCGGGAAGGCAGCACGCTGAATGTCCGCCATTAGCGGCTCGCACTGCTCCCATAGGTGGCTTGCTCCACCCCTGGCTGCAGGGCGCATGCTACTCCACAGAGAGCCAGTGTGGTGTAGTGGTTAGGAGCGGTAGACTCGTAATCTGGTGAACATGGTTCGCGTCCCCGCTCCTCCACATGCAGCTGCTGGGTGACCTTGGGCTAGTCACACTTCTCTGAATTCTCTCAGCCCCACTCACCTCACAGAGTGTTTGTTGTGGGGGAGGAAGGGAAAGGAGATTGTTAGCTGCTTTGAGACTCCTTAGGGTAGTGTTTGTGGTGATCACACAGGGTCCCCGGACATTTCACCGTCTATTGATCCCTGTGCCACCATTTTATTTCTCGCTGCCACCACCCAGGCCCTACCTGGTACAATACTGAGTCCAGTCAGGGTTAACGTCTGTTTATTTATTGCAGTTTAACAAGTGTGTGGTTTCATAAACAGTATTGGTCAATTACAATCATGGGGTGCCTATCCAGACCTATAACTTCTGCTACCTGCTCTCACTCACTAAACTGCCTCTCAGATATTTACTTGTCTTCCTAGCTCCCAACTGTTCCTGACTCAGCTTATTTCGCTACACTAACTCAACCTACCCACAGACTCTATCCCAATTCACTCCCACTCCAACCAACCACCCAACTCCTAACAAACTCCTCGTTCACCCCTCCCAGAGCTGGTTTTATAGTCCCTCTGACTCCACCCCCCTGGGTTCTGATTGGGTAACTTGTTTAACTATTTCATCTCCAGCACTCTCATATGTTAATGTCATAGTGATAAAGCGGGATATCAAATCCAAACTCTTCTTCTTCTTCTTCCATGCACCCGAGCAGCTACCCTGCACCTGGGAGAGCACCCTCCGCACCCCGCAATCCTCGGGAATGTGCCCGTCCTGGGCAGCGCAGACATATGCTCTGCCGCTGAGGAGAACAGCAGCAGCTTCTGTCTGCCAAGAGACTGCTGTGGAGGAGGCAGCATTGCACAGTGGCCTCTCAGCAAATAGGAGGCGCTGCCGATGGTCTTCCTCCAGGAGGCAGCAGATCTCCAAGGAGGGTAGCACAGCTGTCACTGTCACTGCCACTGTGGCAGTGGCTGCAGCGGTGGGCAATGCATTCCTTGGCGGTTGGATCTGTTGCCCTTGCGGATCCTGCCTCCTGAAGTGGTTGCCTCATCTTCCTTCATGGGTGGGCCAGCCCTGCTGGGTGTACCCCCCTCCCCTCACACAATCTGCTCTCTTTATAATTAGAAGTGGCTTCAAAAGTAAAAAGCTTAATCTCAATTCGCAATAACATGCATCTTTGTGGGTACTTGAAAGGTGGACCTCCTTCATTTTTGCCCAAGAAAACATAGCAATAGAATCCATCACAATTGGTTATCTGAGGAACCCCAAAATGGGGGACGTTCCCATTTTATTCAATATCAGATTTGAATCTAATTGAATCATTTCAAGGAATGCCACACAACCTCTCTGTAATTTACTTCTTTGTGCAATAAATATTGCATTTGCTTACAATAGGAAATGCACCAGAGCCTACTAATTGGCTCTCTTTCGAGATACACCCAGACTGATGGTTCTAATTAATGTTAATGAAATAGCCAGATGGTGTTTAGAATCAATGGTAAACTTGGAAGGTAAAAACGTGAATTCAGGTCAATACTGTATTGGCTTACTACAGATGTAGTTAATATTTCAATGGTGGCATGGCAAAGGCTTATATTCACCATTACCATTACCACCACCACCATTGATTTTATTATTATTTAGTTCCATTTATGAATTTCTCTCCCTAAAATCTCAAAGCAATTTCACAATAATATCAACAACAAAAACAATCACACAATTTCATATGCATCCTGATATGTCTGCTGAGCCTCCCACCTCACATTTTTCAGTACCCTCTGCCTTTTCCTTCAGTCTCCTTGTGTTGCTGTTTCTCAGTCCATTGCCTATTTGGCAGCTTTCATTCATCCACCTTGCCTCAGGGCTCCCTACTTCTTAGTTTCCTTCCCTGCATACCCCTCCAGTCCTCAACTAGCTCACAATGCTATGTTTAGCCTTTGATATTGTAATCCCAGACAAACTGACATGCCTCCTTCCCCTCACAGAACATAGACTATGGATATTCTGACAGCTTTGTTCCCCAAGTGATTGAAAAGTCCACAAATATGTTGCCATATGAGCTCAGCCAATTGCTCTCAGAAGCTTCCACATCACGAGTACAATGCAATATAGATTCATAAATATAATAAATTGCAATGGCACATGTGATAAATGCCCCTTCTAAGAAGTTGCAAAGGTGATGTTCAAATATGGTTCTCTTATATATCACTCTCTCAATTTAAGACTGGACTAGGGTTTTATTTTGGGCAACTGCTGATTTTAAGCATCTGCAACATTGGTCTGGTCTGAATCAAACATCTAAAAATGTGGGAATATTTACATGTGGTTAATTATGGAAATCGGAGGTACTTGATCAATGTCTCCCAATTCCATTCATGCTGGTGGCTCCATTTGATCACACTGCCAGTCATTTTAATCAAAATAAAAAAATTCCTTCCAGTAGCACCTTAAAGTGGTGCTCTCTAGTCATTTTAATGCTCATTTTGTACAGTTTTATAGTTTATTGTAGACACTGCTGTACACCGCCGTGTTATGTTGTATGAACTTGCAGGATATAAATAGCCTTATAAAAGGGATTTATTTCTGAATATACAAGCATATGATTGAATTGTAAATGATTTCTCAGTGGGAGGGCTTCCCTATATGTCTAAGGAAAAAAGTCCTTCTTATATACTTACAGATGCTGAATCTACACTGATCTGGAAAACACTATTAAAACACTATAAAAATATAGCTCCCATGCAATTTTTCAGTGGCAAAAGATCATTGCTGTACAGCGTTCTCTGGTGTCACATTTTTATAACGCATTCTTAACATTATAATTCACCAGTGTAGATTAGTCCATAATTTCATTTGTGGGCTGCTTTCCCATAGTTCCTTCCTGGGATATAATCTAGGATTCTGGTTGCTCACCATGGTTTCTAACCAGGACCATCAACATTTGCTCTGTGTGACATCTAGAAAATTGCAGATATGTAGGTGCAAATGTTGTTTGGTTATCCTGAGAAGTGCTTGGGAAGTATAGAGTTGAATCATAGAGTTGAAAGGGACCACAATGGTCATCTAGTATGGACCACAACAGACTTCTAGTCCAACCCCCTGCAGTGCAGGAATTGTTTGTTCTATGTGGGGCTTGAACCCACGAACGTAAGATTAGAAGTCTCATGCTCTGCTGACTGAGCCAATGGATTCCTGACTGAGTCATTGGATTATATACACTTATGTGCCATAAAGAACAACTGAAAGCAGATATTTCAGCTGGATGCTGGTCCCCATGATTTGGACATGCCTAGCTTTCACCAGTAAGGGACGCGGGTGGCGCTGTGGTCTAAACCACTGAGCCTAGGGCTTGCTGATCTGAAGGTCTGCGGTTCAAATCCCCGTGATGCGGTGAGCTCCCGTTGCTCAGTCGCAACTCCTGCCAACCTAGCAGTTCAAAAGCACGTCAAAGTGCAAGTAGATAAATAGGTACCGCTCCAGCGGGAAGGTAAACGGCGTTTCCGTGCACTGCTCTGGTTTCGCCAGAAGCAGCTTAGTCATTCTGGCCACATGACCTAGAAAAACGGTCTGTGGACAAACGCTGGCTCCCTCGGCCAGTAAAGTGAGATGAGCGCCGCAACCCCAGAGTCGTTCGCCACTGGACTTAACTGTCAGGGGTCCTTTAGCTTTACCTAGCTTTCACCAGATTGTGCTCAGGTCTGTTGCATGTTGATAGAAACTTTTGTATCCTCCTTATCTCTCTAGCCTGCTTTCTATAGGCTTGGCTTTGTTCCCCTCCTGTTTATGTATTATGCAATTACCTGGCCTTGTGTTAGATAAGCTTATGTCTGCATGATGTGAGATAGCAGAAAATAGAATGTACAGTTTGCAGAGGTGTGATAATAAAGATATACATCAGGAATAGCCAGTGCAGAGCTGTTTGGACTGCAAGATGTTTGGGACTACAACTCTTGTCAGGCCCAGCCAGCATGGTCCAGGATGAAGCAACAGCTGGAGGCACCCTCTGAATATCCCATATGAACTCTCTTACAAAATCCCTCTTTATCTCAGTGAAGCTTGTAGAAGAAAAGTTCCAGGTGAATTGTTCCATTTGAGATATTTTCTCCTTCAGGTAGCAATAATAGGAATAAAATTACTAACAATGAATATATAATTATAATGACTGATTATTAACAGTAATATCTACTGTCTGGGCAAATCTAGATCACGAAGAGCAGAAAAAGACTTGTGCAATCCTCACTCTGAAGGTGACCGTTGAAAATACATATTGGAATGCCAAATTCCATAGAGCAGCGTTCATCGTTTTATAGCTAAAATGACATAATATGTAATTTAATACATATTAAACATTTCATCTTAAATGACTCATCTCCTGCCTATGGGATGAATCATTTTTAAAGTGCTTTGGATTCTCCTGTCACGCTGATGCAATTACGTATTATACTACTGTTCTATTCTTTTGGGATATGTCCAAAGAAATCTTGGAACTTGTACAAAACACGCAATCTTTCTTCTCATGGCACAAGCATGGTTTGTGGCTCTCAGCAGTGGTTGTATTGTGGCCTCTGCATGGATCTCAGGAGAGCTGCCTACTGAGGCCAGCATAGCAGCCATTTCTACCAGTAAGGCTTAATGGGTAGAGTGGGCAAAATAATTTGCATTGTGGAACATAAAGAGCTGTTTAAGTGTCAGTCACCTACAGAAACACAAAGGTGGAATAGGTAGAGCTATGTGTCTTTCCTATTTCCTCCTCTATTCTTTTCAGTCTAGTAGGGTTAATATTCAAGAGATTAGCTATTTTGAAGGAGGTACAAAAATACAAAGAAAGAACTAACTATTCTTAGGGGAAGCGCTTTAGCTCAGCGTCTCTAGGAAGGTCTGCATGAAATCATGGAGAGCCAATACCATTCATTGTAGGCAATACTGAGCTAGACAGACAAATGCCTTAAACGGCTCAAGACCCCAATACCTTAAGGACTGCCTCTTTCCATATGAACCTACCAGGATCATCTTCTGAGGCCCTCCTTTGTGTGCCTCCTCCTCAAGAGGTCAGGAGGGTGGCAACACGAGAACGGGGCCTTCTCTGCAGTGGCTCCTCATCTGTGGAATGCTCTCCCCAGGGAAGTTTCCCTGGCGCCTTCATTATATACCTTTAGACGCCAGGCAAAAATGTTCCTTTTTAACCAGGCCTTTGGTTGACCTGATTTACATCCTATGCCCTTTTAAAATGTTTTTTTTTGGGGGGGCTATTGGGTTGTTGTTTTTATTTTATAATGTATTTTGTGGTTTTATATCTTCATTTCATTCTGTGAACCGCTCTGAGACCCTCAGGTATAGGGCAGTATATAAATTCAATAAATAAAATAAATAATACTTGGGTGACTTTTGACCTGAACAGACATTTACATGAGGGTATTCTAAATGTACAGAGAGCAGGAACAGAGGCGGATTTAGAGTAACACGACCAGTTTAGTTGCACTGGGTATAGTTGCCTTGAGGACGCCACAACTACGATGTATACTCTCCCAAGGACTTTTCTTTTTAAAGTTGAAAAAGCCACCCTAAACTGCTTGGAGGAAGTGTTAGTTACAAATATAGCAAATAAAATTTTATATAAACTTATATAGGATAAGCCCTGCTTAGGGAAGTTTTTAATGTTTAATGTTTTATCGTGTTTTTAATATTCCGTTGGGAGCCGCCTAGAGTGGCTGGGGAGGCCCAACCAGATGGGCGGGGTATAAATAATAAATTTATTATTATTATTATTATTATTATTATTATTATTATTATTGAAAATCACATGTTTTTGTAGTATAGAAAAAAATCTGTAAGCATTCTATGTAACCTGCTTATACTACCTGAGCATAAACAGCTTTCACTTTCTAGTTATTTGACAAGTGTTGCTTCAGACATTGTTCATGTAGGGATACATCTAAAAATGCAATGAGAGTATATATCATATGATATCACATTATTTCATATCAAATCAGTCATAGACTGCAGATCTAAATACAACCAGTCTTCTAGAGCAGAGAAGACGCCAACCTTAGGAAAGAGAGAAAATGTTGACTGGCTTGTGGGAGAAATTATTAAGTGAAATAGAAACAATATATACAGTCAAATTCATACGATTTATATTCAAAATGCAGCAATGATCTTGGACTACCATAATAAATTTCTAAAACTAATTATTTGCATGGAAATGATCAACTCTTGACAGATACACAGAGATTGTTCTTCAGGTAAGACAAAGCCACTATTTCCCCAGCAATAACCTTTGGATAAAGGAACCTATTCATCTCCGAAGAGTATAGGACTGGAATATCTCTCATGCCTACATGCTATAATCCATTTCAGCTGGTGCACCTTGGCAACTCTTTTAGTGACATTGCCTGGTCTACAGCTTAGATAAAATTAAGAATATCCAGAACCATCATGGAATGCAGACCAGCCTTCCAACTAGGGAGTTCTGGGCCTGTTAGCTGGGTTTGATGCTCAAGAAATATTCTGTCACTGCTCCTGCTTTGTGTAGACACCTCAGGAGGCTACAGTGACTTTTCCCAAGTAGAATTAGTCAAAGGCATGAAATTTCTAAATCAAACACACCTATTCAAAGATATGTCAAGACAAAATGACTGAAGAAATACAACACTTGTCTATAGGAGATGTGTCCTAGTAATTCTTTTTGTAATATTGTCGAATCCAGAAGACAGATGGAATTGGGGTACCCAGAGTTGTTCAAATTGCACAAGAGCATTAAAGTAATGACAAATTGCAGTGTGGGTAGCCATTTTGCCATTTCGCTCACACACACACACACACACACACACACACACACACACACGTATATATATCCTGGCCTATTGCTTTTGCCTTTTGTTGTTCCTCTAGAGATGATGCCTGTTGTTTAAAACACTAATTGGAACCAACAAATGCATTAGACAAATAGTGATAGTCTCAGACATCCCAAGGGGGTGCTACAATAGGCTATTGTATGTTTCTCCAATGTTGGGTTTTACACCACGGCAAAGTCAGGCACTAATAGTCTCTTAACTCATTATGTTATTGTTATGACAGACATAGAGAAAGAGATTAATTACCACCCTAACCTTCCAACAACTGTGAATTTTATGACAAACTAGCCGACTGACCCATCTCTTGCAAGTGATCTAGAAATTACAGATAGGTTTGGATTAAACTTCAGAATACTTTGTCTTGTATAAAAAAACTCCAGTAATTGCATTACATAATTAGTTAACTGGTACTTCAAATGTCTCTTGTTCATACTGTTCATACTGTTAATTGCTATACATTGTGGAAACTCTCTTGATATTATCATAGTTCCATAAAATAAGAACACACATATCCTATCCTACTTTGGAGCTCAAATCTTGCAAATATTTATGTATGTTCTATGTGGTTGTAGAATGACAGCCTGCATGTTGCTTTTCCAACAAAACTTCAAAACACATTGTTATCACATAATTCATGAAAATAAATGGGGCTTGCAAAGGGGAGGTTCCTTGAGGCTGTTAGTTCATATGAATCATTTTATACTGATCATTTTATCTTAGTAAATTCATCTGAGAAATATTTCTTAAGCATGTGCCCTCCATGCAGTGTTTTTTCCTAGGAGTACGCATACTCCTAAACATTTTGTAAATCTAATTTTGGCCGCATTGAAGGGAAGCATTTCAATATGAGTAGGAAAATGAAAGTACCCCTAAACAATTTTTTTTTTAGAAAAAAAGCACTGCCTCCACATGATAGCACATATCTATTGATGCTGTAACCATGTGGGGGTGCATTTCATAATAAACTGTTAAGATGAAAGCATCTGCCACAAACAAACTCTAAAGTCTCATTATCACCTCATTCACTTGCCAGAGAAAAGAGGCTCTATCCATTATCCTGGTACTTGGGCAGATGGCATCAACAATCCTGCTCTTAAAAAACAACAACTCTTGGAGCTGTGCTGTCCCACATGCCTTCTCCAACACACCACTGCACATTTCTACTTACTCAAATAATACAGTTGAGTACAAGTGTGAATGGTGGGCAGATGTGGAGTCAGTTATGTGAAAGAAGCGTCTGATGGGAAAGGATTGAGTCCACACTTCTGAGTTTTTGAAGAGACACATGCCAAACTCTACTTTCAAGTGCCCTCCATCATTGATGGGACACCAAGTGAAGGGCATTGTGGGGTCCTGCCACTCACCTGGCTTCCAGTCAGCTGCACCATGGCTGCTTATTTGGAGGCAGAGGCGCAAGGAAGATTGGCCCTGCCACTGCGTTTGCACTGCACCAACCTCCCTACCACCTTACTCCTCCCTTCTACTTCCTGTAAGTAGCTGCACTACAACCAAGTGGAGTTCAAGTGAGCAGCTCCTGGGTGTGTATTCCAGGCACATATAATTAAAAGCCAAAAGTAATGTGAAAAGCCACTGCCAGAACCTGTGATATTCTTAAAGATACTATGAGTTTCGAGTGCTGCTTTCAAGGAAATGTAGTCGGACAGGAAGAAGGAAATATAAAGGAAGGAAAACTGCTTTGCTTCAGATGGGCTTTAGCTGTATGCAGATCCTGCTTTGTAGGTGAACCTTGCTGGGACTTGATTTCTGTTAAGGCTGAGCCCAAAGGGAACCTCTTTCATAGAAACCTTTGTACCCTCATAAGACTGAATGAAAAATGGCACAGGAGTAGCAGCCAAGAGGGTTTGTGAACAGCAGGTAACAGGCAAGATGGAAAGATGGCTAATTGTGGAAAGATGGTTAATCACATGATCCTTCCTGATAGGCTCAGTATTGATAGATACTGTGGTCATGAAAATTGTATTTCTGCCTCTAAACCCACTTGCATCACGACAGAAAGAACATGGAGAACCATCAGTTGAACTATGTGGTATTTTAATTATGTTGACTGAAGAAAATGATTGATTCAAATTTCTACCCTTGACCTCTGGCAGTTCAGAAAAACAGTCACTGGAATTCAAATATACATTTCTAACTCAACCAAAAACAAAGAGGGATATAGTTCATTTGTATGAGGTATTTATTAAACTTCATTCAATATTTTCAATCCCAGGGAATGTAAGGAAGACTCTGCTGCTAAACCTCCACTGCTTTGCAGGATCATGTGATTAACCATCTTTCCACAATTAGAAAAGACTAAGGAGTAAACCCTACACAAATTCTGGAATGGAGTTATTAACATGACTGGATGGTGCTTTGTACACCTTCCGGCAAGTTCTGCAGCCAAGCTGGTGCCAAACGCATTGTTCTGCTGTCCTTTGGTCCACTTCAGCGAGGCCAAGTAGGAGGTTGCCATCTGGGTATCCCAGGTCCTCCATACACACTGTCCAGGCTTGTGCCCCGGGGAGATCAGTTCAGTGCTGATAACACAGCAGTTTGACTTGACCTCCATTGTCTCTCGAGAAAGACAGATGCCAACAATTCAGGGTTGGGAACAATAAAACAAAGTAATAAATATAATGAGAGGAAAAACAACTATGTATAAAAATTACAAAATATAACAATGGGTCAAACAAATAACAAATTCAAATAACACCTTCATTATAAGACAGACAAAGCTAAACGACAATTAGGATTAGTGAATTTTTTCCAAAGAAATGATTTTTGTGGCACCGTTGTGCAGAAAAAACAAGTTGTAAAAATACAATCGAGAGCAAACTGCCTGTCTTCTGTATCTCTTGGGTGTGTTTATGACCCTTTGCACCCCATCCAGTTGCTAGAACTAGGAGCACTTATGAGAGGAAAATGTGAATATACTACAAATTCCTCCAGAAGCTTTGACACACCATATCCTGCAGTTAATAAAAAAATTGCTATAGCCGGAGGCTAGTTTTGTAGGAACTGTAATAGTTGCTTGTTCCAGTCAAAGTGGATTTGAAGAAAAAAAGAAAAATCTGACATCAGCAATGCTTCATATAAGTCTGTAGTTGAGATATTTTAAAATTTTAAAATAAATTATTTAATAAAGATGTGCTCTGTTTTCACATCTCTGTTTCTATGAGCCATAGGCATGCAGCGTCCTTTGGGTAACAGCACGATTTGTTCTCTCTTTCAGTTTAAAGTGGAATATTCCTATCCTAGGACTCAGCTACGTTAGTCAAAATACAGTGTTATAAATGTGTTATAACACTGTGACACTACATGGCACTGTGGAGCTGAAATTGCAACTCAATTATATTTTCAATTGTGAGCTTTACAACGGTTTTTTTTTGCATATTGTTTTCATAGCGCTTTATAATAGCTGTGTAGGTCCAGCTCAAAACAACTTTGCTCAGTTTTTCAGCACGCAAAGTCCTTTATAGTATGCCATTACAGTGGTACCTCGGTTTTTGAACAGCTTAGTTCCCAAACAACTTGGAACCTGAATGCTGCAAACCCTGAAGTAGGTGTTCCGGTTTTTGAACTTTGCCCTGGAAGCCAAACTTGCTCCTGAGCTTCCGTTTTTTCTGTTGCACAGCAAATTTAAGTCCCCCACATAGTAATTAAGGCTTTTTTGCTCCAGTTTTACCCTTAAGCAGCAAATTTAAGCCCCCCCCCAGTAATTAAAGCCTTCCGTTTCTGATTGCAGTGTTCTGAGGTGATATTTGGTGCTTTTGTTTTTGCTGTTTTTTGTGTTTTTGTTTGTGTGGCTTTTTCATTTTTGTGCCTGTGGCTTCTTTTTCATTTTATGGTTGATTGATTGATTGATTGATTGATTGTGTGACTGCGGAAATGGATAAAAGCCCCCCATCCAAACAGTGACTATAATCAGTGCAGGTAAGAAAAGAATTAATTTTAATTTTTATCATCTACAATACAGTCTTATTTATTTTATAGTACAGAACACTGATTATTGCTTTCATTTTATGTATCAGTGATCTCGTTAGATAATAAAATTCATGTTAAATTGCTGTTTTAGGGGTTGTTTTTAAAAGCCTGGAACGTATTAATCTGTTTTGCATTACTTTCTATGGGAAAGTGCGCCTTCGTTTTGGAATGCTTTGGTTTTGGAACGGACTTCTGGAATGGATAAAATTTGAGAACCAAGATACCACTGTACTAGACTGGTGAGAAAAACCATTTGTCATTACAATATTATCATTAATGATCACTACCATTTCGTAGATTGGCAACTCTTGACTTAAAATAGTCCCAGACCTTCTAATGAAGTTATGGGGATGATGCTTATCCAACCTGTCAGGCCTACCAATATGCTTTCTTGCACCCACATCTAGTATTAAGAGACAGAGATGCAGGTTCAGAGGAGGTGGGTTTGAGAAGGAAAAAACTGGCTTCCATATAAGAAGTTATCAAACAGAGCTAGTTTTTAAAGATACTGGGCTCAGTGTGTGAAATTCTCATGGGATCCTCTTCAATGAGGGTCTGGCTTGTGCGCGGGACCCTGGGGTACCTCCTACCTCATTGGGGCTGAGCATTGCTCAGCTCTATCCAGGATAGCCCCACAATCATGTCAGGCTTATTAGGCAATCACTTGGAATGGGGCGATGGGGGGGTAGTGTTTAAGCGGCATCGCAACATGACTCAGCCTCTAGTTTCACACTGCCAAACACCCGCCCACCTGCCCTTTCTTGGTTTCGGTGCTCTGGCCTTGCTCGGGACTTCGGTTGGTTGCCTTTCTTATGTCAGGGGCCTGGTAGGAATTTTTTCCATGTGGCAGATTGGCACTGGCCATTTGGTTTTTGCCTACCTACCAGCAATCGTCACAACTTTGTAAGGTTTGGCGGTTAGGCATTGGCTTAGTGAAGTGTGTGGGAGGGGAGGTGTGGCCATCACCTGCCCCTCCATGAAAAAGGTATTCCGTTAAAGGAATCTGGGGGTCCTGGATCTCACCCAAAGTCCGCTTGGGGGGCTGGGACCATGCCAAGACCACAGGAACCCCAGGGTGGGCTTCTGTCGATTTCATCAATGTAGCTCCCTCGTTTGGTGTTTACCCTTTCAGACTCCCTACTGGGAGGGCAGGAGTCAGTTATAGTCTTGCCAGTGCCTAAGCCAATACCGCTCACATTGTGTAATCAATAAAGTTGTGGCCAAAATTTTGCCCACCAACCTTTAAACTAAAATACGTGTGTGTGTGAATTTATTTGTGGGGGTGACCTGGGGTTCTCGAAGCGCAACAGACGTTCTGTCATTGCCTTTCTACCTCGTAACATTGTCTGTGCATTATGCAAAATGAAACGACAGAATTTGTAGAATGAGGGACAGGACTGCTTCTGACCATGTTTAGTAAATCAGCTCATCAAGGAAAACTCCACATAAATCCCACTGCAATACACACTTATACTAGCTTTGGGCATTCAGAAAATTTTTTATCAGTGCTTTTTTGCTGGAAAAAGAGGTACAGGAACTTACCATGAACGCCTTGTTCTTCAATAATAGGGTTGCCATATTTCAAAAAGTGAGGATGTTGAGCTTTTTTGTTCAAAGTTGTTGAGTTTGTCTTCACTGCCGACATGGGTTGCCATACGTCTGGATTTTCCCAGACATCTCAGCGATTCCCGCCCAATCACTGCTAACGATGGCAGAATCCCATCCGGGAAATTCTGGATGTACGGCAACCTTATTTTATAATGGCAATGGCTCCAATCTGAGAGGTGCCAGAACTGAGTTCCAGTGAGTTGTGGCTGAAAATGAAGCCCTGGTTTTTATGTTGAAGAATATTCAAAACTACAATTTCCAATCTGATGTGGTTATAGGCAGCACAGGAGAGTTCTGCCATGTCATTCTACCGCTACATTATCATGGGTTTAAATGTATTTCACATAGCCAGCTCTCAGTCTATATGGCAAGTCAACACAGTCACACACAATGCTGGAAGTGTAGGCTTTTCTTACACACACACTGGGGCTTATTTTGCCCCAGAACATAAGATAAGAAGCTGATCCAGCCTCAATCTATGTAAGGGAGGTTTGCCAGTGACACATTACTCATGAGCAACATGTTGCGGGAGGGGGGGAGAGTCATAAATCGCTTCATTGGAGCTCTCAGATGAGGATATGACGCACAAAGTATAAATTGTACTGAGATGTGACCTTGGATTGACAGCACTTATCCTGGTTATTTATGAAAAGCTATTGTATGCGTTTGAGAGAGCTGGGCGAGCTGTATAACACAGAATCTGCAAATTCAATAGCTCATTTTCTTGTCAGGAAAGATCTGACCTGCTGAAATGCCACCTTTTAAAAAATTCTTCTCGTTTCTCGATTCAGTGCTGCCGGCAACGGAGCCAGCTTATGTAAACTGCTTTGGAATGACTCCCCCCACTATGGCCCTTTAGCTAGAAAATGCCAGATTGTAATGTGCCTTGGGAACGGGAAGTCCAGAGCAAAATAAGGCATGATGGCAAGGGCAGGACCTCAAGGAGAAAAGGGGAAGAAGCAACAGAGGAAGATTGATGGCTGGTCCTGGAAAGGAAAGCATATTGGAATGGTGTGGAAAACAGACAAAAACAAAAAGGAAGAGGGAGATATGAGGATACAAAGCCGTGGAGGAAGGAGAGATGCTTTTGTTTGTGCATTTTCCTTGTTCCACCTCAGGTGAAATAGAAGAGAAATGAACTCTTTTGAGAGGGTCAGAAATGAAGAGAAAAGCAGCAGAACACTGTAAATTTTGACACCTGACAAGCTGCGCACAGCAGCTCAAAATCCCACACTTACAAGAAGATATGCGGGAAATGTGGTTCTGCAAAGAACTGAAGGACACTTTGAAGGTATAACCTTATAATAGGATGCAGACTTGGAACACCTTTAAATCTTCTCTCCTCTGGGTGCAATTAGCGTAAATGTGAGAAATGTCCTAAGGATTCATGTCCTTCAAGGAAATTACTCAGAAATATTAGAATAGGGAATATTCTAAAGTCAGAAGAACGTAAAAAAATGTCTTGCTCCGGGCCAGTTCTACCATTGGGTAGAGGGAGGCTTCTACCTCAGGCAGCTGTTAGCTATTTAACTAGTTGTTGTTGCATTTTTTATGGGTGCAGGGCATGGCTTGTATGATTCTCTGCCTCAGATACCAGAATATCTTGGCTGGCTTTAAGTGCTTTGCACTTTGCACTTTGGTTGAAGGTGGAGGGTATCATTTGCTATTCTGCCTCAGGCAGCTAAAGGACCTGACCTTTTCTTGGTGGATCACACCCATTAGACATAGGGGAGAGTGTTATTGTTGTAAATAATTGTTTAAGAGGCTGGTTTGAAAAGAAGCCTTTGTTGTCGTTTGGAGTAATCATCCATTCTTGGAGGTCAAGTCAATGGTTGCAGTGGTTAACAATATTTTAAGATCTGCTGCATAAGCATTACTGGCAATTACATCAGAACTTTTACTTAATTGCAATAGGTTTTTGGCTAGTTGTGCTTCCAAAGTTCTGTCAGAAAGCTCAGCAATTTGTTAGCACAGTTTGAGGCCTGTGCTTGCACAGAGACGGAGTAAATCGATTATGAAAGCACTCACAGTACCAGATTAACTAAAAGTCAATGCCTGGTTTCTACAATTGTGAACCTTGTAATCTGCATTAAATTATGTGCACACCTAGTGAACCATCAATCACATCTCTGCCTATGTAGACTAGAATTGTCTTGTCTACAGGTGTCTTGTAAACAGCTTAGAGGTTTTACTACAATCAAGTGGTATATAAATTTTGCTACATAAAGAAATCAAGAAATAGAGGCTTGGTGGAATATGGAAACCATGCTTAGTTCCAAAGCAGATTTCTACATACACCAAGTAAAAACTGCACCACATATTGTTGC
This sequence comes from Podarcis erhardii, assembly GCF_964252035.2. Classification (NCBI taxonomy): domain Eukaryota; kingdom Metazoa; phylum Chordata; class Lepidosauria; order Squamata; family Lacertidae; genus Podarcis; species Podarcis erhardii. The sequence continues at coordinate 19,161,495 of NC_138501.1, forward strand.
ACACTAACCCGTTTTCGAGAAGTGTGGTTCCAGGTGCTCCAGGCAGTGCCTCACTTGCAAGAGCCTTGTGTGACTGCGCTCTGTCAGATGCCTGCCTTCCCTGGATCTGTTGCCTGGGAAATGAGCCTTTGGGAACCAAGCAGTATGACACGCCAAAGATCATTTGTAATATCTCTGCCCGCTGCCCTCCCACAGACCCAGAAGATCATTAGAGAAGGAACTGCTCAACGCTTCCTTTCATTAGGAGCCATAGTGCGTGAAGCAAGAATACTTATCATTATGATTCTCTGTGTTGTTGAAATGTCATTTAACCCAGATGTTGCATGTTGGTAGTTGCCATGCAATTAGAACTCTTTCCGTAGCTGTTTAATTTGGATTGCTGCTTATTGTTGTTTTGTTTGCCTTTTTATGATTGGTTGCAAACTGCTTTGAATAACGGAAAGGTGGTGTATAAATATTTCAGCCAATGCATTATAATTATTTCTTTCTTTTAATCTAAAAGCTATTCTACCCCTGGGTTGAGTTGACCACAAGGAGACCCATTGAAATTAATGAACATGGATGAACTAGGTTCATTAATTTAAACAGGTCTACTCTGAGTAAAGGACGTGGGTGGCGCTGTGGGTTAAACCACAGAGCCTAGGACTTGCTGATCAGAAGGTTGGTGGTTCGAATCCCCACGACGGGGTGAGCTCCCGTTGCTCAGTCCCTGCTCCTGCCAACCTAGCAGTTCGAAAGCACATCAAATGGCAAGTAGATAAATAGGTACCGCTCCAGCGGGAAGGTAAACGATGTTTCTGTGTGCTGCTCTGGTTTGCCAGAAGCGGCTTAGTCATGCTGCCCACAGCCAGGAACAGACTATGTCAGCCGGGAACAGACTATGTCCGCCACCCAGATGTCCCCCTGGACTCAGGCACGGGCACAACCCCCTCTCAGGGATTGACCAAACCATTTGAGTCCCTGGATTCCTTTAATGGAATACCCTTCACATAGGGATGGTGAGAGCGTTCTCCCATCCCTATCACCTGAACCAAAGCCTATCCGCAACCTTACAAGTTGTGATGATTTGCTACGCGGCAGGCGAAACCCAAATGGCAACAGCCAATCAGCCAAGTGGGGAAAATTCCTGCTGTGCCCCTGTCCCAATGACAGATGACACACGACGGCATAGCAAGGTCAAGCGCAAAACCCTAAAAGTAGGGAGAGGTGGGCGGGTGTTCCGGATGCACACGCTGAAAGAGGAAGCTCCGGGTCACGTGCAAGGGTATATATAGGTCCCTCGATCCATTTAGACTGTGGCCCATTGGCCAGATTGAACCCAACATTGAGGGACCTACCAATAGGGTATTGTGGCTGACCAATCTTAAAGGTAAAGGGACCCCTGACCATTAGGTCCAGTCGTGGCCGACTCTGGGGTCGCAGCACTCATCTCGCTTTATTGGCCGAGGGAGCTGATGTACAGCTTCCAGGTCATGTGGCCAGCATGACTAAGCCACTTCTGGCGAACCAGAGCAGTGCACGGAAATGCCGTTTACCTTCCCACCAGAGCGGTACCTATTTATCTACTTGCACTTTGACGTGCTTTCGAACTTCTAGCTGGGACCAAACAACGGGAGCTCACACCGTCGCAGGGATTCGAACTGCCGACCTTCTGATCAGCAAGCCCTAGGCTCTGCGATTTAACCACAGCGCCAATCTTACCCACCCAAAACACAGGAGGTCGGTCTCCAGGTCTCACCGCAACACACACCCTCTTTAAGGGAGGACATGATTTATCAGGCTGTGCATCCTGACCTCCCTGCATGTGTATCACGGAATTCAATTAGACTTAACACCACCCATGTAAGTAGAGACAAGATTTTAGCCTTATAGTATGACCATATGCAAGGGGTTAGTGTGGGGTAGTGGTTAAGTTCCCCACTCAGCCGTGAGGCTTACTGGCTAACCTTGGGCCATTCGTTATTTTGCTGCGTAACCAAGGTATGTTGTGAAGTTAAAAGGAGAGAATGACTGTGCACATCATTAGAGAAAGGTTATATCAGCACTGAACTAAATAAATGTTTTCTTGTAGATAAGTTGTGTTTACTGGATCTTATTCACGGGTAAATGTGCACAGAACTGCAGCAGTCGGAACCTTTTTGCAATTTTCAAACTCTAAGCAGAGATGTGCAGCTAGGCATAAAGGTGATTATATTATTATCTCTCAAAGCCTGAGTTCTGTCAGGTTTTGCCAACTTGTCAGGAAATTTCTTTCAGTCTGCTAAGACTGCAGGTGGAGCCTGTCAAGGTCTGTCCGAACTAGTGCATTATCCACTGGCATCTAGTAAAAGTCATACTGCTTGTCTCTAACCAGTATTCTTACAGGTTCATTCAAAAGAACACCATTCTGAATAACTGACCACACTGGGCAGGCCAGTGTGGTTCAATTGGGCTGTACTCAAATTAAAGGTGGATTCACACCATGTGGGGAAAATTGTCTTTCCATCTTCTGCAGCAGAATGGAGCTGTTGTGATTTACTTTTTAGGAATGTTAGGTCTCCAAATCCCATGAAAACATTATGGATAAGGTCTCACCAAAGTTAAACAGTTTTAGGCCTCAGTGGACTAGGAAAGCACATGTTTAACTTTCTGCTCCTGAAATAAGAGAAGTCTGCTTTTGTTTGGTCAGATCAAGCAAATGTCAACACGGTTTTAGGAGTGTGGAACTGCAAAATAGTCTTGGTTCTATCTACAAGTGTAAAAATAAATAAATTAAACCACTGTATTCTGTTTTTTTGAAGTGGAATTCCTCTGACTATCTGTGATTAGTGTCATGGGACTTTGCATAAAACCTCCATCGGGAAGAAGGGGAAATGATAAGCAAATGGGGAAAATAATTGTATTTATTTATAAGCTACCACTATGTTAAACTATAAAAGTATCACTCATTAAGTTTCCCTGTTATTGGCTAATTGTAACTTGTTCTCTAGTGGCAAGATGTTAATTTAAATTGTTAAATATTATTCTTGCTACATCTCCCCCCCCACAAAAAAAAATCTGTTGCCTGTGTGGAAGGAAATCATGTTGCACTGTTCTTAATTCAAAGAGTGTAACAATCAGGGCTTCTTTTTAAAAAGATTATAATATGCAAATTATATCCCCCCCCCCCCGCCTGCTGACCAATGAATATCATGCAAGTAGGACTACAGTTCCCATCAACCCCAGAAAGCATGGCCAATGGTGAAGGGTAATGGGTGTTATATTATTACAGCTTCTCAGGGGTGCCAACTTGAATAAAATATTGTGGGGGCCCAGGTAAGCCCCGCCCCATAATTGATCACATGACAAAGTGCAAACACACTGAATGGCGATGCCCATCAACTTTGTGGGAGCCTGGCCCCTCAAATATTTCATTGTGGGGGGCCAAAGCCCCCAGGAGTTGACTCCTGCGCAGCTTCTGGAGGGCTGTAGGTTCCCCATCTCTAGTTTATTGACTCAACATATTTCAGAGGGTTTTCCCCCAGAAGGAGAACTGTTTTAGCTCCTCTGCACTATCTCAGAATAACTCAGAAGAGTCAATAGATGTGAAAGAAGTTGAGCCAATAAGCCGCTCTCTGTGTACCCTTGAAGTCTTTTCTCTTTGGTTCCTCATTTGATCCCTTCCCACTATAACCGGTTTAAGAGAAATAGTTTTTCCTTTATAAATAGATACTGGGAGAAATGCAAATGAATCGTCCAAAGCAAGAGTAACAGATTTGCTAAAAAAAAATCAAGCAAAGTACTCAAACATTAAAATAAGATGGATAAGGCGGCAGGAACAAATCATTCTCCGTGTACTTTAAACTGGCCTCTCTTAGTTCAAAAATGTAATTTAAAACTGTTACTAATTCTGAAATCTCACGTCACACACCGCCACTGACTGCAAAGAAATTTAGATGTGAATGCTCAGTCTAGGCTACGAGAGCACCGTTAATCTTATTTGTGATTGTTTACTTAGGCACAGTATATACAGAGATTACGTCAGTAAAATAATATTTCTGATGACCTTTAACTTTTAAATACTAAAATTAATGTATTTATAAAACTCCTAGTTAGAACCCCAAACACTGAAATATGTCAAATTTTGTAAGACACATTGTCTTAACCCCCCCCACTTAAGTAGTTTACTGAGTGTTTTGTTCCCAAACCATGCATTATATACACAAGAGAGAGAACTGGTAGAAAGTCATTTTAATCTGATTTGTTTTAAACTCTGCTAAACTTTAAATTGGACAGGCTTTCCTTATATATCTTTCTGGGAAGAAAATCATATAAACTGTTTCCCCTATACCTGATTGCCTGATTAGTCACAAGCGTTGGGGGTTCCTCAGGCCAGTATAAATTATAATGAGCAACCTCGCAGTTATATTGACAGCTACTGATTTCTTCCTTCAGATAAGCAGATTCTAAGGAATGTTCATAGATATCTGATCCACATTTTCCTAATTAGAAGTTTCATAAGCTGTGTAACAATATTACTGACATGAAACCAGCAATTTGAAATCTAGTGTGATATAATGGATTGAGTGCTAGATTGCAATGCATGAGCCCTGAGTTCAAATCCTCACTCAACTAATGAACTCACTTGGTGATCTTGGGCCAATTGTTCAGCTTACTCTATATTATAGGATTGCTGTGAGGATGGGGAGAGGACAGAGAAGCATGCATGAGGTCCTTAGATCCTCTGAGGTCCTGAGAGAAGAGTAGGATTAAAATAAACTTTATTTGAATAAGCTGTTCCTTTAGACTTTGAAATGGCCTGCTTGTTGATGGAGAATGATATGCTGTTTATTTAATTACACTTTATTTGATACACATGATAATGATATACAGTGGCGTAGCGTGGGTTGTCAGCACCCGGGGAAAGTCAAGTAATTTGCACCCCCTAACCCGTGGAATTGCGCCCCCTAACCCTAACCCCCAGATGTTGCGCCCGGTGCGGCCGGCCCCCCTGCACCCCCCACGCTACGCCACTGATGATATACACTTGATATATAGGTATAGGTCTCTGACATTATAGTTCACTGCAGAAATATTTCTTTGGTTTAAATATATGCCAATTTAAAGGTGAGCAGAAAGAGAAACAATTTATGGGATTGTGGGCTCTCAGATAGAATGCCTTTGTTGCTCTACTTTTAAAGCTATAACAATTCAACAATTCAACTTGGGCTTATCCTTCAAGGCTCTGAAGCTTCAAATTTGACAGAGAAGGCCAAGCATTTTGTGGTCAGCTGACTATGTATGGATCATGATGTCTGCAAACCAACAGGGGTCCTCAGAACACTAGAAAACCCCAGAGGAGCGCATGCAGCAAGTTCAGAAGCACAGCTAGAAATTAACAAGGATGAATAGAGTGCATCAAATTCGGCTGCAGAACACCACCAGCTTTCTTGCTGTAACACCTGCAAAATCCTGCCGCTGTCTCTAGAAAAAAAAAGGCTCAGCATTTTGGACAGTAGCACAAGAATGAGCTTTCTCAACACTCAGACTGATTTCATGCACACCTGGGAAGCTACTTCGCCAGGCTGATAGCAAGTCTGCCGGTGCTGTAGTGATCAACATGGCAGCGCCATTGGCCTGCCAAGGAGGCGGTGAGGGAGTCATCTCAGGTGACAGACTTGGGCTCCTTCTCCTCAAGCACACCACCCTGCCCACCCCCCACCTGCCTCCTCCATACACGGAGGAGGAGGTGGGGGCAGCAGCAGCGGGGGGCACCCTGTTGAGAATTCTGTTCCACCTTAAGGAACAGGCATGTGGAATTGTTGCGTGTCACATGTCTGTTTACATTCCAGCACAGTATGCTGGGAAGTTCCGTTTGTGCATAGCTTTTGCTTTTGCTGTTCTCTCAGAGATGAGATGAGAGAGAGATGACATGTTTCTTTGTTCTGATTTATGTTTAATAAATCTGGAGCTGTAGCCTGACTTACGCCTCATGCCTACTGTGGCGTTCGTACGGAGTCTCAGGGACTATTGACCCTTACACCACTAATCCACCGCCACCAACCAGGTCCTCCCTGGTAAAATCACTTCAGTCTCAGTCAGGTTCTCAAATTAACAAAGAAGAGTGTATTTTATTTCAGACAACTTTTACAGCATTCCAAACGGTGTTCCTCTTTACTTTCTTAATCTTCTGTTCCTCTCTCTATCTTTGCTACCTCCCCACACTCAAGGACCAACTGCCCTAACTGTCTCTCTATTACCAACTGCCTTTCCCAACCAGCCAACCCATGCAATCCAACCAACTACCCACCCACAACTCCCAATGAACTCCTCCCAGAACTAGTTTTATAGACCCACTGACTCCACCCCCCTGGGTCCTGTCTGTGCAACCTATTTAACTATTTTCCCTCCAGCACTCTCTCATATATGCTAACATCACACCTACTTCTGTGTGCAAACCACACTCTGCTAATTGCATGCCCTGGCTTTTGAAGTTCGGGTCGTTGATTTACGTTGGAGCACGGGCCGATGGAAGGAGATGGCACATCTGAGGTTTATCAGCTGGCCTCTCGGCCCTCTGCATGTCGACACACCCATGGCGGGCGAGGCGGTGGCAGGACATTTTGCCTCAAGCAGCCAGATGTCCTGGGCTGGCCCTGGAAGCCACTCTAGACCTGCCACCAAGGATAGCCTATAGACATATTTTCACTGGTGTGGACGTCTGACCGTATAGCCTCAACTTGTAAAACTCATTGAACTTTAACAAAACATCTTCTGCCTGCTGCAATGCAACCTTTGCCCTTTAGCTGAAATGTTGCCAATAAACTGCTAGTGTGATGAATGAAGCCCATTCAAAGGAAAGGAGAGAAATACCCAGCCTCTGCTCAATTGTTTTTCACATGTGATGACATCCTCTGGGTCAGGGAAGCAGCATCTGCCAGTGTGATGTAATGGTTAAGAGCGATAGTTTTGTAATCTGGGGAACCGGGTTCGCGTCCCCGCTCCTCCACATGCAGCTGCTGGGTGACCTTGGGCCAGTCACACTTCTCTGAAGTCTCTCAGCCTCACTCACCTCACAGAGTGTTTGTTGTGGGGGAGGAAGGGAAAGGAGAATGTTAGCCGTTTTGAGACTCCTTCGGGTAGCGATAAAGCGGGATATCAAATCCAAACTCCTCCTCCTCTTCTTCTTTTTCTTCTTCTCCTCCAGATGTTAGCATTCTAAGAAGAGGCCGGCTAGATCAGGTCAAAGGCCTATCTAGTGCAGCATCCTGTTCTCACAGTGGCCAAACAGAAACTGGTATTCAGAGGTGTATTGCCTCCAACAGTGGAAGATTGCCATTGTGGCTCGTAGCTCTTGATAGCCTTATCCTTATCCAAGTTGGTGGCAGCCATCACTACGTATTGAAGGAGCAAATTCCGTAGTTTAACCATCTGTCTGTCCTGAATCTTCCAACACTCCACTTCATTGGAAGTTCCTGAGTCATGGCAGATGACAGGCCCTTCTTGCTCTGGCGAGTGAATGAGGTGACAATGAGGCTTTCACAGTTTGTGAGGCATATTAGCCTAGAGGAGGCCTAGGGAGTGTTTGGCCCTCCAGATGTTGTTGGACTCCAACTCCTATCAGCCCCAGCAAGTGTGGTCAATGATCAGGGATGGTGGGAGTTGTAGTTCAACAACAACCAGAGGGTCACAGATCCCTTATCCTTGCTTTTGGCTAACCTGGCACAAAAAGACTTGTGAACGTCTTGTCACCTCATTCAGTTGTCAGAGCAAGGAGGGTGGGTCAGTTATCCTGCCACTCCAGCAAATGACACCATCACTATATATATATATTAGTTTTTTAACATATCATTTTCAACAGTAATTAAACATACTTTTACATCTTATTCAATTTTTTTTGACTTCCATCAATCCTGTCTGAAAAATTTCCAATCTAATCTCTTAGTATGCATTTCTTATCTTCCCTATTACATTTCAAACTCATAACTAATATCTCTATCTTTTTCTACTTTGTAACACTTCGTATATTTCTCCTTACAAAACTTCTTGTCATCCTACTAGGGTCATTTGTTGATTACAATTGCTCTTCAAATAATTCATATACTTCTTCCAATCTTCTGTAAATCTCTGGTCCAGCAGGTTTCGAATCCTTCCTGTCATTTTGTCCAATTCTGCATAGTCCATTAATTTCATCTGCCATTCTTCTTTCATTGGAATTTCTTCTTGTTTCCATTTCTGGGCTAACAATACTTTTATCGCAGTTGTTGCATATAAAAACAATTTAACATCTTGCCTATTAATGTCTTGACCTATAATACCAAGTAAAAATGCTTCTTCTTCTTTTTTAAAAAATGTGTATTTCAACATCTTTTTCATCTCATTATATATCATTTCCCAGAAGTTCTCAAATGACACCATCACTTTTGCTCTGAAAAAGGTAATGGATCTGCTATCCCCAATGTCCCCATTCGCTATACTGTTGAAGTCTGGGAATATGCAGAAGACAGCTGGGTGGAGACAGCCACAAAATACTTTTTCATCCAGTTGCCAATCTGCAGAGAGAGAGAGAGAGAGAGAGAGAGAGAGAGAGAGAGAGAGAGAGAGAATTGTATACAAAAGAGCTATGTGATCAGGATCACACACAACAGTAGAGGCATGTTTTGCATGGAGAAAGTCCCAGATTTAATTCCAGGCAACTCTAGTTAAAAGGCTTGATAGGAAGTGATAGGAAATCTTCAAGAACCACTGAAAGCCGGAGTAGATTATGCAGGGTTAGATGGGCAAAGAGCCTGGCCTGGTTTTAGAAAGCTTCTATGTTCTGATGCCCATGGTTGTGTTGTTCACAAATGTTCCATGACCACTAGAAAAGAGAGCTCTTAAGGAGGTCATTCCCATCCCTCTTCAGATTTATGTGAAATAGTCACACTCAGATCCTTTTAAGATACTGCTCCTTCTGCATTTGGAAATGAATAACTGGTCTCCATTCTTGCTTGGATTTTCTTTTTTAAAAAAACAAAAACAAAAAACAGTGTTCTTATGATCTACAGCCTACTCAGATGAACTGAGTAACAGAAACATTCCTTAAGCACGGATTGTTACAATGCTGGTTCCAGAGTGCTTGTTCCAAACAGTTAAGATGACACACAAGACGCACTTAAAAGATAATGACATAAAGTAGTATTTTCTTCCAGTTCATCAGAGAATTCTCTCTTTTTTGTAACCTTCTTCCTGTCTCCATGGTAACTGCTCTAATAATGTGTACCTGTATTTTTATTTCCAGCAATTTACATTAAATATGGTAGGCACAGATTTGCCGAGCTGATTAGACATATTTTGCAAGTGCATCTTAAAGGGTGATGGTGATGGTGGGGAACTTTGCCTGTTTATTGATGCTAGGAAAACTCCCTCCATCCACCCTTTTCCTGCTGCCATTCCTGTGTTGTTGTTGTTGTTGTTGTGAGGGAGGTTCCTCACCTCTCTTCAGAAGGGCATGCATGCGTACTGCAGTTCAAAGCAATACTTTACTTTTACAAAAGAAACCGAGAATGCTTTCCCCTAATACCAATCAGTTTGTTTGAGTGAAGACTAAGAAGGCAGTCCGATAGCTAATTCCCTAAGATGAAAACTTATTATCCACACCACAACGCTTGCAATAAGTCACCTGAACTGGAGTGGTGGTGATCATAGCAATCAACTGCTAGGGACCAAGGTCCCTTCGCCCCCCACCTAAAATATTTGAGGGGTTGCCCCCCAAGCTGATGGGCATTGCCATTCAAATGGTGTGGGTGCACACCGTCATGTGATCAGTTATGTGTGGCCGAGCTTATCTGTCCCCCCCCAATACTTTATTCAAGTTGGCACCCCTAGTGGTGATAGACAGAAAGGCAACCCAGGGCAGATCTACATTCATGGTTTTTAACATTAAGGAAAGATTAAGGAATGGTTTGGATTACGTATATGGACACATGACGTCCTACTTTTATCATTCATAATACATGTGACGCCAGAGGGTGCAGCAGAGCAATCAGCAGCAGGGAGACAGTGTTTTGACGGGGGGGGGGGTAAAAAATGTTTTAATTAACAAGTATGCCCTGTGATGTTTCAGAATGACATGTTCTAATATCGTTCTAATAATGTTTTTTATTATTATTATTATTATTATTATTATTATTATTATTATTATTATTATTGGGACGCGGGTGGTGCTGTGGGTTAAACCACAGAGCCTAGGACTTGCCGATCAGAAGATTGGCGGTTTGAATCCCCGCGACGGGGTGAGCTCCCGTTGCTCGGTCCCTGCTCCTGCCAACCTAGCAGCTTGAAAGCACGTCAAAGTGCAAGTAGATAAATAGGTACCACTCTGGCGGGAAGGTAAACGGCGTTTCCGTGTGCTGCTCTGGTTTGCCAGAAGCAGCTTAGTCATGCTGGTCACATGACCAGGAAGCTGTACACCGGCTCCCTCAGCCAATAAAGTGAGATGAGCTCCGCAACCCCAGAGTCTGCCACGACTGGACCTAATGGTCAGGGGTCCCTTTACCTTTACCTAATAATAATTTATTTATACCCCGCCCATCTGGCTGGGCTTCCCCAGCCACTCTGGTGGCTTCCAACAAAATATTAAAATACAGTAATGCATCAAACACCAAAAGCTTCCCTAAAGAGGGCTGCCTTCAGATGTCTTCTAAAAGTCTGGTAGTTGTTGCTCTCTTTGACATCTGGTGGGAGGGTGTTCAACAGGGTGGGTACCACTACTGAGAAGGTCCTCTGCCTTGTTCCCTGTAACTTGGCTTCTCACAGTGAGGGAACTGCCAGAAGGCCCTCAGCAATGGACCTCAGTGTCCGGGCAGAACGATGGGGATGGAGATGTTAAACAGGTTAAGCAGGAGACGTTAAACACTGGCCCTTTTCCTTTTGCAAGGGGACATATCATTGTATTCTTGTGCTACCCTGAAGACCATTGCATTGATGCTGTGAGCTCCTCCTTCAGCACACAGGAATTGACAGGTAGGCTGCAATCTTACGAACACTTAATTTAAGCGCTAATGTATTTTCTAGGGCATCAGGGGGGCACATTTCTGAGATGCTACTTCAGTAGACAAGTTGAAGGTGAAAAGCTGCATTTTTATTCTTTTCATTTCAGTTTTGAATCACTTCCCGTGAAACACCCTAAAGCATTTAAGCATTAAAAAACACACAATTTGAACACCAACAATAAAAACATATAAGAAACAGTTTCAAGTCCATTACAGATGCAGAATGGGTTACAAAAATCTCTTCTTAGAACTATGTAAATTATACAGTTTAATTGTGCTTCAGTTTTTTTGTTCCCTAGTTTTGCATGATATGTATTCATATAGCCAACCAGGCCAGTGCTAGCACTGATGTCACTCTCTTATGTCTTTTCCAATTAGAGGAAAAACCTTTCAGTGTTTTAATTAATTTTTGTTCCATTCAGAAAATGCATGTTTTCTTTCCAACTGTTGGGTTCCCTCTTCCCTGATGAATAGAAAGCCTTGCCAGAATATATTTTAATTATTCCCATGGCACTTTGTCAAGAGCTTTTTGGCTAATTAAAGTTTAAATAATGTAGCCTCTTCAGAACATAAGAATTGCCATGCTGGTCCAGGCCAAGAATCAATTTAACCGAACCTGTTGCCTCCAACAGTGGCCAGGCAGCAAACAGGCAGAGTGTGAAGATGGCAACCTTCCTCTTTTTGATCTTTGATCTTGTTCCTGGCAATCATAAAGATGGATTTTCCATTATTAAACTGTCACATGACTATCACACTAAAAGGCACTGGTAGATCTCTCTCCCATTCATCTGCCTAACCCTTCTTGAAAAGCCATCTAGGCATCTTATTGTGGCCATCTCTTCCAATCAGTTAATTGTGCCCATTGCGAATCCTTTTGCACATCCCAAATAGCGCTGGGCAATATCAGATTGATGCTTTTGAATTATGGTGCTGGAAGAGACTCTTGAGAGTCCCATGGACTGCAAGAAGATCAAACCTATGCATTCTGAAGGAAATCAGCCCTGGGTGCTCACTGGAAGGACAGATCGTGAAGCTGAGGCTCCAATACTTGGGCCACCTCATGAGAAGAGAAGACTCCTTGGAAAAGACCCTGATGTTGGGAAAGATGGAGGGCACAAGGAGAAGGGGACAACAGAGGATGAGATGGTTGGACAGTGTTCTCGAAGCTACCAGCAAGAGTTTGACTAAACTGCGGGAGGCAGTGGAAGACAGGAGTGCCTGGCGTGCTCTGGTCCATGGGGTCACGAAGAGTCGGACACAACTAAACGACTAAACAGCAACACAATATCAGATTGTCAACAACGTGATGTATCACCAGCTAAACATTGTGATACAGTGGTACCTCAGGTTACATACGCTTCAGGTTACAGACTCTGCTAACCCAGAAATAGTACCTCGGGTTAAGAACTTTGCTTCTGGATGAGAACAGAAATTGTGCTCTGGCGGCACGGCAGCAGTAGGAGGCCCCATTAGCTAAAGTGGTGCTTCAGGTTAAGAACAGTTTCAGGTTAAGAACAGACCTCCAGAACGAGTTAAGTACTTAACCTGAGGTACCACTGTATAGTGATGTACCATGATGTTGAAAAGGAAGGAGCACTGGCCCCGGCCCCTATGAGGCACTGGGAGGAAGGAGGCAGCCTGCACACTTGGTTGGAGAAGGAAGTTAAGGTGCTGGCCAGCTGGCCAGCCCTATCTACGATATTGTCAGGCGGCAGTGCATCCAATCCCCATGGATGGCCAGGAATGGATAAGACAAAGAAAAATTCTTACCAACTGTTTTTTATTCAATATTCACAGAGAGAGGCTTGGAAATGCAGCCTCTTGAAATAATCACATTGCCCCAAGTCAGTCTCCACCCCCTCCCTCCCTCCCTCCCTTCATGTGTCATCACCAAGGGTGCTGAAAAGTGCCTTCTGCCTCTGAGCTCTCTGCTCTACTACTTTCAAGGCTCGCCGAGTTTTGTGGGAGGGTCTGGAATGCTTTCTAGAGACACTGTGTCTGTCAGCTGCCCCCCCCCGGTGTTTCTCCCTCCTCCTCTCCCATTATTTCCCAGCTTCCCCCCTCATCTGCCTCTGAGATGTGATCTCTCACTGTTGTAATTCTGAACTGTCTTCTTCTCTGGAAGGGTCAGACTGGGAACATGGTCTCCAACATTCCTCCCCTCCCCAGTCCCTGACAGATATATTGCCACGTCAAAATACCATCAAGATCAGATAAATAGAAAATCCTTGGAAGTAACAAATAGGCCTGGGGTAGAATAAGGATACGTGGTAGTAAACATTAAGGATTAGAAGATTAATAAAGGAGAAGAGATTAGTAAATGAAAGGAGTTAATATTATTAGAGGGGATTCGAGGAAGTCAGTTATCAATGTCATGAGAATTAGGTATTAGAAGAAATAATTTCTTTTTGTGTTTAATTTTATTGTATTGTAGTGGTTTTTGTTGTTGTGTGCTTTGTGTTTCTTTGTTATATCATTTTGTGATAAATGTAGAAAATCAATAAAAATTTTGAAAAATAAATAAATGCCATCAGGATCTGACTCTCAAACCAGTCCTGGATGATGTATCCAGAACCTACACAGCTGATAAATCCCATGGGATGATGATAAGTCCTAGTGTTCGGAGAGAGGGAGAGATGGGGTAAGAATACTTTTCCCTCCCTCCATATCATTTATAATTTTATAAGCCACTATCATGTCTTCCAATGTAGATATAGATATGTTAATAAATTGCCATATGCTTAAATTTTTCTTTCTGGGGGGAGAAACTTGGTTTAGATGAGAAGCTACCTATTTCACTCTTCCTGAAAAAACACACAAACCAAAATGCAGCTATTCTTCAAAATTTGCAGCTCTCCCAATTTTTGCGGTGCAATTCTCTAACCTAAAAACACTTACGATGTTTCTTTTAAAAAAATGTATTTATTTGACAGACGTTATATACCACTTGATTGTAACAAAACCTCTAAGTGGTTAAAAAAGAAAAGAAAGTTATAAATAAAAACAGTTAAAAACAGTAGTTAAAACATTAAAAGATCAGTAAAATCAGCAGTGAAATAAATATATATTAAAACATACCAACATCTGCATGTCTGGGTAGACTTACCTGAACAACAATGTTGTGAACAAGTGCTGAAAAGGCACCTGCCTGATATCAATAGACAGGGAGTTCCAAAATTCAGAATAAGTATTACTTGGCACCTGTAACACTGCCCATTCTGCAGATCAAAGTGGTCAGTGTGGTGCACATCTTATCTTTATATATTGGCATTGCAGCACTTTTTTATTTTTAAACAAGCACGAATAATTAAATGGATTATCAACCCCTTGCAAGCACAGCTCAGACAGGGTCATTGTTATGTGCTAGGTCTTCCATTAACAGACCTTTTGGCAATTGATCTTTTCTCTTAATAGAGACATTAGGGCAGCATTTTACATTGACAGCAATGGACCAGAACTATCTCATAAAAAATTCTCTCTTGGCAGTGAGCATATTCAAACGCTTCGAAATGCACACCACAACCATCAAAGGGCCTTGACAGTACCACTAATGAAAACTAATATTGACATCACTTATTTAAAAGGAGGCATGATTACAGCACATAATGCGCAGATGCACTCTTCCTGCCAGAAGATTCACACATATAAAACCCACAAAGGTCTACAAATCCCTAAGCTCAACCATACAATTCCTGCATAGCTGCAGGTATTTGGTTCTAGGATAGGATTCTTATTAAAGAAAACCACTGTGCACAATGCAAGGCCCACGTTGGGCAAAATATTCCTGCATCGCAGGGAGTTGGACTAGGTGACCCTCATGGTCCCTTCCAGTGATGCAGTCCTATGATTCGAACACTAGATAGACACAAATTGAGCACCAGCTTGGCTGAATAGGTTAACCATCAGTACACTGCTCAAATCTATTAATGAAACAGTGCCTGGCATTGTGATGTTAAACCTTGCCAGCCCCAACTTAATGGGGGTGTCTTTGCCACACCCTAACTCCCCTGAGTAGAAGAGTTGGGTTGGTATTGTCCGGGGGAAGAGTAGACAACAACTGGAAGGGCCCAGGTGGGCCAGTAATGTAAAGATAGTTAGCCTGGCTTAAATAACTGGCTCCACCCCATACTTTCTACTTTGTACGATTCCTCTCTCCCTATGCTTTGCTAGTTACCCATTTCCATGAGCTGAGCATGATTCCCCCCCCCCCCCCGGAGAGCCCTGTATTGACCTCAAGATTCTCCTTACTTCATTCTGCTGGGAGTTCTGTGTTCTGGAGTGCCCTTTTTGATGGGTTTAATTGGCTGTCAG
Source organism: Podarcis erhardii (assembly GCF_964252035.2). Classification (NCBI taxonomy): domain Eukaryota; kingdom Metazoa; phylum Chordata; class Lepidosauria; order Squamata; family Lacertidae; genus Podarcis; species Podarcis erhardii. The sequence continues at coordinate 19,176,797 of NC_138501.1, forward strand.
TCCAGGCAGGAAAGCAAATCACAAGATGCGATTCATGTCAAGTTGCATGAAAGGAGAGTCCAACTAAACACCAGGAAGAACTTTCTGACAGTAAGGGCTGCTCGACAGTGGAAGGGACTCCCTAGGGAGGTGGTGGACTCGCCTTCCTTGGAGGTTTGTAAGCAGAGGCTGGATGGCCATCTGTCATGGATGCTTTAGCTGATATTCCTGCATTGCAGAAGGCTGGACCAGATTGACCCTTGAAGTCCGTTCCAACTTTACAATTCTATGATTCTACGTGGTGTGGCAATATCTGTGGCATTACTGGGCTGGGGCACTCCTGGGTCACCCAGTGCCAGCTTGGCTTTGAGACCCCGGGGTGCCCATTTAAGATTGGCCTGCACATCTGGGGGTGAACAGCTGGGCTGTACAGGCTGGGCTGTAGTATGCTGGTTAAGTTCCTTATCCAAGGCACTCACTGTAAGGAGAAACAATTTCTTCCAATCGTTTGCAGCAGTGCCATAGGATGAGTTTGTGGGTGAGGAAGCTGATTCCCCCTGTTTTAGGGAACTTTCCCACCCAGACTATGTCTCTCTCTCTCCCCCCCCCCCCCGTTAATCTGTTTGATTTGAGCTACTCTAATACGTTATAAGTTGAATAAATATAACAATTTCCCCCGCCGTTATGGTGTCCTGAGTCGTCTTTGGGTGTGATGGCAAGATGCTAATATTTGCTTTAATATTTGCTTTCAGCAACATAACAGCACTCTTTCACCTTTATCTTATTTATTTCTTTATTCATTACATTTCTCTTCCATCTTTACTCTAAGAAGCTCAAGGTGGCCTACATGGTTCTCCTTCCCCACCATAGCTGAGAGAGGTTTTGACCTCTGGTTTCCCAGGTCCTAGTCCAACACAGTAACCACTACACCTCGTTGTCTCTCCTTTAAACTGCAGTGTGGGAAACAGCTCTGAGAATGAGAATCTAAGGGGGCTCAGTGCATATAAAACGATCAGAAGTGAGATGCAGAGCTACGAAAGAAAGAAAGAAAGAAAGAAAGAAAGAAAGAAAGAAAGAAAGAAAGAAAGACAAATCCAGTCAGCATAATATCTGCTGCAATCACGATTCTTGGCTACAATCACATCTCAAATTATGCTGAACTTTTAGGATCATGTAGCATGGCATTCATGTCACTTTGCGGATTTTGCCGTTGTTTTCTGTTCCTTTCCTGTTTTGAATAGCATCCATATTCAGCTACAAAGGACAGAAACAGACAAGTTTGTTGGCAGAATTGAGGAACAAATGAACAGGGAAAGGAAGCTGGGGGCTTAGATTTTTATATAACGATAAATTACAAAGACTGATGTGATTGCAGACTATAGTGTTTCGGTTTTTTTAAATGGGAAAAAAATCAAATACAGCATGCTTACCATGGCAACCTTTTGAATACATAGTTCACATTCTTCTGAGCTTCAAAGATACATTGCACTTGTTCAAGAGACTCCCACACACCCCTTTGCAATGTGACATTAACATTTTGCTAACACGCACACACCTCTCAATTTTCTGGTATCCTGCCTTTAAAATTGTCTCTGTCTTCTTCCTTCTGATGCATATCTTGGAGCATGATATATGGGTCCACACCATTGCAATCTGTGTACATTATGCATGCTGCATTTATTTATTTAATTGCACTTATATGCCACCTTCTCCCCTGGACGTTGAAGGTGGCAAACATGCTTCTCTTCCTCTCCATATTATTGTCACAACAGCCCTGTAAAGCATGTTAGGTTAGAGATCAGTGACTGTCTGAAGGTCACCTAGTGAGTTGTACCCCTTACTTCTCCCTCCTTCTCAGCCTGGACCTTAGGGCAGTCTGGTCTCGCCCCATCTGTATTTTCCATGGGCTGGGTATCTCCCTCCCATCTTGGACTAGCTCAGTGTTTCCCAAACTTGGGTCTCTAGCTGTTTTGGGACTACAGTTCTCACCATCCCTAGCTAGCAGGACCAGTGGTCAAGGATGATGGGGGTTGTAGTCCAACAACAGCTGGAGACCTAAGTTTGGGAAACCTGAGACTAGCTCAAGAAGAAGACCTGGAGAAGAGGAAGTGTTGAAGAAGAAACCATGCCTCCCATGGGTCTTCCTCATGGCCCATCCTTCCACTCTAGGCATGGTGTGTATGCATGAGAGAGATCCAAACACATTTACCTCCATTTATTTAGGATAGGTTGATGCTCCGCTTCTTCCCCATCACTTGGCCATCATTTGGCTCTCAAGGAGTCAACAGGGCCCTCCCACTAGCCCAGTGTTTCCCAAACTCGGGTCTCCAGCTGTTTTTGGACTCCAACTTCCATCATCCTTGACCACTGGTCCTGCTAGCTAGGGATGATGGGAGTTGTAGTCCCCAAACAGCTGGAGACCCAAGTTTGGGAATCACTGTGCTAGCCCTTGACTTCTATTCCCATGTGTTCACATTCTCATCCAACTAGACAGATGGGCACCACCTTCTAGTCTCCCTGTGAATCATGCAGATGGTGGCACAACAGCTCTGCCCACACTGGCCCCTCAGGAAATTGCCAGAGTACCCAGATGGTCTATTGACTATTGTTTATTTTCCCAGTGCAGAAAGGCTACTACCTCCTTTGATTATATACCATATGAGTAGTTCTGGGTTGTGGTATAATTCCAAGAGAAAAGTGTATGTGTGTGTATTATCATTTGGAAAGGCTCACAATGGATGGCTGACATCATGAGTATTTTCCAGGAGAAGACAAGAACTAAACTGAAATATCTCCTGGCAATTTTAATACAGTACTCTGTGACTGGGAGTTCCCAGCAAGCTGCAGTGAGCCATGCAAAAATGGAAGCCTTCCAACTTCATCTTGGCTGAATGTCATGCTTTTGGCAGAATGCTAGGACAGGGAGAGCCCTGCTTTTTGCTGTTCCGGCTCTCAGGTTTCAAAAGCTCAATGGGCCACAGACATTTGCTCCCCATCGGAGCCTCTCCACTGACACACTGTCTGCACACTGACTGCTGGCGGCACTTAACATAAAAACAGCGTGAGTGGTGGGGAGAAGCAAAGGTCGCTGGTGGTCAGGCAAAGGGAGGAAAATAAGGGTCTTAGAAGATAAACCTCACAGCAGCTAAAATGCCCACTGCTCTTTCAAATTAAAAAAGGAGTCTCAACAGGACTGGCTCTACTATTAGGCAGAGTGGATACAACTGCCTCAGGTAACAGATGTTCAAGGGTGGCAGCAGCTCCTACCTGTTCCCCCTAAGCCCCCGAAACCTTGAAGGTATGACTACAAGGGAGAGAGAACTCATGAAGCTGTTTCATTCCCCTTTCCTCCCTTTTGACTTTGAACTTCTAGACAGAAATGTAGATTCAAGCACCATAAACCAGAGAGATATAAATAGACTGAAAACAATTCAACACCCTATAAATGTCTAATGTCTTGACATGGGAATTTTTGCAAAAGCAACACAAAGAAACTTGCAATATCCTATGACAGCAGTGCCTCATTGTTGTTTGATAATTGCCTTTCACATATGTCCCAAGACAATATAACAAGAAAATCCATTGTTATTTTCTTGTTATTTATATAAGGTAAAAAGGTAAAGGTAAAGGACACCTGGACAGTTAAGTCCAGTCAAAGACATCGATGGGGTGTGGCCCTCATCTCAATTTTCAGGCCAAGGGAGTTGGCATTTGTCCATAGACAGTTTTCCGGGTCATGTGGCCAGCATGGCTAAACCGCTATTGGTGCATGGAGGACTGTGACAGAAGCCAGTCATGGAAATGCCATTTACCTTCCTGCTGCAACGGTACCTATTTTTCTAGTTGTGCTTTTGAACTGCTAGGTTGGGAGAAGCTGGGACAGAGCAACGGGAGCTCACCCCGTCGTGCAGATTCGAACTGCCAACCTTCCGATCAGCAAGCTCAAGTAGCTCCGTGGTTTAGATCACCGCGCCACCCGCTCCCTTGTTATTTACCATGTTATTTATATACCGCCCATCTGATTGGGTTGCCCCAGCCACTCTGGGCAGCTCCCAACAAAATATTGAAAGAAGAAAGTTACCAAACTACACCCACACACACCCCAGAGGAAGAATTTTAAAAGCAATACAGAATGGACACTTATAGCAGAGACTTCTTCATCAGATGGGAAAACTTGGTCAGCTTCTTCCATTTCAGCTGAGATGTTGCTAGCCAGCTGAGATATTTTCCTAACAATTCCCCACCTGCCCTTTTGGTCAATTTCCTTTTTTGCCCAGCATATGGGCAGAACTATGCTACTGAATCCAGACGACGTGCTCCGCTCTTTGAGGTGGCGTATGCCAGTCGAGGCAGCTCATACCAAAGCAAGTGCGACTTCGTACGTCATGTTTTGTATTGGGAAGTTGCCGCTTGCTCATCTCCACGGCTGTGGCTAACCGGTTGCATTTGTTCCTTACCGAGTGATTAAGTTTTTCCACCTCTCATCTGTACCCCGCCCCCCCCCCCCAGGATGACATCAGAAACATTTGGCACTTTCTTTTGAAAACAGGATGGCTCCATTGCCAAGAGAGGACTAAAATCACATGCCTGGGTTGACAAATGCAGAAATAATAAATGGGAGGGAGGGAGGGAATGAACAGCAGGAAGTGAAGGCTCCGCATAGTAGCGTTGGAAAAGATGCTGGGGCTTTACTCTCTCTGCCTGACGTATACAATTTCACAAAAGGGGTGGTGGGAGGTAAAAAAAAAAATCATTTCAGAAAAAGGCCTTCCGAGTAACAAGAAGAAGGATTGAAACACTGGGAGTTCTTTCTCAAGACTTGGAAACAGGCGGGACAATAACGAAGTCTCGTTGCCCCTGAAGCAGTAGCAGAATTCTATTTGCTACTTTGCATCATGGCCCAAATTAGCAACTCCTGTCCCACTTACTTCATGGGAGGCTGATTTGTATTATCCAAAAGCAGTGACTGCTGGGCAATAAGAAAGAGCAACCACTTGATTAGCCTCAAGCAGTCACTCCCAATTTCCTCCACCACCATCTTTGGCATGTAGTAAGAAAGCCCAGCCAGGCACCGTGAAGCACAGAGAGGGGATGGGTGCTAGGGGGAGGCTCCCTATTTTCTAGTGATGGCAGCCTCTTTACTCTTCTGTAGCTGGCAGGATATATTTGCACCAAATGCCCCATTTTGTATTTTTTAGAAAAGAAAAACAGCAGAGAAACGGAGGGAACTTGAGTGTCTCCCTGTGCATGCAAGCTGGGATTAGAGCGAGGCAATATGAATATTATTAATAAGTATTATTATTTTATAACATTATGAATTGCCTTTCACCTAAGCCCTCAAGGCAATTTACAAGCATATTTAAAAATAAAATAGGTTTAATACAATACAAAAAGCAGCAATTAATCTGAGAGTTTCCTGATCTGTAAATTGTAGCTCTGGATGGAGAATAAAGGTAAAGGGACCCCTGACTGTTAGGTCCAGTTGCGGATGACTCTGGGGTTGAGCGCTCATCTTGCTTTACTGGCCAAGGGAGCCGGTGTACAGCTTCTGGGTCATGTGGCCAGCATGACTAAGCCACGTCTGGCAAACCAGAGCAGCGCACGGAAACGCTGTTTACCTTCCCGCTGGAGTGGTACCTATTTATCTACTTGCACTTCATGCTTTCAAAATGCTAGGTTTGCAGGAGCAGGGACTGAGCAACGGGAGCTCACCCCATCATGGGGATTCGAACCGCCAACCTTCTGATCAGCAAGCCCTAGGCTCTGTGGTTTAACCCACAGCACCACCTACGTCCCTTCTCAGTGTCCCTTCTCAGCACCCTTTCACAAACTACAGCTCTCAGAATTCTTTGGGGGCCGTGACTGTTTAATGTGGTATCAAAGCACATTAATGTGGTATCAAAGCATGTATGGTGTGAATATGGCCTTCATTTGCCCCCTCTCTGGTTTTTGTTTCTAAAGTGGGCCCATGTCTGTTTGATTGAGAAACTCCACATTTCCGCTCTCTGTGGTCACATGGTTACTTAGAATGTGCTAAAGGAGCCCAGGCTGAATGTGGAATCTTGTAAATTCCATAAGTACATCCTGGGGTCATTCTGTGATTTACAAGTCTCTGTATCCACGGGAAAGGTTGCCCCTGTAATGATATCCACCAGGTTAAAAATAAAACCACATAGATATTGTTACATCTGAACTTGGTCTGGGAGGCAAGCTGGGACCTGTTAAGCCTATCACATGTTTGCTGTTACTTAAACTGATTGTGTAAATGGGCTCTGGTAATTTAATTTGGAGTGTGCGGGACTCATAGTGCTGATGTCTCAGCATATAGAAGTCTTTGGCTAGAGCTGGTTCTTGCTGTGAGGTGCTGCAAACCTCACTCCTTCTGTGGGAGGTATGAGTTGAATAGTTACATGCAGTACAGACAAAGTTTAAGGAGGTAAGGCAGCTAAGCTGGTGAGCACATTGTGTTTGAACTGGAAGATGTGTGTGTTTGAGTTGGTGATGAAGAATCTAGCTGCTCTATTTCCTTAGCTAGTTTTGCTCAATAACATGGTCTAGGCCTAGTTACAGGTAGGTAGCCATGTTGGTCTGCCGTAGTCGAAACAAAATAAAAAAAATCCTTCCAGTAGCACCATAGAGTCCAACTAAGTTTGTTATTGGTATGAGCTTTCGTGTGTATCTGAAGAAGTATGCATGCACACGAAAGCTCATACCAAGAACAAACTTAGTTGGTCTCTAAAGTGCTACTGGAAGGATTTTATTTTTATTTTTTGTATTGTCTAGGCCATCTTTGATGACCTTTATTGTCTAGGCCATCTTTGATGACCTTTAACCTCCAGGTTTGGGGGGATGCCTTGGGCGCAAGATGCTCTTAGAATAATAGAATCATAGAATTGTAGAGTTGTAAGTGACAATGAGGGTCACTGAATCCAACCCTTTGTAATGCAGGAATACTTTGCCCAACATGGGGCTTAAACCCACAACCCTGCGATTAAGAGTCTCACGCTCTATCAACTGATTGGGCCCACTTTTTCCTTGCCACTGCCTATTTGCTTCCCTTCTTCCTCTGGTTGTGACTTGCCCAAGAGGAGAGGACTAGGCCGGAGGGAAGACTTTGCTGTTCCTCACTCCTGACATGACTCACCGGACAGAATTTGAGATGAGAGAGAACTGGATTCATATCCTAGCCAACAGTGAGTTTACGGCATAACTTAAGTAAAGCCATTAGCTTTCAGACATTTCACAGGAAAAAAATAGCAACCTGTTGTTCTATGAGTGTTGCAAATTGGAGCAACCAGAGACATCACATGCACGGGCTACAATTCCCTCTATGAGACACAAAACTTGGCACACACAGTGGCATTATTTTCTGCACATAAGATGTTTTGGTTCTTCTGGAAAAGGAGAAGCCCTTTTTGTTTGTGCTACTATTAGTTGGTCCATACCGTATAGACTATAGAATCGGGGAAATGTAATTTATTCCGAAAGCAGAGTGCCATGCCACCCACCTCAGCTTTCTTCAGTATATATAATCCAAATATCAACAAACATGCAGCACATTGTGAAATAAAACAGTTCTGGAAATAATTACTTTTGGCACACTCCTTTCAAAGTGAAGTAATTTTAAAGTTCCCCGGATTTCAATGGGAAAGATGAAGCACATACATTGCTCTCCTACTGAAATCAATGGACTTAAAGGTTAAGAGAGGGATGGATGAGTGCTGCTTGGACCATAGCCCCTCTGAATGTTGGACATATCATCGGAGAGCCGTACAAGGCACTGTGAAACATGACAGGTTTGATAAGATCTGGTTCCCTTTTGTAAGCTACATGAGCAGCTCCATATCTACTTGAACTGCACCATATGGCATTATGGGAAGGTTACTCAGATATGAATCTGTGTGCATTGTGTTGCTTATTTATCATTGTGATGTAACAGGAAAATCTTGCTCACTTTTGTATGAACATTACCTTTTACATCACATTGCAACTGTGTTTGGTTTGAATTGCTTTTCTTAAAAACACCACCACCTTTAATAAATACATTTGGGGGGAATGCTAAATTTTGACTGGTTCTTGCCTGGTGCTATAGATTCTGAGATGCCTGATGATGATGATGATGATGATGATGATGATAGTAGTAGTAGTAGTAGTAGTAGTAGTAATATTAGTGTGAATAGCCCTTTACAGAGTATAAGAGGTCAAGAACAAGAGGTGTTCCAAGCATTATATAATCTAAATTTGAGCACAGAGGAAACATAGAAAAGGGAGGGATATAAAAGTAAAGGTAAACAGGAGAGGAACATAAAATAGAATCAATTATATGTGCTTAGGCTTAGTAACAAGCTGAGGTACAGTAGGCATGGAAATGCTTCATATAAACAGTGAGTTTTGAGGAGAGATTAATTATCTTGTTTTACTAACTGTAGTAATAGCAATAATAACAGATTCTCCAATTACTTTTCTTTCCATGAAATTAATTTGCAAACTTACTGACACACAAGAATTTTATGTGAGCTATCTTTTTGGTAGAGAGTCAACGTGTAATGGCAACGCACACACAACACAGCTAAGAACTTGGCAGTGGTTATTCTTTTCTATTTATGCCCCTGTTATTTATATTTGAAAGATTCCCTGGTGGCCCACAGAGAGGGGAGGCAGTGGAGAGCAGATGAGTCATTTGCATTGTAAACTAATCTTTGCTCTCAAGACAAAATGTCAAGGGCTGTTGCGCCCATCAGGGATGTGGGGGACGCTTGACTCCCTTACTCTACTACCCCGGAGGCATTCCTCCTAGCAACTGCACTGTGTGATAAATGAGCACAGCCGATAATAAATATCAATAGAATTGATAGGAGTGGTCTTAGTAATCAGGTGATGGGCTCAGAGGCCGATAAATCTGCTATTAGGCATCTGTGGGTGGCACATTGTTTGGGACTGGCAAGGCAAGTCTCGGCAGCTCAAGCCCTGACATTAAGCCGTATTCACAGCTGCAATTCCTGGATGATTTTGTTTCAGAGTCTGGCCTGCACATTGGCTCGGGTTTCATGGTGATTTTAAGAAGCTTCTACAGACAGCTGCTGCAAACCTTGAGTTTCAGGCATCCACCGATTCTCTCGCTCTCTGGCAGAACTCTTAGCCCTCTATATAACTGGAAGAGCACCAACCTCTCATTGCCAGAGTATGATTTGAGGCCTAATGGAAATCAATTGAATTTCACTTCTCGTTGACGTTGTGGCTGATTATATTGTGGCTAATTTAAGGTCCCATTCGTTCAGGTGAGCAAGTTCCTTGTTGCTTTCAAGGAAGTACCCTGCAATTCACGAGGCAGATCGATTTCCTTGCCTCAAAGAACTATTGTTTTCTGATGGAGCATTTTGACACTGTCTGCTGACCAAAGACAATTCCATCTGAAAGCCAGTGAAAATGCCATTACAGATTCATGCCATTTCTTTAAAGGAGGTTAATTGAAAACATTCCGGTGTGGCTTTAATTAAATGTAAGCAATCCTATTGATCAAGGGGGAAATGAGCGGTGGTGTGTACTTAATAGTAAAGCTTTCAAGCTGAATAAAATGAACTTTTGTGGTTTTATTTTTTGCGGGTTTGTCCTCCATACCCACCCTCCCCACCCTCCTCAAGAATCTCTCATTACTACAGGTGAAATTCAGTGTAACTGTATGTTGAATATTTCCTCTGCACAAGAACATCAGCTTGTCAGGCAAAAGGATTCCCCCTATCTTCCCTTCCTCTGTGTGCTGTTTTGGGGATTCTCCTTAAATGCACCCATTATTATTTTTTTTAGGGATGCAGAGGGAGGTGAAGCGGGAAAGCCCCATTGCAGAAGCCCTTGCACAGGGCTACTGCTGACAGGGTTTGCTAAGTTTTCCTGCCTCTCCCATAATACTAGACTTCAGGACCATCCAATACAGCTGAATGAGGACCTGGCTATTTATGGCTACCAGCTGTGTTGGCTCGGCTCTGCCTCCAGTGTAAGAGTCAACATGGCTCTGAAAGCCAATTGCAGAGAGTCACGAATGAGGACAGTGTTGTTGCACTCAAGTCTTGCTGGCTGGCTATCTGTAGACACCTGGTTGGCTGCTATGAGAGCAGTCCTCTGGAAGATGGGCCTTTGGTCTGATCCAGCAGGGATCTTTTAGATGTCCTAATGTTCTTACAACTTTAAGAACACGACTACACAAAGAGTGGTACTGTCCCATTTTTTTTGCTTCATGGATGTGGGTGCTCCTTCTTAGCTACTGCAAAAATGTAAATATTTTTAGTGCTATAAAGTGGGCAGGGAGTGGCAACTTTGCAGATGAGCAAGACCAGTTAAGAGTGAGAGAGTACAAAGGGGGGGGGGGATAAAGAAAAGAAATGCCAGTTCCCTTCCCAGACCCTTTCACAACATCCTCTTGGTCCCCAGAAATCAGAGACGGTGCCAGAAGCTGTGCTAGAAGATGGGCAGAGAAGACCTTTTCTGAAAAGGAAATCCTTCACTTGCTCCCAAGATGTGCCATGATACAAGTCATTATTTCAACGATGGGGGAACATGTGACTCTCCAGGCCTTGTTCCAGATCCCATCATCCTTGACAACTGGTCACATTGGCTGGGGCTAATGGAGCCCATCAACACTGAGAGAGCCATGGGTTCCCTGTCCGTACATGCTTTATTTTTGCATGCTCTCTGGCATACTATGATTAAGAAGAATTCGGAAGGACCCTGGTGGGATATCCAGCTGGCTGAAGTGCTTTCTCCCCCACCTTCCACCATCAACTCTCTTTACCCCTGGCACCCCCACCATCCATTTTTTGTCATGGAAACATTGGCTGCCTTGAAAGACAGTTGATTTGCTCTTTTATGCATAACCTTGTCAGCAGATAAAGAAAACATTTCTTTTCAAGAGCTCTCATAGGTGGTTAGCTGAGATATTTTCTGTTTTATTTATTGGAATGCTTAGCAACCTAGCTTCCCGCATTTACCATTGTACTCAACCCACTTCTTAGAAAAAACAGCAATGTTCTTCTGTTTCTTAAATTCTCATAATTACGATTCCCTCTGCATTAGGTGGACTTTTGACTTAGATTTGAACCTACTTAGTGAAGATTCATTTAAACATACTCTTTTCACCTTAATTAAGGGTGTTAGCTGGTTGGTTTTTTTAAATGTGCATTCCTGTTTTAAAAATAGCAAGTAGCAATCCAAAACCAAGTTTTGAAATGTACAGAGAAACTTCAAAACAGAATATTTTAAAACCAGTGATTGTTAACCTACCGCATATCTATGCATTTGTGCTAAAACAGGGGGATTTGTATACAATTCAGAATCACAAGGATCTGTTGTTGTTTTTAAACTAACTTTCCAGTCTGCTTGAATATAGAAAAGAGCATATGGAAACATGAGGAAAGTGCTGACAAAAGCTCAGAATTGGTGGTAGCTGCTAAGGACTTTCAGAATTGTGGGGTGAGGCTTCTGTGCTCAACTTCAAATGAATCTTTATAACGGTGGTACACAAATCTGAAGGATTTATGCTGAAAGTTGCCTTGGCACATAGCATGAAATGAATGGTGAAGGGGCAGCTTGCCAAAATACGGTTCAATGGCACACACCTGTCTGACTGTAAGGTATTACAGATCCAGTCATCAAATTACTCACCAAGGTCTCGCTATTTGCTTTCATCATAGTTTGAGGAGAAAAAGAATGAAGGCCCACAAAAATAAGACATTTGCAAATAGGTTGTGAAAGCAGTTATGTCATTTCTCACAAGCTGCTTGTCATGTTGCTGTTTGTATAGCTGAAATCTACCTCCATTTCTATCAGGGTGAAATACTGTTCCTTCTGATATGAAAAGAAAGGAAGGAAAAAGGTTTTTCTCACAACACAGTAAGATATATAAAAATCTTAATGGCAAAGAATGGCAAAGAGAAGAAGGAAAAACATGGGGAAATGGCTAGTTGGAGATGCAGGACTAGGAGCAGTGAGTCTGGGCCATTAGGGAATGGGGTGTACAAAGGAGAAAGAACGACAAGACAAACAGCTTGGGGGTCAAAGGACCACAACATGTCAGTAGGTTTTGGCATAGGCATTGGGTGTGTAATCCTGAATCACCCAATCCTGCTGCTGGATCATGTCAGTGTTTGTAAAAAAAAAGGTTCTGACCTCCCTTTGTCGCCTCAGCCTGGTCCTCGGACCCTTGTTGGCATAAAAGAGTCCACGAGAAAAGCATCCTTGCAGAGTACTTTCTGCTTTTATTCTTAAAAGTCTTTCTGCAAAAGCGACTGACCAACTGTACACACATCAACAATACCAGCTTTCACTTAAAGAAACAGCAGCCAATTTTTAGCTGTGACAGATTATTATTCTTTCAGGCTTGACCCTGGGTTTTAGGATCACCCTGTAACATGAATCAATTCTGGGTAATCCCTCCCGGATGCCATCCTGGGGAGTTCTGTGGCCTGTTAACCCCCGTCTGGCCATTCAGACAGAATACGTCTCCCTGCTTTAATTGGATAACCTGAAAATCCGACCGGTGTACTGGGAGTGCTACTCCAAGCCATCCCCTCTGCCAGACTACGGGTCCAACTCAAGGCCATTTTCTGCCATCCAAGTCAGCCCCACCATGCCAGCTTGCTGCCAAACCACTCACATCTGCGACCAATGACACAGGCCTCAGTAAATGTCCAACAGCCAAGCCCCATTGCCCGGTGGAGATAGGTGCATGCCACTTTCTCACGTGTGATGCCAAGGTGCCAAATCGCCCATTCTTCCAGCTGCAATGCTTTGTGCAACATTGCCCTGTTCATTTCCCGTCCCCAGGCATGGTTAATGGCCCTTTGCCATAGCTGTTGTTCCAGAAGCTCCGAACACAAGATACTCATACGTGGATGTGCTGTATGCAAGGCCTCTAGGTCCATGGCAGTCACAAGGGTGAGGTTGATGCCCTGTCTGCTAACCAGATCGTTCTCCCCAGTTGAACCAGCAGCGCATCTGTCGGGCCATGCAGTGCAAACTGTGAAACAAGCCATGGCAGCAAGCTAGCCCAGCACATGCCCCTCCTACCCATCCAGCTGATCGGAGCGCTGGCATCCAGTCCAAGGTCTTGGCCCCAGGATGTTGTCATTGTGTCCACCTGGGCCCAGGGCACGATGTTGTGGCCATAGAGCCACACTCTCCTGAGGCCTATACCTGTAAGAAACAATCAGCAAGAAAAGGTAAGAGCAACTGGTCTGATGTGCACCTAATGCAGGCAAACTCGGCCCTCCTGATGTTCTGGGACTACAACTCCCATGATCCCTAGCTAACAGGACCGGTGGTCAGGGATGATGGGAATTGTAGTCCCCAAACATCTGGAGGGACGAGTTTGCCTATGCCTGACCTAATGCTTGTAGGCAGAGGAACGTCAGCAACCCAAGGATTTTATGTGAGCAGGAGGAAGGCCACGAAAAGAAGGCATGGTAGATTCCCCAATATGGAAAGAATGGGTGGGATACCACTTTCTCACGTAGAGGTGGGATACTCACATAGAGATGCGACCTTTCTTTATGGGCATATTTCCTGCAGACAAATGCCGGCTCCCTTGGCCTGAAGTGAGATGAGCACCGCACCCCATAGTTGCCTTTGCCTGGACTTAACCGTCCAGGGGTCCTTTACCTTTACCTTTTACCTGTTTCCAGATGGGTGTCCATCATCCGTAGAGTATTTTTGCTAGCTAAGTATATTACACAGGAGAATTTATACAAATTATAGGCTGATGTAATATCAACAGTAATTACTAAGATGACCCCCACCCCAGATTTTGTATTTTAGTGTTTCGCATGAGAAAGACAACCTGATAAGCACAAAAGCTGGAACTCTGAAGAGAAGCAGCTACAGCAGCAGTTCCTGTTAACAAAGTAAAAATACAAAGAAAAGCTTATGGCTTATTACTATTACTATTACTATTGGCTTATTTGTGAACCAGTAAGATTTTGTTTCATATTCTTTTCTTTTGTTTCTCTAATTATTTTGCACATGGCCCCATCTTGTCAGAGCTGTTTCATGTTTGTTTGTAGAGATGGAAAGCAGAAGTCTGAAACAGATAAGTCTTTCAGTTTCTGTGAACTGACCCTTTCAGTAAAAGAAAGTTCTGAAGGTGAGAAACTGGAACACAATTATACAATTTCAAGTCAGCTATGTAAAGTTGGCGTGTGTGTGTGTGTGTGTGTGTGTGTGTGTGTGTGCATGTGTGTGCAATGCTGATTTTATTTATATATTTTTCTGACTTTTAATGAAAATTTTAATGTGAGCATATTTTATATAAACCATGTAAAGGTTTTTTACAATTAAGCAGTGTGTGAATTCTGTAAAATAAATAAAAACAATATGGTAACAGTCACTGCTGTTCTTGCAGAAGACCTTACAGAGTTTTTCTTCACAGATTTTCTATATACAGAGAAATAAGGAACAAGCCCTATTTCAGTCTTCAACCTGATGCCCCAGCTGCTTCAAACTGCAGCTCCCATCATCCCTGTTCATTCGCTGTGCTGGCTGAGACAGATTAGATTTGTGGTTCCAAACAGCTGTAGGGAAACAGGTTGGTAAAAACCGGTCTACTCTCAAGGCTTTTGGAAACTCCTTGCAACTGTCCTTACCATAACACCCTAGAGGCCACGTGATAAATTAAATTAGATGGCGTCTATGTACTCCAGCTTTATCACTAGTACTAATTTTACTGTAAAATATGCTAAAAATCTGTAGCTGTCACCATCCACTGAGAGAGCAATGATTCTTACTAGCATGAGTGGTTGCATCAGTAAAGAGATCTAGCTAGGGTACCACCAATCTCTAAATACCCAACTCCTTCCAAAAGGTTATCTTATCCCATTTATAGTAATAGCTGATAAGGCAGAGGCATTATTAATGTGTGGGGGAGATAAGCTTAATTGGAATCCCCACCAGCCCACACAGGCTTAATTAGGCAAGAAGTTCATTTTTTGAAGACACGAAAGGCTGCATTTAGAAAAATAAAACAGTAAAATTTAGTTTCTAGTTTAAAGCTCTCTCCTCTCCTCTCCTCTTCTTCATAGCGTTGGGAGTGGGTGGCACTGTGGTCTAAACCACTGAGTCTCTTGGGCTTGCTGATTGGAAGGTTGGCGGTTCGAATCCCTGCAACGGAGTGAGCTCCTGTTGCTCTGTCCCAGCTCCTGCCAACCTATCAGTTCGAAAGCACGCCAGTGCAAGTAGATAAATAGGTACCGCTGCGGCATGAAGGTAAATGGCATTTCCATGCGCTCTGGTTTCCATCACGGTGTCCCGTTGCTCCAGAAGCAGTTTTGTTATGCTGGCCACATGCCCCGGGAAGCTGTCTGTGGACAAATACCAGCTTCCTCAGCCTGAAAGCAAGATGAGCACCGCAATCCCATAGTCGCCTTTGACTGGACTTAACCGTTCGGGGGTCCTTTACCTTTTATCTTTACCTATTCATAGCAGGCTAAACTGTAGCATAGACCCAAGCTGGCTACATGAACAAATATTGCAAATCCTAAACAGTGCACCAAGCCAACCAACATTAGACTTTTGATTTAAACTATTTTATTAATAAGCCGTTAGATAATAATGAGGAAAAATGGCAGGTAGCAAAAAAACATAAAGCCTTAAACAGGTTTCTGTCTAATGATGGTCCAGGATACCCTTTGGAGAAGATTTAGTAACTTACAAGTAGAATATGATGTGTCATCAGCCTGGGACCTGGTTCAAAGGGGTGGCAGAGAACCCCCAGGTGAATGAAGGCAAAGACCAAAACATATTCAGAACTAGCAACTGTGATGTTCTGCCCCCAAAGTGGGATACAACTGGCATAGGGGAAAGTCAACACCCAATCAAATAGATGTCTGCCTTTTTAACATTCAGCACATACAGAGGAATGGCATTACATGGCTGACTCCGCAGAAGAAATTATATAAATACCCTCGCTTCCTTGCAAATCCACCACACATGTGGTGGAAGTTCAACTATTTTTTAGTGGAAATGCCCGAAAAGCATTCCTCAGTGGGGTTTAACTCCAAGCTGTCTAAGACCTTCTCCCTTCTCCTAAAAGTGACGGAGCCCTCTTTCAATAGTGCTCACGCTGAATATCATTCACTGGAAACAACTGCAGAGAAAAATGTTGTTTTCAATATTTTTTTAAACTAGCTCACTGCCTGAACACCCAGCGATGATCACTGCTTTGTGTTTTGAGATTAGGTGCTTGTGAAGCACATCACAACATGTACTTGGTTGCTGTATTATTCTATTCCACCTTTCTCGCAAACATAGCATACTTCATTCAGCCAAGCCTTTTCTTTAATTTCATTACTGCAAAGAGAGGGGAAACAACATTTCCCTGCAATTTAGCAATAATACATTGGGAAGAGTTGTCAGCAGTAAATAGACAGGATGCTGTGTTTCTTTACAAGTTGACGTAATCTTGCCTGAAATTGTGTTGACATGTCTTTTTTTAAAAAAAATAAATGTCTGCCATTGAGAAAGCTTTCCTGCGAGTGGCAAAAACAAACAAACAAACACACTGTCCAACAATCATTTTTCTGAATTAACTGTTCCTTTTACACCCCACTAGGTAGCCAAAACATTTCCCAACATTTTAATTGTTTCCCCACCAGGGCATGGCTGCTAATTGGCAATCGTTGTGTTTTTCAGTCCTTGCTGTTATTGCTAAAGTGCCTTTTGTCTTGGAATCTTAATTGAGAGCTCTGCTGATTTCTCTGCGTGCAAAATGGTACCAACAATGCAGGGCTCTAAAGGGTTTGTGTGTTTCC
This sequence comes from Podarcis erhardii, assembly GCF_964252035.2. NCBI lineage: Eukaryota > Metazoa > Chordata > Lepidosauria > Squamata > Lacertidae > Podarcis > Podarcis erhardii. Next base: position 19,193,569 of record NC_138501.1, read on the forward strand.
AAGCAGAAGTTTTAAAGGCAAAGCCAGGTCTGGTAAGAGTTCAAAAACAAGACTGAAAAGAAAAATCAAGTACAAGTGTGTAGAGGGGAAGTGAACATTGGAAGTTGCTTCAGAAATGAAAAGAGAAAACAGCAGGTAGCAAAACACAAACAAACCAAAAAGCCGTCAACAAAAGTTTCTATCTGACGTTGGACCAGGATACTCTTTGGAGAAAATTTAGTAACTTACAAGCAGAATATGATGTGCCATCAGCATGGTACCCGGTTCAAAGGGGAGTAAGGTAGAAGGTGAAGGACCTCTGGATAGTTAAGTACAGTCAAAGGCAACTATGGGGTTGCGACGCTCATCTTGCTTTCAGGCCGAGGAAGCCCGCGTTTGTCCACAGTCATGTGGCCAGCAAGACTAAACCACTTCTGAGAAACCAGAGCACACAAAAACGCTGTTTACCTTCCCACCACAGCAGTACCTATTTATCTACTGGCACTGGTGTGCTTTCGAATCGCTAGGTTGGCAAGAGCTGGGACAGAGCAACGGGAGCTCACTCCGTCGTGGGGATTCGAACCGCTGACCTTCTGATCAGCAACCCCAAGATGCTCAATGGTTTAGACCACAGTGCCACCCGTGTCCCTAAAGGGGAGTAGCAGAGAACCCCAGGTGAATAAAGGCAAAGACCAAATCATGTTAAAAAACTAGCCATTGTTATGTTCTGTCCCAATCTCACCAACCCACAAGAAGATTTCATTGCATTCCTAACTGCGGAGATTACTCCTGGATCTGCAAAGCTGCCATGTCCAAGACCACCCTGATTTCTGATAATAAATGTGGTGTCTGAACTGCAGAATTTTAAGAGTGCAACAGTCTGAACATTTCATACCCTCTCTGCCTATCCTGAATGTTTCTCTTCCACCATGCTGTACTTAGGCAGCTCAACTCTTACACATGCCTAATCAGGCTATGGAAGATAAGTGCCTTGTTAGGGAATAAAGGAAGGACGCACACACATAGACATAGAGGTCTGTCACATGACAGAGTGTAGGTGATTAGCAAGTACTGCAGAATCTCAAGGACAGACGCTCACAATAGTTCTGTACAAATGCACAGTGCAGCCACTGACATCTGAAGCCAAATGAGTCATGCTGTTCAGAGCCCTGCTGGGAGATGCTAGAGCTGATGCAGTCCACCTGTGTCAAAAACAAGATATGGTTGGGATCCGTAGCAGGGCTGAGGAGGAGAAAGCTAGGATGAGGGAAGGGGGATCTAGTCTACCTTTCCATAAAGGTGCAGTAGGCATGCTGTTGCTTAGAGCATGGAAAGGCATTGGCTAATGGCCGAACGCAGGTGATTCAATGCATCTGTTCAGATCCGATGCTGATGTTTGCAACATTCCAAATGGTTTGGGTTCTGCTCGAGGGTAGAAAAGTCACTGAATGAGGCAGAAGAACCTCCACGGCAATGTGACCGGAACTGCAATGCTGCTATTAAAGATGGTGCAGTAAGGGGCAAGTCATGTAGCAACAGAGTTTTTAATTAAAATAATGTTTCTGGATGATGTTAAGAAATGGAAAGAACATTTCAATGAGAAAATGTCAGCCTGGTTTTCTTAAAAACAAAACAAAACAAATTCTCTGTGCCTATGATTTAATTTTATTACATTATTATCTTAACCCTCACACTGGTGTACATGATCCCTCAAAACAATCCCAGGATGTAAATTAGGTGGAAAGAGAGTGACCTACATTGGTTCCCAGTACGTTTCTGAGCACAATTCAAAGTGTTGGTGCTCACCTTTAAAGCCCTAATCGGCCACTGCCCAGAATACCTGAAGGAGCATCAGCATCTCCACCCCCATCATTCAGTATGGACACTGAGGTCCAGCGCCAAGGGCCTTCTGGCGGTTCCCTCACTGCAAGAAGTGAGGTTACAGGGAACCAGGCTGAGGACCTTCTCGGTAGTGGTGCCTGCCCTGTGGAACGCCCTCCCATCAGATGTCAAGGAAATAAACAACTATCTGACTTTTAGAAGATATCTGAAAGCAGCCCTGTTTGGGGAAGTTTTTAATGTTTGATGTTTAATCGCATTTTTAATATTTTGTTCGGAACCTTCCAAAGTATCTGGGGAAACCCAGCCAGATGGGCAGGGTATGTATGTATGTATGTATGTATGTATGTATGTATGTATAAATAAATATTATTCCTGGCTCAAGGTCATTTAATGAGCTTAAAACCTTGGTCTGTCAGGTTTTGTCTGGATTTTAGCCATGCCATCTGTTGCCCATGTGGACTATTAACTGCCCCATATTCATACTTTTAACAATAAAATAAAAGTCTTGAGCTCCTAGAGAACAAGAGACAGAATGCAAAATTATATTTGGGAAACAGTGATAGTTAAGAGAGGCAAAACACAGCTAGAATGACATACCCATTGTCTAAAGAAAATCTTTCCTGGTTCATTTTGAAACCACATTTGGGGGCCTTCCCTGGGACCCAGATAATATGTGCTCATGAAAATAATAGAGAGAGCTAATATTTTAGTGTAGATTCCCTCATAGTTCCAATCCAGTGCCTGACTGCATACAGAGGCCTGACCTTCCATTAACAGGTGCAGATGTTTTAGAACTCAGCAATTATATTTTTGTTCTCAAAAATCAGAGTAAGATTTGAATTAGCAAACCATTTGCATAATATATAAATTAGGCTACCTTGATTTGAGCAACTGGAATTTGACATGCTTAACTAAATCTGCCACTCTAACCACCACACTGCATTGGCTATAGCTAATGAGATTCTCAGAATTCATTAGTTCCTTTGTTTCAGAGAAAGAACATTGCTCTTAGGCTTCAAGACCTGAATATAAAAATAATTTCAAAGGATAAACATTAGCAAAATGGAAGCCCCCAGGATTGTTCCTAGTAGGAGAAAATGAAGTGCAGAACTTGTTGTTGGTTGTCTGTGAAAAGATGATGTACATAACTCAGGCAATATATATGGGAAAGAGGTAGCACTAATTTAACTGTCATGAGTCCTGCGATGTCTTAAAGATAAAATAATTATCATGGCATCAATCTTTGTGGACTAGGACTAGGACTAAAATGAAGTCACCTTGTGAAAAAGTGTCGTTCCACACAACTCAAAAGATATCGACAATGCCATCCTTTACTATACTTAACTACTAAATTCAATAGGTTTAAGGTAAAGTAAAGAGACCCCTGACCATTAGGTCCAGTCGTGACCGACTCTGGGGTTGCGGCGCTCATCTCACTTTATTGGCTGAAGGAGCCAGCATACAGCTTCCAGGTCATGTGGCCAGCATGACTAAGCCGCTTCTGGCAAACCAGAGCAGCGCACGGAAATGCCGTTTACCTTCCCGCCGGAGCAGTACCTATTTATCTACTTGCACTTTGACGTGCTTTCGAACTGCTAGGTTGGCAGGAGCCGGGACCAAGCAATGGGAGCTCACCCCGTCATGGGAATTCGAACTGCCGACCTTCTGATCGGCAAGTCCTAGGCTCTGTGGTTTAACCCACGGCACCACCTGCTTACTTCCATGTATGTCAGCAATGGGGAGCCTGTGGCTCTTCATGTGTGGTTGGATTCCAACCAGTGCTATTTTTCTAGAAAAAGAGATGCCAGAACTCACCATGAACACCACCCTCATTCTCTTAGAATGATAATGGCGCCCACCTGAGAGGTGCCGGAACTGAGTTCCGGCGAGTTCCGGCTGAAAAAAGGCCCTGATTCCAACTTCCATCAGTCTCAGTCAGCAGGAGTCAGGGATGATGGGAGTTCCAGCATCTGGAGGGCCACAGTTTCCCAACCCTTGTGGTAGTTAGCTGCAGTCTGAGCCTGTTTCTAGAAATAAAGGGTTCAGTTCTGTGCATGCTTACCTGGAAGTAAGTCCTACTGAGCTTCTGAGTGAAAGTCACCATTGCTTCTTTCCCGTTGATTGCTGCTGCTTTTGACTCTCTCCCTGGTGTTTCCCTGGTACCAAAGTGCAAATACTGTGCAAATTACGCAGCTGTGTTTAATTCTCTATAGCAATGTGCATGGAGGACAAGATTGGGAAAGCCCAGAGATCTTCTCCTCCACGTGGACTTCACGAACATCTCTCCCAGGCCATGAAATAACTTAAGCACCATGCAAATCAGCTCTTATTCTGAAGCCGCTGGTAACTTTAATGGGATTGCATCAGTGTGACTTGGGGATTAAGGCCTTTGAGCCTTAAGGCTGGGTTTGCAACCGATGGCTATGTTCATGCTGTCATGGTATGATTTGTTCCACAACAGAATAGAACTGTCTCAAAGCTTAGTCAATGCTCTTAATGCTGAACCAACCCCACAACTGTTCCAGTAATTGCAGTTGTTTGCAATATGTGAACCACCTTTTAAATTCACACCTATCTGAATTTTGCAATGCAGTTCTCCAACCAATGTTTACAAAAATGCAGATATTAGGGGAAAGTGTGCATAAAAAGGAATATACAGTGCTACCTCGGGTTAAGAACTTCATTCGTTCTGGAGGTCTGTTCTTAACCTGAAACTCTTCTTAACTTGAGGTACCACTTTAGCTAATGGGGCCTCCCGCTGCCGCTGCGCTGTTGCCACATGATTTCTGTTCTCATCCTGAAGCAAAGTTCTTAACCCGAGGTACTATTTCTGAGTTAGCGGAGTCTGTAACCAGAAGTGTCTGTAACCTGAAGCATCTGTAACCCGAGGTACCACTGTATTACTGAAAATAACATACCAAATATGCTTTATATTGGGGTAAACTGCATGCGAAAAGGGAGTACCAGGACGAAGTCACACCAAAATGCTGGTGAATTTTCATCAGGATTTAAAAATAAAAAATTGCTGCAGGTACTTTATGTGGAGAGCTGAATTTAAGATAGGAAAAATGAGAAACTGAGAACCATACCTGACTGGTCCTTCTTCCCCTATCACCTAGCAATCACCCAAACTTAGCAGCAAAGCTCCAACATTAGCCATGGGAGGAACCAAACAACGCAGCAACGGAAAGAATGCAGTTGTTTGGTTGACCCCACACCTTCTCTTGCATACAAAGCACAAACATACTGCCATAACTAGCTGACAACATGCAGAACCTAGAAACAAGCTCCCCAGGAGAAGGGTTGAGTCCCATTGTGGTACCAGTGTGTTCCCACAGGCAATGCTTGTAACACAACATGTTTATACTGTTGTCTATGTAAGCAGAACAAGCAAAAGCAGGGGAGCCATATGGACAACAGCAAGGTCACAGGAGAGACCGATATTAGGTGTTCATTTGGAAAGAGCAATGTAACGGGAAACTGGAGTGGTAGGGTTGTTTCCTGTCCCTGGGAGCTGTTGATATGGCCTCTGTTCAAATGGAAAAGGGCGACGCAGTGGGATTAGACTTCAGGTCTCCTGCTTCAGCAACAAACAACAAAGCTACAGAGTCCCAGAAGAGACACACACAACCGGGCCTTCATAGTCTCCCAAGGGGTCTGACTGATGAATGATTCATTGCTTCCAAATCCCCATGAATAAGAAATGGGAACCTCAGCAGTGTTAAGGGTCCTTCTTGGAATCGTGAGCTCGGTGGGAGGGCATGAGCTTAGCATGTAAGGCTCAACCACTGACTACTGGACCCCAGGAAAAGGGCTGAGACAATACACACACATGACCTGAAAAAGTGCAGCGCAGTAGTCAATCAAGTGTCCTGCTGAGGTCATGGTCAAACATTTCAAACTCATAACCAATATCTCTATCTTTTTCTACTTTGTAACACTTCGTATATTTCTCCTTACAAAACTTCTTGTAGTCCTACTAGCATAATTTGTTGATTACAGTTGCTCTTCAAATAATTCATATACTTCTTCCAATCTTCAGTAAATCTCCGGTCCTGCAGGTTTCGAATCCTTCCTGTCATTTTGTCCAATTCTGCATAGTCCATTAATTTCGTCTGCCATTCTTCTTTCGTCGGACTCTTTTCTTGTTTCCATTTCTGGGCTAACAATACTCTTGTCGGAGGTCATGGTCTAATCTAATCCAGGATTCTCCAACCTGCTGTCTTACAGTTGGACTTTGATTCCCATCACCCCTGAACATTGGCCATGCTGGAGGACACCAAGTTGGCAATGGCTTGTTTAACCCCATCGCAGTACTCCAGGATACCTTTGATATTGACCAACCTCCTTCACCCCTCCAAGTTATGCTCCCCACATTTTCATCAGGTTGATTTCCTGGGCCTGCTGGTTACTCAACAGACCTTGTTATTTACTGCTCCCCACCCTGCACACTTTATGCAGATTTCGGCTTTATCGCTAGCAGTATGGGACATTCAGGAGAACATTGGGCTTTGGGGGGCCTTCTACCCCACCTTTGCTTGGTGCTCCACAGATGCACTCCCTCAGACCTTGTATGGTGTGGCAATGAAGAACCTCCTGATCCATGCAACGCTGCCACTGTGAGTCCTCTCAGGTGAGCAGTCAATCTGCTAACCACTAGAATAAGAGACACAGCTGAAACACTGAGGTTGTTTTTTATTATTATTGAGCGATCAGTTGTGGAGCGAGTCCTGGATGTCAAGCTTTATTCTTCTTGCTGAGTCACTGTGCCTTTTGAAGCTGTGTAACAGGATAGGAGGGTGCCATCTTTGTGCATGAATGTAACTGTTTGCCATGCATTTCTTGAAGGGCGCATGACCCCTGGGAAGAAAACAGCAGCAGCCCCACATCTGAACATCTGACTTCTTGCTAGCCACCACTTCTGCTGCGTCACTTGTGGTCTTCCTGGCACTGCTGAGGGAACATCATTTCCTGTGGAGAGATGAGAAAGGCCTGGTAAGTTTAGATATAATGGGGTAGGAGATGAAACCGGGGGTTTGTTGAAAATGCATAACTGAGAAAGGATGTCCTCACACGGGTGCTTTTCTATTGCCTCAGTCAAACTCACTACTTTTCCATTGCCTTGGCACTCACCTAGTTGTAGGAATAGCTGGAGTACAGCATTTTGTGTTCAGAAGAAGAAGAATCTTCATCTGCATCAGCCTCTAGCCATAGAAATAAAATGAAATAAAATGTACGGAAGAAAGAGGTAAAAACATAACTATGCAAAATACATTTTGGAGGTTTACATCAGTAATCAAACAACAGATCTTATTCTAATTGCCCCTGCTAAAAATTTTGCAGGAGAAGAATCTTTATTTGCACCAGACACTAGCCATAGCAATAAAATAAAATAAATGTACTGAAGATAGAGGTAAAAACTTAACCAGAGAAAATACATTTTGGGGCTTTACATCAATAAACAAATAATAGATCTTATTCTAATTGCCCCTGCTAAAAACCTTGCAGTTTTTGCTGTCGCCTGATCATCTTGATCTGCTAAAAGAAAGGACACAGTAGCAATGGTTGAGCAACCTGGCATGGACAATAATAGAGGGGTGATAACTTCACTCCTCAAATCTTCATAAAGAGTGCAAGCCAGAAGCACATGAGCTACTGACTATATACTGCCATCTCCACAGGGACATAACCATTTTCCCCAGTGGACTTTTTAGCATTTTGTTTTTTTTTTTTTTTAAATAATTTTTATTGATTTTCATAAAACAAAAAGCACAAAAATAAACAAACAAACAAACAAACAATACATGACTTCCCCATGCCTCCCCTTCACTGCACCCCTATATCCACAATTTTTAGCAATCCTTCATTCCTTTTCAAAATTTGATTTCCTTCACAATTTTCTTAACTTAAATATTTACAACTATAATTCTCTATTTCTTAACCCTTGACATTTTATCAGTCCAAGATTTTGCAACAGTTCTTAAGATATAATTTAAATTTTTTCCAGTCCTCTTCCACTGTCTCTTTCCTCTGATCACGAATTCTGCCGGTCATCTCTGCCAGTCCCATAAATTCAGTCACCTTCGTCTGCCATTCTTCCAGAGTAGGTAATTCTTGCATCTTCCAATACTTTGCTAGAAGTATTCTTGCTGCTGTAGTTGCATACATAAAAAAGGTCTTGTCTTTCTTTGGTACCAATTGGCCGACCATGCCCAAGAGGAAAGCCTCCGGTTTCTTTACAAATGTCCACTTAAGGACTTTCTTAATTTCATTATAGATCATTTCCCAGTAGGCTTTAACCCTTGGGCAGGTCCACCAAAGATGATAGAAAGTTCCTTCACATTCATTACATTTCCAGCATTTGTTACTGGGCAAATGATATATCTTTGCAAGCTTGACTGGAGTCATGTACCATCTATAGATCATTTTCATTATGTTTTCTTTCAAGGCACTACATGCCGTAAATTTAAGGCCTGTGGTCCATAACTGTTCCCAGTCAGCAAACATAATATCATGACCTAAGTCTTGTGCCCATTTAATCATAGCTGATTTAACTGTTTCATCCTGTGTATTCCATTTCAGCAACAAGTTATACATTTTAGACAAATTCTTAGTATTGGTCTCTAGCAATTCTGTTTCCAATTTTGACCTCTCTTTCTGAAATCCTAGTTTCTTGTCCTGTTTAAAAGTCTCATTTATCTGATAATAATGTAACCAATCTCGAACTTTGGATTTTAATTTCTCAAAGCTCTGTAATTTAACTTTTTCACCATCATACTCTATAATTTCACTATATTTTGGCCAATTAGAATCCATGTTAAGTTTTTTTACCGCTCTAGCTTCCATTGGTGACAACCATCTGGGTGTTTTATTTTCCAACAAATCCTTATATCGGTTCCAAACATTGTATAAAGCTTTCCTGACAATATGATTTTTAAAGCCTTTATAGATCTTTGCCTTGTCATACCATAAATATGCATGCCAGCCAAAATTGTTATCATACCCTTCCAAGTCTAGAATATCTGTGTCTTCAAGAAGTAGCCATTGCTTCAGCCAGCAAAATGCTGCTGCTTCATAATAGAGTCTTAAGTCCGGCAGCGCAAAACCCCCCCTATCCTTTGCATCAGTTAAAATCTTAAATTTTATTCTGGGTTTTTTGCCCTGCCAGACAAATTTAGATATATCTTTCTGCCACTTCTTGAAACAATCCATCTTGTCTATAATTTGCAATGTCTGAAACAGAAACAGCAATCTCGGCAATACATTCATCTTAATAACAGCAATTCGGCCTAACAAGGATAATCTCAATCTAGACCATGTGTCAAGATCTTTCTTCACTTCTAACCAGCATTTCTCATAATTGTCTTTAAACAGATTCATATTTTTGGATGTTAGATTCACCCCCAGATATTTCACCTTTTTTGTTATCTCCAAACCAGTTTCCCTTTGAAAACTATCTTTTTCCCCCATCGTTAGATTTTTTTCCAGTACCTTTGTCTTTTGTTTATTTAGTTTAAAGCCAGCCACTTGACCAAATATTTCAATTAATTCTAAAACTCTTTTTGTACTGACTTCTGGCTGTTGTAATGTCAAAACTAGGTCATCTGCAAATGCTCTTAACTTATATTGTTTAGCTCCGAGGTGTATTCCTTCAACCAGCTGATCCCTTCTAATCATATTCAACAACACCTCCAGGACCGATATAAATAATAGAGGGGATATTGGGCAACCCTGTCGTGTCCCTTTTTCTATTGGGATTTCATCCATAACTACACCATTCACAATTAATTTAGCTTTTTGCTCTGAATATATTGCACCTATACCGTTTTCAAAGTTTTGGCCTACCCCCATCCCATGGAGATTCCTCTTCATAAAACTCCAAGAAATATTGTCAAAGGCTTTCTCCGCGTCCACAAAAATCAGTACTGCTTTTCTATTTATATCAGTCTCCAATAGTTCCAAAATGTCTATGATATTCCTTACATTATCTGACATATGTCTCCCTGGGAGAAAGCCTGTTTGATCTTTCTGAATCTCCTCTACCAACACTTTTTTAAATCTTTTTGCTAAAATGTCTGCAAAAATTTTATAATCCACATTTAAGAGTGTAGCATTTTGTGTTCATTCACAGAGGTGCTTCTTGCTGCCTTTCCCACTCCATGGCAGAAGCTCAAGGAGTTGTGGTGGCAGCACCTTTTTCAGGAAGCACTGCTGCTGTTGTTTAGTCCGTATAATTTCAACACATTTAAGTGGAAGGAGAAACAGTCTAGGGCAGGCATAGGCAAATTCGGCCCTCCAGGTGTTTCGGGACTACAACTCCCATCATCCTTAGCTAACAGGACCAGTGGTCAGGGATGATGGGAGTTGTAGTCCCAAAACATTTGGGGGGGTGCGAGTTTGCCTGTGCCTGCTCTAGGGCAGTTGCAGCCCACATGGCGGGGCAGAGTTGCAGAGCTCCCTTCCTGGCACTGGTGTCATGGCAGATCACCTGGACGGGCTAGAGTGGGTAAGGGCAGCTGCAAGATTGGGGGTTGTGTGGGTGCACAGGTGGAGCCAATCTGATGCTCATACTGGTGTGCCTACACAACCCCAACCTCACTGCCACTGTGCATGCTGCCCCAACCATAGCCAGGTAAGCTGCATCAGTGCTGGTGTTGGCCAGCACTGTACCTCTTGTTTGGGGGAAGAAGAGGGGATGCTTAGAAGTCATGCTTGGAAGCATGATGAGCCCTTCTTGCTTACCTGTATGGTTATGTTGTTCTTGCAGCGCCTTTGGGGAGCTGATGTTCCAAGGGGATGTTTAATCACGGATTTCTGAGGAAGAGGTCTCGAAAGGAAGTCCGGGTTAGGTCAGGTATTGGCAGTGTCCCCTTCCTCTCTGACCTTTCCCACTGTGGATCGTCTTGTCTATTTCCATGTGCTGGGAGGGTGTTCCACTTTCTCTGACTGCAGGCCAAGACTCTATGCAGGACCCCTGTGTGAGGCAAGTGCAACAGAGTCAGAAATGAGAAAACTCTAGCCCTTACCAACTGACTACTTTCCCCAGCCATCCCTTACCTTTGAAGGTCCAGATCTAATGTTACTTTGGACACCGATACACATCTTTGATTCTCATACTTTCAGGATTCTGTGCAGCTTGTCAATTCGTAACGGTTGATCTTTGCCTATAAACCTGTGCCTTTTCATTTACTTAAGACATCAAGGATCAAAGGAGAAAAGGGCAGTAAAACATTGTTTTTCCACCAATCTGCTTGTCATTTAGATACAGCTTATTGTATAAATGTCATGGAAACAAGCTGTTCCCTGCTTTTTTTTTTTTTTTTTAAAAGGAAACTTGCTTTGCAGTTTTCTTCCTCTTGATAAAAGGCTAAACAAAGCAAATGTGTTTACCAGGTAAAAGCTCTTTGCGATTCTCTCCCCCCCCCCGACTACTCAGTGAGTATGCATGATTCATTTCCACAACAGGATCCTTGAGCCTCCCAAATTAAATATTAGCATAGATTAAGGGCCAATATAGATGTGGCATTAAACATGCCCTTGCATTTAATGTGCTCATTTCAAAAAATGCAAATAGCAGTCACTGGATTTGATAATTATTAGGAACGCAGCAGGTGGAGAGGGAGAGTTTAATTCTTCCTCCTTCTTTTTCTGCGCTGCAAATGAAAATTGCTCCTCCAAAGCTAATAGCCATTGACAAGATACATGCCCCTTCCAGGAATTTGTATAACGCCCCCTTAAAATTGTCTAATCCAGAGGCCATCAGTATGACATCTTGTGGCAGCTGTTGAAATGAGCACTTTAATGCAGGACAGGTATCTGAAGTGAGGGAGTGACTGCCAGTGCCCACTAGCAATGCAAATAGCAGCTTCACAGGTTTTCAGGACGTGAGAATACACAGGGAGGCTATAGGTTCCTGGACAGATGCTTTGAAGGATGGAAGAGAGGCTACTCACAATGACCGCTCCCCACATTAAACGCGGGCGCCCTTTGCGTGGTCGCATGCAGCCCCCTGGACCCTATGCGGCACCATTAACACAGGCTTGGCTTCGCCTTCCCCAGGTGGGATACCTGGAGGTCTCCACCTACTTCAGCCAGTTGCCCAATCCCGCTTGGGGAGGCGTTGCCAAGGTGATCAGGCCAGGTAGGGGGAGGGACCACCCTGTCCACACAATAGGGGGAGGATCTTACCTGGGAATCGTCAGTTGGCTCCAGAGCTTCTCCCACCCTACCCACCCTCAGTTAAGACTTCTTTTGCAGGTTAACCTTTTCTCCACAGGTACGCAGGCGCTGCTATGTCAAGGTTGCTGTTGAAGGGCCAGAAAGGAATTCTCCTGCATTGGCAGGTTTGCCTTTCCCGTAGCAAAACGTCACAACTTTGGCGGTATCAGGCCTTGGGTGGAATCCTTTAGTCTATCTTCTCTAAATTGGGGGTGGGCATGTAGCGGTGAGTCATGTCCCCCTTCTCTTTGTGGCGGCAATACCAGGGATCCCCGTTAAAGGGGTTGTTTTGAGGAGAGGCTTTGGCCATATGCCGAGCGGTTGTCATTGTTCTCCCCTGTGATGGCGGCGTAACGGGGGTGGGCTCTCTCTGCTTGAACATATGTTCTCCAGAGCCAGCCCATCCCCCCCACACTCTGAATAACCCTGATGTTCCCCAGATCCCCGGTGGGGGACTGGGAGGGATAAACGTCCAATGCCTGAGCCAAAGTCTACCCACATCTGAAACATAATAAAGTTGTGGCCAATTTTAATCCCATAGCATGTTGTCTTGAGTCATTATTCCACACGGGGGCCGCCCAGGGTTTGGGGGGACTCTGCCTGTCCATGCACAAACCCCTTGCACCCTTGTTAATGATCCTTTAATATATATATATATATATATATATATGCAGGTTTTGGTGTCCTCGGGTGTCTTCCCGTGTAAAAGTTGGGGTGTCTAGGCGACGTTTCGACGAGGTCTCACTCGTCATTTTCAGGCTGGTGCTTTCGGCTTCTTGTTACTGGAACAGAGCAGGATCTCAGTGTTTGAGTTCCTATAAATACTGTAGAGGGGGTGTGGTGTATAGCTTCCAATGTTCTGGGCAGAGAGGAAGTTCCCAGGCTAGTGTGCCTTTTCTTCTTTTGTTCCTTAATTACTTGAGAGATATCTTGAGTGATTTCTTGAGTGATATCTCAACAACTTACACCCCAAAATACAATTCACTATGGAAATAGAAGCCAACAACCAACTTCCCTTCCTTGACGTCCTAATCTACAAAAAACCTGATGGCTCCCTAGGACACACTATCTACCGGAAAAAAACACACACCAACCGCTACTTACATGCACAATCACACCACCACCCTGCACAAATAAACTCCGTAGCCAAGACTCTCATCTCCAGAACCAAACGCCTGGCTGACAAAGACCACTTGACAACTGAGTTACAGAATCTCTCAAACGTGTTAATTGCCAATGGATACCAGCAAAACAGGATTACGAAGCTAATCCAAAAGGAAACACCCCCCAAAAACCAAGACACAGAAGAAAACAATGGCATGGCCCTCCTTCCTTATATCAAGGGCACTACAGATAAAATTAGCAAAATCCTCCATAAACACAATATCAAAACAGCCTTTTGCACCAACCAAAAAATAGCCAATATCCTCAGAAACCCCAAGGATAAAATCCAGTTGGAAAACCAAGGGATCTATGAAATACCCTGCAAAGTCTGCCCAGCCACGTACATTGGACAAACAAACAGACGAATAAATGCACGTATCGCAGAACACAAGAATGCCGTCAAAAAAGAAGAAAAAACTTCCTCTCTTTTCCAACACATGAAAGAAACAGGACACGAAATTAATTTTGCAGATTCCAAATTGCTCTTTAACACGGAACATCACCACAAGAGAATAATCATGGAAGCCATCGAGATAGAGAAACACCCTCACAACATGAACAAGCGTGACGACACATCCCGCTTGCCAGACATCTGGAAATTAGCCCTCCCCACAAAAACTGACACCAGATCCAGAGGCACACAGAACGCCAACACCAATCAACCACACCAGACCCAAACCCAGACCCTCTCCACAGATGAATCACAGACACCATCCAGTAGCCAATCCATGGTGGCACCTCCGGATGCTGCACCCCCCTGCAATCCCTACACAGATCTGGCTGACACAAGCCACAAAACCACAGCTCGCCCCTATACACGAAGCCAAGCCAGAGCACAACTAAGTACAGTACAGCCATCTTCTCAGGAAAACTCTTCACAAAGTTCAAGAGGTCAAGACACAAAGACTTTAACAACTAATCCACACCTAATGACCCACCTAAGTGGTACCCAGGATATCACTCAAGAAATCACTCAAGATATCTCTCAAGTAATTAAGGAACAAAAGAAGAAAAGGCACACTAGCCTGGGAACTTCCTCTCTGCCCAGAACATTGGAAGCTATACACCACACCCCCTCTACAGTATTTATAGGAACTCAAACACTGAGATCCTGCTCTGTTCCAGTAACAAGAAGCCGAAAGCACCAGCCTGAAGATGACGAGTGAGACCTCGTCGAAACGTCGCCTAGACACCCCAACTTTTACACGGGAAGACACCCGAGGACACCAAAACCTGCATTCCTGTACCCGTGAAAATCTACGAAAGCATATATATATATATATATATATATATATATATATATATATATACACACACACACACACACACACACACACACACACACACACAGAAACAATGGTAAAAAATAAAGTAGGTACAACAAAAAACCCTGTACTCCACCCCTGAAAATTAACCTTCTCTCCTTTTATAATTTTAAAGTGCAGTTTGTTTTCTCACTGATTGATGGAGAACGGCAAAAGGAAAAAACACAGTAGAGAAATTGTCAGCTAGGTGTAGGGAAGACAGGCATAAATGACCAGGAGGACTCCCCTGAGTGAGTGCTTGAGGGCCCTGCTCTTGCCGCCTGGGGCGGGGCCTGAGGCCTCACAAGGACTGCTTGGTGCTTGCTGCCTGCTGCCCAGGAGGACTCCCCTGAGTGAGTGCTTGAGGGCCCTGCTCTTGCCACTTACCATCTGGCCTGGGGCAGGGCCTGACAGGCCTCACTAGGACTGCGTGCTGCTTGCTGCCTGCTGCCCAGGAGGACTCCCCTGAGTGAGTGCTTGAGGGCCCTGCTCTTGCCACTTACCATCTGGCCTGGGGCGGGGCCTGAGGCCTCACAAGGACTGCTTGGTGCTTGCTGCCTGCTGCCCAGGAGGACTCCCCTGAGTGAGTGCTTGAGGGCCCTGCTCTTGCCACTTACCATCTGGCCTGGGGCAGGGCCTGACAGGCCTCACTAGGACTGCGTGCTGCTTGCTGCCTGCTGCCCAGGAGGACTCCCCTGAGTGAGTGCTTGAGGGCCCTGCTCTTGCCACTTACCATCTGGCCTGGGGCGGGGCCTGAGGCCTCACAAGGACTGCTTGGTGCTTGCTGCCTGCTGCCCAGGAGGACTCCCCTGAGTGAGTGCTTGAGGGCCCTGCTCTTGCCACTTACCATCTGGCCTGGGGCAGGGCCTGACAGGCCTCACTAGGACTGCTTGCTGCTTGCTGCCTGCTGCCCAGGAGGACTCCCCTGAGTGAGTGCTTGAGGGCCCTGCTCCTTCCTGCCACTTACCATCTGGCCTGGGGCGGGGCCTGACAGGCCTCATAAGGACTGCGTGCTGCTTGCTGCCCGCTGCCCAGGAGGACTCCCCTGAGTGAGTGCCTGAGGGCCCTGCTCCTTCCTGCCACTTACCATCTGGCCTGGGGCGGGGCCTGACAGGCCTCACTAGGACTGCTTGCTGCTTGCTGCCTGCTGCCCAGGAGGACTCCCCTGAGTGAGTGCCTGAGGGCCCTGCTCCTTCCTGCCACTTACCATCTGGCCTGGGGCGGGGCCTGACAGGCCTCACTAGGACAGTGTTACTGCAGGAGGGGCACAGAGTGTTTTTAAAATGTTTTTTAAAAAATTTCTTTTGGATTTTTTGTATGTGGGGGGTGGGGGTGGGATGGAAGTTTGGTTGGTTTTGGGGAATTATTTTTTTATTTTGATGTTCTTGTAATTTTTACATTTTTTGTTTGTATTGTTTTATTGGTTTTGTTTGTTTGTATAAGTTGTTATTTTGTTCTTAGGGGGAGGGGTCAGGGCTGCCGGGGAGTGGGCCCCAGCCCACAAAATGGCTGGGGCATGTTCCACAGGGGGGAATGCACTGGGACAACCGATCTCAGTGATCACGGGTAGGAGGAGGAGTTACGCTAAGACCAGACCATGTCATTACAGAGGAGGCAGGTTTAGTCGTTGTCTGAGGACTATTCCTGCCTCCGGGTCTGGTCCTGACCGGATGGATACTAGAATCAGCAAGGGATACCCACATGACCTGAAAGTGTTGCTGTGCAATGCCAGGTCAATGATTCATAAGACCACTGCCATCCATGACTTGATCATGGATGGAGGATTTGATCTGGCATGTGTAACAGAGACTTGGTTGGATGAAGCAGATGGGCCTGTCCTTGCCGCTGCTTGCCCACCAGGTTTCTCTTACGCACAGCAACCCAGGTCATGTGGGCGGGGAGGGGGGGTTGCAGTGATTTTTAGGAAGTCATTAGTCTGCACCAGGCGTCCTATTGGGAAGACCCAGTTTTCTGAGTGCATGTTCTGGAAGTTGGGCAATAGGGGCAGTACAGGATTCCTATTGGTGTACCGACCTCCCCGCTGCACCAAGGATTCCCTGCCCGAGCTGCTTCAGGTCGTGGCGGATATGCTCCTGGAGACACCTAGCTTGGTTGTCCTGGGGGATTTTAACATCCATGCCGACACGACCTTACAAGGGGCCGCTCGGGACTTCGTGGAAAGCATGGCCTCCATGGGGCTGTCCCTGAATAAGTCTGGCCCAACTCATAGCCACGGACATGCCTTAGACTTGGTGTTTACCTCTACGGATGCTGGTGATCTGACATTAACTAAAAGCGAAACAAAAGAAGTGCCATGGTCAGATCACTTCCTGGTGCAACTGGACTTCTCCGCAACCCTTCCCCTCCGCAGGGAGGTGGGACCGATTCGGATGGTCCGCCCCCGCCACTTAATGGATCCAATTGGCTTCCAGAGAGTGGTAGGGGATGCTTTATCCCAAGTTGATGGCCTTTCAGCTGATTCCCTGGTGGCCCGCTGGAATGCGGAGTTAACCAGGGCTATTGACTGTCTGGCTCCGAAGCGCCCTCTCCGATTGCATGGAGCCCGGACAGCCCCGTGGTTTTCCCTGGAGCTGAGGGTGATGAAACAATCGTTGAGACGGCTAGAGCGCCGGTGGCGGAAAACTCATTCTGAATCAGACCGGACACGGGTTAGAGCTCAACGTCGAGCCTACCAAGTGGCAATGGCGACGGCGAAGAGGGCCTTCTTCACCGCCTCCATTGCATCTGCAGAAAACAGCAGCAGGAGACTTTTTCAGGTGGTTCGCAATCTATCAGAACCACCTGTACCACCGGGGCCTGGTAGGGACCCCAAGATCTCCTGCAATGCTTTTGCAAAGTTTTTTGCAGATAAAATCGCTCAGATTCAGAAGGAGGTAGACTCAACCGTGGGAGCAGGGCCAGGGCGGGAGAGTGCTAGAGTTCTGTCTGGTCCTGTTACATGGGATCAATTCCAATCTGTTACCTCCGAGGATGTGGACAGGCTGCTTGGACGAGTGAAACCGACCACCTGTCTCTTTGATCCTTGCCCATCCTGGCTGATAAAAGCGAGCCGGGAAGGGCTGGGCGATGGGATCTGCGGGGTGGTGAATGCTTCCCTCTGTGAGGGAGCCTTCCCAGACCCGCTGAAAGAGGCGGTCATTAAACCGCTTCTTAAAAAAACATCTTTAGACCCGGCCAATTTGGCCAACTATCGCCCAGTCTCAAATCTGCCATTCTTGGGCAAGGTGATTGAGCGGGTGGTTGCTGAACAACTCCAAGCATGCCTGGAGGAAACGGACCATTTGGATCCCTTCCAATCGGGATTCAGGCCTCACCATGGGACTGAAACTGCCTTGGTCGCGCTGGTTGATGATCTCCGGCGGGCTAGGGACAAAGGTGAGAGCTGTTTCCTAGTTCTGCTGGATCTCTCAGCGGCCTTTGACACCATCGACCATAACATCCTTCTGGACCGTCTAGAGGGGCTGGGAGCTGGGGGCACTGTTATACAGTGGTTCCGCTCCTTCCTCCTGGGCCGTGTCCAGAGGGTGGTGGTGGGGGGTGAGTGTTCAGACCCCTGGGCTCTCACTTGTGGGGTGCCTCAGGGTTCTGTCCTCTCCCCCATGCTTTTTAATATCTATATGAAGCCGCTGGGAGAGATCATCAGGGGGTTTGGACTGGGTGTTCATCAGTATGCAGATGACACCCAGCTCTACCTCTCCTTTAAATCAGAACCAGTGAAGGCAGTGAAGGTCCTGTGTGAGTGCCTGGAGGCGGTTGGAGGTTGGATGGCGGCTAACAGATTGAGGTTGAATCCTGACAAGACAGAAGTACTGTTTTTGGGGGACAGGAGGCGGGCAGGTGTGGAGGATTCCCTGGTCCTGAATGGGGTAACGGTGCCCCTGAAGGACCAGGTGCGCAGCCTGGGAGTCATTTTGGACTCACAGCTGTCCATGGAGGCGCAGATTAACTCTGTGTCCAGGGCAGCTGTCTACCAGCTCCACCTGGTACGCAGGCTAAGAACCTACCTCCCCGCGGACTGTCTCGCCAGAGTGGTGCATGCTCTAGTTATCTCACGCTTGGACTACTGCAATGCGCTCTACGTGGGGCTACCTTTGAAGGTGACCCGGAAACTGCAATTAATCCAGAATGCGGCAGCTAGACTGGTGACTGGGAGTGGCCGCCGGGACCACATAACACCGGTTCTGAGAGATCTGCATTGGCTCCCAGTACGTTTCCGAGCACGATTCAAAGTGTTGGTGCTGACCTTTAAAGCCCTAAACGGCCTCGGTCCTGTATACCTGAAGGAGCGTCTCCACCCCCATCGTTCAGCCCGGACACTGAGATCCAGCGCCGAGGGCCTTCTGGCGGTTCCCTCATTGCGAGAAGTGAGGCTACAGGGAACCAGACAGAGGGCCTTCTCGGTAGTGGCACCCGCCCTGTGGAACGCCCTCCCATCAGATGTCAAAGAGATAAAGAATTACCTGGCGTTCAGAAGACATCTTAAGGCAGCCCTGTTCAGGGATGTTTTTAATATGTAATGCTGTATTGTTTTTAATACTGATTGGGAGCCGCCCAGAGTGGCTGGGGAAACTCAGCCAGATGGGCGGGGTATAAATAATAAATTATTATTATTATTATTATTATTATGACAGTGGTTAGGAAAATAGTCAAATGAATTTGGGGAGAAAGAGGAAAATGCTACATATGCTACAGATTGATCTAGCAGAGCATGACATATGGCCGCTTAAATGATTCTTGAATGCTTTATAAAACTCTGTCCTTTAACTGCGCCAATGAAGAATGACTGAAAAGCATGCTGCTGACAGGCCCTTAAATGTTAAGGTGCCAAGAGAACATGGCAGCCCATTCTGGATGTTTCAGTATTCCCTGGCTTCACCTTAGACATCCTGTGCAGAAGTACTAAGTGTGGCTATCAGGTGCCGGTCATTCATGAACCTTTGCCATTTCCAGAAGCTCAACCTTAAGCCTAGCTATTCAAAGAGGTTGTTTTAAATCCAACCAATGCAAATGTGCTGGCATTTAAAATCTGAAAGCTAGGGTGGGGGACGAATAGCGACAATTCTCCAACACAACAATGCAGATTCTGTACCACGAAAAGCTGAATTCTGAGACTTTAAGGAATTATGCCAACTAAGCACATTTATTTAATTGTACCACCTCTGTAGCTTGCAACATTTCATCAAGCTTTGCAAGACATTTGAAGCCTATTTGTTTACCATTAAGGGATAGAACTTTGCTTTTTTGGAAATCAGAATTCTGCATTTCTCAGGATACTAATTCTGAGCTAGATAGTAATCCACATGCTTACATGGTGTAATCACAGAATTACTGGGTTTCATAGTGCCTTGATTGCATGCACCTGTCATTCAGAATTAACACATCATCTGCATTTGGTGACATGAATTCATTTACTTTCATATAGACAATAGATGGGTTACTTTTTCCACAATGGACAGTCATCACTTCCTGTCATGACTACTAGCCATTGGCAGACACACACCCCTTCCAGGAATTTGCAGAACTCCCCTTTAAACCACCTAAGCTATTATGACATTTTGCATTATGACATTTTGCAGCACCCACTCCAATGAGCAACTTAATGTAGGTCAGGTATCTGAAGTGCAGAAACACCTGAGATTTCTGATGTCAAAGAAGCACCAGCAATCATAGGAAATTGATGCAGCCAAGAGCTTATTTCTGGAGAAAGAGGAAAGTTTTTCAAGTAGTGAGTGGAAAGAGAAAAGTCACCCAATTAATTGTTGGGACAAAAGGTTACCTGTCATCATCCAGTTTAAACCATGCTATACAAGCAGTAAAAGTAAAAGTGTAATATACTTACATGTTTCCAGATCCTGTTGGAGTAAAAGGAAGAAAGGTTAGTCCAGAAATCAAGACGGGCATATTTCCATCAGCAAACGTAATTCAGTTTAGGTTCTCATTACAAGGAAGAGTAAGGGCTGACTTTGGGTTTGGCCACATTTCTGCTATTCCTGCCACTTCCCCTGCTGTTTACCACTGAATCACAACAAATGTCTTTTTTTTTCCTTTTTTTTTCTGTGGATTGTCGTTTGTTCCAATGCAGTGGTAAACAGCGGGTTTTCCTGGGGAAAGTGGTGGAACAAATGAAAAACCACTTGGACCCATGCTTTCAAGGCCCAGGACAAGCAGTATGGGCAAGCCCTTATTACAGCACATTATAAAAATATTAACAGATATCTATCTATTTGGTGCTTTAATTATGATGGATGATAAAAGGGACAGATCCAATCTGGAAGCTTTAGGTTAGATAGCCTCACCGTAATTTGGAGCACTGGATCAAATCTAGAATGCGCCCTGCAACCAGCTTCTGTTTGAGCAGCACCCAACATTTGCATGGAGGTTGTCACCTGGATCCTGTTATGACCCATAGATGTTCAGGAGTAAACATTTGTGTTTAACTCTGGCTGGGCATGCATTAGTGCGCACTCAGGCCATGGCACTCCTTTCTTACTCACCTGCTGGAGATTCATTTACTGAATCCTGTTTAACAATTGAAAACCTGCCCATCAACTGCTTGGGAAAGGGAGAATCAGGCTGAATCTGGTCATAGAAACATAGAATCATAGAACTGTAGAGTTGGAAGGGATCTCAAGGGTCATCTAATCCAACCCCCTGCAATACAGGAATCTCAGCTAAAGCATCCATGACAGATGACCATTCAACTTCTGCATTAAAAGTGAAGGAGTCCACAACCTTCTGAGGGAGTCTGTTCCACTGTCAAACAGCTCTTACTGTCAGAAAGTTCTTCCTGACGTCTAGTTGGAATCTTCTTTCTTGTAATTTCAATCCATTGGTTTGAGTCCTACCCTCCTGTTGCTTCTTCCACCTTTTGTGAAACGAAATTGTCAGCGAGGCAATTGAGGAATCTGTTGGACTTTACATTCTTTGCAGAGTTTGAGTTCCAACAGATATCAGAATAGATGAAGTCTCCCATGGCTACTACATCTCTCCTTATTGAATGCTTGGTAATCTGCTCTAGGAAATCATCAACCAAGCCTTTAGTTTGGCTTGGAGGTCTATAGCAGGCACTCCCAGTAAGGTTACTGCTGTTTTGCTCTCCTACAATTTTTACCAATGTGCTCTGAATCTACCTTCCATGCTCCAAGTTTTGGATCTCTTCACAAGTGTACATATCCTTTACATATGATGCTACTCTTCCTCCTGTACTGTTTGATCTATTTGTTTTGAGCAGGTTGTACCCCTCCATTTCTACATTCCAATTGAGTCCCATTCCATTGGGTTTCAGCAATGGTCTGATTTGTTTCTGACCCCAAACTCACAATGCATGCACATGTAAATGGTAACCCACTAACTGCAATGCAATAGTGCTAGAAATATTTACTTCACTCATTGATGTAGATTTATACTTCACTTTGTGATCCACTCTGGGCTTACGCGGCATGAATTTACAGATGAAAATGAGACTTGGAATATTTTATCAAGCAGACCTCAAAAGATGATTGCATGATGCTTTGACTAGGGCTGGAGTGAGTGTTCCATGCAGCAGTACCCAGTGACGTTGACTACTTTTGCCCAGGTTAGTTACCAGAATTGATGTGGGCATAGCTCACCTGAAGCATGGCCCTCATTTCAATTCTGTCCACTAATATCCTGCCCACCTCTGCATGCTATCACCTCTCCCTCCCCTAATGTAAATAAGGCCTCACCTTGGGGAAGAGGAAATGGCTAGCATCCTTTACAAGACATGCAGTAAGATAACCTGTGCTTGTTATCTGTGTAGTTTCAAGCAGCAATGAAATGTTTGTCACCTTAACATAGGGTTTCTCTATGCAATGAAAAGGCCTTAGCTATATAGAAGAGACCTCCAAAAAGAGGTAATGAAAATTCAGTTTAATAAAATACCCAAAAATGACTGAAAAGGGCATTCAGTTTCTCATCTGGAAATGCACGCACCACAGCCAGAAAGTACTTTTATAAATGATTATTTTTTTATTAATTGTGTTTTCCCCCCTTGCTGCATTTTATGTTCTGCGTTTGATAAGCTGTTTGTATGTGTGTACTTGGCCAAATACTCAGATGAGGAAAATGGCCAAATGCAATAAATTGTTTTACTGCATTTGGGTCTTTCTAGAGCTGCACAGTTGGACACATGGTAATTTGCTCCAGGTCAATCCAGTATTTCATTATTTGCATTCCTTTTTATGAAGAAAAATGTCCTAAGAGAGACATGCTATTGTCTATGCACGTTCAGGTGCATCCATTTTTAGGACTCGCTTGTAATGCTGCAGGCTAGTCCCAAATATGGTCATTACTGGGGCCAGACAAAACTAGAAACACTTGCTTGGGAGGCAGGGATTTGTCTTTCATTAAATCATTACATGACTAAAGACAGCAGGCATTTCTAAGAAATAGAGGTGTTCAAATTCATCACCCTGTTTGCCTGAATGGAACACTGTGAACAGATTTGGATAACTTTTGCTAAATGGGAGGATTTACAGAGGATCCCACTGACACACAAGAGACACACAATATTTTGAGATGCCAATACATTTTGGTCAATGGAGACTTTCTCTTACATGAATATATATATATATATATATATGCTTTCGTAGATTTTCACGGGTACAGGAATGCAGGTTTTGGTGTCCTCGGGTGTCTTCCCGTGTAAAAGTTGGGGTGTCTAGGCGACGTTTCGACGAGGTCTCACTCGTCATCTTCAGGCTGGTGCTTTCGGCTTCTTGTTACTGGAACAGAGCAGGATCTCAGTGTTTGAGTTCCTATAAATACTGTAGAGGGGGTGTGGTGTATAGCCTCCAATGTTCTGGGCAGAGAGGAAGTTCCCAGGCTAGTGTGCCTTTTCTTCTTTTGTTCCTTAATTACTTGAGAGATATCTTGAGTGATTTCTTGAGTGATATCCTGAGTACCACTTAGGTGGGTCATTAGGTGTGGATTAGTTGTTAAAGTCTTTGTGTCTTGACCTCTTGAACTTTGTGAAGAGTTTTCCTGAGAAGATGGCTGTACTGTACTTAGTTGTGCTCTGGCTTGGCTTCGTGTATAGGGGCGAGCTGTGGTTTTGTGGCTTGTGTCAGCCAGATCTGTGTAGGGATTGCAGGGGGGTGCAGCATCCGGAGGTGCCACCATGGATTGGCTACTGGATGGTGTCTGTAATTCATCTGTGGGGAGGGTCTGGGTGCTCCGGATGCTGCACCCCCCTGCAATCCCTACACAGATCTGGCTGACACAAGCCACAAAACCACAGCTCGCCCCTATACACGAAGCCAAGCCAGAGCACAACTAAGTACAGTACAGCCATCTTCTCAGGAAAACTCTTCACAAAGTTCAAGAGGTCAAGACACAAAGACTTTAACAACTAATCCACACCTAATGACCCACCTAAGTGGTACTCAGGATATCACTCAAGAAATCACTCAAGATATCTCTCAAGTAATTAAGGAACAAAAGAAGAAAAGGCACACTAGCCTGGGAACTTCCTCTCTGCCCAGAACATTGGAGGCTATACACCACACCCCCTCTACAGTATTTATAGGAACTCAAACACTGAGATCCTGCTCTGTTCCAGTAACAAGAAGCCGAAAGCACCAGCCTGAAGATGACGAGTGAGACCTCGTCGAAACGTCGCCTAGACACCCCAACTTTTACACGGGAAGACACCCGAGGACACCAAAACCTGCATATATATATATATATATATATATATATATATATATATGCGCTAACCCCACCCGCTTTCATTTAAACACATCTGAAGACTTCTTAAATGGTTTGGAGTAGTATATTAACAGCCCTTTCCCCAGTTTTTAGTAAACAGCTATTTGTCATATATAATCTAGAAGAGAATATAGCATGCAATCCTATGGGATTTTGGAATGGGGTGGGTGGGCATTGGACAGCTGTTCTCACCGACACGCTTCAAAGCCACTACTTTAACAAGTGACTTGGCCAGTTCCTGAGCTGGCATAATGAAAAATGGACATGCAGATTTGGTACAAGTGTTCTAGGGTGTGTGCAAACAGTCTGGAATCCTGCACCAATCACGGACATGTGACCCTGCTTGGTTAATTAGATTAACCGGCATGTAAACTAGCACAGGATTACAGTCAAGGAAAATTAAACTTCAACACACTCTGTTAAATTAACATGTCATACACTTTCTCCATTTTTTGCTGCATAGATAGCATGTGAAATTAGATCTTATTGGAACGACAGCACAAAATGAGCTCAGTTTTCTAAGAACTGAAGCATTTTCAGCATTGGGATAAAAAAAGTATGAAGAGTTAGGAATGTTAACACCAAAGTGATCAAGCAACTATGTGCAGAAATTAACCCTTTTATTATATTGTATATTGTAGTAGTAAAGTTTGTTGGAAGTGCATGAATAAAAAGTTAGTGAAATTACAGGAGGAACAATCTATATAGCAATAATAGGTGCATTCACTGTGCATCTGAAAGGAAAAAAGAGAGAGAGAGTTTTCACTCATTTTGGCCTAAAACTTTGTGTTCAGGTTTCCAGAATTCTGACATCAGAACCCAGATAACACTGATTAGAACCATAAGGCTTTACAATAAAAGCTAAAATATTGACCATATGATGGCAAAAAGTCTTTATTTTGTGGTTATATTATTCTCTTCTAGCTACTCTCTGATGAAGTGGGTGGTGCTGTGGAGGACGACCTCCTTCTCCGAGACAAGGACCTCGATCGTTCTGCACTGTAGGTCACATGCTTATCATAGTTCTGTATCTGAGCTTCAAGGAAATCCCTTTGTTGTTGGCTGATTGTTTGGCTAATCAGTCCAGGGAGGGCTTGAATGCTACCAATTAATGTTTCCAATTTTGTTTCCAAAGTAACAATCCTCTTCTCAAAGTCTTCGCTTCTTTCGTTTAAGTCAGAAATCATATCATACATGATGTTTTGAGTCTGAAAGAAAAAGGGAAAGGGAGACGCGTTCGAGCAAGCAAGGTTGTTCCGCAGCATTTCAAACACTCATTGCTTAGAAACAGGAAAATAGCAACACAAACTGTGATTTCATAAACCAGCAGCTTCATAAACAACTAGCACAAAACAGCTTCAGAAAGTGTTTTTATTCCAAGCTTTACTGCACAGGTGCAATTCAGCTGGAGCTTGTGATTCCTTAGTGGCGCACTTTTGAGATTTCAAGCAAACAATGAGGTGGGTTGGAAAACCCTTCAGAAATCCGGAGATGCAGAAATGTGACTCAGTTCAACAAATACTCTTTGTAGCAGAAGCTGAAAAGCTTCTCTATCCACAAATGGGTTCTGTTAGACCAGTTATGCTTTCAATTCCCCTCAACATTTACAGTAAAGAGAGTTTCATATTTCTAAGGAGCACTGCACACATTATGTAGTGGCAAATGTGCTTCGCGAACTGTGTGTAAATTCAGTGTCAAGCTGAGGTGTATCCCAGGTCCCTGAGACGCTTAAATCAGGAGATATGTGGCTGAAAATGTGCATAGCCTTTCCAGTGCATAGGCAGAGCATTTTAGTTGCAAACCATACAACTTTAATGTGTAAAGTGGCCCTGAGACTCCACTCCATTTTGGCAATTTGGATGGGAACAAGGAAGGCAGCATTCAAAAGTCACTTATAAAATCTAGTCCCATTTATTTGTACACTCTCTTCTGTTCCTTGTCACCTGCTCAAAGAGCATCTCCTGTCCTAGGTCGTGTGAGTAGTTTCCCACAGCTAGACTGAGCTTTTGCTTTCCTCAAAGAAGCTAAATCATTTGTGAATGTTGACTTGTCTCCTATGATAACAGAAGGGAGTTCACTGGAATAGGCTTATAGAGCTTGAGTTGGCTTTTTACCTTAAACCTTAGCAAAATAATGAATGTCAGTATACAAAAAGCAAAATGCCAGTACAGTATACAAAAGCAAAAGCTGGTGTTGTTACACTGACCTTTGCCAAGTCCACCAAAGTGTTTGCCTGATCGTTCAATTTCCTCTGTTCCATTTTAACACTTCTTAATCTAAAAGATTGAAAATCCAAGTCAGATAACAGATTTTTTTGCCAGCTCCTCAAACTTGAATACAGCATGCATCTAAACAGATAACTGCATGGACAATGTCTTGAATACTTTGTGTACAGTCATAACTGGTTATGTGTCTGGTACAATGAAAAAAAAGCATGCTTCCTTAACACCGCAAAAAAGAAAGAAGAGAGCAAGAAAATGTGATGTCCCCGAGACTACTAATTGCCATGGTTAACGCTGAATTCAAAGTGGGAGGTAAGGATTTATTCATAGTGTATGAAAGAAAGCCAAAACATTCCTTAAAGCTCCAGTATCCTGGCAAGTAGGCATAGGAAGTAATGAACGACATTTCAATCTCCTTATTATTGCCTGAGTAATCATTCGGCCTCTTCCATATGCCTACATGATTAGATACAGGTATAAGCCCTCTTCAGTCTGAAATGGATTTGGTTAGGAGGTGTTTGAACCTGATGAAAATACAGTGATAAGTGAGTTCCTTGTTAATTTTTAAAAGCTTTTATCTGACCAGCAGCTAAATACAGAGCATCATTGTTAATATGTAAGTTTCACAGTCCTCAGTGTCGCTGACCTGGAATACTTTTAATTGTTTTCAATGTGCATAACAGTTTTCCTTGTTAATTTATTACTTTCACAGTCCTCAATGTCTCTGACTTGGAATACTTTTGTACATATGTGCATAGCAATTTTCCTAGTAGGTTTGGTTGGCCAGTTTATGTCTGTGATTAAACCAGAACACTATGAAGTATTGTATCTGTATAAAAGAGCCTCATGGGTATAGTTTTCCCCTTGGTGCCCAAGTAATTCCATTCATGTTAATCAGCTGAGCAGGGTAAGAAAGAGAAAAACAAGATGTATTATTCTGAACTGTAGTATGAAAATGTGTGTTGGTTTAAGGGTATATGGCCAGTGAGTTTGACAAAGACTATTAATCTTCCCCCCCCTCTCCAAATATATGAGAACAGAAAAGTTTTAAATCTGTAGTACTATCCATGTACAGTGGTGCCTCGCAAGACGAAAAGAATCCGTTCCGCGATTCTCTTCGTCTAGCGGTTTTTTCGTCTTGCGAAGCAAGCCCATTGACGGCTTAGCGGCTTAGCGCTATTAGCGGTCTAGCGGCTTTTAGCGATCAGCTGTTAAGCGGCTTATCAGCGGAGCAGCTGATAAGTGGCTTAGCGGCTTAGGAAAGGGGGGGGGAGCGAAAAAAACCCGCGGGAACTCGCAAGATTTTTTCGACTTGCGAAGCAACCCCATAGGGAAATTTGTTTAGCGAAGCGCCTCCAAAACGGAAAACCCTTTCGTCTAGCGGGTTTTCCGTCTTGCGAGGTGTTCGTCTTGCGGGGCACCACTGTAAAGTCTTGATGCAAATTGTGAATTGGCTATATTGGTGTAAGTGGCTTCCTTCCTCTTCTTCTTTTCTTAAGGCTTATGTGCTTCAAGGAATAAAACAGTCCAGTGCAAAATTCTCTATTTATACCAAAGCACACACCCACACCAAGAGCTCCATAATAGCTTTCCCATTCATTTCAAGGGAGGAGGCAGCTCTTCATGCTTTTTCTTTTGTACAGTTAAATCTGTTTTGCTGAACTAAATGTAGAGGCGTTGCAGACTGGGGTTGCTCTCTGTGTATTTTGGACATGGATACTGCCCCACCAGGATGTAGGCTTGTCTCCTTTATATAGGCAGTCTATCATCATCAAGTTACAAAGGCAATGAAGGACTTTGTGTGTCCAAGCCAGCAGGATGTTGTGTGGTCAAGTAAGTGTGTGAGAACGTTATTCAGTTCAGAACACGCCCATGATCTCATTCAAGAAATGAAGCTACCCTGAACTTAGGCATTAATCTCATGTGCTTCCTCTTTCCAGGTCATTGTCCTAAACCTCATTAATAATTGGAATCCGTTTATTTATTTATTTAATTTTTTGTGTTGTATCAGCGCCATTGCATTGTCTTATTCGCAACTGATAACTCGTGAATTTATTCTCACAGTTTATTTTAAAAGATAAAATAAACTGTGAGACGCAGGTGGCACTGTGGGTTAAATCACAGAGCCTAGGACTTGCCAATCAGAAGGTCGGCGGTTCGAATCCCCGCGACAGGGTGAGCTCCCATTGCTCGGTCCCTGCTCCTGCCAACCTAGCAGTTCGAAAGCACGTCAAAGTGCAAGTAGATGAATAGGTACTGTTTTGGCAGGAAGGTAAACGGCGTTTCCGTGCTCTGCTCTGGTTCGCCAGAAGCAGCTTAGTCATGCTGGCCACATGACCTGGAAGCTGTACGCCGGCTCCCTCAGCCAATAAAGCGAGATGAGTGCTGCAACCCCAGAGTCAGTCACGACTGGACCTAATGGTCAGGGGTCCCTTTACCTTTATTTTAAAAGAAGCTAAAGCTGGTTTCTTCACAATCCCAGAATCCAGTTGTTTCAGGATTCCCTCTTAAAGCCCACCCCTTCAGCACCGTGCATTCAATTTGATGGGGTGAATGAGAATGAATGGGCTTACAGCTGCAGTCACACAAATTCAGCATTGTTGTGGGAGGTATGAGGGGCACTCAAGCTCACATTTTCAAGAGGAGGAATAATGTATGACCAGAAACACATAAAATTATTAAGTGATACTGTGACCCATTTCTTTTAGTCAAACCATGGCTAAGTGTAAATGAGCTGTCCTGTTGCTGTTCCACTACCCAGAGCTAAGCCATGGTTTGGCTTAGCATTATGCCCGATTCTGAGCTCATGGTTTTGCTCAATCACACAAACTATGATTTGTAGCCAAGGTTTAGATTTGGCTTATCATTTGTCAGTGTCGGATTTAGGACAGTGCGGGCGGTTCCCCTGCACAAGTCGCCAAGCCTTGGGGATGAATAATAATAATAATAATAATTCCTATATTTATACAGGTACCTACTGAGAAGATTGATTTAAAAAAGGAACTGTACCAAAAGGAATTATTGTGAAATTAATAAATATTTTTTTGTTTTGGGTGGTGCCAAATCTTGTCCTTGCTCAGGGCACCATATTACCAAAGTTTGCCCCTGTATTTCTAGTTTGTCTTGGAAGCAAACCTTGAGCCTAGCTTTAGATGTACTGCTAAGCCAATCAATGGCATAATGTTTGCTAGCATGGCAGCAGCAAGAGTGGGGAGGGGTGAAGTGACAGTGATTTTTCCTCTAAGGACACACACGTTCACTCATTCATGCTTAGCCATGGCTTGGCTTACTGTTATGTGCAAACAGGGTCTATAAGGGACAACGCTGAAAGAAATCAAACAAGATTGTTGGTCTGTATACATCAGATGTGTAGATTTGTCTGTATAGACTTTTGAAAGTATACTTTAGGTCATCAGTTATCTTTGGAAGAGGGAAAGCCAATTAGCGACATTTTAGGTTGAGCTTTCTATCCTCCTTTCCCTCCCTATATGAACATTTGGAGAAATATGATAAATAAATGGTATAATTTTTATGCTGATTATTTACCTCTCTTGCAAATGTATGTTGATAAAGAGAGATTTGCATCTTCAAGATGTGTTTATCAGCCTTGGTTGTGACTTAGGTGGAGCAAACCTTTTTATAAACTGAACATTTCTTAGCTGCGACAGTCAGATTAAAAATGATACTAGCCAGATCTTTCTCTGAAAATTAAGAAATATTGATACTCTGATTCCTTCCTTCCGAACTTCACTTATCACAGAAGAAATTCATGACTTTGGATTGCAGTTCCACAGTAGCAACCAGACTATTGAAATTCACAAATAAAGTATCCATTTGTTGCATGCAGACAGTGGTAAATTCTGCAAATTTGAAAGGAACAGCTCACACAACTTACTTCCGAGCTCTATTTTCATTGTTGAAATAAAAAGACAAAACAAAAGAAAAGAAACTGTAAAATTGACTAAAACAAATTAACACAAGGGATGGTCTTCATGTGAGCGCAATGTGCTCTGTTATGGAGCTTGTAGTTCATACATTTTCTCCATAGCACTCTCTGGGTCAGCAATTAACAACTCAAATGCAGGACAGCATTATACTCTCAGTTTCTATACCACATTTCACCATGTTCTGAAAGTAAGCAGTGACGTTTCATACGTTGTGGTACAAGAAGACATTAGCTGCGTTCACGCATCACATTAAACCATGCTTAATTTTTAACTATGGCTTAATGCGAACAAGCAGCATGCTGGTGGAAGTCCCTGCTTAACTCCTCCCCTGCTCTTGGGTGTGCTATATTTGGGGGAATAAAAAGTCGAGCCTTGGCTAGTCATATTATCCAAACCTAGGCTTGTGGTTTGTTTCTCCCAAACAAACCATGAGCAGTAAGCCAATAACAAACTTTGGCTACTACTTGTGGTTTGTTTAGAGCCACAAACCTTGACTTGACACATGTTCTGAATTCAGACACGTGTGTTGAGTCAAGGTTTGTGGCTTGTTTCTCCTGGCAGAGCGTGGCCAAGAGTAGGAGAGAAATGACAGATGGACCTTTGAGCACTGTGCACTAGAATGCTGCTTGTTTATGTTAAACATTTAACGTCACATGTTATTCTGGCCGGAGGGATATTAGTGGCACCTAAATACCTCAGCCCCCTTCCCACATGCCATCCATACATGGGAAGAATTGATAGCTGAAATATTACCAGGATTCTCAAAAGTTAAGAGACCTAGTATTGGTACATTTTATTTCCATCTTCCCTCCCAACATCAAGTGTTGAGTAGGCTAGAATTAACCTTTAAAGGGGGTCATTAAGGGGAGTTAAAGGAAAACATATGAATATGTGAATGAAGACTATCACCATGAATCAAAAAGGAGAACTACACAGTTCAGCTAGAAATAGAAAATCAAACTTATCATTCTGAATGTTAGCATCCAACAGGATATGACTGGTTCCATTCCCCTGTTTTGCTAGAATACAATTTAACCCCCTTTGTTTGACTTGGGAGGTCAAATGACGCAGGACAAATGAAAATTCAGAGGTAAAACAGAAACCTGACTCTGCATAACAAGGAAAGGTAGCCACTATGGGAATTACTTCATTTAGTTTCTTACTCAATAGTAGGTGATGAACAAATATTTGCAGTTCTTTTTGAAACTAAAGGGATAAAGTTGCATCACTTCCTTTGAGAACAAAGCTCTAGCACATCAACTGGCAAATCCACACATATTTTTGAAAGTCTGAATACTTCTAGCAAGGGACACATAGAAAGTAAGGTCAGAAGACAAAGCTAAATCACATATTAAATTAAAATGAAGACAAGCACCTGGTAGATAATAGCTACCCTGCCCCATGCTTATTAGAAGCCATATTGATGTGAAAAAAGGACTATTCCATGAAGACTGATGTGATGCCAGATCACAGTAGGGCAGGGTGGGAAACCTGTGGCGTTCTAGGAGCTTTTGGAATCTAATTCTCATCAGCCACAGCGAGCATGGCCAATGGTCAAAGGGTATGGGAATTGTAGTACATAGGCTCCCTATCCCTGTTGCAGAGGTTGCAGTCCAATCCTGAACATGTACACTCAGAAGTAAGAATCCCACTAAATCACAATATTGTAATACCTGGTTTCAGCTCATTTTGTAATTCACTATCTCAGGAACCCACCCACACGCCCCCCCTTTTTTTTGTAGAAACAGCTTTTCTATAGACAGCAGCATTTAACCTCACATCTTTGCTAAACTGAACTAATACTCATTGTGTACATTTTATTTTATAACTTAAGCATAGTATGTAACCATTAATGAGTTAGCCCTTAATGAGTTAGCCCTTAATGAGTTAGCCCTTTTCAGATCCCTCCTCTGAAGCAGAAAAGGAAATAACATTACTGCCATTTAATGCGTTCAAATCAACAGCGAAAGAAGAGAAGCACGGTTAATTTATGAAACTTATTTCCTCCTCACTTTTGGTGTAATGGGTGACTACAGACTCTATAAAATGAAATTCACAACTCTTGGGCTCTGTACACAGACCTCTGTGCAGGGAACAACCAGAGATTCCACGTCTTGTGTTAACATCAGGTGTGGAAAAGAAGAAAGTAGGAAGAAAAACGAATTGCTCACAATGAGCCTTGTTTGGACATGATACTAAACCATGGTTGAATGAGCTACAGTGAACCTTGGGACTGTTATCCCTCTTTCTCTTTCTCTAAGCTTTTACTTCTAGCTGTTTGTCATGTTGGAATTCAGATGATACAAACTGTTAATCTTAACCATGGTTTGTTGAAACAAGCCAACTTCAAACCACAGTTCACAAAGTTTGCTTGTTTTAACTAACCATGGTTAAGATTGACCACAGTTTGGGGTTAATACAGAATGAAAGCAGATATTTTTTAATATACTCCCTGCATCTGTGCTGGAGTGGAGAGCACATAAACCAGATGCTTGCTGCAGTTCATAATGCTAAGCCATATTTATTTTGCAACTTCTTGGAACTGGCTCTGAAGTCTTTTTCTTGTTATTATAGTATTGGGTCTGTCAAGATGATCTAACTTTACTGATTCCCCACTGCAGAATGATTAAAAGCAATATACATCATGTGTATTTCAACTCAGATTCTGAGGTTCTGATCTAGGACCTCTTTCACAGAAGTGGACCTCTGCTCCCATTTTCATTACACTATATTTCTACTGCTAGTTCACCAAGCTCCAGACTCTTACATTTGGCCATTTCCTCCTCCCAAAAACTCTCTATGTGCTGCAGAGGAAGGGTGTGAAGAAGAGAAACCTGCAGCAATTAATATCTACCACTAGTTTTATGTAGCCCAAATTGTGGCGAGGTCTTCCTTCTCTAACATAACAGTGACTGAGCACTCTCCAAAGTCAGGTATGAATGAGGAATCAGCAATGCTTCCATTATATCTGCAAGGAGCCTGCGGTTTCCAAAGATTAGCTCGTATCAGGAACTAATTCCCCCACATACCCTAAATAAGGTGGCTAATTTCTTGGGGTGCCAAAATGATAACAACTATCCCACCATTATCTTTTCACCAAGTGTAAATTTGCTGCAGCAATAACATTGATTTTAAAATGAACCAATCATTTCAATAGGAAATGATTACATTCTTTACCCATTTCCTAAAACTGGCACAGTAGTAGAACCTACTGGTTGCAATAATTTTAAAAATGGTAAAAATAAATTATATTAAACATATATCACATAATAAAATAAGGGGCTATTGACTGATGCTTAATATAGTAAAAGATTCTTTTGTCAGCTGTTAGCACCTGCCAGAAAAATCACAAGAGGGTGTTATTGATATTCAAATCTATTTTGCAATACGTACTAGATCCATTCTTATTCCAAAATATCATGTGTAGGAAGCTTTAGCAAAGAAAATCTATATTCAAGGAAGGGTGGTTGGATCACACATGAAGAGTCAGGGATGTGAAAAACTTGTTCATTTGTTTCCACAACGTTTCTGCCTTCTCTTCCCCTGGCCTTGGAAATCCATGGAAACTTCATGAAGAGTCTCAGATATCTTTCCTTCTAAAAACCGTATGTATAATCTGTATGTGAATTAGATTGTGCACCTCATTTCATATCCATCTCAAATGCTATTGTTTCCCATCAATGAAATGGAGATTCAGGGACACACTGAGATACATACAATGCTTTCCTCCCACACCCTTGAGATAAAATGAACAAAATCAGGCAGAAGGTGTATTTGGGACAGCTGCCTGTATCGACAGAACAGCAACATCCACACTAGAAACTGAACCTGCCAGATTACCACAGCATCCTGGATAAGGGGGAAATAGACAAGCCAAAATGGTACTTACTGGTGAATAGCTTGCAAGAATTTGCGCTGATGTTTCCTTACTTTTGCATGGTCTATCTTTTTCACCAGCTTTGTATTTTTATAAATTAACCATGTTTCCCTGAGTACATTGGCAGCTGCATTTTTCACCTGTTTTAAAAAAAGAAAACACCAGGCTGACTGAAACAGCATTACATGTCCCTTTGAGTCTTCCCTAGCACATGTTATCTATCGTAAATATTTACAGGAATGTCTCCTTCTGAGACCAGGTGCTGTAGAGAGCTAACGTAATAAGAGCACAACAGTCTAAATTCTGTGCCTCTGCTTGGCACTTGAATTAGTGACTATCCACACCTAGCATCTTGGGAATTCTGGTTCATATATTATGATGCAGTAGGTCTGATTAACATGCTGACCCCCTTCCCTTCCCCACTGCCCATGCAGGAATTTCCCTTCTCTCCTGTGTTGTCATGGAACATCTTTTTCATAGACAAGAAGAGGAAACATACTTGACATTTTGGATCATGGCTTTATATAGCAGGGTTGCCAAAAGTTGTTAAGCTTTTTTGCTAAATCTTTAAAAAAAGGTGAAGTTTTTGAGCTATCTTTAAGGAAATTTTCAAAAATCTCGACTTGCCATATGGACGGATTTTCCTGGATGTATATAATATATTTTAATTTTTTTTAAGCATGTGTTACAGATAGGTAGCCGTGTTGGTCTGCCATAGTCAAAACAAAACAAATTCCTTCCAGTAGCACCTTAAAGACCAACTAAGTCAGTTCTTGGTATGAGCTTTCGTGTGCATGCACACTTCTTCAGATACCGTATCTGAAGAAGTGTGCATGCACACGAAAGCTCATACCAAGAACTGACTTAGTTGGTCTTTAAAGCATGTGGTTAGGATAAAACTAGAATGCCAAATAGACAAGCATTGCTTCTCACAAGATCATTTTATCTGATCAGCACTCTGAGAGTACATTTCCACCACAACATCAGGAATTGTTAGACATTGAATGCCAGTCATGTTTTGTTTTGTTTTAAGTAGATGAGCAGTTGGGTTGAAGGACAACTAGTCAGACTAAACTGGCTGCCAGGTTGTCACTACAATCATATCTCATTTTTGTTCCGTGATGGAATCAAGGCAGAAAACATAAGGCTTCCTTGGAAGTTTCACTTCCAGGCACTGATCAGTCCCATACCCGCTTAAATTTACTAAGATTGGTTTATCACAGGCACAGGGAAACTCAGCCCTCCAGATGTTTTGAGACTACAGTTCCCATCATCCCTGACCACTGGTCCTGTTAGCTAGGGATGATGGGAGTTGTAGTCCCAAAACATCTGGAGGCCTGAGTTTGCCTATGCCTGGTTTATCATGTGCCTTCAGCTCATGTTCCAGGACCTATTCCACATATTTGCTTCTGTTTTGCTATTCCTTAAGAGAGACCTCACATCTACCACCAGTGGACAAAACACTCAAAGCTGACATGAAACTTAAAGATTCAATAAATCAGTAGCATCTTTCAAGATCTATCCCTAGAACTATCTGTGATCATGGTGAAAAACAAAGCAAAATATTTGCTTTTCATTACACATACAAAAAAACCCAAACCACACATTGCGACTTACTCTTTTAGTTAGCTGGGTATCCATCATGAAATTATGCACATGTTTTTCAGCTTTGGTAAGTTCTAATTTCCTTGCTACCACAGCTACCACCAGTGCAGTGCAACCAGCACCCTGGAAATAGCAATAAAACAAAATCCAAAGAGTTGTAATACCTTATTCAACAATGGTCACACTATTGACGAAACAGGAAAAGAAAACAGTATGGTTACACAAAAGAAGTACATTTGTTTAGTGCAAAATGATATAATTTGATTTTATCAGTGTCTCTGTAGTTGGGAAGAAATTCAGTGTCATGTTAAGGCAGTCGTTCAGTCAATGCAAGCAATTCAGTTTCCCAGATGGGATTATCTCCTCAATTCTCCTTCCACATGCTATTTTGAGGGTTCTCGCAAACCCCCCAGAGCCAATTTTGGGTGGCACAGAGGGTAGCAGGAGGGAGAAAAGCTGTGTTGCACAAAAAAATAATAATTAAAAATTCCAGACAAGACTCATCAGGTGAATCCCACCCTCAGTAATATCACACTTTAAGAGTTACTTTAATGGCACGTTCAATTGCTTCCAGATGTGCAATTCTTCTCCCTCCTTCCCTCCACAATGGCCTGATTTGGATATTACATTAAGTGAAACCTTGGTTAAGCGTGAATGCACAGACTCCCGTAGAGGAGCTTATAGCTACTTCACTCTTTCCCATCTCTTTTTGCTGCCACGCCATGTTATGTCTTAGTATGTCATCCCAACCCGTCTGGTTAACTTCTATCCACACTAGCCATGAGTTGTAACCAAGAACAAACCATGGTTTGTTGGAGCCTGTATGTTCACGCTTTTGCACTAAGCCAAGGTTTGATGTGCAAACCAGGCCACTTGGTCTCACAGGAAGAGAATCTTCTTGCTCCAGTGATTCTGCACATCATTTGTGTGTCTGCTGTTTTCTCCCCCTGCCACAATGAGAAGGAACAAAGGAGGATAAAGCTGAAAGTATTGGCAATATGTTAAACAGCTCCCCGCTAGTTCTCCACAGAATGTTAATATTCTTTAGTTGGGAAACTAAGGACTGTAAGTTACAGATATCCTGTTGAAGGCAAAAGAAGTTGGGACTTTATAGGCCATAGACAAAGGGTAGCATAAGAGATGTGATTTTTCGAGCAGCCGATACATGCAATGGGGTTTTGGCACTGACACATAAACATTAGTTCCTTATTTGATATTAGAAGTTTTCAGTTTTCTTTGCTTGTTATGAAAACAAACTAGGGAGACTTAAACAAGTTGCATCGTTAATATCAGTGTTAAAACACTACTTAACATTTACATTATAGCAATAATGAGCTTAACTAAGCCAATTTATAGTGAACTGATCAGTGTGTCTATTAAGGAGGGCAGTATAATTATATTAGGAACAAATCTAATAAAAACAGAAGCCTGTTTAAACTTTATCTTTGGACTTTAATAAAAGTCTTACCTAAAATCTAATTAACCCATGGAAAGTGAAATACTGTACAATCTGCCCTTTGCTCTACCCACAAGGGGGGAAGCCTGACATTCCATTAGTAACAGTTTATAGGGATTCTATACATTAAACATTTATTGACATTAATATTTGATCTGTATTGAAATACATTGCAGCTCTACAAACCCTTGTAAAGATGAATATTTGGGATGCTCTTCACAAGACTTTAATGAACTTTTCCTCTAGAAGGTAAATTTATCTCATGCACACCCTCACACATATATTTATAAAAACACTGAACAGCAGAGAGCCCAGGATAGAACCCTGTGGCACCCCACTTGAAAATTCCCTCAAGGGTGACACAGAGTCATTACTGAGCACCCAATGCGTATGGTTCTTCAACCAGTTGTAGATCCACCTAACTGGAGTAGCATCCAGCCCACTTTTTACCACCTGGTCAGCAAGGAAGACTGTCAACTGCCGAAATCAAGATATATTATGTCCATGATATATTATGTCTAACCCCTTTTCAGAGCCTGAATGAAACCATGTTAAATAAAACAGCCTAGAACATCTAGGAGAGTCCGTCATGGGAAGAAGATGTGCATAACAAAATACTGTAAGTCTTTCGTCAGGAAGATATACTTGCACTAAGGGATTCTCAGCACCTGCAGTAGCAGAGATCTCAGCCTTTGGAACCTTCTCTCTCTCTCTCTCTCTCTCTCTCTCACACACACAATGGTTTTTCTAGAAACCACCTACTTTTCTTTCAAGGACTGAATCCACCTCCTGTTTCCTGGCTGAACAAGGTTGCATAGAAACTAGTTTCGGGAAAGAAGGGATTGGCACGAAGCATTATGTAGCTCTTTTTAAAAAGACAAATGAATAGCTGCACTTTTGCTTCCTGAACTATTGTGTTCCCATTTCCCCAACAATACAAGCTCTATTCTGTCTTCCATAAACTCTGCTTTCCTTTTCAAGTCTACCCTCTCATTTTTAATAGGGGGAATCATACCTATTGACACTGGATCAGAGTCAGGGCAAGTATAAATCCATTTTTTTCTGGAAAAGCTTAGAACAAACTGTGATTCATGATATAAAGAGGTTTTTAAAAAAGAAAGAAAAAAGAAAGTCAGGCCTCCATAAATGTACAAAAGAGCTTCAAAAACACGTAAATTATTTTTGAACTCCACCGCTCCTCCCTGCCATACACGATCTGTGCAGCGTATTCTCCAGAAGCTTAACCATTTCCAACAAATGATTATATGCTACAGCTGGTACTTCAATGACTAATTAACCTTCGGAGAAAGAAAGCCTTTGTTAAAATGTCACCAATCTCACAATGAATACAGGGAACATCTTGAGATGTCTAGGCGAAGACCAGTAGCTAGGAGTCCTTTAACAAAACACTATATATATATATATATATATATATATATATATATATATATGGAGCCACAATGCTTAGGTCCAGAACTAAAAAGTACAGCTGACTGAATTCAAAGCAGGAGGAAAACAATCACAATGTGTCTGCAGAAAATCTCACACTTCTATAGCAGTTTGGTTCTACAGCTGTTCTCATGCTGCTGCTTCCACAGCACATTGTGCAAGAAGCAGAGCATATCCGAATTTAGTTGCACTTTCCTCATGAAATGACACAAAACACCCCTTCTTCTGTGGCTTCTAACTGTGGAAGGCCACTGCTGCATCCAACTCAGAATTTGGATTCAGAGTTGTGGTTCAGTTTCATTTTTATGTGAGGCACGGAATAGTTCTGATATTTACTAAATCCTACTTTCCCACTTGAAAATCCAACACAGGGATTATCTACATAGGTACACATAAGCTCACAGGCATTCCCTGGTTCCCGCAGGGTAAACCCCCCCCCCACTACACACACTGAAGTTTGACTTGACAGAAGTATTATGTTGCACCCAATAGAACAAGCTGCAACGTCTGCTTGGTTGTGTGTGTGGAGGGTTTGCAGATGGGCCCAGGAGCCCAAAATGGTTGGCAGTCCCTGATTTAATGGAACTTGAGCAGAATTTAAGACACAACAAAGGAAGATGGAACTAGTTTAACTCAGAGAATATATCTGATATACCTGAACATGAACCCATAATCCTAGTTGTGATCTGGAATTGCCATTCAAACAGAGTGCTGGTGAACAGCATTGGCTATTCTTCTACAGTTCTTCACATCAAATTGTTGTGAGCAGGGATTTTCAACCTGACGAATATGAAAGCAAAGAGAGAGGCTTCTTTGTGTTTATGATGAGTTTGTTTGTCTCAGATTAGTTCTGCCCTATGTTGTAAATCAAGCACTGATAGGAGTTGTTTCTTTTTGTTTTGCAATGTATTTCTTATCAATAAAAACTTTGGTGTGGCATGAGCACATTTTTATTCTGAAGGTGTGGCCCAGAGAACAGAGTTTGAGAACCACTGTCATAATACAAGTGACAGATCTGATTCTTTGGCTTGGCTTGCATGTTTCATTTATGTATACCGTATTTTTCGCACCATAGGGCGCACCGGACCATAGGGCGCACCCAGTTTTTAGGGGGGGAAATCAAGGAAAATAATATTTCCCCCCCCAGCCCCAAAGAGCAGCATACAGGCTGCACACAACCTCTCCCTGCCGGAGGGGTTGCGCGCAGCTATGGAAGAAGGCAAGGCAGCGAGCGGGATGGATCCCGCTCGCTGCTTTGCCTTCCCCTTTAGCCCCCTGCAGCCTCTTGCTCCCGGGAGAGGCTGCGTGGGGCTAAAGAATCCATAGCCCCGTGCAGCCTCTCCTTGCGGAGGGGTTGCACGCAGCTATGGAAGAAGGCAAGGCAGCGAGCGGGATGGATCCCGCTCGCTGCTTTGGCTTCCCCTTTAGCCCCGTGCAGCCTGTCCTTGCCGGGAGATGCTGCGCAGGGCTAAAGAAGCCATAGCCCCGTGCAGCTTCTCCCTGCCGGAGGGGTTGCACGCGGCTATGGCAGAAGCCTGCATTCACTCCATAGGACGCACACACATTTCCCCTCAATTTTTGGAGGGGAAAAACTGCGTCCAATAGAGCGAAAAATACGGTATTTCTTTGCTACTGTATATTGCTGTATATTGCTCATTCATATGTAAAATCAATGCATGCATTTCAATGTATGCAACTTGAGAATGAGTAACATGAAATACCACTTTCCATATCCTGAGTGAAAAAAGCAAACTCCTTAAGACTACAACAATATGGACAAATTTTAATTCTTAGATACTTCTTTTAATGCATTTTTTTTATTACAGGCCAACACAGCTAGTTTTCCTTTTTGAATGACTTGGAGAGTATTGGATTCAGCCATTCAAAAACAGTACGTATCCTAAACTGGAGGAAGAGGATTTTATAGTATAGGGAGATGGGGCTTTATTTTCTGAAGGTAATTCCCTTCCAGCCGCTAGGAAAAGCTACTTAATTTGACTTCAGTTTACTCTTTTTTTAACCTAGTACACTACCTAAAATTAATCTCCAACTCTGAAAATATAAAAATTACCACATTTCCCTATGTGTGTTTTGCTTAAAGCTACAAAACTGCTGGATTTTATATCTGTTAAAAAATTGGGAATTGGACAATGTCTATTTGTCTATTTCTTCCTCTCAGGATTTCTATGTGCAATCTAAAAACTGCAAAGCACCTAGAAGAACCTTATATGATAAATCTGCTATCTTGTCCTACACTTCAGCTAAAGACCAGTACCAATGTAAACTTTATGGTTTCAACGCAAAGTCAGCCTTCCTCCCCCCCCCCCGCCCCAATTTTCCTTAACACCTAAGCCCGATAAAGGGCTTTGAAGAACTCAAAAGTTTGATCACTAATTTGTGGCATTTTGTTGAGGTAATAAAGATATTTCCCTACTATGATTTGTTTTTCTTATGGCCCAACACCGCTGCCTTTGCTTCTCTTCTTCCTGATAGTTTTTTTAATCCCCCGAAATATATCTGTTTTTCAAAAGTTTTACTTTAACTGTAGTCCCCACCCTCTTCCTTTATTTATATTATATTATTTATAGTTATAGATAATTTTTAAAATCTTAATAAATTAGCGATAAGGAGGAAATACATTTTTTTTTTTTTTGCAAACATCTGTTGTCTATCATTAAGACACACACTTCCAGAGAGCAAAATGAGAGAACAGTCAAGTTTGAAAGTCAACTGGCTACGTGTTAGGTCAGGGGTAGGCAACCTAAGGCCCAGATGTGGCCCAATCGCCTTCTCAATCCGGCCCGCGGATGGTCAGGGAATCAGCATTGTTTTTTTTTACATGAGTAGAATGTGTCCTTTAAAAGAAAATGCATTTCTGGATTATTTGTGGGGCCTGTCTGGTGTTTTTACATGAATAGAATGTGTGCTTTTATTTAAAATGCATCTCTGGGTTATTTGTGGGGCATAGGAATTCGTTCATTCCCCCCCCCCCCAATATAGTCCGGCCCACCACATGGTCTGAGGGACAGTGGACCAGCCCACGGCTGAAAAAGGTTGCTGACCCCCGCGTTAGGTACTCTCCTTTATGACTCTCAGAAAAACACCACTGAACTCTCCCGCTCCTTCTACATATCTCAAGCAGTTTTGAGTTCAGCCAAATAAGAGGCGGACTGCTGTCTTTGCCCACAAAATACTCTTCTGTACTTGCCTGGGAGAAGGTAGCTGACCCATTTCTTGCTCATTTCCCTTGGGATCCAAAGAAGAAGAAAGTAGGTCCGCTTTATAGACAATGATGGGAAATTTAGTTCTCACCAGAAAATGCACAACAATCCGCCTTCTCCTCTGAATAAAATGAAAGGCCTGTAAGAATTTAAATAGACATTCCATTCATTCTGGGATCCCTAGGTGGAGAGCCAACCGAATGGGCCAGTTAAAAGAAGTGTTGGGAGTAAAAAAAAAAAAAAAGATTTTCCAAAAGAAGCAATTATTGGAGGAATGAGAGCAAAATCCATCCCTGAGATAGGTTTTAAGACAAGTGAGACCTCCTGCAACAAGAGGCTGCAGCCTGGAAGTAACAAACAGAAATGCATTCCATTAGGGGGAAATGTGTCACAAAAAATGTGTATATTAGACAGAACTGGATACAAAAAAAAGGGCATTTTAGCTGCGGGAGCATGCAATATCTAAACGTGCTTGGGTCTTGCTGACTTGCTGTTCCATGGGCAGAGGTGTCATAGTAACAAAGGTACCACTACAGCAGACAGAAATCTGAAATCCAGTATAATGGGTATAATGCAGTGCAAACTACTTTTTAATTCTCTTGCTTAGGGAAGTCTGTGGCACGGCAATGACTAACTAGCACAAGTTGTGCCTTAGTTTGCTGAGAGGTTGTTGTGCTGTACAATCACCCATGAGCAAGGAAGGCATAGACAGTGCAGAAAGTTGGGGAATTCTCCGCTCCCATGCTGAAAGCAGCCTCCGACTGAGAGTGAGAGAGACTTTCAACAGTGAATCATCTATGACTGGAATATTTCTATCTATGATCTTTTTAGACTTCTAAGGCAGTGGAAATACTGTTATATTGTTTATGTTTCACTGGTATCTACTACTTTCCCTTTCCCTTTTCAATTATTCAAGTTTTTATTACATCAGCAATTTTCAATTGGCCTTTTCTGAACCTTCCTAAAAGAAACATATAATTCAATCCCTTATTAGCAAAGCTAATTATGTTGTTGATACCAAAATAATTTACATATCTCTAAGAATTGAAGATCCCCCTCCCAGAAAAAATGGCAGCCATTATGCATTTTTTCTCAATCGTCAAAAAACCACAATGCAGAACTTGGTCGAAGTCACTGAAGCTTCAATGCTACGGTCCCTGGGAGAAAGTCTCAGGGACACGGGATACCTTGGGTCCTACTTGTTAGGATATAGTTCCGTTCCACCTTAAAAGGGAACAGGCTGTTGTGGGTCATATGCCTGTTTACTTCTAGCTTCTTGCTGGGAACTTCCATTTGTATATAGCTTTTTTCCTGGCTGCTTTTTCCTGGAAACGGAGGCAAGCAGTCATGTTTTTCCTTTGTTCTGAACAATGTTGAATAAAGCTGTAAATATGCTCTCCTGTATGCATCTTTCGTCATGGAGACTCTGCTAAAAGGGTGTGCACAGCTCTGAGCCCAAACAACATCAGAGCTCTGATGTCAGCATGGGGCATGTAGAGAGGATGTTCAGGGACAGCTCTGGGGCAGTACGGGGCATGTGGTGAAGGGCACTTATGCAGAGGCACCAGCTTCTCCGGAGGATTGGGGCCCCCAACGTGATGCCACACAACGTCCTATGACTATTGAGGGGGCCCATCCCCTTCAAAAATATATATTTTGGGGGCCGAAACTGCCTTGGCCCCGAGGAGTTGGTGTGTTTGCACATATGGAAAGGAGCCAAATTGTCTGGGTTCCCCAGCATCCCCAAAGTAGGGAAAGATTTAGACCAGCGGTTCTCAACCTGTGGGTCCCCAGATGTTGTTGGACTACAACTCCCATCATCCCTGAGCTCTGGCCTTGCTAGCTAGGGATGATGGGAATTGTAGTCCAACAGCATCTGGGGACCCACAGGTTGAGAACCGCTGATTTAGACCATCTGTGTGTGGAAGACTGCAAGATTAAAGCACTATCATTTGCAGGAAGTCAGCGCATTAGTTCATTATAAGGCATGTGTGTGTATACTAAGGGTGGGTGAGTCTGTCAATTTCTGTTTCTTTCCATTGCTCATTTTTTCCAGTCTTGAGTTCAGTTTTCCACATCAGTTTGCAATTTAGTGATTTTTTTAAAAGGCCTCATGAAAATTCACCAGCATTTTCATGTGAATGTCTCCTAACAGGCACGTTTGTGTATGCAATTTTGCTTTATACACACATTTTGCAAAGCAAACTCTCCCTAATGTAGTGCATTTGATATGCTTTTTTCACTACCAATATTTGCATTTTCATGTACACTTTGAATCAAAATATGCATTTTGGGGGACATTTCTCACCTTCAGAATTGCACTGCGAAATTCCGAAAAGTGTGAATTTTCATAAGCTGTATTTTGGTTTGCAGATTGTTTTGGAAAGTGAAAATTGGGTAGGTTTACTTTTAAATGTCGAGTTAATCAAACTGCTCCCCCATCCCTAGTATGTACTAAGGGCATGTACAAGATTCAGCCTGAATACA
The DNA here is from genome assembly GCF_964252035.2 of Podarcis erhardii. Lineage (NCBI taxonomy): Eukaryota > Metazoa > Chordata > Lepidosauria > Squamata > Lacertidae > Podarcis > Podarcis erhardii. The sequence goes on from NC_138501.1 coordinate 19,238,090, forward strand.
ATTTTGGCATACTTCAGCCACTTTCATTACTGCATCAAAAACCAATCAGGCACAATCTTGCATCTGCTGTTTGTGTGGCATCTATGTGACTGTCTCATTATATGTCAAATGGGCAGGATTCAACCAGTGAGTTCTGCCAGTGAAAGCCCTGCACAAGGACATCCACTTGAGGGTGGTGAGCGAACTCTAGGAACATTGTGCGGGGAGAGAACAGGGTTTGTTCTGCCTGGCAAGCCAAAATGCTTGCCCTGATGTAACAATTGCCTCTGGGTGACGCTTAATTTCTCCCATTGTTCTCCTGTGGCTACAATGGATGGGGTTGTCAAGAGACCCTCACTTTGAGCTACAGTAAGATAAAATATTCAGATATTAAGGGAACTGTGACCTGCCAGTGACAATTTGTCTTATGCTATCTATTCAATTCTACAATGAACATCAGTATGTTTAATCTACTTCTCTGGAATGCTACAAGCAAGAGAAAATCAAGTCTGCCATCCATTGTTGTATTCGATATCTCATATAATCAAAGATATATGATCCCTGAAGATGGAGGTTTTATTCCAAGTTATGACATTTAAGCTATTAATAGGCCAATTCTCTATGAAACGGGGAACGTTCATTCGAAAGCCACTTATATTAGAGGCTATGACAATATCATGTTGATATAAACTTATTATGCACTGCACAAATCATTGCCTCCATTTGTTCATGTCAAGGTATCTGAGCTGAACTATCCACATAGTGGTAACATTTATGCATGCCTTCTCCTCGGGAATTGGTAAATCTTGCTTCCTATTGAGAGTTGGTAAAACTTGCTTCCTTGAGGCCTATTGGAGGCGGTGGCCAGCTGGGCCTTGGAGTTCCCTAAGCTATTGGTATTGGGGGACTTCAACATCCATGCTGATGCCACTCCCTCCTCACAGGCTCTGGACCTGGTGTCTTCCATGGCGACACTAGGGCTCTCCCAGTTTGTTTCGGGCCCCACACATCAAGCAGGCCACACGCTGGATTTGAACTTTGGCGTAGGTATAGATGTGATCATGTCTCCTTCGATGAAGGTGCCATGGTCTGATCACTACGCTCTGAAAGCCAGGATTGACTTTCCACCCCCACCCTGCTTAGGTGGCGAGCCGATTTGGGCTCGCCCACAGAGGCTGATGGACCCTGATAGATTCCGCCAAGCCTTGCGGGACCTTGCTCCCCCTGGCGACTCATTGACTGAGCTTGTTGAGGGCTGGAATATCCAGCTCCTGGCAGCCATTGATGAGATCGCACCGAAGCGCCCTCTGCGATCCCGCAGAAACCGGGCTCCCTGGTTTACCGAGGAGCTCCGGAAAATGAAGCGGGACCTCAGACAGCTAGAGCGAGTATGGTGGGGTGCCCGTGATGGAGCCTCAAGAACATCTTATAGGGCTTTTATGAAAACCTACGAGATGGCGGTGAAGGCTGCTAAGAAGTCTTACTTCTCGGCCTCCATTGCATCCGCTAGCTCTCGCCTGGCGCAATTATTTAGTATAACCAGGTCTTTAACATCCCTTGAGGGACAGTCAAATTTAAACAACAATTTGTCACACAGCTGTGAGGCATTTGCGAGCTTTTTTGCGGATAAGGTCTTGTTGCTCCGCCATGACATCCCTGCCAATTTGGATACAATAAAGGAACTGGAGGCCCCTCGACTGTCCTCGGTTCCAGTATTGGACCACTTCGACTGGATATCCCCAGCCGATGTGGACAGACTCCTCCGAGCTGGAAAGCCCACCACCTGTCCTCTCGACCCGTGCCCGTCTTGGCTGATTAGAGTGTGTCCAGACGAGGTGCGGGCCCTCCTGGGGATATCATCAATTTGTCCCTTGGCACGGGGACATTCCCGGGGGAACTGAAGGAGGCAGTGGTGCGCCCGCTCTTAAAGAAAACATCATTAGATCCTTTAGATCTATCCAATTACTGCCCGGTTTTGAATCTTCCGTTCCTGGGTAAGGTGATTGAGAGAGTGGTTGCTGAGCAGCTTGGTGGGTTTCTGGATGAAACATCGGCTCTGGATCCATTCCAGTCCGGCTTCGCGCTGGTCATGGGACCGAGACGGCTCTGGTTGCCCTAACAGATGATCTTCGTAGACAGCTGGATTGAGGCGGATCGGGGCTGCTGATTCTTCTAGATCTGTCAGCAGCTTTCGACATGGTCGATCACGAACTTCTGGACCACCGCCTTGCCGACGTGGGGATCCAGGGCACAGTCCTTCAATGGCTGCGCTCGTTTCTCTCTGGTCGGGGACAGAGGGTGGCGCTTGGGGGGGAATTGTCATCGCACCACTCCTTGGTGTGTGGAGTACCTCAGTATGCGATACTCTCCCCGATGCTTTTCAACATCTTTATGCGCCCCCTCGCCCAGCTTGTCCGGAGTTTTGGGCTGGGTTGCCATCAGTATGCCAATGACACCCAACTCTATCTGTTGATGGATGGCCATCCTGACTCGGCCCCAGACACACTGACCAGATGTCTGGAAGCTGTGGCTGGATGGTTACGTGGGAGCCGGTTGAAGCTAAATCCTTCAAAGACAGAGGTTCTGTGGCTGGGACGGGACGATATGGGATTGGGGGGGCAACTCCCATCTCTTGTGGGGGCGCAATTAGTGCCAGCACTGTCCGTTAAGAGTTTGGGTGTAATCTTTGACACCTCCCTTTCCATGGAGGTGCAGATTGCAGCTATAACAAAGGCGGAATTTTTCCATCTCTGCCAAGCTAAGCAGTTGGCTCCTTACCTCTCTCACCCTGACCTAGCCACTGTGATCCATGCAACGGTCACCTCCAGACTGGATTATTGTAACTCGCTCTACACGGGGTTGCCCTTGAGACTGACCCAGAAACTCCAGCAGGTGCAGAATGCCGCGGCGAGACTCCTTATGGGGTCTTCGCTGCGAGATCACATTCACCCGGTGCTATACCAGGTGCACTGGCTCCCAGTGGAGTACAGGATCACGTTTAAGGTGCTGGTTTTAACCTTTAAAGCCCCATACGGCCTAGGACCCTCGTACCTACGGGACCGCCTCTCCTGGTATGCCCCACAGAGAAACCTACGGTCTTCAAATAAAAACATCTTGAAGGTCCCAGGCCACAGAGAAGTTAGGCTGGCCTCAACTAGAGCCAGGGCTTTTTCAGCTGTGGCTCCGACCTGGTGGAACACTCTGTCACAAGAGACTAGGGCCCTGCGGGACTTGACATCTTTCCGCAGGGCCTGCAAGACAGAGCTGTTCCGCCAGGCCTTTGGCCAGGGCACAGCCTGACTCCCTCCCTGGGCAATCTTCGTGAAGCTCTGGCCCAATGGTGGCCAGTGGCTTGAATTTAATTAATTTTATAATGAATGATTTTAGAGTGTTGTTTGTGTTGTACTTTTGTACTGTTTTATTGTTGTTAGCCGCCCTGAGCCTGGCTTCGGCTGGGGAGGGCGAGATATAAATAAAATTTATTATTATTATTATTATTATTATTATTATTATTATTATTCCTCTCCACATGGCGTTGTTCAGTACAGTGGTACCTCAGGCTACAGATGCTTCAGGTTACAGACGCTTCAGGTTACAGACTCCGCTAACCCAGAAATAGTACCTCGGGTTAAGAACTTTGCTTCAGGATGAGAACAGAAATCGTGCTCTGGCGGCGCAGTGGAAGCAGGAGGCCCCATTAGCTAAAGTGGTGCTTCAGGTTAAGAACAGTTTCAGGTTAAGAACTGACCTCCGGAACGAATTAAGTTCTTAACCCGAGGTACCACTGTACTGAACACAGCTCTTTTGTCCCCTTTGGTACTTATCCTTTTGGGAGCAGCCAGCAGGGAGTGCTGTTTGCACACACCTAGCATCTTAGGAGGGGGAGAGGCAAAGTGGCAGGGAGGCTGGTACTGTGCGGATACACCAAAAGCAGTGCTGGACTGCCTCCACCATAGCGCCTGCATATGCCTGACTTTCTCACCACCTGGCCCTCACCTTCCAGGTATGCCCCACTGTTGGGAGTATTGGGAAGTGTGTTGCATACTGTCAGCCCTCCTCGCAAGCTGACCCTGATCCCGTTTATTTTCCATTAATGGAAGATGTGCCCCTGGTGCTGCACAATTGCTCTTTGTTTCATCGATGTCTTTGTGACTTAGTATATTGCACTCTTCCAGGTGTAAGCTCCCCATACTCCTGGATGATGATAATGCTGATAATAGTAGTAGTAGTAGTAGTAGTAGTAGTAATAATAATAATAATAATAATATATTCAGTATACCTGAAGGAGCGTCTCCACCCCCATGGTTCTGCCCGGACGCTGAGGTCCAGCGCCAAGGGCCTTCTGGCAGTTCCCTCACTGTGAGAAGTGAGGTTACAGGGAACCAGGCAGAGGGCCTTCTCGGTAGTGGCGCTCGCCCTGTGGAACGCCCTCCCATCAGATGTCAAAGAGATAAAGAACTACCTGACATTTAGAAACATCTGAAGGCAGCCCTGTTTAGGGAAGTTTTTTATGTGTGAAATTTTGATGTATTTTTAATCTTTGTTGGAAGCCGCCCAGAGTGGCTGGGGAAGCCCAGCCAGATGGGCGGGGGTACAAATAATAACTTCTTCTTCTTCTTCTTCTTCTTCTTCTTCTTCTTAGCTGCCCATCTGACCGGGTTGCCTCAGATAGTCTTGGTGGCTTTAATGCTCAAGTAGGACTGCAGAAAGTACTCTAAGGAAAGGTAACAGGTACCCTTTTCTTCAACAGGAAGTGATCCATATAAAGAACATAGCGCAAGATGATCCTTATGAGCTCCGCTGAATGCCCCCAGTCAGCATGGTTTGAAGTATCTCACATTCATGGATAATTCAGAATGCTGAAGCGATCCAATCCCCAACGTTAATGCCATCTCAGAATGCCCTTTGTCTTGAGCCTATCCAGGGAACCATCATCCCCCAGTGCAGAAAATACATGACCGTATTATGTCACCCAAAATAATAATGGTGGCAAATATAAGGCTAACATATTTTCTATGGAACATGTTTAGAAGCGGGGGTGTGCACTGACAACAAGATTTGGTTCAGCATTTTAGAAAACAGCCGGCATCAATCTGAAGTGCTTTGTACATTGGTTGGTTTGCCTCAAAGTCTATCTGAATCTGTTTCATTTCCCCCCTCCCCCCCCCCATTTCATTACTGGAAAAACAAAACAACCCTTTATCCCTTCTGGCAGAAGTAGATGGTATTTGCAAGCTTGCTGACCCCTACAGAGTGGATAAAGTCTGCCAAATGACAAATAGATGCAGGGAAGTTCTGCCAGGTACCTTAAAAAAAGTTTTGATTTTAGCAGATACGTCTCTGCAACCTTTTTTTTTTTTTTGACATCTGGATTGCTAAGGCACCCCAGGGACTCTGGTTTTTTTGCTACCTCATACAGTTCCTACTTTGCCTCTGACAAGCCCAACATTCCTTTGAGGCACTCCATTTTGGCTCAGGATTTAAATCTCATTGTCAGGTGGTGGTGTGGTTGCTTGAGAGCAAACAGGCAAGACTCCAACCTGTCTTTTCCAGACTTTAGTATCTGTACAAACTATCTTACAGTGCAGAGCGTCTCAAGTCCATGTCTGCTCAGTCGCTAGCAGAATCTGGGAGTGGGCGGTCCTTATACCTTCCCCAGCATAACAGTCATGTGACCCCCATCCTTCTCCTCCTCTCTCTGTGCGCAAACCTACCTACTGCACAACGTGGGCGCTGGCAAAGGGGGACTTGCCTCCCCTCCCCTTTGTTCAGGCTCAGTGTTGAGGCTCTCCCTAGCATCTTCTGATCCCTGCGCCCCTTCCCCACTGGAGGCCGGGCTTCCTTCCTCGCCAGAGGAAGAACTGCTTCGCAAGATCTTTGGAGGCTCCCTGTAACACAACTGCTCTTCCACCTCTCGCCTCTGAGCTGATGGCAGTTCCCTGACACTCATGCACACCTCTATTTACAATACTAGCTAACTCATAAAGTACACTAGAGACACGACACAATAGAAGAGTACAATTCCTTACTCCTGAGCATTTTTAAGCTTCAGGGTTTCAAATGGATATATTTCAGTATGCGTGTAACTCTCCCACTAAAAATAAATGGGGCCAAAGGTGCTTATGTTTCCTTGGATCATGTGCAATATTACCATTATTTCTACAGTATTTACTCATATGCTCTAGTGTAATTGCTCCATAACTTCTTTTCACAGTATTCGGTCCTCAACAGCTGTGTTCTGATACATCCTGTGTGTGAGCCCTACACCATAGAGATAGAAAAAGAAAGAGATATGGCAAAAATGTGAAGGACAAGTACAAATATATGCTGGAAATGCAAAGAAAAAGAAGGTACCTTTTATCATACGTGGTGGATTTGTAAGGTAATAAAAGCTTTCTGGGTGATGATATATAATGAAATGATAAAAATGTTTAAAATAACCTTTGTTTAAAAAAAACCCCAGAAGTTTTCTTATTAGGAACTATAGGTACCGACATACCAAAGGAGCAGAAAAGACTTTTTATGTATGGAACAACAGCCGCCTGGATGTTACTAGCCCAGAGATGGAAAGAAGACAATGTCCCTACTAGAGAGGAATGGCAAACCAATCTGTTGGACTATGCTGAAATGGCAAAACTGGAAAACTCAGAAACCAAGAGGATAAAAACTTTATTTAAAAAATGGGAAAAATTTACAAGTTATTTAGAAGACCACTGTAAGCGGATTGGAAGGATTTTGATTTCACTTGTAGTGTAACAAATACCATGGACAATATGGATTGATATAAAAGTTAGTGTATTGAAGAATATGCAGTTGTAAATCTTCTAAATAGGACCCCATGGAAGGGGTGGAGGGAAGTTGTGAGATTCAGAGGAATCTCTGTAGGTGGACATATATTTGGATTTTTATAACTTTGTACTTGTAAAACCAAATAAAAATGGTTTAAAAAAAGAGAAAGAGAGAGAAGGCTAGATATATTACATTCCCCACTCCACTGTATTTGGGTGTCTTTAATCTGGACAGTTTATGACTGATTCTTACAGTAGGGCTATCACGTTATCTACCATGTCACATCCTTCAGAGTTTTTGTACATTGCTTTTTCGATCATTTAAGGAAATTGTCAACAGGCCAGAACAAACCCTCTTCAAACAGGGGCAAGAAGTCCTGTGAGGGATTCCCAGAGGTTCCATGTAGAGAGGCAGGTACAATTTGTCACATAGAGAAATCTATGTGTAGTTAAACAGAAAGTAGCTGTAGCCACATACTGATTTGTATGAATCAGCTAACACTGGCAGGCTTTCCACCCACCCACCCATTTGGTGGCCAGTAGAAGACCAGCTTAACCAGTAGAAGAAAGTGGAGGGACACCTCAGATCAATCCAATGCCCCTCACCCAGCCCAGCAGAAGGGGGTCTGGATTGCAGTCTAAGTCTTCCTCCATAAAGTAGGCCACTATATCAAATCACTATTTCAGCTGGCTTTTCCTTTCCTTTATTCAGTTCCACTATATTCGTTGAGGAAATTAGGGCCCCCAAATGGAGAGGGCATTACTCAGGATTCCCTTTACATAATTTTCTGGGATGCCCCTTCCTGGCAAAGTCAGCTCTCGCCATGGTCAGTCATATGCTAATGCTCCCTAGGCAAAACTACCATTATGTACTCCATGTGTGACAGCTCTTAAAAAGTCTTCAGAAACTCCAGCTACCACTGGAGTATATGAAAGTATATTAAAGGCCACTTTCTTCCATATATGCCCCCCCATGTGCCCTATTCAACATCCAAGGCCACTGCCAAAAAAAGTTCAGCAGATGTGCACTTATAACAGAAACTTCTTGGTAGAGCAGCCAGCATTGTCTGCCATTTTCAGGCTCTTCAGAAAGCCTTTATAATGTATTTTATGCATACAAATTCTTTTTATTGGGATTGCAATGTTTTTCTTTTCATTTTAAATCATTGCTTTATCACTGATAAAGAAAAAATCAGGATAAAAATTATTTAAAAATATAACATTAGGAGAACCAAAGATAGATATACCGTATGTTTTGCTCTATAAGATGCACCAGACCTCAAGATGCACCTAGTTTTTGGAGGAAGAAAACAAGAAATAAAATATTCTGAATCTCAGAAGCCAGAACAGCAAGAGGGATCTCTGCGCAGTGAAAGCAGCAATCCCTCTTGCTGTTCTGGCTTCTGGGATAGCTGCGCAGCCTGCATTCGCTCCATAAGATGCACACACATTTCCCCTTACTTTTTAGGAGAGAAAAAGTGAGTCTTCTAGAGCAAAAAATACGGTAATTTTATTATTATACTTGGCTTTTAAAAAAACACACCAATCCGTTTCTTATTACTGCATTTGCCCTTTTCACTGTCACTGCATATAGCAATGAAGTATACAGTAATAATAGATGCATCCAGTGCTTTTTCCCCTAATAAAATGTTTAGGGGTCCCCCCAGAAAAAAAGCACTGGATGTATTAATGCAAAGAGGGAAAACCACTACGACAGTTTCATAAAAGCAAGATCACTCAGTCTATTGTAAGACAAATTTAGAAACTATTAGGTCTGACATTAGAATTCACTGGAAGCAAAGAGAAGAGGCAGAAATGTGATGATTGCCATATATGACATGAGTGGTAGCTGACATATTTGATGCTCAGAATATCAACTTGTTTAGCTCAGTTTGTAAACATTTCCTAAGAAAAGCAGGAAGTGAATTCCCGAAGACAGTGCTCAGGAGTGTAATCCTATAAATACTGGGTTGGAGCCATGTTTCATCATGCTTAGAACAGACCCACTGAAATCAATGGAATCAATTATCTCAATCAGTATACTCTAACCATGATGGGAAGTCAGGGTGCAGCCTACTTACCTGGGAATAAGTCCCACTGAACTCAATAGGACACCTGTATAGACATGTACCGGTTTATGGACAGTGGTATACAAATGACCAAAGATTTAACAAACAATTTTACATTAATAATACGTGTTGTTAAACCAGTGAAGTTGTTCTGAAAACAATTCACCCAAGAAACTCACAAGAAATGTGGAAATTAAAACTAGGGGCACTCACCATTATTCCAGTAAGCAAGCAGACTCCTTTCCCACAGTATGTGTTAGGTACCATATCACCATATCCAATGGAGAGAAAAGTTATTGAAATCAACCACATTGCTCCAAGGAAGTTGCTAGTAACATCCTGTTGGTCATGATACCTAAAAAAGAAAATTACAATCTCTTTAACCACAAATTCTTCAACAGTGCTTTTCTTTTTTGGCTTTGAAAAGAACTTTGGCAGCTCGTTCCTTCTCAAGAATAGCTTTGTTACTTGAAACATATGCTTAAGATGCATGTTTTGACCCCTATAGGGCTCCCCACAAATACATACATGAAGCAGCATATACAGTACATGTATATGGGTTGTTGCTATCAACGTGGACAACACTGATCTCCTCTTAGAGGAGAAAAGCACTTGGGTCTTGAATTCAACAACAATTTTACTGATAATCCTTTCCATCTATTCTTATTCTTATTCTTATCATTGTCATTATCTTCTTCATTATCTTGCTTTTCTGCTCTCCCAGACACCGAGAGCAGCTTATACGTGAGAAAATACAATAAATTTTTGATTTTATTTATTTAGAAAATTTCAAAACTACTTAACATTAAAAGCTATCCAAGTAGCATACAGTTGAACAGGTGTTGGGAACAGCAGTAGATTGAATCAGGAATTGCTCCACCTTTCACAAGCCAGTTGTACAGGCGAGCAAACCAGTCATAGGATATCAGATGATTTAAATTTACTTGCTGTAGCTGTGAAGGCAGAATTTGGAGCACCCTCTGAGTGCACTCCTGATTCTTCCTTTCCACCTTGAATTCAGTGCCTTTTGAATTGGCACCTCTTGGTCACTATGCAGGGCAACAGAAAAAGTCACTGAATTCAACAAGCACCAAATTGAAGAATTGACAAGAAAGGAAGGACCAGGAACATACTTACAGATAGGCAAATCTCAATTTTAGTTTCCCTTAATTTCTCATTTTCCCCTGTCTTAAGTTTACTTTTACACGCCAGTTTGCATTTTTAATAATAATAATAATAATAATAATAATAATAATAATAATAAAAAAATTTTATTTATATCCCGCCCTCCCCAGCCAAAGCCGGGCTCAGAACGGCTAACAACAGTAAAAATAGTACAGTTTACATAAAATCAGTCAATTAATTGAAATACATTCTAAAATCAGTTCAGATTTTAAGTTCAGTTCAGAATTAATGGCAACCATTGGGCTAGAGTTCTATGAAGATTACAGAAGGAGAGAGGGGGGGTCAGACTATGTCTTGGCCAAAGGCTTGGTGGAACAGCTCTGTCTTGCAGGCCCTGCAGAAAGATGTCAAGTCCCCCAGGGCCTTAGTCTCTTGTGACAGAGCGTTCTACCAGATCAAGGCCACGGCCGAAAAAGCCCTGGCTCTGGCTGAGACCAGCCTAACCTCCCTGTGGCCTGGGATCTCCAAGATGTTTTTGTCTGAAGACCGTAAGATCCTCTGTGGGACATACCAGGAGAGGCGGTCCCGTAGGTACAAGGGTCCTAGGCCATCGTATAGGGCTTTAAAGGTTAAAACCAGCACCTTAAACCTGATCCTGTACTCCATTCATCAGCTCTCTAATGCGAATTTCTCTTAATATAGATATTTGTGTTTGCACTTTTCTTAATATACTCTTGGTTGCAAAGCAATTTCCCCTAATACATTTTGCATGTCGTTTTTACAAATGTATGCATTTTAATACACAGTTCACCCTAGCAGTAAATCAATTTTTTAATACTCATTAGTTGTCTGGAAAATTCAACTGCAAAATCAGAAGTGTGGATTTTGAAGAATGGCTGTGTTTTGGTTCTCATATTGTTTTGGAAACTGCAAATTAGATAGATTCGCCTTTAAATGTGAATTGGATCAAATCTCTTCCCCAGCCCTACATATATAGTGCACCCCCAGTTCTTCCTTTGGAATGTGGCACCATGGCTTCCCAAGTCCAGCACCTGATGCCCAATGATGACATGGGAAGGCCAAATGGGATTGTTTTTCTCAAAACTATCTCATAGGCCAAATGGAGAGGCCTGGCGGGTCTAATTAGGCCTGGAGGATCCCCACTACTGAACAAAAACATAATATAACAACATATGAAACCATTAAACATAAGAACACAACAGAAAATAAAAACAGAAAACAGTGAAATACAGTAAAGGTAGAGAATCCAGTTAAGTCCAGTAAAATTTGACTATCAGGTACAGCACTCATCTTGCTTCAGGCCAAGGAAGCAGGCGTTTGACTGCAGACAGCTTTCTGGATCATGTGGGCAGCATAACTAAACAGATTCTGGTAAAACAGGGCACCGTGACGAGTGCCAGAGAGCACGGAAATGCCGTATACCTTTCTACCACAGTGGTACCTATTTATCTACTGGTATGTTTTCGAACTGCTAGGTTGGCAAGAGCTGGGACAGAGCAACGGGAGCTCACCCCTTCATGTGGACTCGAACTGCCAACCTTCTGATTGGCAAGCCCAAGAGGCTCAGTGGTTTAGACCACAGGGCCACCCACTCCCTAGTGAAATACAACAGAGGCAAGCTGAAACACTTCTGAAATGACATTGAATTCCACCTGACACATTTTCAGGAGGCACCTAAAACACATTACCTTGAGACTTGCAGAGGGAAAGGTATTCTAGATTACAGGGCCACCCACAGAAAATGCCTCTTTCTGGGTCATTGCCCCATACCAATCTGATGGGCACAGTGCCATAATAATAAATCCTAACATATCCAAAACACAGATTTATTATCAGTATCACAATAAGCCACCAATTAAATCCAAGTTAAAAGCATAAAAGCCCAGGAATTAAAAGAAAACAAGCTGTAGAAGACAAAGTTCAGATAGGTTAGGGGGATTAAAGAAGAATATATGCACATACTGTAGCTATTACTGGTATTACCAATTTCAGACATTGCTAATCACAACAATGCTTAGCAGAGATATGCTATATTTTAACAGCAGAATTAACCGAAGCAGTTTCACAGGTTTCGCTTGAGAGAAGAATCTTAATTATCAATGTCCTTCAGATGACTTTCCCACCATGTATGTATCCCTATTTAGTAACACACTGCTCTGTGGTGCTGATCAAACGTTTTCTCAGTTTTTAGTTGCAAGGCAAGGCAATACCAGAAAAAATCCAGTGTGAATGATATTACACAGCTGTGATTTAACAGAACTTAATTTACTGCATTAGTAGTCTCATTTTTCTTCGGCAAAGCCATTAGGTTCATAATAAACAATTCTAAAGCCACTGACTTGCAAGCAATACCCCTGGTGTCATGAAAAGGATCCCTTAAGGACTGCTGCAACAGACATCCTGATCTTATAATAACCGATTCAACAGTGCACAGACTGACTTGCAGCAATGTAGCTGTTTTTGCATCATGGGGAAAGTGTAGAGCAGGTCAGTCTTGTCGTGCAATTTGCTGATCAACCTCAGTCTGGAATGTGCAATAAAAAAATATAAGATACATGAGCAAAAAAAACCTCTGTAGTAGGTGGTCTTCAGAAATAATTTTCCTGTAGTCCTACACTGTTTCATTCATTTGTTTTACTTGCAAGCCACTTTTCCAAACACAAAAAATCATTCTCAAAGTGGCTTACAAGCAAGAAAACAATACATTCCTAAACCAAACACTGCAAAAATAATTTCATAATAAGACAGCAAAACAACACAATAGCAAACATAGCAACATGCAAATAGCAAACAATTCAGAACTATAAAAATAAAAAGATTACATATACAGTAACAAAATAACAGAGGAGTTTTACAGTTTCACCTTGGTCCTACCAAAAACTTCACAATTCCTTTCATAATTCTTTTGCATCAGAACCAACTATGTGCTAGGCAGTCCGGCTTTCAAGTTCTTTCAAATTGGAGCCTCAAGTGACTCTAGCAAAAACATTATGGGATGACCTACAATGGTTCTCTGGACCCAAGGGCATTCTGTCAAAAAGCTGGCCATCCTTTTTCCCCAGTCATTGTCTCTGGATTCTAGAAATGATGGTACAGCATCACATAGCATCTTTTCTCAGAGTTCTTTGAAGCTCATGTTTCCAAGCATTGACAACCAAGCTGCTATCAAGTAGGGCTTGTGGGGGGATTGAGTTTAGTTCACATTCAGTGGTGAAGTTCTCTTTCTGGAACAATTTGAGAACAAAACACACAGCCACCCTTCAAAATTCGCACTTAACTGAATTTTGCAATGCAGTTTCCCAACCAATGTTTACAAAAATGCAAAACTGTGTATGTTAGCCACAACTGCATACAAAAGGAGACATTCACACAAAAATGCTTAAATAATTTTATGAGGATTTTTTAAAAAAATCTACCTATCACTGCAGAAATGTGGAGAACTAAATTTTAGATTGGAAAAATGAGAAACTGCGAGAACCAAAATTAACAGATCTTTCCATCCCTACTGCTGAACATGTCAAAGCTCCAGGTGGGGTTTTAGATTGTAAATCAAAAAGAACTGTTTGGACAACATTGTACATTGCTGTAAATAAAGAGGGAGGGGGGAACCCTGTCTCAAAGTCACTCAACTTTCTTTCACTCATACCACCTAAAGGGTTTTGGTGGAAGAAGTGAACAGGATAGAATATTAAGTTGGGAATATAAATTAATTTCAGAGGAATTTATTTAGAGAGATGGGGTAATGAAGAATGGGGGGGGGTAAATTAGTTGAAGGGGCATTTATTTGGAGTAGAATCTGGATGGAAAATCAACTGGAGATAAATTAACTAAAGATGAATTGACAGTGTGTGCTGGGCAGGTTTATCAATTTGGGATGGGGTGCAAATAAATCAACATATTTTGAGGCGTGCACCAGATGGATACTTGAAGTGAATATGTTGAAGGAGTAACTGTAGATGAGAAATTAATTGGTTTACTTTCTGTGAAAGGGGTGTTCTGCTGCAGCAGAGAAATGTGGGATCAAACAAATAGTTTGATGTTTTGGGTGCCTTGTACCCAGTTTCTTGGTCAAGTTATTTATCTCTCACCCTATCTTCTTCTCACACACACACACACACACACACACTACTTAATTTTGCTTTCAACCACTCTGTTACCATCTTTGGTAATGGACAATATACAAATCTCTTCATAATAATAATAATAAACAAATGTGTGGCATGAACTGTAATCTGCCCACTTCCTCAAGCTTTTTGCTCAGTATGTAGGTGATTTGCTGCTTTTCAAATGTAGCACAGCTATAGTCTTGATTACATTGATCTATGGAGCTTGGTATCATGTGGGATGATGGTATTGTTTAATGAGGTGGACTATCTAAAAACATATGCAACAGCTGTGTATAGTCCACCTCCTGACCCACCAGCTCCACTGGCTGGCATTTGACCAGCTGGGTACCAGCTCCTGACCTGTCAGGCTCTCCCTTTTCACTGCCAGCTTTCCTGTAGGTATAGCTTGCCAGAGTGGGCAGATCTTGTTGCATGCCAACAATATTCTTTGGACTTCTACTGTTTGGTTTATTGCCATACCTAAAGTGGAAAACGCTAAACCTCACTATTTGGACCTTATGTTGGCTACATTCATCTGTTGCTGTAGCTTATCCCTTTTGGTTTATTGGCACACATGAAGTGAAAAGTTTTACCTTCACACTGGATGATAGAGAGAAAGATTTTTGCAAAAGAGAAATGTCAACGTTCTGAAGACAAAGACATAGCAAAGCACTGGAAAGAAAAACAACCATATGAAATGCTTCTCCTAGGGATTTAAATTCCTATGTACGTATTTTGCATGCATATTACTATAGTTGCATGAACCGACTTCCATCTCCTGCCCTGAACAATTCCTGAGAATTCACATTATCTAAGCTTAAGTTAGGGTGCACTGTGCATCTTTTGAATACAGAGGAAGGCTACTGACTTGAAAACGGAGAAGAGGAAAATGGAGACATGGTGCCTTTCATCATTGCTAGCTTTATGCAAATGCAAACACAGATGAGACAACAGGTTTCATTCAAAGTGCCTACTGTTAAGCTTTAATAGTTAATGAAATGTTATGACAGCTGCAGAGACAGGCTTGGCTTTTATATCCTCTACTGGATCTTCAGAAACACAACACAAAGGCAGGTGTCTGTGTGTGAGAGTGAAATTTACAACAGGAAACACCTTAAAGCAAGTTAGGGGCCTGCAGTTGGTAGATCAGCAAGTAATGTCAATGTGGGTCATGCAACAGAGATGAGGAGTTAGCAAAATATGACTCATTTGTAGTGATTTGTTTTGCTGCAAATCCTCCCACAAAAACATAGAATCATAGAAATGTAAAGTTGGAAGCGACCAAAGGGGTCACCTAGTCCAAGCCCCTGAAATGCAGAAATCTTTTTGCCCAACACAGGGCTTGAACCCACAACCCTGAGATTAAGTCTCATGCTACAAGGGGTAGACCTTGTATCATATCTGGTAAACACATACATATTGGGTTTAAATACTACTACATCGCAACAGGTGGGAATTCAAGGGCAAAGGACAGCTCAAATAAACAAGCACTTCAAATATATTTTGCACAGGAGATAAACCACACAGTGAATAATAATAATAATAATAATAATAATAATAATAATAATAATAATATTTTATTTATACCCCGCCCTCCCCAGCCAAGGCCGGTCTCAGAGCGGCTTACAAGCAAAATAAAAATAAGATGAATGATTAAAACTTAAAAACAAAAATAAAATACAACATTAAAATAATGGAACATTAAAATATTAAAATGTAGCCTCATCGCAGGAGGAGAAGGAAAAGAAAAAAGAAAAAAAAAGAGAGGGAGGGTGGGAATCAAATTGGCTCCGAGCCAAAGGCCAGGCGGAACAACTCTGTCTTACAGGCCCTGCGGAAAGAAATCAGATCCTGCAGGGCCCTGGTCTCATGAGGCAGAGCGTTCCACCAGGCCGGAGCCAGTGCTGAGAAGGCCCTGGCTCTGGTTGAAGCCAATCTAATTTCCTTAGGGCCTGAGACCACTAGGGTGTTGTTATTTATGGACCTTGAGGCTCTCTGTGGGGCATACCAGGAGAGGCAGTCCCGTAGGTACGAGGGTCCTAGGCCGTGAAGGGCTTTAAAGGTCAAAAGCAGCACCTTAAATCTGACCCTGTACTCCACCGGGAGCCAGTGCAGCTTGAAAAGCACTGGGTGAATATGCTCCCATGGCAGAGACCCCGTGAGGAGCCTCGCTGCAGCATTCTGTACCCGCTGGAGTTTCTGGGACAGCTTCAAGGGCAGCCCCGTGTAGAGCGAATTACAGTAGTCAAGCCTGGAGATGACCGTCGCATGGATCACTGTGGCCAGGTCGGGGCGGGAAAAGTAAGGGACCAACTGCTTGATGTGGCGAAGGTGGAAAAATGTCGCCTTGGCTGTTGCTGTAACCTGCGCCTCCATGGAAAGGGAGGCGTCAAGGATTACACCCAAACTCTTAACGGAAGGCAATGAAAAGAAGCTTTTAGAAAGAAACTCATGTAACATTGTACTTAACTCCATTCAGGGATACTGATTGCATTAAATAATAGTGTGGAACCTCTAACCCACAGGCAAGCCATGGCTACCTAGCCCACACTTGACATATGATGTCAAATGTCAAGCAGGTAAAAACATGGGTCAGTGGAAAGCTGGATCTACAGGCATCACCAATCAGCAGACTGGCAGCAACTGCAGAGTACAATGCCTTTGTAAGCACCATCAATCAGCTGATTGTTGGCCTTGTTCCTTTGCCCAGGCAGTTTGAACCACGTAGGCAAAGGAAAATGGATTACTTGACAACATTGTGACATCAGGTGATTTTCAAGTGGGAAGCCCCACTCACCTACTGAACATGGCTCATGAGGGAATTAAGGAACCAGCATACTGGATTATTCAAATTCCCCATCCCTGCGTTAAACTATGGGTGACAATGTTTTTGATTTGTGGCAATCATCTGACAAAATAAGTTAATTAAAGAAGCAAAATACTACATTGTTTGAAGCGTGGCAGATGAGCATAAAATAATTATATGATCTAAGGCTGCATATACAGTGGTACCTTGAGTTACAAACGCTTCAGGTTACAAACTCTGCTAACCTGGAAGAGTTACCTCGAGTTGAGAACTTTGCTCCAGGATGAGAACGGAAATCGTGTGCCGGCGGCACAGCGGCAGCAAGAGGCCCCATTAGTGAAAGCATGCCTCTAGTTAAGAACAGTTTCAGGTTAAGAAAGGACCTCCGGAACGAATTAAGTTCATAATAGAGGTACCACTGTACTGTACACTATACATTTAAAGCACATTGCCTCCCCCTCCAAAGAATCGTGGGAGCTGTAATTTGTTAAGGGTGCTGGGATTTGTAGCTCTATGTGGGGTAAACTGTAGTTCCCAGGATTCCTTAGGGGAAGCAATGTGCTTTAAATACAATATATGTACACAGTATTAATTAACAATGTTTTGCATTTTAAAAGCTGAGCAGATTAACTCTTGACTAACAATGTTTTTTTGTGAAAATTTTCCATTTTGTAACCTATTATCTATATTTTTAGAGGGTGGATTAGTACAGATGGACTAAATAAACTAGCCATTTGTTAAGTCTAGTCTCCTCCCCTATTATGTTTGAAAGAAAGTACCAAATTACTGGCAGCTGACAATTCTGGAATAAATTGTTCCAAAAATCACCACGCACACTGCCCAAACCTCGTTCACAACCTGCAGGAAGACATCAACCACCAATTTGTGCTTGTGTTTCCCAGACACATTTGTTTGGCTGTTGATGAAGACAGATGACTCAGCCAGATAATTCTCAACTTTACAATGGAGCATTATATAATTTGTGGAATCTAACACTAGCACTTTTGCATTGCCACATCTCTTATCAGGAAAGTATTCTGGAATGATACAACATGACATTCAAAATTGTAAGAATGAAAAGCAGAAACATGCATCTACCAATGATACACTTTAAAAGGATTTGAACTTTGCAATAGCCCAAGAAGGAGAAACTTCTGCAGGACTCTTCAAGCAAAGAGGCACTGAGTTTTCCAAGAAGGTGAAAGTACAATGTGCACTGGCAGCAGATTATATTCTGGAGGAACTGTTCATGTTAAGCATGAATAAGAGCAGGTCTAAAAACTATTCACTAGTAACTGAAATGTTCCTGCTCCTTCTCACACTATGTCACTGACTTTGGCAGGGAAAGAATCACTCATAAAAGTTGTTATTTATATTTTTTTAAGGCAATAGTCCAGATTCCTTTACTATCCTAGGTCCATAGTACAAATTGTAATTGTGGAGTCCTCCTTTCCTTTAATATGGCTCAAATGCACATTATGACTCCCAACTTTATTACTTTTTTGCTTGCAATTGTGTCTGCGGTGAGTGATACAGCCCACTTTAATGGTTACAATAGCTGCCTGTTATCTGATCACAATTGCTACCCATCATTCCTCCTTGACAGCTGTTTCACATTCATCTTAATGCCAACAAGTAAAAAAAAGAATTAAACTTTGATTCTCAGCTTATCTGCTGCTTCATGCAGAGCTGCCTGCCTCAATTTAAGCCTGATCAACACCGATAATCTCATGAATACAGTTCGCGATCAAGCACTTTGCTTTCTTAAAGGGTAAAGGGACCCCTGACAATTAGGTCCAGCCGTGGCAGACTCTGGGGTTGCGGCACTCATCTTGCTTTACTGGCCGAGGGAGCTGGCGTACAGCTTCCGGGTCATGTGGCCAGCATGACTAAGACGCTTCTGGCGAACCAGAGCAGTGCACGGAAACGTCGTTTACCTTCCCGCTGGAGCGGTACCTGTTTATCTACTTGCACTTTGACGTGCTTTCGAACTGCTAGGTTGGCAGAAGCAGAGACCAAGCAACGGGAGCTCACCCCATCGCAGGGATTCAAACCGCCAACCTTTTGATTGGCAAGCCCTAGGCCCTGTGGTTTAACCCACAGCGCCACCCGTGTCCCTTGATTTCTTAAACAATAAAACAAAAATTACTGAGAAGATTAATAGACAGAAGGTAAATGTTGCCGGTGGGGGGGGGGGACGGACTTCCAGATATCCCCTCTCTCCAAAAAAATAATCCTGCAAAACACTACTGATTTGAGCAAAGCAGAGACCTGTTAAACGTTATACAGCTAGACTAATTATAGCGAAAACGGTACAGCCCACTAAATCTGAAACTTGTCAATTTGACACTGAGTGGAGTAACTAGCTATTAGACGTCCCCCAAAATAATAAATCCTCTGTCTTTTCATCACTCGTTTAAATAATAGGTGGTTGGAGAGTGGTTTCTTTCTTTCTTTCTTTTTCTCCTCCTCAATACACTGCAGGATTTATACATATATTCTTCTTTTAATTCATTTACTGGCAGGTGATCTTAATACAGGGAAGAGGAGCTGAGTGACCTTCCAAGTCCTACGAACCAGGTGTCAAATGAGACGCAGGTACGCAGGTACGCAGGAGTGAGATTGTGCAAATCTTGTCTCTGCAGGAT
The DNA here is from genome assembly GCF_964252035.2 of Podarcis erhardii. Lineage (NCBI taxonomy): Eukaryota > Metazoa > Chordata > Lepidosauria > Squamata > Lacertidae > Podarcis > Podarcis erhardii. The sequence continues at coordinate 19,257,632 of NC_138501.1, forward strand.
TGGGCATCCACCCAGAGCACCTGCATCCCATGTGGCGTTATATGCCTGGTAGGGGGAAGCGAGGGCACCTGCTACTTTCCCATGCAAAGACTCTTGTCAGCCCCAGTATGAGTATGTAGTGAGCCTCAGTCACATGGACATGAACGAAAAGCAAAACATCAGAAAGGACGCTAAAGAACAGGTCCAAAATATATGACATTTCTATGTAAACAGAGAACCCGAAACAGGATGCTTACAAGCACTTTGTGCAGTATGTCATTTAGGGATTGAACTGGGTACTTTCTTCAACTTCTGCCCGTCAGGAAATATATGTTGAAACATTAGTTGTAAGTACTAATTGTGGTTTTGTGTGCCGCGCACTAGAAGATTAGCAGTGGCACTCTATAACCTGCTTGGTTCCCAAGTCATACTCTTCAGGTAGCCCGTTCAGTCCAAGTAAGGATCAAAAGGAGCTGCCGTGATTGGAAAAGTTGTATGAATGAAGCTCAGCATAGCAAGAATCACTTTCAGTAACCTTTGATAGGATAAAGAAAGATAGCAATTAAAATGCTGCTACAGTTATTACAGTGGTACCTCTGCTTACGAACTTAATTCATTTTGGAGGTCCGTCCTTAAGCTGAAACCATTCTTATCCTGAGGCGTGCTTTCGCTAATGGGGCCTCCTGCTGTGTGCGCCTCTGGTGCACGATTTCTGTTCGCATCCTGGGACAAAGTTTGCAACCAGGAGCAGCTACTTCCGGGTTAGTGGAGCTCGTAACCTGAAGGGTTCGTAACCAGGAGCGTTTGTAACCAGAGGTACCACAGTATTAAAGGTAAAGGTAAAGGGACCCCTGACCATTAGGTCCAGTCGCGGACGACTCTGGGGTTGCGGCGCTCATCTCACTTTACTCACTGAGGGAGCCGGCGTACAGCTTCCGGGTCATGTGGCCAGCATGACTAAGCTGCTTCTGGTGAACCAGAGCAGTGCGCGGAAACGCCGTTTACCTTCCTGTTGGAGTGGTACCTATTTATCTACCGTATTTTTCGCTCTATAAGACACAGTTTTCCACTCTTAAAAAGTAAGGGGACATGTGTGTGCATCTTACGGAGCGAATGCAGGCTGCACAGCTATCCCTGAAGCTAGAACAGCAAGAGGGATCACTGCGCAGCAATCCCTCTTGCTGTTCTGGCTTCTGGGATTCAGAATTTTTTTTTCTTGTTTTCCTCCTCCCAAAACTAGGTGTGTCTTATGGTCTGGTGCGTCTTATAGAGCGAAAAATACGGTACTTGCACTTCGTGCTTTCAAATTGCTAGGTTGGCAGGAGGTGGGACCGGACAACGGGAGCTCACCCCATCGCAGGGATTTGAACCACTGTATTAGCCTTCTGCATTTTATCAAGAGAGCTCCAATCCCTGAAAACTTGTTAAGGGTCACACAACTTTGTTGTTGTGGCTGCAGAAAGGTGACCTAGCCACACTTTTAGAAGTTGCTGAAGTTGCAGAACAAACACAGAGTGAGTGGTCCACTGTAGACGTTGACACAAAAGAGGGCTTCCCACAGTTAAAGGGCAATTAGGCCATATTGCTGGTCCCACCTAGAGAGCAAGTGAGCTAAGCACTGATGCCTGCAGCATGGAAATCTATGCATGCAGACCTCTGTGTGAGTAGCTTTCCTCCTGTTCTGGAATTATAGAATCATAAATTACTCCCTGCAATGAAGGAAATCACAACGGCAGCATCCCTGACAGATGACCACCCAACCTCTGCTTAAAAACCTCTAATGAAGGAGAGTCCAACACCTTCGGGGGAGTCCGCTCCACTGCTGAATACCTCTTATCGTCACAAAGTTCTTCCTAATGTTTAGGCAGAATCTCCTTTCTTGTATCTTGAATCCATTGGTACAGGTCCTGCCCTATGGAGAAGACAAGCTTCTTCCATCTTCATGAGTCTGGCTTGGTTTTCCTATCCACAATTTCAACAATCCACAGTTCTCTGTCATCAAGAACTGTGGCTTGTTTAACATCAGAAATGAAGGTTTCCAATTTCTTCCTTGTGGATGTGAAAGGAGAGGAGAGGATGCATATGAGCCTCAGGGTTTCCATGTCTCATTCATGTAGCAGAAAATCATGGTTTCTCATTACATCTGAACTGGATCAGTGCTTGGTAAACATTATAGTCTGTAAAGAAGTGAAATCAATCCCCCCTGAATTCTAAAATCCAGAAAAATCCAGAACCTCAAGCTTCCTTCACTGTCTGAAGGAACTCGCTATAACCATCACCCTGCACTAATGCCAGTCTGAGGGTGTCCTAATATCAATGACAGGAAAAGGAGAGGGCATTGCTTCAAGATAGAAATCCTAAAATAGGTAGAGGGTTAAAGCAAGAACTGGGAGCACTTGTGCGCTCCAGGTGTTGTGGATTCTAACTCCCATTATTCTTGGCCATTGGCCATGGTGGTTGGGGCTGATGGGAAATGGAGTCCCAAAACATCTGGAGGGCCACATTTATGTGCCTTTCTTCATTTATGGGCCAAATCCAGGAGACATTTCTTTAAGCTTTTGGACCTGGACACCATTTAAGAATGATCTAATTGTTTAGCTTATTCAGAAACTAGTCAACTAGCAAATGAAATTTGCAGTTTCTAGCCCTGATTGTTTGCTACTCAGTTGCACCGGTCATGAAAAGTTGTTCATTCACACTGACACCACTAAATCGACAATTCCAGAAGGAACCCCAAATATTCCTGGTTGGGTGAATGAGAGCTTTAAAATCATCCTGGTTCATTTCACATTGTTAGCATGTCAAGATATTTAGAATGGTAATTTTTGGCAGTATATTTGCTCCTTCGATAACTCGGAATATAAACAGTAGTGTATAGACATAAACAAAGCATTTAGAGCTAACTGACTTGATGAAAGCATCCCAAATCCAGTATGTCACTAGCTGCAGAACATAAGCCGTCATCTGTTTCAGCGATGCCTGATAAATCATTCATCACATTTCTACAGGAGACTTATTTACTTCCCTGATGTACACAGTGTAACACCTCTTGGTGCTTCAGTCATTCTTCAATGACAGTCACTGAGTCATTACGTATATTGGAAAACAGACCATGAATCCAGCGGCAAAGAGGAAAGCACCCCATACATTTTATTTTATGGATGCTCAGTTTAAGACAATATACTGAGGGAATGAGGATGAAAGGGGAGAACCCAAAGCTTTAATTCAGTTCTGAGGAAATGTTGAGGAACACTTAAAAGAAGTCTCATGAGAGGGAAGCAAGCTTGTTTTATGTTAACTGAACATAAAACAAAAAGCTTTCCGAACAAAGATTTGTTTATTTTTAAGTACAGTGGTACCTTGGGTTAAGTACTGAATTCGTTCCAGAGGTCTGTTCTTAACCTGAAACTGTTCTCAACCTGAAGCACCACTTTAGCTAATGGGGCCTCCTGCTGCCACTGCGCCTCCGGAACACGATTTCTGTTCTGATCCTGAAGCAAAGTTATTAACCTGAAGCATTATTTCTGGGTTAGTGGAGTCTGTAACCCGAAGCCTATGTAACCTGAAGCGTATGTAACCTGAGGTACCACTGTAGGCAGGACAGAGTCTCAAACAAAGATCATAGAACTGTAGAGTTGAAAGGAACCCCAAGGGTCATCTAGTCCAACCATCTGCAATGCAGGAATCTCGGCTAAAGCATCCATGGCAGATGACCATCCAACTTCTGCTTAAAAACCCCCAAGGAAGGAGAGGCCACAACCTCTTGAGGTCGACGGTTTCACTGTCGAACAGCCCTTGCTGCCGGAAAGTTTTTCCATATGTTTAGTGAGAATTGCAGTACCTGGAGACAGAAAGTCAGGTTGTGTATCCAGAGGATGAATGACTGCTGGGAGGAGCACATAGAGAAGAAACACCAGGGTGCACCTGTAGCAGCAGAACTGGACACCTTCATCTGCCCCACCTGCAATAAAACATATCTCTCCCACAGCAGGTGTTGCAATTCTGCAATAGTTTGACTTTACCCGCAAAGGCACACTCTTACATTGTTTCCCGAGGCAGGTGGATGCCAACAAGTACAAATTCAATTCAATCGTGAATTAGATGGTTAAGTACAAAGGTGGAGATACCTTTTAAAAATAGCAATGTTTACAAATAGGGATATCGTATCACTCCTTTCCTTCTACCATAATCCTACAATATTTAAGTGAAGCCTTTCCTGCGGTCCTTGAAAGCAAACAATGAAAGAGCCAAGTATGTTTTGCCTGGAAAAGAGGAGAGTGAGAGAGGATAGCCATCTTCAAATAGCTAAAGGGCATGGAAGACACAAGCTTGTTTTCTCCTGGGGCATGGAAGATGCAAGCTTGTTTTCTCCTGCTCTGGAGGGTAGGAGCTGAACCAATGACTTCAAGTTATAAGAAAGGAGATTCTGACGAAACATCAGGAAGAAGTTTCTGATAGTAAGAGCAGTTCGACAGTAGAACAGGCTCCCTCAGGAGGTTGTGGACTCTCTTCCTTGGGAGGTTTTTAAGCACAGGTTAGATGGCCATATGTCTTGCAGGCTTTAGCTGAGATTCTTGCATTGCAGGGAATTGGACTTGATGAGCCTCAGGATTCCTTGCAACTCTTTGATTCATGCATTTGGATGCTGAGAATAATAATCACACAAGCATACTAGTTCCTCCCTCTCGCCACTGTTCTCATTGCCCACCCTGTACAAGTTGGAGGGTGACTGTGTGAAGTGGGGAAGCCTTCTCTACTTGTGGAGGCTTCCTGCATGCTTTATGACCCACTTGACCTCTAACTTGTGGAGGTCAATGAAAGCAGTGGGTGGAGCTAGCATGCCCCTTCTTTGTGGGCCATCCTCGTGTTACATGATTATTAGACACAGCAACAGAATGCCTAAAGAGGGCCATTGTTTGTGGGGAAATCGCTTCAACTGATTATGGTCCAGAAGACAAATACACCCCCCCCCCGTTTCAATTGTTGTTTAAATTATTATTTTAAAACCATTTGCAAGACAGTGGATTTCCAAGCCGCAATCTCACCCACTCTAATAATTCTAGGCTACTAGCTGACATATAGAGACATCATATATCTCCCTGTGCACATGCCGTTATTTCCAAAGAGGCCAAAGATTTAGTTTCTTACACATCATCTCTCTCAAAAACACGAGAAACATCAGTGCCCTAGCATGAGCTACAGAGATAAATAAAACATAGTTCAATTGTTCCTCCTCTGCTCTCTGTGCTCTGGTGCCCTTCTCTATCCCCTTTCTGAGAACACTCCTTTCCTTTGCAAGAAAAGCGGGGAAGATGAAAGTGAAATTGGTAGACTGCTTTTCCTGCAGCAGACAAACCCCCCAACAGGATTAAAAAGGAGACTTCACTTTCACATAGTACAGATGAGAAGAAAGCAATATCTCTGCTTTTTTCAAAGCACAGCCAGAAATTATTCTGAACTCTTATGAATGAATGAAAACACTTCTCGCTGCATTCGTGACACAGCAGCACATCCAATCACCCTTGATATATAGAACAAAAAAAAAAAAAAAAAAGCAGTTCAAACATGGATCTGTACAAGCAGGTGTTTGCTGGCCCAAGACATTTTGGCACTGAGGCTAACCACAAAATGGTATCCCAAACCCCGCCAGGGAAGAAAGGGCAAGTAAAGATATTCGTATCAGGAACAGGGGTGGGGGTGGGGGGGAGACCAGCGGTGCCTCCTATTCACCAAGAGGCCAGTCTAGAGGTCACTGTGGGGGCTGCCCAGGAAGTGGCAGATCTGGCCTCCAAGGAGCATGCCTCAGCCATTGCTGCCACTGCGGTAGTGGGTGATATATTCCTTGGAGGCCAGATCTGCTGCCCCTGTGGATCCTGCTGCCTGAGGCAGACGCCCCACCTTGCCTCATGCATGGGCTGGCCTTGCCTTCAAGGAACATAGCAAGCTTATCATTTCTAATTAAACTTGGGGCTGGGGAATTAACTGCTACGGTCTTACACAGGGCACATGGAGTCTTTTTCAGATGAATGGTCACACTGTTTTCCAGTAAACCTTTCCGGGGTGGAATATGGTATTGGTGAGTGGGGCCGGATGCAAAAGTAGGAAGAGTAATGAATGTAGGTTGTAAAAGTAGATTGTGCAGAGTTTCTACACAGACTCATGAACCCCTCTCTAACTTCTCCCCAGGCAAGCAAGAGCTACCAGAATTCCAGGAAACATTCTAGACAGGCACTCGAGGAAAGTGTGACTCAAGAAAAGTGTGTCAGTGCATGGTCCATACCCTCCAACATTTCTCTGATGAAAATAGGGACGTCTTATTCAACAACAACAGCAATTTTATTTATACCCTGTCTATCTGAGTGAGTTACCCTAACCACTCTAGACAGCTTCCAACAAATATAAAAACATAATAACACATTAAACATTAAAAAGTCCCTATACAGTGGTACCTCTGGTTACATACACTTCAGGTTACATACGCTTCAGGTTACAGACTCCGCTAACCCAGAAATATTACCTCAGGTTAAGAACTTTGCTTCAGGATGAGAACAGAAATCGTGCTCCGGCAGTGTGGCAGCAGCGGGAGGCCCCATTAGTTAAAGTGGTGCTTCAGGTTAAGAACAATTTCAGGTTAAGAACGGACCTCCGGAATGAATTAAGTATGTAACCAGAGGTACCACTGTATAGGACTGCCTTCAGATGGCTTCTAAGGATTGTATAGTTACTTATCTCCTTGGCTCAGGAGTCATATAACTCCATACCCTCCAACATTTCTCCAATGAAAATAGGGACGTCCTAAGGAAAAGCTGGACATTCCAGAATCAAATCAGAAACAGAGATAGCTTTTGTAAATCCTGGAAAAACGGGATGCTTGGGGGATCTGCATGGTGTGGCTTGGAGAGAGGTGGGTGGCTGGGGAGGGGTGGCCCAGGGAGAGCCCAAAGAGTCTGTCAGAAAGGCCTGGAAATGCCACCTTTCCCCCCCCAGGCCCGAGGTTCCCCATCCCAGCTTTCAATGAATGCATTTCGGTTTATTCCTCCCTTAAGACTTCATACTTTAGGATGTATATTGATGGTTCCAATTTTTTAAAACAAAATGCTGTTGCCTTTTAAAATCATATTCCATTTTAATATGTAATAACCACAGATAATTACACTAAAATGAAACAACAGAATTTTACTTCTGTGAATTATGAAACATGATTAAGAAACAATATCTGCATTAACAGGTTCCTTTATATGTTCCAGAAATGTACAGGTTTTTTGGGTTTTTTGTTTAGGATGTTTGTATTCTGTGTGGAGTAACAGAATACTGAATCCAGCTGAAGCAAAAGAGAATGCTAGTAGCTATCTGAAGGACAAAGTTTTATATCTCTGAGTTAGCAGCTGAGAAAGTTTATGCAGAAGGTTGACATTTGAGAAGGGAGCTTGTGCCTAATTCAATTTAATGAGAGGTACTGTGGAGCTACACTATAATTTATGGAAATCAAGAAGATAGAATGGAATAAGGGTTGTCCTAAGAGACTGTAATGTTCTAAAGTAAGTTAAAACCATTATAAACAAGACATCCATTGCAACTTTACCATGCAGGCTGACTGCAAACTAAGTTGCAGGATAGATCTCAGAAGTCAGGCCATTTCTACCATGGTCTGCTTAGTGACAATCTGTATAAAAAAACCACACATTTGTTGCATAGTTATTGTGTGAGAAATCAAAATCCTGGTATTTGTTTCCCCAGCTGATAAGAAAAATCCCCCCCCCCCTTTTTTGTCTCCGAATGTATCATCTCATACATTTTGCTTCAAATTTTCATTCAGTTTCTATACTTAATCCACCAACCCTTAGCCTGGCTTAAGTTGCAACTGTATCAGCTGTATTTCATATACCCCAGAACAACTAATGCAATTCATACCACATCCTGGCTTCAGTTGCTGCTTAAAGTTCCAATGGCACTAGGAATACCTCAAATACCTAGGAATAGTTTTGCCATTTGGAGTGTTCCACATCATGGAAAGCATTGTCTGTCATAGGGCAAAGAACAGAAAACTCAAGTGAGCTTTCCTCTCCCACAAAGAACAGGATACATGTGCACACATCAGAGTATAAAACCAGTGAACTGTCCCAATATATAGGTGCTCTGATACCGTAGAATAATTCTACAATGTCTGAAAACGGCCAGCGGCAGATATGCAGGAGGGGCTGTTGACTACCTACTTCTGCGCTCTCAGCGACTTGGATTCCCAGGTGGCAGTGCTGCAATGGCAAGTCTTGACCTCCCTTTCACATTTACAAAATAGCTTGGCAGGAAATCCCAACGTGCTTATCTGTCCTCACGCCCTGGCCGAGTCAATGCCTTTAGAACTGCACCCTAATCAATAAAATTAATAAAGTATTTTTTAATCAACTAAAAAGGTGCCCTTGATTTTCAGGCAGCCCGTTTAAAATACTCTTTCTAATAAAAGAATGTATAAAAAACGGAAGACGGCACACGCTTAGAACAATATTCGTCTTTCACTTGCTCCCATGGGAGAAATTGCTTCTTCTAAGATGGTTTATGCAACACATATAGATATAAGAAAAGCAAAGTAATCATACGGTTTTCTTCAGAGCTAACACAGTCACTTAAGTTTTCTTTATTCAGGTGACTGCTCTTTGTACTGCTGCTTTATTTTATTTTTTAATATTACCATTTAAATTCTGCTGGGGTTTTTTGACAGTGGTGTCAGGGAACTGCCATCAGAGCCAAGAGTGGAGGTAAGGCTCCACAATGGCGCAGGAGAGGGGACCAGCAGGGGCAGAGAGAGCACTTCCTCTGGGGAAGGAAATCAGCGTGACGCCAGGAAGAAAGGGGAGTCTGAGAGGGCTTCGGAGGGAGGGCTCCGAGACTCTTCCACCAAGACCAGCGGGGAGAGCACCGGACCTCCGCTAGGGACGCCCACTCTGCGCAGAAAGCTTCCGCGCAGGGAAGCCAGGCGGAGACTTGGTGTCAAAGAACTTTTATGTTGGAAGAAGTTCAGGAAACGCCCACTGACGGATTCTGCCAGTGACTAGCACAGCCACGGAGTAAGGGCTGTCCAGCCAGGGAAAGGTTTAGCCGGACAACGCAGTCTGGAGCAGTTGCGGCTTACGCACAAGCAACCCCAATTCCCATTACAAGTGGTTTTATATTTTAAGTTGTTTTTTTCTCAGTTCTGTAACCTAACATGTTTTGAAGGAAGAAGGTTCAAGTTAGCTATAGCATCAGTATGTTAATGTTCACTAGCTTGGTAACATGGTACAGATAAGATACACCCGCCCACACCCAGATATTACTGTTCTCTAGCTCACATCACTCCAGCCAGCATTCCTAATGGTCAAGGATTTTGTCAGTGAGCTGTGGCTGTGTTTAGGCCCTGGGTGATAGCCAGGAGGCTGCGAGGGAATGTGCATAAGAAAGAGAAGAGGCTGATACTAGCAATTATGTATTAATGTAACATTTTATATAGGGACGTGGGTGGTGCTGTGACTTAAACCACAGGGCCTAGGGCTTGCCAATCAGAAGGCCGGTGGTTCGAATCCCCACAACGGGGTGAGCTCCCATTGCTCGGTCCCTGCTCCTGCCAACCTAGCAGTTCGAAAGCATGTCAAAGTGCAAGTAGATAAATAGGTACCACTCCGGCGGGAAGGTAAACGGCGTTTCCGTGCGCTGCTCTGGTTAGCCAGAAGTGGCTTAGTCATGCTGGCCACATGACCCAGAAGCTGTACGCCGGCTCCCTCGGCCAATAAAGCGAGATGAGCGCCGCAACCTGTTGCTATCAAAGGGTTAAAAGGTAGCAGAAACGCTCTAATCACTGAGCAGCTGGAGGTCATTAGGCTTCCAGGAACATGAGTTTGTATAAATAGTCTCCCATGTGTTTGTTCCCTTTTCCCCTTCTCCCCTTTTGGGCGTGTTTGCTGATATGTGTGGTTCGTCGCCGGGTTTTTTTTGTTTTTGTAAATAAACCTTATCTTTGAGTTCCAAACCGCTTGCTCCAAGACTCCTCTTTGAAAAGATACTGCCTCTCCTGCCCTTCTTAAACTGCTGCGTGAAATGCTCTGCTGTAATGGGACTTGTGACGATGGAAGCGCACTGGGCATTTACATTAAACTAATTAAAGTTTAATGGGACACAACCCCAGAATCGGTCACGACTGGACATAATGGTCAGGGGTCCCTTTACCTTTACCTTTAACATTCTATATATAACTGTGCATTTCAGCAACATTTGTTGTTTCTGCTTTAGTTTTCTACACACAGCTTAGAGATTTGTAAATATTACATATATAGATACATATGTGCATATTTGTACCAAAAAGGCCCCCAGAGTGGTTTGCATACACTCAAGTACAACAAGCCATATATGCTGAACAGTATAGAAATAGTCTCATTCATTAATAATGGTAATAATAATATTAGGAGGAGGAGACCAGCAATACAGGGAGGGCACCAAGTTTCCATCTCTTATTAAGACGGGGAAACAGATCCATTCTCCTGTGCATGTAAATGCTTTTAAGAGACAGACAGGCAGACAACCAAAGCTAAAATTCTCTTCCAACTAATGTGGCATTTCTTTTCCAATTGCTATGCAAATTTACATCAAATTTTACTCTGGAAGTAACATCCTTCTAAATTCTGCGCTAAGGTAAAAATTGATGTAAACATGACTACATCTGCTCCTGCATTCCTAATCAGCTAGTGACGGTAACCAGACAGTATATTTCCTGCTTCAATCTGGCTTTATAAATCAGCACTAATTTCCGTAATTTGTAAAAAGTGTTTGAATTAGAGAAGCTTCATGCCAGCATTTTCTCATTGTCTGTTGTTTTGTTTTGTAACTGTAAATCCTTCCACATCAAGAGTATCTTAATGAATGTGTAATCTAGGATCTCTGTACGCTCTGAACCATTCGGAATTGTTTCTAGCAATTAACCAAAGTTCTTTTACAATGCACTGCATATTCTCTCTCTTCAGTGATGGTACCGTCGCTCCACTAGAGCACCTATTGATATTCACACAAGGAGGGCTTCACACAATTAAGGGGCGATTAGATCACATTGCTGGTCCCAGCCAAAAAGAAAGTGAGTTAAAGACTGAAGTCTGAAGCATGGAAATATATGCATGCAGACCTCTGTTTGGGTAGGTTTCCACATGTGTTGGAATCATAGAATTGAGAAGTTGGAAGAAATTGCGGGGTCATCTAGTCCGACTCCCTGCAGTACAGGAATCTCAATGAAAGCATCCATGACAGATGGCCATCCAACCTCCAAGGAAGGAGAGTCCACCATTTTCCGAGGGAGTCTGCTCTACTGTCAAACGACAAATGACAGTTTAGTTGGAATCTCCTTTCTTGTAACTTTGGTTCAGGCCATTGGTTCAGGCCCTACCTTCTGGAGCAGGAGAAAACAAGCTTCCTCCATCTTCCATGTGACTGCCCTTTAGATATTTGAAGATGGCTATCATATCTCCCCTCAGTCTCCTCTTTTCCAGGCTAAACATACCCAGAGCTCCTTCAACTGTTCCTCATAAGGCTTGGTTTCCAAACCCTTGATCATGTTGGCCGCTCTCCTCTGCACACATCCCAGCTTCTCAATAGCCTTCTTAAATTGTGGTGCCCAGAAGTGAACACAAAGAAGAATAGAATGGTACTAATTACTTCCTCTGATGAGAACACTATACTTCTGTTGATGCAGCATGGAACAGCATTAGCTTTCTTTTGCTACTGCATCACACTGTTGACTCATGTCGAGCTTGAAACCCATAACCAGAAACCTGTCTGATCAGGGGTCCAGAATGTGTGGAAGCCTTTGGATGTTGAGGTCTACATGCGTAGGCTGCCTTGCCGCAGGTATCTGATCTTAACATGAAGATGTTGAGGTCAGGGCTAGAAGAAAGTTCCATTTTACCTTCAGCCCATGTAATTTCTTCTGCATGTGCTTAACTTACATTACACACTCCTTTGGCTATGAAGACTGATACGGGAGAGACATGTTTTGTTGCAGCTGGGGCAGATGAAGGTATCTGGTTGTGCTGATGCAGGTGTACCATGGTGTACCATATTCACACACTTGCAGAACTTATGCTGAACATGACTTACATGGGGCATGGTCAGCGGGTGGTGGGTAATATTGCATCTCTCTCCAAAAAACAAAAAAACCAAAAAAAAAAACCTGAGCTGCTGGTAGAACAATCTGCTCACTTTGTAAAAGTGTGTGTTTCTATGTAGATTGCAACTGTTGTCCACTATAAAGGCAGTTCCCAGCAACTGTCAAAGGAGGAAGCCACATTTTATGAAGCAGCCATTTTGAATCCCCCAAAATACAAAAAGCAGATTAGAACAGGGCTTTCTGGGGGTACCAAAATGGCAACTGCTACTATTCTCTTCCAGCCAAGGAATTTTAAATCGCCTCCAAAAAACTTGCTGAAACAATACAGCCCATTCAAAGGTGTATGAAAGAAGTGTCAATTTGGTCCAGTCATAATGTTTGCTGACATGTGAATATGAAGAAGGCATTAAGGCAAGTTCCTCAGTACCTCAGCCTTAAATTCACTGTTCTGTTCTCCATCAACAGAGAATAATAGATTTATTTTGAGGATAAATGACCTAAAGAATGCACATTAAAAGTATCAAATATTGCAAAAAATGGATCAAAGACAGGTGCAGAAAACTATTTTTATTGCATTTTGGGCATGGATCTTAATTGGTGACATATTCACTTCAAGCAGAGACACAGAACATCCATTTATTGGAGGAAGATTGCTTCTGCCATCTTGCAAAACATATATAGCCTGTTAATGCATTTTACCAGACTGTCAATTAGTAGTCAGGTTTTGTTTTTTAAAACCACTTTAAGAAAATAGAAACATTTATTTTTACTCCAGTTGGCTGTTTCATGAAGCATTTTTCCGTTCTAACCAACTTCTGCAATGATTTCCCCCCTTTCTCTTTATTGGAATGAGGAAACACTTTGTTTACTTTTCTGCTTTTAACAGTTCAGACTGCTAAAACCAGTTAGAGAAGTGTTGCTGAATATTTGCTAGACGAAGAACACTGTTTACAAACAAGTAATCTGAAAATGTGCCAGACTGTATCAAACGGTTGATTTGATGGTGTCAATTAATGCATTTGTTTCCACTATTGATAAGAAACCCCTAATTCATGGTATTAAGAAGTGCAAGCTGAAATACTGCAGGTCTCCCAGAGACGGCTTTTTATGCTCAGAGTCTTTCCCATTCACTTCATTGCACAGGAATGCCCCATGCATGCCAAAAGAAGAATCCACTGAGGAGAACATTTACTTCCTGTTGACATACAAAAATGGCATCTGGGGCCAGGTCTGGTGTCAACATTCAGCACAGTCAAACAGCTGCTGGCTCTCTGTATCTTAGCAGAACCTGGCAGCACTGATGCTTCCCTTGTGCCAGCTGCAAGAGGCAGATTTCCCACAATGCACTGGAACTATGCTACATTGGGCACTGCAGAAAATATAAAATGACAGCACATAGCTGCCCACAGCCGCCAGCTAAGCCCATGGTCAGGGAACCCATTGACATAGGAGGTAAAGGAAGAGGACAACAACGACATTTAGCCAACAGAACCCTCACACCCAGAGCCTGCCATTGTTAATTCTTATTTTTAATAGGTCAAGAGGTTGGTACACTTGTACCAGGTCCATCTCTTCTTCACCAGAAAAAAAACATCCGACACAAGTCAATTCAATAGCAATATCTACATCTGCAGTGCAGTACTGGATCTACATATTGCCATGGGGTGGGGGAAGTCTTCACTGCCACCCACTACTCTTGCAGACTTCTCTCAGTGCCAGTTGTGCTGGCAGGGGGTGAGGGAGAACACATGTGCCCTATGCAGGCTTCCTTCTTGAGACAAGAGACAAGAAGGGAAGAAAGTCCTTTCTCTACTTCATGTTCCATACTGTACAGGCTTTCTTAGTGCAGAGCTAGGATGGTGACAAAGGGAAGAAAGAATTAATTTCCTTTATGTTCTCCACTCTATCACCAGCATCACTGACAGAAGGAAGCAGGCAGGTGTCCTGTCCACCCGCTACTACAGCTTCTCATCTTCCTGACTTAAGCTGAACATCCTGGAATTACAGAAGCCATTCCAGCTTCTGATTAATCCCAGAATGGTCCAGTGCTCTGGCATGAGTTAGCTGGCACCAGAGCACTGGACCAAAAGGTGCTCATTTTTTGGTCTCTTGCTCTGGCGTGAGTCAGTTGGCTCCTGAGACAGCACCCTGGTTTGGATCAGCCGAATGTTGGAGGGTATGACAGCAAGCGAGAAGGTGGGACTTTCTACAGGAGCTCACCTCTTCTGATAACAGAAGTTCCACTTATTAGAAGAGGTGGGTAGTTGCAATGCAGCATTTCCCATTCACTGGGTGGAATGTAAAACCAGTTCCTGGGTCCAATGAAATAGAGTGTTCGTCTTAGGAATAAAACAGAAATGAAGGAGTTGAACTACCTTAGTATGAAAGCACACAAATACAGTCACCCACTTGGATGACATTAATGACACCAGGATGATCACCTTGAGAGTAAGAATTTCAAGGGATGCTTGTATTTGGTTTTGAAACACTGGCAAAGTAAATTCCTTAACACAAATTTGGGAAGCCAGATGGTAATTTTCTTATGTGTGGGTGTGATGACATATCTGTACTGGTTTGTATATGCAGAATACTGAAAAATAAAGCTGCCTTCCCCCCGCCCCAAGAGTTTCGGGCTTGAAATCTGCAGAGAACAAAAGACTAAAGTTTCTGTATAAAGAAAAGGTCCTAGTGCCAGTGAGAGAATATCTGGAAAGATGGTTGTACCGGAAAGAATCTCAGTCATGAAAGTGTTTTTAAGGTGTCTATCTTTCCCAAAGTTTGCCAGTACAGTTAGTCAAGAAGATAGGGAACATCTCACCATGCCTATTCTACTAAGGTTTGTTATCTCTCTGGAAAGAGATACACCCAATTCAAGGCTTTTATATGTCTAGAATGTGAAGGAGATTTTGGCCAGAGTAAATAAAACCCTTGCTTCAATTCACCAGGGAACTGTGGTGCTGGTAAGAGTGCCAGGTGAAATCTCCAAGTCCAGGAGACCCTGAAGTTTAAGTAGAAAATGATAGAGACATTTGTTTAAATAAGGATGAACACAAATTTCTTCTCTCAGGTGAGCTACCAGGGCAATCCTCAAGTTCCCCTTCAGACTGCCACTGCTGGTGGTCTACTGTCAATTTGTGACGGGGAGTGCTGCTTGGGAAACATGGGGACATAAAGTGTCTAGATAAATTCTGTCTTTCTGTTCAGAGGAGAAGAACATATTGACCCCCTTTCCCTCTAGACAGTTTGAATAATAATAAAAATTCCATTCCAAGAGGGCAGAATCATCAAACTAAAGGACCTCGTGATTTTGTAAGGAGAAAAGTCCCCCCTGTTTCCCTCAAGCATCTTTAAATAAATTATTCCCTGCTTTATCTTTCCACTCCCTCAAAACATTTCCACCTTTTGATAGAATGGCCACATTTTCCCATCTTTAATTCAGCATAACTTTTGGATGTAGAAACCATTATCTGTCTGCTGCAATCATATACTGTTGCTAATAAAATGGAAAAACGTTTAAATCGCAATCTTAAAAGCCAATTAAATATCTCAGCGGGAGAATTTTGTTTCATCTTCCTGATCAGCATACACAACCCATTGCACTTTTGAAATAAGCTGCTAGTTATAGTTCAGTATGGTGTACTGGGTGTTTGGGGTGTGAGATTAGGACCAGGGAGGTTCAGTCAAGGTAGACCTTCACTCAGCAATGAAGTTTGTGGTGTGACCTTGGCTCAGTCTCTGTCTGTGTCTCTCTCCCCCCCCCCTCAACCTACGTCACAGGGTTGTTGTGAAAATGAAAGGGGGGGATCTATGAGTTCATTGAAGGAATAGCAGTGTAAAAATGGAACTATGGGAATGCAGGAACAGTCTTTTCCCGCATAAGGTTTGAAGCCCGAAGCAAAATGCAACCTTGAAAAAGGCAATTCATCTTACTATTCTCAAGGTTCTAAATATGCTTGTATTTAAACCTATTCTTCACTTTGTTATTGCCCATGAATTCATGCCCAGAAGCAATGCTTTTTTATCTTTAAGAGCTGGCACTGAAGTTAGTGCAGGAGGATGCAGCCTTCTCCTCCCATCCCCTGCCACAGAAGAGCTATGAGTGAGGTGCAAGGTGGCAAAGGACAAGGATTATATTAGCTGCCCCACAATCCTGACAACCAAGGTTTGCATTACCAGGCTTTGCGTATGCACAGTCTTATTAGAGGACTCTGCATGGATACAAAGTCTGTCAAAGACTATGGCTACGTGAACATCTGTTTGTGAGCCACTAATCTGAGATTGTGAAAGGATTGTCAGGAGGTTGCAAGCGCAGCCTCCTTCCATTATTCGTGGCTGCTCTCCATGCGTTTTTCCAGAGAGAACCATTTGAGAGCTGGTGAGAAGCAATTCAGCAACACAGCCAAATTGTTATAATTGGCACTTTTCAGAAGCATGCATACTGTATACTTCATTTTGCTTTGGATATAGTAATTGGTTCATCTCTCTAACCTTGTAATACTTCTATTATTTGAATTGGAATCACTTTGTAATTGTTTGCAATGACTGCTGAAATCAGCATCCAGTGTTTTGGGGCCGTAAAGTTAAGCGGCTAAAATGAATGTACTTAGTGCCATTATATCGGTCATCATGAATCCTGATCTGAGGTTCCAAACATTTTTTTGTGGCCAAACAAAAGCTGTTGAAAGCAACACTACCGGTCAGCATAGGGTTTACATTCATTTCCATCATTCTCTCTGTTTCTGATTCAAGACTTCACATGCAAATGTGTAAAACGGCACCACCCATGCCCAAGGGGGTGTCAAAAGACGTGAATAATCCAAAGTTTTGCAAGAGTAAAAAAAAAAAGAAAAGGGAAAAAGAGAGGAGGGAGGAAGCCCTTAAGAGAAAAGAAAATCCAACACAATCCAATGAGAACTCAATAGCCATAGAATACTGTCTGACTTGAGGGGGGAGAAATGTAAAAACTAGATAGGAGTAGAGTAATGAAATGAAACTCTAACACACGGCATGATAAAAGTCTGCAATTTTATCAGGACACGTTATTTGTTGTTTACTGCTGTAACCATTGTTTTCTCAAAAAAAATCTTCTGTACCATGAAAATAAATAAAAACAGTTAAAGGGGAGGACTAGATAGGAGGGGGAATGAAATAGCCGAGAAAGGAGGATGAATGAAGAGGGACATAGCTATATGAAAAAAAGGTAGTAAAACTTCTCATGGTGCGGGTAAGTTATTTCCTGGTTCATACTGTAAATCTACTTTTTAAAATCCCTAGAGATGGAAGGAAGAGATGCCAGAAGAAATCCTAGTTGTTTTTCTTACTATAGTTCATGTTCATGTTCACTTGACCACCAGCAAACACCCCCCAAAAAAACAACAACAACAGGGGAGGAAAGCAATAATGTCCCAGTGCAGATTGAACATGCTTAGTTCTTGTTGTATAGTCATTTAGTTGTGTCCGACTCTTCGTGACCCCATGGACCAGAGCATGCCAGGCACTCCTGTCTTCCACTGATTCCTGCAGTTTGGTCAAACTCATGCTGGTAGCTTCGAGAACACTATCCAACCATCTCGTCCTCTGTCGTCCCCTTCTCCTTGTGCCCTCAATCTTTCCCAACATCAGGGTCTTTTCCAGGGAGTCTTCTCTTCTCATGAGGTGGCCAAAGTCTTGGAGCCTCAGCTTCAGGATCTGTCCTTCCAGTGAGCACTCAGGGCTGCTTTCCTTAAGTATGGATACGTTTGATCTTCTTGCAGTCCATGGGACTCCTCCAACACCATAATTCAAAAGCAGCAATTCTTCGGCGATCAGCCTTCTTTATGGTCCAGCTCTCACTTCCATACTGGGAAAACCATAGCTTTAACTATATGGACCTTTGTTGGCAAGGTGATGTCTCTGCTTTTTAAGATGCTGTCTAGGTTTGCCATTGCTTTTCTCCCAAGAAGCAGGCGTCTTTTAATTTCGTGGCTGCTGTCACCATCTGAGGTGATCATGGAGCCCAAGAAAGTAAAATCTCTCACTGCCTCCATTTCTTAGTGCATGCTTAGTGCACATCCCCAAACTGCCCATAATCTCAAATTAAGCAGTATTATAATATATAGAATAATCCTTTGTTTTAGACACTATATATGTTACGTTGTGTTGCTTATATATGTATATGTTACGCTGTGTTACAGCCAAACATTAAGGACGAGCTAGAAATAGTTCTGACTCCTATTGCTGAGCCATTCTTGCTATCTACACTCCAAGGGATGTGTTGCAAACTGTTCACCACACCTGAATGTTTCATTGCTGGCCTGACCATTTATGTATGAATATGAATTATGTTATTACAAGGCCAACCTTTCCACATAGATTATTGCACTCTTGTCTAAACAGGGGAGTGTGGGGGGGGAATTAAAAGACATTCATAGTATAAATCTCTTCGTAATAAGCATATGTGACAAACTAATTATGTCAGCAGGTCTGCAGTCACCAGTCTTGCTAGATAAGCAACTAGCTGAGAGACCAGGAAAGAGAACCTCTGCAATCTGCTTTGAAGCAGATGTCAGTGTTGGAAAGCAAAAATAATTCAGGGTTTGGATGGCTGCCTTTTAGAACTGCCACACATCATGTCTCCAGTGCTTCTGTGAGGAGATGAGGCAACAGAATTAATGCTACAGTTTTCAGCACCAAATAAACGATGGCACTACCAGAGTGTTTAGTTCTGTTAATATATTGGTGAGGCCAATGGAACTCATTTTTAGGAGACGGGGACAAGCCAAAACATTTTTATTTAGAGAACAATTTATCTGGGGTTGCTGTAGATGGATGACATAACTTATTTCATTCGGGGGTGCTTGGCTGAGTTGCTACTGAAGTACAGGACAATCTGGAAACCCAGCTAAAAAAAAGTCAGAAAGTATTCCGAAGCAGGTTTCGCCTATCCCTATGAGTAGGAAAGTATTGCTTTTTGCAATATACAAAGCTTCTTTAACTATCTCAGTCTTTTTAAGTTATGAAAGTTAATGGGTTGCTATGGTCTTTCAAAAGTCTCTTATCAGCCAAAGTCTGAATACATGAAGTAGTCTACATTTGCAAAAGCGTAGAATGGGCTTTTAGCCACATGACTCCCATTAACCTTATGTTCAGATGTTCAGCTAGCCTTTCACAATGCTTTGAAGCTTGCCTCTTATAACTCTTCCTTCTACCTCTTATCATGGAGCAAAACACGTCGCCTCTAAATGCAATAAAATGAGAGGGGTTTTGCCCAGGCAATCTAGATGCAAGACATACTCCTTCAGAAGCTAAAAAAATAGTTTTTGAAATAGTTGTAGTGTTACTTTAGGATACTGATGTACATTGTACTTCTTTTAATTAAGATATTTTTGTAACTCACCCTGGGAGCATTTGGTGAAGTACGACTAACAAATGCATAAATAAATAAATTGATCAGAAACAAATGGCTTGGCCATAGTTTCCCCTGCTCCATCCCCAATTTCCTCCTAAGCATACAGTGGTACCTTGGGTTAAGAACTTAATTCGTTCTGGAGGTCTGTTCTTAACCTGAAACAGTTCTTAACCTGAAGCACCACTTTAGCTAATGGGTCCTCCTGCTGCTGCCGCGCCACCGGAGCACAATTTCTGTTCTTATCCTGAAGCAAAGTTCTTAACCCGAGGTACTATTTCTGGGTTACCGGAGTCTGTAACCTGAAGCGTATGTAACCTGAAGCGTATGTAACCCGAGGTACGGCTGTACTTGCATAAAAACTATGGAGAGCTTGGGAAGCGAGAGAACAGGTTTGCAAGGAAAGAGTGGCATCTTCAACCATACCTTAAAATAAAGACAGTAAGATTTAGACCAGCTTATGCAATGTTTTCAAAGAAATGCAATATGCCCAAGTTTCACAGCTCTAATATTTTGCTGAGCTGGGGCTCAAAATGCATTGTCAAGTCATGGGTGGCAGTCATCCAGACTGGGTTATGTATAGGCTCTACTTCTTGAGAAACACACACAATTGTACAAGCTGTGATACACAAATATAACCTCCCAAGATCTAGTAAGTCACTTACTCCAGAAAATTATTTGCTACCATAACTAGCTTTGATTATCCAACAAGAATGGCTTCAGGTGACTCTTCCGCTGTATACAGTATATCCTTTATGATTGTATACAATCTCTGTTGATGACAATGGAGATGATGATATTCAACTTATTGCCCACAGTTCACTAGCTGAGCCCAAGGTGGGTCACAACAAGCTAAAATTCAACATCAAAAGCCAGCCAAAACAAATCGCAGTCATGGGAACAGAGTTATGCTCTGGATATTACTGCTTCCTTTTGCTCTAAATTATGAATGCTTGGCCATATGGTTCTAGAACAGTGGTTTATGTCTTTCTAAATTTTTATGCTGATTGATTCCCAGAACAACATAACCGTTGCTGTTTCCCAACAATATTGTAGAAAATGTCATGCTTTTCCTTAAACAGAATGTCCTTTATTGAGAACTCAACTGGATGTGACGGTGGAATCTATGTTTATTTAGTCATATATCATCCATGTTAATGCCTAAAAGAGGGTAAGGTGTGGGATCTACTTTTCACATCTAAAAAAGAATGCACATGTGCAGTGAGCTGACCTCCCCATCCCAGGCTTCATCATTCAAGCATTTCTCTCCCAAGCTCAAATCACAGCCAGTTACCCAATAGTTAAAGGTAAAGGGACCCCTGACCATTAGGTCCAGTCGTGACCGACTCTGGGTTTGCGGCGCTCATCTCGCTTTACTGGCCCGCTGGGAGCCGGCGTACAGCTTCCAGGTCATGTGGCCAGCAATACTAAGCCGTTTCTGGTGAACCAGAGCAGCGCACGGAATCACCGTTTACCTTCCCGCCGGAGTGGTATCTATTTATCTACTTGCACTTTGACGTGCTTTCGAACTGCTAGGTTGGCAGGAGCAGGGACTGAGCAACGGGAGCTCACCCCATCACGGGGATTCGAACCGCTGACCTTCCGATTGGCAAGTCCTAGGCTCTGTGGTTTAACCCACAGCACCACCCGCGTCCCACCCAATAGTTAGGTTGGGACAAAAAAGCCTGAAATGATGGAGAAGGTGAGGTAGGGTAAAGAGTCAGTTATTATTACCTGTATTCTCATAGGAACATACAAAGTTCAGTACCAAGTCAGATCATTGGCCCATCTACCTCATTATTGTCTATGCTGACTAGGGTTGACTGGTGGCTCTCCAGGGTTTCAAGCTGTGGACAGTCCCAAACCTTCCTCGAGTTGCTGGGGTTTGAACCTGGGACCTTCTGCACGCAAAGCAGATGCTCTACCACTAAGCTATGGGCCTTCTGAAAAGTAGACAGTAATCTCATTCTGACCAGTTTTGGAATGAGACATGTCAAAAACAAACACAGCTGGCCCTAGGGATGGAAGAAAAAATGGATTCAGTGTGCATTCAAAACCTAATCTGCAAATTTGCACTTCCAAAACAATATCCAAACCACAACAAAGTTATCTTTCAGAATTTGAACTTATCTGAATTTTGCAATGAAGTTCTCCAACCAATGTTTATAAAAATGCATGTTTTAGGGAGGAAAGTGTGCATTAAAATGAAGGTAGTAGTGAAAATAACACAGAAATGTATTATAAATGGGGAAATTTGTTACAAATATGTGTATGTTAGTCAAAAGTGCATATAAAATGTGTGTATTTGGAAAAATGGATGCCAAGATGACACTGAGTTTTCTTGAGGCTTATATTACAAAGGGGGAAATTGTAAATTGCGGCAAAATGTGGAGAACTAAATTTAACATTGGGGAAACAAAACAAAAAAGCCCCGAAGAAACTGAAATTGACAGATACTTCCACCCCTAATGATTCCATCATATCTGGTATGGCTGTGCCAAGCCAATGGATTGCTATCTTTAGATGCCTGCATAATTTCAGGCTGATGTGAAATTTTGGTTGAAAATACTAAGCCATGGCTGCTGTGCTTCCTTTTAGAGGACCCTTCTCCCTACAGCATCAAAATGATACCAAGATGAGGAGCATTAAAATGTGGTAGACTGTGGCCCGCAAAGACCCTATATCAACACCACTGCTGTCAGGGTGCAGAAGGAAGAGAAACAATTGTACCAACTATCAACTTCACTTAGATCCAGTGTTTCATTTCCACCCGTTGTTCTGCTGTGCTGCAGACCATCTTCGGCGGATGCACCGTGGTTACAACAACTGATTCCAGGAGGCTGTGGCAATACAGAGATCCTAAGTCATAAACAGATGTGTGTGTGTGTGTGTGTGTGTTTTAAAAATGTGCATAAACATTTGCTGGAGCAAGTGCATGCCAGTCACCAGTTCAGTATTTTACAATATTGTTACTTGCTCACTTTTGAAGTTCTGCGGCTCAGTGACAGGTTCATTTGCAGAACATGATGAGCAAGTGTAAAACTCTTTGCTTTAATGAAAGTTGCAAAACCTAAATGCCTTAAAGACTTGATGGAGACACACAAAAACAATACATAGCCAACCACATAAAAAAGATGAACTTCTCAGGGCCTAGAATTGGTGTGTTGTTGTTTTTTAAGAATTTAATTCAAGATCTATACTATCAGTTTATTTCTTTTCCAGTTCAGAATCCAATACAGAGCTATGTTTAAGTCCATTGATTTCAGTGGGACTGAGAACACTTAATTCTGTGTTTATTCAAGGGCAGAGCTTCACTAATGAGTTTCTATTTCTACTTAGCTGTTGTTTTGTGTGCCAATGTCTTTGATGGTTACTGTATGTTTTCTTTCCCCCCACTACCTAGATATAAAATATTGTTTTAAAAATGATTGTACCCATCCTTAATTATGAACACCTTTTTTGAACTGCAAACATTTAAACAGCAATACAAATTACGCTTTCAGCCAATTAACACTGACATTTCAGCATCTGGCAGGAAAGATGGAACGACAATAAATTATTTGACCGCTCCCTGCATTGGGATGCTAACAAATCAAAGTGATAATGGGCAGTCCTTGATCACCATTGTTAATTAATTTTTTATGACGACTTTTACATCACTGAAGAAGAAATCTGTTCACGAGTAATATTTCAGTTTCAATGATTTCACAAAGGTTGGGCAGGTTATGGTTTCAACTCAGTATTTTCTCTGCATTCTCTTTCTATGATTTTAATGCAAAGTTTGCATTTTGCCCTCCAACTCGCTCTCCTTTAGTGTCCTGTTGTTGTTTTATAGAAGCTGCAATGCTGCAGGGAAGGACGTGTGTGTTTCATCCACTGCAACACAAATAACATATTCGGTACTTTACGGAGCTAATATATTAATAATGGATAAGTAAATAAATAATGTATTTCTAGCCCATCTTTTTTGGCAAGGCAAGTTACAACAAATGGAAGCAATGTTAAGGGGTTGTATCCCTTGGCGCCATCTTGCTCTGGTCAATGGAGCGGCCACCCATTTCTCCCCTGTAGCCATCCCCTCCTCAAAATCTGCTCTAGAAGGTTGATGGCTTCCTTACCTTCAAGGAAGGACCTTTTTTTTTTTAATTTTCTATTTTTTCTAATGTTTATTTATTTTTATTTTTTTATAAATGTTTATTGAAAGTTTTTTTTTAATTATAATACAAATAAAGAAACAAGGTAGCACATAACATAAACATATTTTCTTAGCTTCTTTGGACTTCCTCACATCTCCCGCTCCTGCGTTCCTAATTTATAAAAATTTAACCAGCAATTTATCACCTTAATTCCATTCTTGTTATCTAATTTTCCAATGTTGTGTCTCTAATTTTAGATATCGTTTGTTCAAACTTTAAAAATTTAAATTTAGCCTGATAATTATCCAAAATTTATCTTTTCTTAAATTTAACTTATCTTCATACTTCACTTCATCTAGCTTAAAGGTGCCATGTTGTTTATAATCTAGCATCCTTCTTAACATTCATACAATTTACAATATTTTTGTAGATAGATCTTGAATTTCTTCCAGTCTTCTTCTACCGTCAAGGAAGGACCATTGGCCCAGCCTCGGCATTACATGCAGAAGGCCTCAGGTTCAAGATGGAAGGATTTGGCGTTAAGTGAACCTTTACTGATAAGTGGGGAATCAACTTTTAACATATACATGATGGCACAAGTAGTTTTTTTAAACTTCCCCATGCAAAATTAGAAGCTGTTACATAGAATCCTCTTGTAGGGAGGAAATAGTGTATTTCAGGGGTGCTCAAACTTTTTTCAAAGAGGGCCAGATTTGATGAAGTGAACCTGCATGAGGGCCAACCAAAGTTGCCTAGCTATTTTTAGGGTTTTACCCCAGGACATATACTGCCACAGGGGCCAGATTAAATCAACTGGCAGGCCAGATTGGGTCCCCGAAACAGACTTTGGACATGCCTGGTGTATGTGCACATTCTGAACAAGACCCATATGTGCAGTCATAGATTAGTGCATGAACCAGCTACATGCGCATTGTACCCATGGTAACA
The DNA here is from genome assembly GCF_964252035.2 of Podarcis erhardii. Lineage (NCBI taxonomy): Eukaryota > Metazoa > Chordata > Lepidosauria > Squamata > Lacertidae > Podarcis > Podarcis erhardii. Next base: position 19,282,200 of record NC_138501.1, read on the forward strand.
GGGTCATGGCACTCCAGTGACATTTTCAACACAACTTTACATTCTCCTTAACCTTTGGTAACTGGTAAAAAGATAATTATCTTTTGTTTGAGCCTTAACAGTATTCAGCAATCACCCTTTGTGAGCCAAATCAATTAACAGCCAACTGGCCTGCTGACCAGCGTCATTCCCACACGTATTCCTGTCTGACCTCTTCCTGTTATCCTTTTCTCTTCCTGTACTGGAAGCCTTTTTCAGCAGGGGAAAGAGAGGAATGAAATGGGCATGTTTCCCCATTTGCTTCTAGTAAAACATTAAGAAATATTTTTATTACAGGCAAGCCAAATCTTCTCTCCTGTAAAGGTTTCTTATTTAATTTTACTATATTTTAAAACTTGGCTAATAAGTAACTTGAAGCCAAAGCAAATGACAGCGATTCAGCACAGCCTTTTTTTTGTGTGTGTGTGTGAGGCTTACAGCTTTAGGGGAACATTTGCAGCATGATGTGCAGGAAATTGGGCGTGCAGCTCCAATTAATCCAAGGAAACAAGTACCGTGTTTTTTGAAAAGTAGCATTATATATATGAGAAATATTCATAATATTTACAATGAGAAATCCACCCCACCCATTATGCAATTCCTCTTTAGAACACGGGAGCTTAGTCCTCCCCTGTCAGGCTTCAAGGAATCCGCTCCCTCCCACGGTGGCAGCCAAGAAGCAAATAAACAAGAAGAATTTCTTATCAAATTATTTATTCACTATGCACAGAGAGAGACGAAGGAAAGCAGTCTCCCCTAGATAATGGCGTTGCTCTGAGTAAGGTTCCACCCCTTCCATCTCTCCTATTCTACGTCATCCATGCAGTGGATAAGCTGAGCTTTCTGCCTCTGAGCTTTCTGTTCTATCACACTTAATGCCTGCCAGGTCCTGGGACAGAGGGGGTCAGGAATGCTTTCCAAGGACACTGAGTCTGTCAGCTGTCTCTCCCCTGGTGCTTCTTCTTCTTCCTGTTGTTTCTCTTCCAGTATTTCCCAGCTTCTCTCGTCTGCAGCTTTTGAACTATGCCCTTCTGCAAACCGCTGTTCTAAATCTATACTGTCCTCCTCTTCTCAAGAAGGTTCAGGAGAAGGTGGGGGGCAGACCCCACCATTCCTCCTCAATTCAGCCCCTAACACCCCTCCTCGCAAGGACTGTTTCAGTTATAATAAGCTACATTAATTATTTTTATTAAAAAGAATGCTGGAATTCATAGAATTACTGAGCGGATGTGAAGCAATAGTCCAAGCCCTCTCCCATTCCCAGCCAAATTGCAAGGTAAGAACATCTGGATACATGTACATCACCACTCTGATGTTCAGCTTACATAATACTGTATACAAACACATTTACAGTGCAGTCCTATAAATGCTGTGTCCAGGACTGCACTATAAACAGTGCATTGTTGGCTTGTTCTCATAGTTCTTTTCCCTGAAACAAACCACAAGTGATGGCTCACACATAACCACTGAGGTGATTTGAGTAGCATGAACCAGCAGACCTGCCTGGTTCCCAGTAAACCATGGTTTGTTTCCCTGATTAGTGTTACATTCAACCAAGGCCAGTGACATTAGGCCTATTAACTAGATGAGGATCACGTTCACCAACATCTGTGAGGCCCCAGTTCTCCTGTATCCTTCCCCAGTTTTAAATGTGCATCATCACATTAATAACCACATCACAACATAATTAAAACTGGAGATATAAACTGGAACGATAATGACAAAATAGATTAAGGCTGCAGTCCTATGCACACTTGCCCAGGGAGAAAGCCCAACAGAAGACCATCAGTGGGACTAACTTCTGTGTAAACACACACATATTGCACTCTAAATAGTTCCCAGCCAGTTTCTTAAATGTTCTAGGTAAGCCAAAAATAAACCACAGGCAGATTCTGATGACTTAAATACCAGTTTAGGTGAAAGCAAAATAAATATCACTCAGCATCCTGTGATGCTATAGCAAAGTAATGATACAATTTAATAATCTCCTTAAAATGCTTCAAAGGCAAGGAGCTTGCAATTATAGGGAACAGAAGTGACATAAAGCACAAAACAACTAACATTCCTGGGGGGAGGAGCTGCATTAATAAAGGTCACATCCACCCCATACATTTAAAACACACGGCTTCCCCCTGAAGAATCTTGGCACATCTTAATAAAATGGAGACTTACCTTTCGCAAGCTCTGACAGTCCATGCAGCAATTATCCACAAGGAGATACTAAAAACCAAGAGTACAGTTCCCGGACATATTGTCATTAAAGTCTTCATAACAAAACGAGTATTGAAGTTTATCTTATTTAGTGCTCCAATGCTTCTGGATGAGGCATCAGTGAAAAGTTTGCTATGCAAAAGCATAACTCTGGCAATAAGATATAGTCTTAAGAACATTGGTATGGATAAAATTATATCCACATCAGCTATTGTTGTAGATGGCGTATAGGAAAAGGCAAGCCGAGCTGTCCATGTGAATGTATAGTTGCCAGGGATAGGATGTATAGCACACACCAAGATTTCCAGGCAGATGAAGAAAATGCGCTCATAAGTCATGGCTATTCTCCAATCATCTGCTCCATTGTCCACCATGAACAGCTGAAAGAGAATTGCAGAAGACTGACTTTAGCGAAATATTTGAAGAGATGTATAAAGAACATCAGTCATATCCTGAAAAAATAATTCATTTGAAAACATTAAACTTGTGATGTTTTCTTCCTTATTTTTTTACTTCAGGCATTATTCAGAATCTCTCTCACACACACAGCTCTATCTAATGTTGAAATGAAATCCGTATATATGTTGTTTGGGTAACGAACGTTAGTCACTCAAACGCTAATAACAGATACAACTTAAGACACATTTACTTTACTGCTTTGTAAATAGCTGGCCTAATCACCACAAATGAACAGTGAATAAGGTGGACAATTAAAAACAGGTTAGTTATGAGGGAGATATTGGAGTGACTGGTTGGGTGGTGAACCCATATGTATTGGTAGATGTATGGGAGAATAATGGAGTGAACGGCGTTGGCTGAGAAAGTATTGCATGATTTGTGTAGATATAAGACAGAATTTAGGTGTGATATGTTAGTGGGGTGAGTGTTGTATATCTTGAGTCAGGCTGAAGATGGAAGGGAACCCCGGCTCTTACAGTATTTTCAAAATCCACTGCTATGTTTTTTATTTTGAAGGGCAATCGTACTGTTTTATACTGAACTGCATTTCTGTTTTGCACTCTACTGGAGTTTTTATGGTTTGTTTTAGAAATATAATTGTCAGGCTGCTGCCAGAGACTCCCAGGGCTGGTTGCCCAGGAACGTACAAAGACAAGGAACGTTCTTATCATCTGCTTTTTATTCAATATTTACAGAGAGGGGCTGTAGAACCCAGCCTCTTGGATAATGGCGTTGTCCCAAGTGAATCCCCACCCCCACCCCCTGCCTCTCCCACTTCCTCATTCATCATCCTCATCACCTTCTCTATGGGTGCTGCTACGTGCCCTCTGTCTTTGAGCTTTTTGCTCTCCTACTTTCAAGGCTCGCTGGGTTCTGGAACGCTTTCTAAAGACACTGCATCCATCAGCTGTTGCCCCCCTAGTGCTTCCTCTTCCCCCTCCTCTCCCATTATTTCCCCTCATTTGCCTCTGAGCTGTGACCTCCCTCAAACCCCTGCTGTAAATCTAAACTGTCTTCCTTTTCTCTGGAAGGGTCAGGCTGGGGAGGTGGTCTCCACCATTCCTCCTCTACCCAGTCCCTGACAATAATACAAACATACTGTATGATATTTCTTATTTTGAAAACTGCTTAGAGCCTGTCTTAGTTTAAGCATGATATAGGGCAGTATACAACTAACCTGTCCCATCAGAACAAGGTTTTCTGCTTGCACAATGAGGCTTTGCTCCCTCTTCTCCTCCATGTGCTCCACAACCCCCCAAAATCTACTCCAGAGGGTTGTGAGAATTTCCAGAACAGATCTGGGGAAGGGATGGAAATATGAGATGGGAAGAACATATTGTGGTGCAAACAGAATTCCTTGCGCTGATGGAACATTCACTTAGTGCTATGTCGGATTCCAGCCATATGAAAAAAATAAATAAATGTACAGCAAAAAATTTTGTAGACTGTGAGCATTTTTACATGAATATCCCCATGGCCCAGAAGCATTATGGATTAGAAAAACCCCAACAGAAGCATGGCTCAAGTTATCATTACTGTGTTTTATGGAATTATAGCTAACTGGTTGCTGTTGGGTCTGACTCCAATACATGATGTCTACTTCTGCCATCAATAATCTTCCTCACCTTTTCAGGCTTCTTAGCAGACAATCCCACCATTAAACCGGAAGGATACTACAGCTTCTCACATGACTGTGTATCTTCAGAAAGTATGTGTTTGAAAATGTCCCCATATCAGAATTTCCCTCGTTGTGGAAATTTTTATTAGAATAAATGTGTTCCAAGTAGGGAGCAAGATCACACTCACCGTCTTTGCTCCTGCCACCTAGACAAATCTCCCTATCTATAACTGAAAAATTCATCAGTATAACAAATACTGAGAGCCAGTGTGGTGTAGTGGTTAAGAGCGGTAGTCTCGTAATCTGGGGAACCGGGTTCGCGTCTCCGCTCCTCCACATGCAGCTGCTGGGTGACCTTGGGCCAGTCACACTTCTTTGAAGTCTCTCAGCCCCACTCACCTCACAGAGTGTTTGTTGTGGGGGAGGAAGGGAAAGGAGATTGTTAGCCGCTTTGAGACTCCTGAAGGGGAGTGAAAGGCGGGATATCAAATCCAAACTCTTCTTCTTCAAATCCAAATAACCATAGGCTAGCCAACAGTTCTCACATGGTGCTTTTGTAGTGGATGAAGGGATGTGAGAGAACATCCTTTGCATATCAGGTGAAAGACGATGTCTCTTACCTCTGCCAGTTTGTTACCTATGTCTAAAGAAGTTTTAATAATAATAATAATAATAATAATAATAATAATAATAATGGAGAATTCAATCATTTGAACCCCAACTGCAATCTGAAGTGGTAGAGTTGTGCTTTCCATCTTAGTAAGATCCAGGACTTAGTTTTAAAAGTTGCATGGAAATAAATGGACCAAGTTCATACAACATACATTAAAATTTAATCTTGAAAATTACTCAAGGAAAAGAGTTATTTAACTGTTCGGTAAAGAAAATTAAAATTTTAATATCGTTAAGCTTGGTAGAGGATATGATTCATGAGAATAAAGCCATTCATATTTTATTAGAAAAAGAACTCCATCATTTTTCTTAATAGTCCAGATACAATGTGCAAGTTCCCTCTATTAGTGTGAATATGGTGCCTTACATAGGTGGGATCAACAATTAAGCGGAGGTTTCTCTCAACCGTGCTCTGCTGAAGGTAGGTCTCTACCAGGACAGAAGGCGCAGATTGTTGTCAAGCTACCACAGGTGGAAAAACCACTGGTGATAGCCTGACCAGGGCCGAGGGATGTCAGAGTATTCCAAAGAAAATGGAAAAGGAAGCTGCAGTTTGCATGTTCACCTGTGGTCAGGAACGGAAATCAGCAAAGCAAACATTATGGGGTATATGTTCACATCATACTGTTGTTGTTTTTATGTCTGCGGATGATGTATCATTAATGAGCTTTATTTGTGCTTTTTTGAAATCAAAGTTAGTTATGTAAATAGTTACATAACTATATTTAATGTAACTTCCATTAAATAGCAGAGAGCAAGACGAATAATGGAGTTCTTGGCAGAAACCAAATTGCAGTGGAATGGAAACAACACGACCTTCTTGCATTCCCAATAGGGCACCAAAACAAATTGTTTCAGGGGTGGAGCAAGGCTGGCAATGGATGGGCTGGATCCAAACCAAATTGTTTCTGTCAGGATCCCAAATTAGGGTACAGCTCATGCAGCAAAAAGGGAAATTGACTAACCCCAGTCCACCTTCAACCTCAGTTACCCATTGATGGGAATGTTAATGAACTACTTTGTAAGGTAGCAATACTGTTATCTCATTCTGTGGTAACTAAAGGGTCACAGAAATAAATAACATGGAAATAACTTACAAGACAAAGGCCAAAAAGCCACACACCAGAAGTCTTATCCAAATATTCTATGTCTACTTATTCTAGATAAGATCCCCTGAGATTTCCATTCAAACATCAGTTATTTTAAGATGATAGTACTCATATCAAGATGCCTTAAACTAGATACAAGGAATCTTGATGAGAGAGATGGATATTCATAAATATGTACCTGAGTCATTCAGATACATTCACCTGGCGATTTTGGGCCTTTCCTAAACAGTACTGTGCTGATCTCTAATGACTTGCAAATCACAACATGATACAACTTGGATACATAAAATAAGAGTGAGGCATAGGGCCACAATATTTTTAAACAGTTAAAAACACTAAAGATGTACCACAGATATGCATTAATCAAAAAGCAAAACATTGTGCTAGGACTCACCTTCAGGAATCCTGATCAATGCAAAAGCATCAGTTTGAATGTCCATATTGTTACCACAGACATATCATATAACCTCTCCTAGGCAAGTTTATCTAATCTAAATGTTTCTTTATTCTGAACATGTCTTCCATAGTCTAAAACACCCTTGGCACATGACATCCTGCCCAGTGCCAACTCTCCAGAGCTGTTTTTCTAATTGGGATAAAATGCATGAACCACAAGAAGATTGGCTTGTGGGGAGGAAAGAGGTTTCACTATAATTACATTTTGTACACATTGTTCTCACGGCAGGTTCTGGGTGGGGAAAAGGAGAGATGAAAATGAAGTTTTAGGCTAATGTTCACACTTGGATCCTTGTTACCTGGTTCAAAGTTCTCATTTCATTTAAACTACAAGACATTTCATGACTTTTCATACTGCTCAGTCATGAGGTTTTATAACAAGAAACCTTTTCACGTTCCTTTCTATATAGACTTTGAAGCTGTCTCATATCTACCAAGTTCTCCTTCAATGAAATACCTGTCTAACAAGTTTCCTGGCTTAAATTGCTTGATGTTTCTCATCTACATTTTGCGTGAGTAAAAACTCAACATATCCCTCATTTTCTATGGAATTATGTAAAGGGTTTCAAACATAGGAATATATTTTTGAATAAATCAATCTTACATGAACTGAAGATGAAATGTAGCAAATTACATGAGATTTTGGTTTTCTATGTTGTAAGCACAGAGCACCCAAAAACCAGAGCACCACAGACAGAACAAATGAAGATATAATTTACAATTTGCACATTAAATGTGCTATAGAAATGATAACATGCTATTTGATGCAGCTGAATTATTTCAGGAAGTGTAAAACAAAGGCTTTTAGACAGTGTTAGGCTATGAATCTACGCTGGTCCTTATATCAAACTATTGCTCCCTTTAAAGAATGCTGTAGGAAATGTTTATTTTTTCATATCAGGATGATCAGAATGCATTACCTGTTAGTAGGTGCTGAACCTGTGATTCCGAATTAAAAGTGAATGAAGTTGCTGTGAACTCTTTGACATCCTAAAGCCCTGCTCAAATTTCTCTCCTGCTTGTAACAGGACACTATCGGTATTCTCCATTTCCTGTCCTGAACTGTAGTATAATATTAATGTGTAGCATTCAACACTATCAGTCCGCTTCAGATTCCTCCCTTTCAACATGTCCAATGCAGCTCAAGAGGGGAGGCAAAAATGTCCTTAGAAGTTGGTTGCTCTTTTTCATGTCGGTCTGGGACTACCAATCACTGAAGGATGCTGAAGTAGTGGCTGTGCTATGCTTCATCACTGCACTAACTCAAGCAGTTACAAGTTCCTCTGCTGCCTCTGTCACTTGAATACAGTTTACAGAAAACATTCTGGTCTTTGTGCAACCAATCTACTGTCCATAAGCATGCACTTGCATCACCGACTAGCTGGCCACAGATGGTGCAGCCAGCCATTTCTGCAATTACCTATCCATTCTGACTGTAGGAATCGCCATTGGTTATATCCAGTGTCAGTGAGTTCCCTTGATGTGGTGTTGTTTATATAAATGGGTACCTGCGCATGCTGAGGTTCCACTGCAAACCAGTTGTTAAAAACCGAGTGGGTTAATTTAATGGAGAGATGCTGTTAATATACACTCATAGGCTTTCCAGACACGGAAATGTCTGGCATTCTCCTCATTGAATGCTTGCCCCTAAAGCCCGGATGTTGTAGAAACTGAACTGATAAACCCCTATCACTTGTTTTCTTTCCAGGTCATTTATCCCTCTACTGAAATGATTTATTTTTTTTAATACTTTCAATACAATATCTTTCTATAATGCAATTCTCACCTTGGAGAAGCCAGGTTCTCATTTTTCTATTATGATATAGAACCATTTTGCATAGGGAACCATATGAGTGCATCTTAATAGAACTGTCATTAAGAAATAGTTGCCATCATAGATCATTTATGTTGCCAATATTTTAAAGAGTTATCAGAAGCCTATATGCTGGATAGGACAATTTTGGCTCCAGGGTGGAAGAGAAATGGGTACAAAGGATAGTGGGCCAGCATAAAGCATAGCAACTGGATTCTAAACTTTTGTTTCGTTTTTTTTTTTAGAATTCACTGCCTAGTTAACTTATCTTAGAATGGTATACATGTATATTCAGAAGTGAGTAACTTTATGCTTAATTCCAACCTAAATTAAAGTGGGAACAGGAGTGCAGTAATCAGGCCAAATTAAGATTGGTTGAAGTCTTGGAGCTATACTAATTTGCAAAAAAGAACCCCAAAACATGGCCCATTATAGTACAAAGATGCTAAATTCGACAACTACAACATAAAGTCTCCTTTTGCAGCTGAGAATTAGCAATTGATCCAAGGCAATAAGTGAGCAAAACAATGATGAGTACATTAAGTTCAAAATGTGAAACTGCAAATAGTCAGAGTATTTTTGTTGTTTATCAGCCCTGGCAAACTGATTTGTGGTTGTCTTTTGCTGTTAAATATCAGGAGTAGAATCTAACTATCAAGCATGGTGGGAGGGGGATGCCTGCTTTCCTAGTTTTGCATGTGTTTTCATATCTAACGCTTCATCAACTCATTTTGTCTGTCAGTGTTACCTTACATTTATACAGTTACAGATGTTCACTTATATAAAAATGTATTATCAAGTTCCACAAATGTTTCGTTTGCATGGCTTAAGGTTAGCACTAGGGGAGAGCATCTTTAACAGCTCCGTGACAGGCAGAAATTAAACAGGGCAAGGCATTTCTAGAATGGAAATACAGTTAGGGGGGAAGCTTTACCTGTAGGCATTTTGTCTATCATCATATTATTACTTGTGTGTGGTCCCTGTTCACTTCTGAGCCCTCTCTGACACCTGCAAGACATGGCACAAATGTGCATATCACAAAGAGTATGCAAATTTTATGCAACTTGGTGTCTTCTTCTGCGAGTGTAGAAGAGAGCCCAAGCAATATACTGCGTACTGGGCCTATAAAATTCTGGCTGTAATAGAAATAATCAACACTCTCAAGAGTTACATATGTGTGTGAAAATCCGGGAGCATTTTAGTTAGATGAGCTTTTGAAGGTTATAGATTCTTGCTAAATAGACCAGACTGGGTTTTACTCATGTTGGTTCCATGCACAAGTTGCCAGAGGAAACCCATGCATTACAATCTTAATAATTTCTTCGTTTTAATATTTAATAACACACTGCATGTACCAGGTAATCCAATTATAATTCAATACAAGCCAAGGGCTTCATGAAGTTGGAGTAAACAATGTAGTTGGATGAAACTCCTCAAGTTTCAACATTTGAAGCCTTCTGTAAGGTGAGCAAGCAGAGAAACCAGGTATTATTCTACGTTAACCCACTGATTTAAGGACAAAGGGCAAATAGCAGCATACAGATGCCCCTTTCTGCTGATCTGTTTCCCAGCCGCACCAACAATGTATAGTATGCCAAGAGTGTTCAGAGCTGTTTAAGAAGCTTACAGCTTAGCTCAATTATAGGTGCAGCCAGCTTGCCTTGTGTGCTTTGAGATGACACTACAGATTTTTCTCCATTGCTGTTGAGGACTAAACTATTTATCTTAAACTAGGAAATAATACTAATTCTCAGAGATATCAGAATATGGCACTGAGGTGACGGAAGACACACTGAGAACAGATTACGTCTGCAGACTGTGCTGTCACTGAATGGATTTGCTGATTTAAAAAAAAAAAAAAAAGCTTTGAGCCACACACAAAAACTGTACTCGCAACTGCCACTTTCTTCAGAACAAAGCTCAGGACTACTTTTGCCATTTGTTCAGGTAGATCCACATTTTTGAAATCCTGTTTTAAATGGCCTGCTGTCTTCTGATCCATCCAGCATAGCAATATTTTTTCCTGTCTCCATTGTGGGTGATGAGTGCTCATCATTACATGTTTTCTGCATTTGTTCCTGCACTGGGTTCCATATCATGCCTCTGTCTTCTTTCTCCTGCCTCCCAGCTTAAGAAAATCTCTTCTGTCACACAGTGACAGACTCTAGAAGTATACTTGCTTTGAATGCAACCTTTATTATATTAGATGTCTGAGGAAATAAGAAACAGTGTTTACTTTCCAACAAGTAATCTTTGCTAAGGCTGTTAGGGAAACTAACATGCTTGTATACAGGGAAGTGTAGTGTTAGGTAAGCTACTGATATAAAAATAAAATATTGTGACACCTCAAACACTAAGGGCAATATCCAACTGCTGCCCTTGCACAAGGACAAAGACTTTGGATCCATCCACTCATGGAAGAGGAAGGCAATATTTGCCATCTACCCCTGCCCAGCACTCCCCATCAACACACTGCAAATCTGTGGGAGCGGGAATTGGCAAAATGTCAAAGACTGGGTGCCTGCTTGCTGGCACAGCAGTGTTAGGAGGCACTAATTGGATATCCTCCTAACCCTAACAAATTTATTATGGCATAATAAAATGTGTGCCCAAAGGGATAATAAAGTCTTTAAGATAAGGTTACCAGATTTTTTTTTCAAAGAATCCGGGGACACATTTTTTTTTTGAAAAGACAAAAAAAAAGTTATTTAAAAAGTTATTTTTTAAAAAAATAAGAAATATCTTCTCTTCTGTGGTCTACTCTGTCACGCGGCCTTCCTCTGGACCCAGCCTGCTCTCTTGGAGTGCTAGCCACCGTGGAGTGGGCTGGGGCCGGGCCTGGGCTTGGCCTTGTGACCTTGCCCTCCAGGTGCTCTCCTATCTCTTCTCTGCAGCAGCAGCGGCACGGCAAGGTCAGGGCTCCCCTCTTTTTTCTCCTTCCTCTTTCTCTCTTCTCCTTCTCCCTGCGTCATCTCCAGGGTTTTCCTGGCCCCGGAGCACCACTGGGCAGTCAGCCGGGTGTTCTCTCTCCTGGTTCGATTTGGGTCACGGGGGGGGGGGGAGGCTGGTCAGCGGTTCCCCCAGTTGACGCACCATGCATCCCTGATTCCCCCTTGGCAGTGGCAGTGGCGGTGGTAGCGGCAGTCTCAGTAGCCCGGAGCCGGCCTGGTACCACAGTTGGCTCTGGCTGGCTTCAGGAGCTGTCCGCTGCCGTGGCGCCCGTCATTTTGTCTCGCCGGAAGTCCCCATATGATGTGTCTTGTGCCATGGAACCAATCATGCAACATTCATTCCCTACTAATAAATCTGCAACACTTAAAACATAAATCCGGGGACATTAAATGAAATCTGGGAACATTCCAGGGACAGATTTTGTCCGGGGACAGATTTGTAAATCCAGGGACTGTCCCCGGGAAACGGGGACATCTGGTAACCATACTTTAAGGTGCCACAGAACTGTTTGTTTTGCTAAAACAAACTAACCCAGCTACCCTTCAGGAGACAGATAGTAGTTAAGGATTATTGAATATCACCGGGGCAGTGACCCCAAAAGAGGCATTTTCTGCCACTGCCTGTGAACCTTAGAATGGACCCAGGTATGACTGAAATAATAATGATTGATAATTACAACCCAAGGAGGGTAGAGAAATAAAACAATATGCAATCTTCTAGATCTATTGCTCTGTTCAAACTTCAGATTGCCAATAGTCCTCCTGTTCATCAACTTCCCCTTCTGATATTATACTTCTTAAGGGGGTTATACATGAACAGGTCAAAAGAAGTACATTTCACCAATGCACCAGAACTTGTTGCACCAGTGACAGTGTTGCCTTCCAGAGATAATGCCAATTTTCACCAAAAAAAGCAATAAATAGCCCAAGGCATGTACTGTAAAAGGTTTCTTTTCACTAAAAATGCCTGCCTCGTTCTGCCAATTTTATATATTACAGCAAGATGCTGAAAGGTGGGATTTAATATTCAAGCTTTGCTGAAAGATGCAATTTGTAATTTAAACATGCCAAATTATTCTGACAGCAAAGTTGTGTTTTATGTTTCAGTTCAAGATCTTTGGCAGCCCATCTGACCAAATATGATGTCCCATTTGGCAGTATTTGTTACACTACAAATCCAAACAAGTGTCTGTCCAACGTTTTTTTGAAAATCTGCAAGGAAGGAAATTCTATAACCCCACTAAGCAGCTTATTTCACTGCTTAACTGCTCTTACATGATATTTTTTAAAATTACCCAAAATGTAACTTCCTGTAAATTAAGCCTACTCCTTCTTGTCCTGTTCTCAAGTGATGCAATGAACAATTGTATTTTTATCCACTCATATATTTCACAATATTTGAAGTTTGCCAACACAACTGCTAATCTTTTAGCACACCAGATTTGATGACATGCAAAATACCATTCAGCTGAATAATCTGTTTATTTTAAACAAGAGGCACATTCTACAAAGACAGAAGGACTATGAAGTCTCACCCCCCCAAAATGATTGTTAAATAAGTTCTACAGGAGCCAGAAGCACAATATCAAGACTAAAAATAAAACCTCAGTCTGTTCTGCATTCACAATTCAAAAATATATACAGAAGCTAGGTGTGGCTTTGTCTGCTTTTGTGCTGACCAATGATGACAAACTCCAGAACTTTACTTTTATAGAATGGTAAAATTCAAATGATGCCTTTCTTCTAGTAATCCTATTGTATAAGGTTTTTACAAATGTGACATGAATATAAATCTTCAAAACATCTGCTGCTAACAATGACTTGGAAACAAACTAATAATGAACTGCTTATTGTCTGTTTTAACACAGCTATTGTTTCTGAGTAAACAAGCAATTCTATAAAAGGACATTTATGTTTCTTAATAAGTCTGCCAATTTTCCAATGGTGAGAAGTTCAATTTGTAGTTGAAAAGTTATCTAGCTTATTCTCTAGTTTTGATACAAACAGGAGAAAAAAATATGACTTGTATTCTAAATCACCATTCTGTGATCAGTTGATCTTTCCATGTATTTATTTTATTTATAATAATACTTCTGATCCACCAAATCAATAGGAGCATTAAACCATTATAAAACACAGAAAGGTTTTGCTTGTTTAAAGACCTCTTCAATGAGCTGAACTCTTTCCATGAACAGAAGAGCAAAAACTCCAAGCATTTGTATTTTCTCAGTTAAACAAATCCTAACACTGGTTGGAGAGAAGGGGAATACAAAAAGGTTGTGGAGCCGCCACCACAACTGAACCTATGCTCCTCACACCACCCAGGACAGAAGGGAAGGGAGTAAAATCCATGTGTTTTTTGCTGCACAAGCTTTTAGGCCAGACCAAGAGGTCTAAATCATGCCCCTTTGTGGGTGTTAGCCAGTAGACTCTTGGCTGTCTCCACTTGGCCACACACACACACACACACACACACACACACACACACAAACACACAGAACACCTCATTTTGTTCCCTTCCACCATACTCTGCAACTGCAGTGGGACCTCCGTAGAAGCAAAGCCCTCTATCCAATCCACTGGTGGAGGCATCCAGATAAGGGTTTAGGATTTCTGCCTTAGATAGAGTAGAAGGGAGACTAGAATATTATTCCAGGAATAATGGGACAGCAAGAGAAACCACTTGAGAGAGGAAGAAACCCTGAGGCTGCTGATGGTAGCAAACCTGGTGGAGCAAATGTTACAGGCAATGAAGTGTCAGGGTATGAAAGCAGAAAGATAAAGTGAGTGGCTAAGGTAAGGGAAACCTTTGAAGGAAGGATGAGTAGCCTGTGCTGTGTCTTGCACAGGGATTTTTTTATATATATATTAAGACCACTTATCTCTCTTACTGTAGACTAAACCATACCCTTTAGCTCAGCGTTACAATCCATTTCTTCATTGCAAAACAGCATTAAGAGCTGACAATTTGAAGAGAATAAGCAACAGCAAGGGTGCTTAACCCTTCCATCATTTCTTCCCCCACCTGGAAGCTCTCAGAAGCTGCTGGAAACTCTCACAAAATGAGACAGCAAGGGAAGTTGCAGGTGGGGATGGAGTCAGCACCTTTTCCCCTATTGTGTGCACACCCTAAATATTCTACAATTAAAACTAAAAACCGTAAGAGAATAAAACAGTCTATATCATCTGAGGACAACATCTTGTGCAGAAGATACCTGCTATTTAAAAGTGTGTCCATGGGAACATGCACAGCAAGGAATCAAGAAACATAAGTCTCTCCTCACAGTGAGTTTTACTGCATGTACCGGTAATTTGAAATTACATATCTGCAGAAGTCAATGGCACTGAAATCGATCCATTCTAGATCTGTTTCAATGTTATTTGCAATTGTAACCACCAATATGCAAGGTTTTTGGTTCTTCATCTAACACGGGGCGTCTCAAATTCCTAGCAGGATGGGTACAACAACTTGCAGTGCAATAAGTAGAATGGGGTGTGTGAGTAGGCAGTTGATTCAGAGGACAACATCAAAGGAAGATAACAGGAGGGCTGAGCAAATCCTGATTTTCCAAAAAAATAAAACCCACAAAAAAACCCACACCTTTTCATTCAAAGAGTCAGAACCTTAGGGAGGAAAACTAAAACCTGGTTTCTGATGTGCCATTAGCAGAATTATAGTTGTAATAACCTAAATGTGACATTTTCATTGAAGCTGATGGAGCACTGCAGACATAAGTGAAAGGGATGCAAATGTAAGGGATTGAATATACCTTGATCCTTTAAAGGTAATTGTTTTAAATGTGAATTAGGCTTGCCTTGGGAATAACGGTCACCATCAAACCCCACAAGAACAAAGGCTCCTAGTAGAAATTCAGCGACAGTAATATTAAAGAGAAGAGAGTACACGTATCGCACACTGTGTAATTTCTTATCTGTGGGACAGAGAAGAAACCTAAGATTTATGGGCAGAAATGCTTATGAGGCAATAGCATCTAATGCTAAAGTGTGCTAGATTTCCTCCTCTGTTGTGGCTGCTCTCCTTTATTTAAGTGCTCTTTCACTGCCAGCCTTTTTGGAGCCATGGGCACATTTCCAAACCAGATGAACTGCTGGCAGCACCAACACCAACCACACACTGCAGCCTATTATATTGGCTACAATTGAATGCTACTTCCAAGACTCATTTTGTGGGGGGGTTGGGGGTTGGTGTGGACACCAGGGAAAGCCTCTGCCCATGCAACTATGTGTGTGATGTTAGTCAGTGGCATAGCAAGGTCAGGTGGTAGCCGGTGTGGATTTTTTTTTGTCACTCCTCCCGCTCCCGCACTGAAATTGCAATCTTTCAAAGAGAGCCATGCAGGCGATCCCGATGCAGATCCCACCTCCCCCATCCTCCCTCCGCCCCCCTCTGTCAAAGATAGCTGCACAGGCGATCCCAATGTAGATCTCCATCCACCCCGTCAAAGAAAGCCACGCAGGCGATGCTGTTGCTGGTCCTGATACGGCTCCTTCTCACCTCCCTCCTCTCCTCTCCACCAGCGCATGACCACTCTCTCTCTCCCCCCTCAAACCAGCTGGGCTGCAGAGCTCTCCTAGACACCACTTCTCCTCCCCACCCCTCACCCCCAAACCAGCGTGCCTTGGCCCTTAAATGAAAGGCGAAAGCAGGCGACCACAGCCACTCCCGCCTCCATGCCCTTCTCAGGAGTCCACATCAGCCCCAGATGGACCCTGCTTTGCCCCATGAGTAGCACAGCTTTGACCACGGCCACACAGACATGCACACATCACCTGAGCGAGGGCAGGGCATGGACGGGCTGGGGGAGAAGGGTCTGACCAACCACGCATGCGCCCGGCCACAGAGGTGGGAAGGGGACGCATCAGCGTTGCAATGCAACTCAACCCCGCTCGGTTCCACTACACAGGCAGCGTCGAGTTCAGCAGCATTTTGTCACCCCCCTTATGATGGCACCCAAGGCGGACCGCACCTCCCCGTACCCCCTTCCCACGCCCCGATGTTAGTGACCCCTGATGACCTACAAGTGCCTAATTCCTGCCAAGCATGAGGTCTGCAGACCTCCCCTTTTAGGATTTATCTCTTTAAGCATTACATAAGTTGTAAAACAATGTGATACGTAAATCTGATGACAAATTTCACTGTCTTTATCTCACTGCGTTTATTTCCAATGACTTGCAAGACACAACATGATGCAACTTGGATATATAAAATAAGAGGGAGGGATAGTGTCACATTAAACAATTAATTGAGAGGCATCACAGATATGCATTCATAATAATAAAAACACTGTGCTATGACACACAAATTCAGGAATCCCGATCAATGCAAAAACATCAATATGAATATATAGATTGTTACTTGCTTATATGTCCTTATAGGTGTGTACTTGCTTGGATCTACCTTGGTGGTGTTTGCCTCAAGGTAAGCCTGATGCCCCAAAATAAAATACAATATTTCACTAGTGATAAAACAGAGACCTAGGTCATGGGTAGGCAAACTGAGGCCCGGGGGCCGGATCCGACCCAATTGCCTTCTAAATCCGGCCCGTGGACGGTCCGGGAATCAGCGTGTTTTTACATGAGTAGAATGTGTCCTTTTATTTAAAATGCATCTCTGGGTTATTTGTGGGGCATAGGAATTTGTTCTCTCCCCCCCAATATAGTCCAGCCCCCCACAAGGTCTGAGGGACAGTGGACCAGCCCCCTGCTGAAAAAGTTTGCTTACCCCTGACCTAGGTCTTCAGTCTGAGTGTTAGGCTTAAGCTTTATTTTGTATTCTCCACAGAATAGCAAACTCTGGGTCCACAGGCCATTCACTGAAGCACGAGGACAGCTATTTAAGAGCTCTGCAACATCATTATTTTTTGTAAGAACTATTTTAAGTACAGCCTGGTGTTTATGAGGTCCTACGAAAGAAAATGGAGGTACAAAGTGCATGGGGCTGGATTACTTAACATGCTCATTTTGGAATACACCTTTAAAAGCTCGTGAAAACATAAGAAATAGGAAAAATAACTGTATATGTTATCTTCTGTGATTCAGGAGTATGCAGTTATAATCAGGCAATCCACAACACACACACACAGTTTGTTTTATACAAAACAACATAAGGGTCTATGCATTTGAGAACATTACACAGTCACTTCTAACTAATGTGCATATTAATGTGCCAATGAATATTACAGTGCAATCCTGCCACTCAGGAGTAAGTCCTATTGAATTCAATGGGGTTCATTCCCAGGTTAACTGGGTAAGAACTTCAATTCTATGCAAACTTCCTTGGGAGTCAGTCCGAGTGAAACAAATAGCAGTTAACTGCCAAGTGGATGAGAAATAGTCAATCCAAACTTACGTTTCCCATTTCTTGAAAAGGTTAATATCAATCAGTAACTGACAGCCCACCACTATCTAGTATGTATTTTTCTGTACACTTTGGCTGTCCCGTCCAAAGAATGATACAGGATCTAAAACACCAACTACTTGTTATATTCAAAATTCTGTCAGACCATCAAGAACTAAATGTTACATATAGTTAACAGCCTAACATGCTACTCTTTCCTTTAAACTTTGCAATAACCTCCAAGTAACATTTTGCCTCCATAAGGTATGCTTTCCATTCTTAACCCATCCCCATTCAGCCACATACCAATGCCATCATATATGCTTTGCTTAAAAAAGAAGAAGGTAAAGGACCCCTGACAGTTAAGTCCAGTCGCAGATGACTCTGGGGTTGCGGCGCTCATCTTGCTTTACAGGCCGAGGGAGCCGGCTTTTGTCCGCAGACAGTTTTTCCAGGTCATATGGCCAGCATACCTAAGCTGCTTCGGGCACAATGAAAACCAAAACCAGAGAAGCACAGAAACGCCGTTCACCTTCCCGCCGGAGCGGTACCTATTTATCTACTTGCACTGGTGTGCTTTCGAACTGCTAGGTTGTGGCAGGAGCTGCGACAGATCAACGGGAGCTCACCACATAGCAGGGATTCAAACCACCGACCTTCTGATCAGCAAGCCCAAGAGGCTCAGTGGGCCACAGCTCCACCCGCGTCCCTATGCTTTGCTTACTATCATGCTAATCAGAGACAGCAAAAAAACAGAAAACGTAGCTTGACAACTTGAAAAGGTACCACCAGTAACAATGAACTGTACTGGGCTACATGTACCATTGGATTGACTTACTGTAAGGCAATCCACAGATCTTTTATTGATCTTTCAACCACACTGAAGCCGTTGTACTAAATAAATAGGTATGACTGACTTTCAAATCTCTCATACAACATTTACTGAAAAATACTGCATTTCTTTAAATTCGAGAACCTTTGTCCTCTTTTTTTTTTACAAGAACATAAGCTCATGTTTTGGTGCTCGATGAGCATTAATTATGTGGCTATAACAACATAGTGCTAAATAAGGTATCACCCGCACTGCATGTTCATAATCATATGGCTCACTTATGCTGAAAACCATGAAGATATGAGTCCTATGCAGAAAATCAATCAAATCTGCTACTCTTCATACCTCATGCATATTTCAAAGAGTGACTTTATTCACATGCATGTGCATCCACACACACATATATATATTTGCAAATGAAGCAAGAATTCAAAGACTGAACAAACACTGTAGTATTTTCAGATACAACTAATTAGTTTACCCTTTTTTCTTGGGCTTCCCCTTATTTTGGAAAGCTGGGATGAAGCCTTCCAAGTTATGTGTTATTACTTGCCGTATTCTATAAAGGGGAAGACCATTACTGCATGTGGGGAAATGATATTCTTCACAAAAGCTCCCCTACAAAAATTGAAATTCTTAATTTACACTCAAAAAGGCATTGGTGCTGTGTTAGGATTTTCTTTCCAGTAAGCATGTGTTTTACAATCATTATTGTAGGAAAAAGCATACCTCCCTCTATTGGCCTGAAGCACGATCTTCATATTATGCAATGTGTGCCTCAGTAAACATCTGCAAAAACTTTATATTTAAAATAATTCTAAAATGGTATGAGTATTGTAATTGTGCTCCGTTCTAAAGAAAACGACTTCGCATAAGTATCACTTTTTGACAGAAATGCTATTTAGAAGGCAGGTCTCTGTCAAATGCCAAAATTCTATGCACACTTATTGGAGCAGAAACGTTAATTTGTTTTGCTGATGGACTTAGAATGAAGATTAGGCTTAGCACAGATGTCAGTTTCCAAGGGTTGCAAAATCTTTGGAACTGAACTGGCCAAATACAATACTACGAAGATTTCCAAGTGAGTGGTCATCACCTCTGAATACCCTCCACAAGACTGCGGGGTTTAATACCTTCTCTCTTACAAGCTGCTCACATCCTTTCTCCTTTGTGTTTCACCAGATTATGCAAACAGCGAATGTAGCATATTTTAGCAGCATGTATGTACATCATAAAAAATAAATAAGCCATTCATCTCTATTCAAAAATGTCTTTTAACTAAATTTCAATATTCATCTGACACTGGATTTCCAGAAATACTTTGAATCACAGTGCATATTCCCTTTCCTATATGTTCACGTACACATTTACTTTCGGGGCAAAAGATGTTAAATTGCATAAACAAGTATTAGCAAAACTTCTGATGCCAAGAGCTGTCCACAGTGCTGAAGGTGAAAGCCTGTACTGTGTACAGACCTGGTGATTTTTCTTTCTTTCTATAGAAATTGAGCTTTAAAAATATATAGTGAAACTCTTCCCTACGCCCTCAATGGAAAATAGTGAAGTCAGGCTGCCTACTGATGTAGATTTATATGCTATCTAAAAGCTTTTATACCAGAACTAAAAATAGCCACTGCCAAGGCTTAGAAAAACAACACTATACAAGTGTTTGAACTTTCTATCACTAAGATATCTGGGGAGTATGATACTGGAAAGCCTAAGGAAATTATTTGTACTGGAAGGTTTCCTGTGATACTTTTTGGAACTAAAATGAACCCTTATTTTAATCCTTAGCAAGAGAGACAGAGAGAGAACACATTTGTTAAGCTAATATTCCTGGTTACGATGTAATGCTATTTCCTTCAGGACTAAAATATTTATTGCAACATAATTAGAGAAAAATGTTCCTGTCTGTTGTTTCTCCTAACTTGTGTTGATTACACTTCTTTTCAGAATACATTTAAATAGTCACAGGTAACTTAGACAAATTATAACGCAGAACTACATCATCCACAGAAGTGAATGAGCTCAAATCACTGCATACATGATTTCCCCACAACTATCCACCCCAAAATAGCTAGTTGCTGCTGATTTTGTGGGCACTGACTCTTGCTGTCCTAATTTTCTATCATCTGGTCATGAGAGAGCAGGTGGATATTTCACAAGGGGAAACTAAAGGATGTAAAGGATGTAATGAGGTCATTGTGGTCAGAAAGAAAGAAAAGCCCAGACTTCATTTGAAGATTTGCAATGTACCAATAATTTCACAAGAATACCCTGCTGTCTACAGTAGCCAGATTTAAAGGAGTACCACTGTACTACTATCACTATTTAATTAGGCTTTTAAGATACAACAACAATAATGGCAATTACTGGTAAAACAAATCATCATCAGTTACTGACACCCACTTTACAAAGGTAGTGAATTTAGAAGTAATCACATAACTGTAATAAAAGGTTAATTTTTATTGCATTTACCAGCACCTACATAAATATATCACGGGGGGGGGGGGGGATTCACCAGCATAAAGTATTTGTAAGGTTATAACTCGCCAAACTCTTTACTTGGGTTCAAATGCTCAAGAATAAATTATTTGAACACTGATGTTCAGAACTTTGTCACTTAACTGGTTGTAGGCAATGCTGATTTTATAACATACACCACCCAATCATTTGAATGTTTACTCAGAACTAAGTTGCATTGTGTTCAGTGAGATTTGCTCTAGGGAAGCAGGAAAAAAACTTGCACAGCCCTATATTGATTTGAATTGATTTATTTGCATATACTTACTTGCAAATAAAGATTGATCTTTTTACAAAAGTGCTACAAATCAAATATCTGTTTAAAGAAATGTAAACTATATTCCTGTTATCCATTTTAAATGCTTAGTACAATTATATTCTTCTTTTTTTATGACAAGCAGTAAGCTTCTTCAGGCTTCACATGACTCCTGAGGGGATATTTTATTTGCATTACTGAAAATGATGTACTATTATTGTGATTTGAAACATATTAGCTCAGATTTACTGGGGAAGATGTGCATGAAAAAATATTGGTAAATAAGTTATGGTGGGTTCCAAAAGGGGGAAAATGAGATTTCTTTTTTAAAAAATAGTAATAATACTGTCTCACTTTCACACAAGCAATCCTATGGTTTGTGCTAAGAAGTATGAACCTAAAGCTGGGAGGAAGGTTTGATAAGACTGTGATCCTACTCAAGCCTACCTGAGAGTAAGTCCCATTGCACTTCAGTGGGACATACTTCTGAATAGATATGTACATATGTACATTGTTAATGCATTTTTTTAAAATGTAAATTTTCTTTCTACTAGAGCTACAGTACAAGTTAAGAGAAACATATCCTGTGACCTTGAGCCATACAACACACTACCTGAGAAAGAACCTTCAGGATCTATGGTTTGGTTTGAAAATGCTCAAAAACACTTCACAATTACGATTGCCTATTACATGCTGGTATTTTTCTCCATCAATTAAAGAAAAAGCCTTGGTCCTTGAAAGATATTAGCTATTGCTTTTATAAGAAGTTCTCTGTGATAATTGAACAGCATTCTATAGGAATACATTGTACCCTTCACACAGGACAGTATTACTACACTGAGATAGTTTTCATCCCATGCATACTTCCTTGGGTGTAAGGAATACTGAAATAAGTGAATCTCCCAAGTAAGCACATACAACATCAGGGTGCACATAGGGGAAACCATACACCATTACTTGTGAAGCACACAATTGTATTTGTGATACACAAATACAAGTAATTCAGTCAGGAAGACACATTTCGTAAGCAACAGAAGACACTTTTTCCAATTCAGAGACAATGTCCTTAGAGGAAAAAACATATCTAAATCTTGAAAGGGACTGATCTTCCAAACTACTTTTACTTAAAGAAAAAGCTAATCATCGGCCCTTTAAACAAAACTGTGCTTTGCTGATTTAAAAAAAGAATATCATTTTGGTTCATTACTGGAGTTTTGCAAACCTTGTGACAAGGATGAATTGAATTTAAACCTGTTATAACCTTTTATCCCCACCCGCAACAAGTCTATCTTTGTATAATAGACATCTAGCACAGCAGCACCAAGGTTTGATATTTGGAGGTGACTGAAGAGTCCACAATTAGTCATATGATCCTGTATGGATTAGCATAACATGCAGTTGTTGTAGAAGAATGGGCAGGCATTAAAGCTCTTCATTTTGCATTAATAAATTGCCATTGAGGGCTAGAAAAGCACATCTAGTACATGCAGACTAGGGTACTCAGATATTGGAAGTGACAATATAGCTAGTAGCTCCTAAGACATTGCACTGTTAACTCTTTAGTAAGAATGCATCAATGCAATCTGCTTAGTTTCACAGAAACGTCCTTGAAACACAGGTAGCAACAAGCCTCAGATCATAAGTGGAACGTACCTGAATTTCCCTTGCGTGGTATACAATAATCAGACCAAGCAGAATGATTGTAGAGAGGCTAATAAGGCATTTTAGGGCTAATGAATACAGCGACTCCTGCAAGAGAAAAATAGATGCTTTTTACACTGATCTTTGTGTCCTTCATCTTGAAGATCTCAGAGGGGAATACAGGCTATGTTTTGTAAGAAAGACTTTGCTCTTAAAAAACAACACCACCTTTAAAAGTATAGATCTTTACATTAAAAAGCAACAACACAGAACAAGATACAACTAATGAGCTAAGTGTAAACTCACTATTCTAGCAGAGCAACCCAGTACAATACTGGGAAGAGATAAACTCCTTTAAAGGCCTAGCAAAGCAACTGGGAGTGGAAAAAGTCACCCCAAAAAAACGTTACATGCAGGTCTAACTACACTGGGCAAGCCTTTCTGGAATTAAAGCTATCTAAAAGGCAGTAATCTTGTAAGGGATGCTAAAACCATTGATGCAAGGCATTTAAACAGCTGGCTTTTCCAGTTATTATCTTATCAAGGCATTATCCGATTGTCTGTCCCCCGTCAGCTTTGCAGTGTGGTAACAAAGAGGCAGGGTTTTAACACACAGCTGTCGCTGCTCAGTTCAGGAGATACAAGCAGCAAGTGCCTGCATACCAGATGCGGGGCATCTTAGTGTAGAAAGCGTCCACACAGCATTCATTCAGAATGTAGGGATGAAGAATGATTATGGGGAAAATCTTACTAGGCTAACATGGATTGGCTGTGCAAGTTAGCAAGTTCCTCTGTTACTCCTTGCATAGTATGGTGTGCAATGTAGCAGATGCACGATACACATTCGTTCTACAGCAAAGCATGCATGGATGGGCATTTTAAACATCTGCAGGAAAAGCAAGCAAACTCCAAGCCACCCTGCAAGGTTCCCCAAAATAGCGGCAAACGAAGGCTATTTTCCAGTGTAAGTAGCTATGGGAAATATCTACAGCTCTCTGGCTGGAACAGTCCCACAGATTTCCTAGGTAGACTGTGGCCGTAGCAATAGGAATCTCTGGATATGCAGTCTGTAGGATTAACTTCCAAGTAACAGAGTTTACAGGACTGGAGCACTTGGCTGCATTCCTAAAGGCACTTCCTTGGAAGTTAATGCCATTACAGTAATTGGCACTTTCTCAGTAAGTGGATGTATTCAGGATGGGGGTTTCAAAGTGGTTATCTGCCCCGTTGGAGGAAGTAAGCAATATTGAAATTAGTGGCTAAGTAAGCAGGTGGGACATTAGAAAACCACATTACTTGTGAAGCACAACTGCATTTGGGTGTGACCTACACAAAAACAGTTCGGTTTTAACACACAGCTGTAGTAGCTCAGTTTTAACATACACAAAAACAGTTCAGCCGGGAAGCCACATTTCCTGAGCAACAGAGCGCACTTTTCCCAATTCAGAGACAATGTCCTTATGGGGGCGGGGAGAGGATATGACAATAGGAACTGCTACAAAGAGGGAGAAAGATGTGGAAAGGAGAGGGAAAATTATAAAGTGGGAAAGGGAAGAAGGAGAGGAAAGGAATGGATGGAGGGGGACAAGAAAGGAAACATGGAGGGGAAAGAAAGAAAGAAAGAGAGAGAGAGAGAGAGAGAGAGAGAGAGAGAGAGAGAGAGAGAAAGGAAGGAAGGAAGGGAGGGAGGGAGAGAGGAACAGAGAAGAAGAGAGGACACACAGCGAGGCCAGGGATGCGAGGCGGGCGCTGCGAGGGGCAGCAGGTACCTTGGTGTAGGCGCCCCACGACAGCTCGGTCTCGATGACCATGACCACGATGCCGAACATGCCGAAGATGAGCGCGTAGTCGCTGAGGCGCTTGCGCTTCTCGAAGAGCGCGCGCCGGTGTCCCAACTTGTAGCCGATGTTCTGGTTCTTCTTCTTGCTCGACTTGCTGCCGCCGCCGCCGCTGTTGGTCTGGCTGCCTCCTCCTCCTCCGCCGCCGCCGCCGCCCGAGGATCCGTAGAGCGCCAAGTTGTTGGAGTTGTTGTGCTCGGGCTTGGACACCACGATCTCCGGGCCGGCGCCGCTGGCCGAGGAGGCGGCGGCGGCGGCAGCAGCGGCCGCCGAAGCGCTGGGACTGGCGTGCGAGGGAGGCGGCGGCGGCGGCGGCGGGTGAGGCTGCAGCGGCTGCGACTCGGAGTCGAGCTCGTGCAGGTTCCTGCGGGACGAGCTGAGGTTGCTGAGAGGACGCATGACGCCGCCGTTGTATCTGCAGCTGCTCATGGCTATTTCCGTGAAGGGGTTGCTTTCCCGCCGCTGCTGCTGGGACGCTGCGGGCTGGCTGTGGCTGCCTGCGCTGCCGACGCTGCTGCTGGGGCTTCCCGCCTGCTGCTGCTGCTGCGGCTGCGGCTGGACGCTATGGCACGGCTGGTAGTAGTGGGAGTGGTGGTGGTGGTGGTGGGGCTGGGGCTGGGGCTGGGCGTAGTGGTGGGGCTGCCTGGGCGCACTGGCATGGCTGGAAGGGGTCAGCTCGCTCACGTTGAGCTGGCTGCCCGGGCGCGACGAGGCTGCGGAGCACGAGAGCGGCGTCGACGAGCGCGCCCGGAAGGCGCCCGCCGCCGAAAGGGGCGACGAAGTGCGGAGCAGCAGCGGCAGGTTATCTCCCGCGCCCGACGCAGCGCCGTAGTGAGCAGCGCAGCAGGTCTTGCACTGGAGGCACGGGCTGCGCTGCTGCTGCTGCTGCTTGTCTTGAGCGTGGCGCTGCTGCTGCTGCTGCTGGCAATGCGGGTGTGGGCGCTGCTGCTGCTGCTGCTGCTGCTGCTCTGAGCAGAAGCCCGGCTGGAACTGCAATGGTGTTTCCATCTCCGAGCTGTTAAAGCTGCAGGAGGACCAGGCGGTGGTGCACCCTGCGCAATGCGTTATGGTCGGCAGAGGGGAGTCCTGTTGCCGCCACGACGGGCCCATCGCGGCTCCCGTAGAATCCAGGCGCCGAGTCCGATTGGTCGGGCGCACCAAAACAACGGGCATCACGTCACCTGGAAAAGGCGGGAGGGTTGAGGGGGGGCGAGAGAGAGAGAGAGAGAGAGAGAAAGCGAGCTGCAGCGTGAGGAGGAGAAGAAAAGCGCGCGAGGAGCAGGCGCGGGGGGGGGGGGGAGAGAGAGAATCCCAGGAGCTGCGCGTGCCGCCGCCGCCGCCGCCGCCTCTGCTGCTGGTGGCGCTGCCAGCCACGGGGGCGCGCGCTTCTCCTCTTCCCTCCTCCTCCTCCTTTTCCTCTTCTCCGCCCGCCCGGGGGGGATTCCTCCTCCACCTGCCACCGCCAGACACTCACTGCAGTGGCAGCCCCGGCGGGAGGAGCGGGGGGGGGGCTGTCACCAGCACCACCCGCTGCTGTTGCTGCTGCTGCTGCTGCAAGAATTGCTCAGGCAGGTAAGGGTTATTTCTCTCCCTCCCCCAATCCCCTCCCCTCCTCCAAACTCCCCTTAATCTGGTTTGCAGGGCTTTCCCCCATGAACGAAACCCGCTCTATCGCCCCCCGCCCCGAAAAACAACAACGAGGCTGTGGTCTTGCAGCTCATCCCTTAACACCCCCAGCTCCGAAATAAAATAAAATAAGGCCATTGGTAGCCTTATTGTGTCTGGACGTGCAGCACAGGAGTTCCCTAGGGTGGTTCCGCTCGTGTGGATGTGACGTGCATGTAAGGCACTGGGCGAGGCTTTCCATTTGACTACGGATTCCCTAACGTTTCTAAAATTGCCCCCGACGGGGTCTTCTGTTCGCTGTATCAGGAGACCAGATAGGTTTAATTCGGATCTCATGGGTTTTTTTTGGGGGGGGGATCTAAGCCTTGGGCATGGAGCGCAAACAGGTCTCCCGGGTGATGTAACTGGGGGTTACCTCTAGCGGGGAGAAAGATGCGTGCATTGGGATGGGCGGGTGGGTGGCAATCCTCGAAGTATGTAATTTGAGAGCAGGAAAATGCAACCATGGCAGCAGTGGTAATAATAATAATAACAACCATAATAACACCCGCAATAACAGCAACAACAACAAGATCCCCGTCCTCAAGGCATTCGCTCCGAGTCCCATAGAGATTAGAGCAACACAACAGGAAAATCCCGTGCTCAAAGCCCTTGCTCCGGAGTAGCCCCATTGAAAAGCACAGAACGAGTCCGGAGTGAGAGCTGTGAAGCTTGCGGGGAGGGAGGGGGGAGACTGCGGAGGAAGCTTCCGACGAGGATTCCCGGCTCTGAACAAAGGGAAATCCCGGAATGCCAGTGTGAAAGGCGGTGCTCGCGCTCATTCGCGAGAGGAGGCAGGGAAGCGCTTTCCCATTGAAGGAGACGGAAGCGCGCGGGGGGGGGGGAGAGGGGGAGGGAGGGATTCTTTTAACCCTTTCGGGGCGCCTCCCCCGCACCCCAGGCCTCCTCCGCGCCAGAGGGCAAGAGGGCGGCGGCTGGCGACCTTTCCCATCAGCTGTCGCTTGGTGCTGGTGCTGCTGGCGGTGGGGAGTTGGCTGAGCCGCAGCCGCTTCCAGCGGGGCTGGGCCTTGGCGCGGGGAAGCCCTGGCAGGCGCAGGCGGAGGGAGGGAGGGGAGCCGCCTGCTTGGCTGGGGGCGGGGGTTTCCCCCGACCTCGCGAGCGCCTCGCTTGCTCGCGCACATTTACGCTTCTTCCGAAACATGCCGAGCGGCGTCCTGCTGCTGCCTCCCGTCGCTGGCTTCGGGGGGGGGGGGTGTCGGAGGGTCCGCCCCTGCGAGGGAGAGAGAGAGAGAGAGAGAGAGAGGAGCAACTCGGAGCCGCTGGGAGCTGTCCAGCCCGGGCCAATCCCTCTCCGTGCGGGCTTTCCTTTCTGGAGCCTCCAGCAGCGGGGTTTTCTGCAAGACAGAAACACACAGCAGTAATCCAGCCAGGCTGGTTGCTTAGCGCCTTTCTCCGCTCCGTCTTTTCTGCTTCTGAAAGCCCCACGGGCGGGAGGCTGTTCCTAAAACAATCCCATATAGAACTAGCCATATAGCCAAACCCATATAGCACGCAGAGAGAGGATACCGTAGAAATATAGGTGTACAAATCTACCGCTCATGCCAAGCCTTCCTTTATTTTAAAGCAGCACAGTCCAGTTGCAGATGCTTCCCAACTTCCCTCTCTCAGACCTTTTCCTAGCCCAGGATCGAAAGCCAGCTGAAAAACCGCACTGTAAATCCTGCAGCGCAAAACCTCTTTGTGCAGAGAGAGGCGTGTTGTGACCACAGTTAGGCAACGAAAAGGACTAATTTTGAACGATCCAGATGTTTGCATTTTATATTTGCATAGCTTGTGGCGATCTTCTTTAAATAATTTTGTTGTTGTCAGCCTTTGGCCCTGAATTGAACTAGAAAACTGAAATAAATAAATTAAACAGCCTGTACTGAATCTGAAGATATTTGTGCAGATAAAGCGTGTAGTTCGCTCCTGTTCACCAGGAGCTCTTTAGTCTAGCAAGCCAAAAGAAAGGCATTCACTTTTAAATTGTCGGATATTTTTGCCTCAGTTCCATTGTGTACACCAGTTCTGTAACGATTAGAGACAACCGTGGTGTATATACCATTCAGTGTTTCCATGATCATCTGCAGTGCACGATTAAAACCTTATATAGCCTGCAATTGCTTGTATTGCTTACCCCTTCGCCTGGATAAAATGAGATTGCACAAGGATTTGTGGTACAATAGGAGCACACTCCAATGATAATAAGGGGATGTGTGGGTAAGACTTACAGGGAAGGGAGTTAAGACCAATTCACAAAATGTTCCTGCATTTCTCTGAATCTGAGCCAATATGGTTCCAAGCAGCCATGTAGTCGGACAACCCAGGCTGTGAACATCTAGTCCTTGGAATTTAATGCAAACTAAATATGGGAGACCAAGATTCAATATAAGTTCAAGGTTCTTAATAAGTACAGGTTTCTTTCATGAGTGAATACTTGTTGACGGTACTGTCTGTCTCTGCTTTTTGGTGCTTCTCACATGATATGCTGATTAATGTGAAGTGAAAATGCCACAAGAACAGGGTCCAGGGACCCATTTATCAATTATTTTTAAAATAGTAAAGATGAAAATATTTGGTGAGGTTGTTGTGTGGACAAATTGTTCAAGGTTTAGTCCCTTTTCATTCATTTTTCCAGAAACATATCTTTAGAAAGATTAAACATTCTGGCCTTTGTGTGTGTGTGTTTTAAAACTATTAATGTTTTATTGGGAACTTAAACTTGAGAGACAGAAAAACCATCCATCAATAGCAGTTTTGTAGCTTCTTTTAGAAAAACCTACCTTGTGACTTTTACCAAACGTTTAAGAAGATTCATGTGGCAGGGACACTCCTTAGGGGTCAGCAAAAGCCAAACAGTGAAACAGGATCACTATCATTAAGTAATTGAATTTCTGACTTGGATCCAGTTTCCTGAAATTCTATTCTGCAGCAACCCTAAAGTTGATCACCTGCTACCATTTTGTCTTTTTTCCAGTGCCTTCAAGTAAATAATTGATTTTAACACATCCCAAAGAGAATACAATGGGTGTGCCGAACAAATTCTCTTTTGTTTCTTTTTATTTACAGAAAGGAAACCAAAAATTGGTTCATGTACAACAGCTATGCTGTTCTGAGTACCATTATTAAACCAGCAATCATATTTTCATTATAGAACCTTGCTTTGAATTTTTTAAAAAAAAGTAAAATGTACAGGAATACCTTACTTAGACAGAAGCATCTGCAAATCCCAGTTAATCCAGAAAAATAAATATATGTGGAAGCCATGTTTTGGTAAACTAAATTCTTCTCTGAGAATTTATGACATGGTCAGTTGTATCCTGATCAGTATTTAGGCTTCGTTGAGAATAAGCCAAGCTATTTTTCTCATCCAGATTTTGTACTGTTGAAAGCAGTGTCACTGTAGATTATAAATAACATGTTGCAACATGTTACAAGATTATTGTAATAGCATGAAAATCAGGGTTATTATACTTATCCTTAGAACATTTAAACAGATTTTTATGATCTGGGATATTGTAGTGATTTACAGAAGAAATCACAGTCTGCTAGGTTAATAATCTGGGTTTGCTAGGTTAATAATCTGAAGGATGCTTATGTTGTGTTTGAATATATCTTTCTTATGTTAACAATCTACTAAGGCTACACTCAAATGCACACTTTCTTATAGGTGATTCCACTGAACTCTGTGAGACATATTTCCAAGTAAATGTTCATATGCTGCATTATTGCATGTTAAATGTTATGTGTAGACAATTATAATAATTTAGGTTTATTTGATTAGGTCAATCACCTTGTACACTTAGTTTTAGTGGAAGGGATTTTATTTACTTTACTTTAAAATAGCACTTTTTAATAAAAATAATAATCCTATACCCATCAAAACAAAATAATTAAAAAGTCCTTGTTTTGACTGCATTCTGAAGTGATCTGTATCTCATAGTAGTTCACAAAGTCCAAGCTGAGAATATGCTTGAAAACCTGAAATGCACAATGTATAGTTCTACATTGAAAGAGCAATTTGTAACATTGACAACAGGATCAATGCTATAGGACACAACTCATGAAAGGATCAATACACTCTTGATTTTGTTATGTTCTACTATATGCTTCCATTTTATATTTGATGTTGCGCTAAGTTCCCTGTTTTACATTTTAATCATTTTTAGATGTTGGATGTTTTATTCCAACTTGGATGTGTAACTGAGTGTTCTTACTGATTGGATTTTTTAGCAGATGCAGTGATCCTATATTTGCATCTATTCTATTCCTTATTAATTAATTTAGCTTCGAAAGGCAAACAAATTGAATTGCATTCTGTTGTACATATAAAACTTGATGGGTTTCCCAAGCAAGTCTCAAATGCAGCCGCAACTACGCCCCATGTGTGCTGTATTAGCATTGAATGCATTCAAATTTGAATAAATTATTTTTGTTTCTAGCTTCTGGAATATCTTATTACTGAAGTCCCATTGAACTCCATAGAGCTTACTTCTGAGTAGGCATACATAGGATTGTTCTATAAGCCAACGGACAGTGAATGAATTGTAACAACATTTAACACAAGAAATCATTCCAATCCCAACAGCATTAATAGAAATCTCCAATCAAAGTATTTAAGTGGTTTCATTTCTATAGTTCTTGGTTCAGCTCCAGAGAGCCTTGGCAGGGGGTTGGACTCGATGGCCCT
Organism: Podarcis erhardii; assembly: GCF_964252035.2. Taxonomy (NCBI): domain Eukaryota; kingdom Metazoa; phylum Chordata; class Lepidosauria; order Squamata; family Lacertidae; genus Podarcis; species Podarcis erhardii. The sequence goes on from NC_138501.1 coordinate 19,313,310, forward strand.
TGTGGTCTCTTCCAACTCTATGATTCTATGATTCTATAAAATAGTATATTGTGAGCTATGCATCTGAAACGGCACCTTCCATCTTGCACATGCATGCGCAAAGACACACATGCACTCCATGTGATAATCCACTGTTAAAGTGGAAGAGAAATTCCAAATTCATTTGTGCTATTGTGCACTGGTTTACCATCCAAAGGAGGAAAGTGGGTAATTAATAAAAATAGTATCCAGTCATCATCTTGAAGGGCAGTGGTTCCTAATTAGCTAAGTACTGTGGATGCTCTGTTTTTCAAAAGCCAAGCCTTGAACCCGCTGCTTTTGAAGATTTTGATGTCTCTATAGTAGTTTTAGTTATGTGAATGGTTGCACAGACCCGCTAGAGTTTGTGGACCACCAATTGGGAACCACTGTTCTAGGGTACTTTTTTATTCATTTTAAGAGGATGGTGATTCTTTTCTTTGTTTGAAAGATATTAAAAGCATATACCACATATCTGTGGCATAAGATGCAGAATCATAAAGCATAATTGCAAAGTTTTTCTGAAGATGAAATGGCTGATACTTGCCAATGTTCTTATCCCAACTGCAGTCACCGAGTCTCCTTTTTCATTCTTTTTAAAGCAGGGAGAATGTTACATGCATGCAGTGTCTATTTTGGCTCCATAGGAGACAATCCTCCAAGAGTGTAGCCTGTAACCTGCTGTTTACAGGCTTGGAATATATGTCTCCTAATATATATATACACACAGAGCAACTAGCTGCTCCAAAATTCCCGCTTTTCAAAAAACAACAACAAAAAAGTCTTTCTAATATTTCTAAACTAATAACCGTGGACTCTAGACAAATTAAGAAAAATCATTTTGAAGGTAAAAACCGGGGCCCTAATGAAAGTCTGGCATACCAGTCAGTGCATCCTCTGCGAATAATACCACTAATAATACTATTATTTGCTACAGTAGCAAACATAAGACAATTTTACTTTCTAGTTCATATCTGTCTAGTATACATTCCCAGTACAGTAAATATCCAGTGGCAGCCACATGCATAAAACAAAGCTGCCTCCTTGAATGACATGGGTGAGATCAACTTATGAACTGTGACTGAACATATCTTCCAATGTGATCAGCTGCTTTCTAACCTTTCAGCCCTTATCATAAGAGGAAACTTGTACAGCACCTTTCAACAGTGTGCCTGGAAATGAAAATCTATAACTTTATTTCAGACAAAGAGCAATTGATTCAATAGAGGCCTTGGCCTTCTGGGTCATTAATAGACTGTAATTTTCAGCTAGTCAATATATTTTTGGTTTTGCAGTTACACGGCCAAGCAAAGGTGTTTTTTCTCTCTCTATGCAAAGGGAGCAAGGGCACCCCCATGCACAAACTCAGAATGTGTCTAGTCTTTCTATTTCTAAAAGTTTAAGGTACACACTCAGCATATACAGGATTGGGCACAAAACTAGATTGTGTCTAATAGGATGACATCCCCTTGCTGAACCTGAAAAGGTTTGGGAGACCATATGGGAATCCAGTATATGCTGCCTTGAGTTTCATGATGGAAGAAATGTGGATATAAGTAGGGGTGGGCTATTTCTTTCTATTTCTCATTTTTCCCTTCTGAAATTCAGTGTGTTCCAGCTTTGCATCAGTTTGTGATTATTTTTTTCGAAAAAAGGATCTGCTTGAAAATTCATATGCAGTTTCGTGCAAATTTATCCCAATATATGCATTTTTTTTTTTTTTTGCAAGCAATCTACACTACCGTAATGCATCTTTGGATGCTATTTTCATGAATACATGTGTTTTTCTCTCTCCTAGTAAACATTTTTGTGTCTTTTTTGTTGAAGAAGTGCATTGCAAAATTTTAAGAAATGCAAGATTCGAAGGGAAGTTGTGTTTCAGTTCATGTATTGCTTGGGGCATTGTGTGAATTTGGTAGGCTTTGGTAGGCACCAAACCAAATTTCTCCCACACCCCAGACATAAGTGTCCTAAATAAATAAATTATATTGGACCAACTAGTCATCTGGAAGCAGTCCTGCATGTATTCTTTTTCAGGTTGAGGTGTCTAGAGCAAAAGGAAATTCATGTGGCACTGTTAGGCTAATATTAACGTATCATCTCCTGCTTTTTGGAGCAAAGAAACAAGGGGCTGCGAGTGACCCCATATTAGTAATAATATAGCTAGGTATTGTTGAGTTGGGCTGGGAAAATATTTCAAGTTCCCAGAGCAAGCCCTGAGCAGAATTGAGAAAAAATGTATATAAATTCTTAGATGCCATCACCATATTTCAGAAGCTGCAGCAACGAGGTCACTGGCATATTTCCATTCCTGGCTGAAAGGATTAAATTACAAAAGGTCCTCTAAAGGTAATGCAGTAAATAAGAAATAAGATACTGCTTTGGAAACTATACCAACTGAGATTACAGCATGCTTGCATTTCCAGAGCCATTTGGTTTTCAGAGAATCACGGCGAAATATATTAGCCACTGTGTAACAAACTTAAGTATAATCTGGGACTTGAAATAAAAGCATTTCCTAGTGGTCAGCACACTTGGTGTTGAGCCCCATTAGTACAAAGTTTGATCTCTCAAATATGTGGAGACTGCCAATGGCGCTCTTATACCTTGCAGAATATCTTCCTATTCTGAGGTTGTACTGGCACTGAAAAACAGGGGAAAACAGACTTCTCAACTTTGTGTGTGGTGGAAAATTTTGAAGTAATAATGAGGGCCCTCATATTCACTTCCTAGCAGAGTAAAAATGCACACAGCTGTGTGGATCCCTATATACATGTACAGGGTCAGTCTTTTAAAAGAGGCCCCGTGAAACATGTGTTTTCTGTATCCACGGGGCCTCATTTAAAGGACTCACCCTGTATACATGGACCCTCCAAAGAGCAGCATAATACCCAATTTATTAGAATCAGCTGGCAGTCCTTAGGAAATATTTATATATATATATAGAATGTATTCAACTTGAAAAACACCCTGAGCTTCAAGAAAAGTTATTCAGCCAAACGAAATTGTTAGATCAGAAATGCAAACCCTCTTGCAATGAAACGTTACCATGTAAACTGCTAGCAATGAGCAGGAGCCCCATGAAAGGAAAGTAATTTCCAGTCTCTGCTTGATTGTTTTTTTTCCTCATCCATTGGCTTCCTCCATGCTAAACTGTTGGAAACATCTGTAAAACCTGAAAGCTTCACGATCACCTCAATCCTTTGTGGAGCCATGGAGAGTCTGTCAGTAGCACAGGCACTCTGGCAAAAAGGCCTGGAGCTGAATTCTCTAGTCTTCGCCCTTCACTTCACCACTGCTTATTATCATGGGTCGTATTCAGCGTGCTGCTAAGGACATAGTTCCATTGGTGCAAGTGCTTCTGCTTGCCCAACAGAGCAGTCTTCCCCCTCCCTTCTCCATGCATTGTTCTGGGGGTTTCTCCTGACCCTCCAGAGCAGATTTGAGAAGGGCATGTGGAGAGGAGGGGAGGCCTGTTGCGCTAGCAGGAATCCTTGCACTGACTTTCCTTTGCACAACAAGTCATTCTGTATAAAAAGCCTGCACTATTCAATCTAGTTACTTGACACCAGTTCCAGTGACATCAGTAAAGGTAAAGGTAAAAGGACCCCTGAGCATTAGGTCCAGTCGTGACCGACTCTGGGGTTGCGGTGCTCATCTCGTTTTATTGGCTGAGGGAGCCGGCGTACAGTTTCCGGGTCATGTGGCCAGCATGACTAAGCCGCTTCTGGTGAACCAGAGCAGCGCACGGAAACGCCGTTTACCTTCCCACCTATTTATCTACTTGATGTGTTTTCGAACTGCTAGGTTAACAGGAGCAGGGACCGCGCAACGGGAGCTCACCCTGTTGCGGGGGATTCGAACCACCAACCTTCTGATCGGCAAGTCCTAGGCTCTGTGGTTTAACCCACAGCACAGCTCAAGACTCAGTGGACTTACTATGTTTAAGCTGTTTAAAGGGCTTGAAAGTTTGGCTAGTGTACATGCGATTACATTTTTAGTCTTCAACTGCTGCACTAAATTTGTGGTTTTATATCAGGTGCATATGCATCTGCCTTGGCAAGTACAAGCATCCACAAACCCCAATGAACCTGAAACTTTCATCGATACAACACTGCTATATGTATGTGGTTTGGCATGTTTTTATTCAAGGAGAAATAAGTTGTGCAGCTGCATTTGATGAGGGAAACCCCCATACTGAGGCTAAACCCATTGAAATCTGCAGAATTAAGTTCATTAATTACAATCGGTCTACTCAGGATCACCCAGTCTATTTACTTTTTATTTCAGTCTTGCCTCTTTCTCTCTTTTTCCTGCTTTTGATTCAGACTTTCTCCTTTCTTTCGTAGTAGTGATATGGGAACTAGGTATATACTCTCTTCCTGTATGGTTAAAAAGAAGGGAAATCTTTGGGGATGGGGACTGCTGCATGAAATTTCCATGAAATATACTGTCCTCACAGTGCAAAGTAGAATTATTTAGAAAGTGGTATCCAAACAATATTGTTGCTTTGTCCTTGTAATTGTTTTTTTTAAAAAATTATTATACCATATTAAAGATCAAATATTTAAATATATGTTCAGCCCTCATTTAGAAATAGGCATCTGGAGCTAAGTAATGGGTTATTAGGCAAGATAGTGAACTTGCTTGAATGCACGTCTCTTTTCAGTTTCCCTGTGTATGTTAACTTAATAAAAAATAGTTGGTCTACATTATCCTAAACATTCCTAGATCGACAGATTTTAGGGGGGTGGGAATCAGGGTTCAGCTGCTGTGATAAACAAACTTTTAGACATATTTCCCCCTTTAAATGCAATGTATGAAACCACCAGCTTTTTGTTTTAGATGTAAAGATTGCTTCAAATCCTTTCTGCATTATATCTAAGGTTTTGGATTGCATAAGATTGCAGGTAGAACAGAGTATTCAAGTTGTTATACTCTATTTATATACCAAAAGGCAACTTCAGCACAAGGCAGTGTTGCCATTAAATAATGAATTGATATATTCCATCTCATCCTGTCTCTTGGTTGTCAGTTCTCCATAAAATTATTTGGAAGAACAAAGCCTGCAGTGTTCTGTATAGGTATCAGGCCTGTCAACTTCAAGAGATGCAGCTGTTACATGATTGCCAGTTTAGAAGTATTTTCCAGCATTTGCTTGGGCTCATTACTAATTCAATGGAGTCACTTTAGCTCTGGCAAGTTCTCGGTTCCATGGTTCAAGAAGAAAATAGTTTCTGAATAATAGGTGGCACCATACCAACTTCCAAATTTAAAAAGGTTAGGTTTTAGTGCTTGAAATATAAATATAAAGGTTCACTGTAGGCTTAATGGAACATTTTCTATAGCCCATATTTAAAAGGTTCAGCTAAATTTATCCATAGGAAGGGGGGGAAATGCCTACGTGATCCTCTCTCTTGCCTACCCGAAAATGGTTTTTAAAGCTTCTAGGAAAAAATGCCTTTTATACAAAGGAAAGGAATTCATATAATCAAAAAGGAAAAACAGTGGTGTTCTTCCTTAATCCCAGTTGCCTGTGCTTGTTAAAGGTAGTGATTTAATCCCACCCTCTTTATTAATTTTATAAGTTGAGATTTATTTATCGAAATGTGCAGCACGGGAATGCTTTTTAACCACAATGCACTTATTCAAAAAGCTCACCACATAATATATTTCATCTCTATAGCTTACTATTTAATCAATGCTATCATAAATTCCAGTGGAAAGGGAAACACCATATGAAGAGACATGTTTCTCAGTATAATACGAACATGACAGTAATTTATTGAAGCGCTAAGCTATCAGTACAGTGCAATACTAAGGACATGCAGGTGTTATGTCATCGGATGCTGAAATATCGCACATCCTTTTTTATGCATTTGTTGCATCTATGAATAAATATTTACATATGGATGCATTTCCTTTCACTAGTTTTTAAATGTTTGCATGGATTTTATTTTGATATAGAAGAAAGCATGCCTATGGGATTCAATTCAGTAAGTGATCATTAGTAAGATAAATAAGGCTAAATATTCCCATTTTTATTTATGCATTTGTGGATAAGTTTAGAATAGGAGCAGTAATATATATATTCAAATACGCCTTGTTTAAATTTGTTCTTGTTTAAATTTGTTTCCCATGTTAACTGTATCAGGATGCAACCGTTCCTGTTGCTTCGCTTCAATGTGTTGAGTTTGTCCAAATATTAAGCTGTCTTTACAGAGGCTAGCTTTTTTATTGATTTATAATTGGCCAATATAAACAACTCCTTTATTAATCTGAAAACTTGTGTTTTCAGATCATTAGCTGCCATATAACATAAATTATTGATTTGTATAAAACTAATTTAAAACATTTTTCCTACTGTTTCCCCTAAATAGCCTTCCAGGCAGGTTTCAGCACAAATTAAAACAATATAAAACAACAACAATAAATAATTCACAACCAAACAAACCAAAATCTGATTAAATAATAGCAAATACAGCGTGTGATAAAAACAATTTTTTCCACAATTGATACTCGTTCTTTAAGAAGCTCAGGCAAATAGGAAATAATTCACATATTTAAAAGATGGCAGTGTGCTGGGGAGGAAATTCCAGGGCTGGGGAGGTGGTCACCACAGAAAATGTTATTTCTTGAGTTGCTTCACTTTTTAAGGCAAACGTATGCAGAGAAGGATACTAAATGAATACTTTTAAATCATATCCAATGCACATTCAAAGCACATGCCCACCAAAAAAACTCTATATAGTTGGTACTAGCTGATTTTTACTGTAGCAACAAAGTCCTGAACTTCCCACAACGAGGCAGCCTTGGCATGGATGCTGAAGGATATAATCCATGGGTAGGCACACTAAGGCCTGGGGGCCAGATCCGGCCCAATCGCCTTCTAAATCTGGCCCGCGGATGGTCCAGGAATCAGCGTGTTTTTACATGAGCAGAATGTGTGCTTTTATTTAAAATGGATCTCTGGGTTATTTGTGTGGCCTGCCTGGCGTTTTTACACGAGTAGAATAAAGGTAAAGGTAAAGGTACCCCTGCCCGTTCGGGCCAGTCTTGCCAGACTCTAGGGTTGTGCGCTCATCTCACTCTATAGGCCGGGAGCCAGCGCTGTCCGCAGACACTTCCGGGTCACGTGGCTAGCGTGACAAGCTGCATCTGGCGAGCCAGCACAGCACATGGAACGCCGTTTACCCTCCCGCTGGTAAGCGGTCCCTATTTATCTCCTTGCACCCGGAGGTGCTTTCGAACTGCTAGGTTGGCAGGCGCTGGGACCGAATGATGGGAGCTCACCCCGCCGCGGGGATTCGAACTGCCGACCATGTGATCGGCAAGTCCTAGGCGGTGAGGTTTTACCCACAGCGCCACCCGCGTCCCTTCACGAGTAGAATGTGTGCTTTTATTTAAAACGCATCTCTGATTTATTTGTGGGGCATAGGAATTCATTCATTTTCCCCCCAAAATATAGTCTGGCTCCCCACAAGGTCTGAGGGACAGTGGACCGGCCCCCTGCTGAAAAAGCTTGCTGACCCCTGATACTGTATAACCCTTGGGATCCTTGGTACTTGTCTGAGACTAATTTGGTTATCTTAGGCATCACTGTTATTAGATGCATGCTACTAATATTTGCTACTAATATATTTCTCGGCATGCTACTAATATATTTCTCGGCAAGTGAGAAACAAGAGGTGGACCTGTCCATTTGTTCCCTAATATCAGCCATATTTCTCAAAGCAAATATAAACACTTAGGCAGCTGTGAAGCAACTAACCCTGCCCTGCCCTTTGCACTGGTCAGGGCTGAAGGTGGGGGCGGGGAGGTATTTCAGCTTATTTTTGTGCACCGGCTACAGGCTAGCACATCAGAAAGACCTACATCAGGCCCTTCCTGAGCTGCTGGACTCACTTAGGAGTCAACAGAGGCATGTTCTGTCCAGCTCTGTCCACCCACCTTGGTTCTGCCCTATTTCAGGGCTTTATCCTGGCTAATCCCTGTGGGAACCTATATATGCTTTCAGCGGTGGTAGAGTCTTTGACCTCAGCAGCGGAGATCCACAGAAGGACGTCTGCATTTAATCCCCAATCATTTTTAAAGAGTGATTCTGAAACATGGTACAAAACAAGATGAACCGATTTTTTCCCAAGGTCCCTAAACTTAATGCATACACTTTCTTTAGAAATAACACATAATTGCTACTAGTGCGGTGACACTCGTCAAAAGGAAAACATTTAACAAAAACAGCTTGAAAGGAAGAGCTAATAGAGGTCTGTTTTTGGGTGGGAGGAGAAGATCGATGAAATTTGTTGGAAAAATAAAACAAAAAGTTGAAGAGAAAAGAGACGTCCATATTTCTTTGCATTCTGAGCAAGTTTTAAAACTTTTAATTAATTCAAAGGGGATTAAAACAGATCAGAAACAACCCAGGGGAAGTAAAGCCAACAGCAAGAATAGGTAGAGGCAAGGGTGAGACGTGGAAATCATGGGTGGAGTTTAACCAGCATCTTCACCAGATGGAGCATTCCCAAAAGGACATAGTGAAGCGCTCCCCTATTTAGGCTGCGCTGAGACATAACCCTAAGTTATAATTGGCTTTAGCTTTGGTTCATTGAAGAGACCAAGAGCCCACTTGTATTTTATTAAAGAAACCATAGTTTGTTTGTTTGTTTGTTGCCACAAATGACCTCAGAGTTGTTGACATAAAAATAAATAAAACAATCTCATTACAAATCACAGAACACAATTAAGATAGCAGTAGAACAACAGCCAAAGATTAAAAATATCAGCAATATTGATAATAAAACCACAAAACCAGCGCGATAAAACAAAACAAGGCTCAAAAACACTCAAACCATAGCTACCAAGAGTTAGACAAAAACAAGTAAGTTTCTTTTGAACTCCCAACAAACGAACATCCATGCCTTCAGAAGGAAGGGCACTACTACCATACCAAAGCCATTTGTTTCTTTTCTAGAAGTTGACTTGAACTAAGCCAGGGTAAAAGAACCAACCACAATTGATGCAAGCTGTGGATCAAAAACCATGTACATTGCTTCAAACCGTGTACATTGCTATCCTCAAGCAAATCACCAATTGTTGGCTGGGGAAGTGGTGAGGGGCAAAATCAGGAAAATATGTTGATTTGAGGGACAAAAAGTTGCTTTAAAAAAACCCAAACTACATTGGAAATTAAGCAGTTAAAGGGGGCACAGCAGAAGCAGTTACCGTATTTTTCGCTCTATAAGACGCACCAGACCACAAGACGCACCTAGTTTTTTGAGGAGGAAAACAAGAAAAAAAATATTCTGAATCTCAGAAGCCAGAACAGCAAGAGGGATCGCTGCGCAGTGAAAGCAGCAATCCCTCTTGCTGTTCTGGCTTCTGGGATAGCTACGCAGCCTGAATTCGCTCCATTAGACGCACACAAATTTCCCCTTACTTTTTAGGAGGGAAAAGGTGAGTCTTATAGAGCAAAAAATACGGTATTTTCCTAAGATGCAGGTCATTGTTCCTAAGCCTCCCTGCTTTATGGTACTATTTTACTGTACAGCTTAGCCAGAGACAAAAATAGAGTGTTTTAGTATTAGTAATGTCTTCGCATCATATCTGGGAGGAAAATGTTATTTTATCCAAGTGTACTATTTCACGCAAAGCACAACACCGTTGACTCAGGATGATTTACTGAAGCTTACTTTAGGTTTTTGTATTGCAAGGAAGACTGAAAATTGCCACCTACATCCCATTCCCCTTCTCACAGGAGCATCAATTGCATGTCACTGTCTTTTACTAAATATTAAATTCTTCAACTGGCTCTCTTAAAAAAACATTATTGAACTTTACTCTGTCCTTCGCAGAAATGCTGCATCCTTCTTAAAGAAGTGCCAGCCATTCTCAGTCATAGCTCAATGGTATTCTGCTTTGAAAAACCAAAAGCCTCACATTTTCAGTGGCTGACATCTGCATTTAGAGGAGTGACGGTGCTGATGATGCATACAAAGTCAAGGTTCGCAAAAGGTTTAGGAAACAGAGACCAAGGGGATTGCAGAATCCCAAATATTTCCATTCATAACAGATGTGAAGCTTCATCATTTCTGAACACGCAGTTTGGGGTTTTTCAAACTTTCTCAGTCCTAGGGATAATTCTAAGGCATGCATAAATAAATGTCATACTGCGTGTGTTATTCTGAATGAACAGCATTGGCTGCTTATATGTTACCAAGCCTAAGGGTCGCAGGTGACGCTGTGGTCTAAACCACTGATACTCTTGGACTTGCCAATCGGAAGGTCAGCAGTTCGAATCCCCGCAATCGGTTGCTCTGTCCCAGCTCCTGCCAACCTAGCAGTTTGAAAGCACGCCAGAAGTGCAAGTAGATAAATAGGTGGGAAGGGAAACGGTGTTTCCGTGCGCTCTGGTTTCCGTCATTGTGCTCCGTTGTGCCAGAAGCGATTTAGTCATGCTGGCCACATGACCCAGAAAGCTGTCTGTGGACAAACACCAGCTCCCTAGGCCTGAAAGCGAAATGGGGGCCGCAACACCATAGTCACTTTGACTGGACTTAAGCGTCTGGACTTACCTTTTTAGCTTTTTACAACTTGGGGACTGGAGACCTCAGAGAGTGCTTGCTCCTCTACAGACCTGCCCGCTTGTTAAAATCTTCAAGGGAGGCTCTCTGAACCGTTCTTCTTAGCTGAGGTCCACTGTGTGACAACATAGGGGAACTTCCAGGTGGTGTCACTCTAGCTTTGGAAGTCCGTCCTTTTTAAAGATATGATCAGTACCCACTCTTTTAACCTTTCGATGCCAACTAAAGACCTGGTTGTTCACTCAGGGTTTTGGCAGACCACAATTTTGATGTTTATCGTAGTTGGCTGGTTGTAAGTATTTGCCTTGAAGCTTATACTTGTATAATGTATCAAGATTTGTTTAAATTTTTAACCCACCATAAAATCAATTGTAATAGTTCCCAATTTCACAGGCAGCAATGGCAGAAAATAAATTCAGTGGGCTTTAATCAACCAAGGTTTGCTCAAGGTAGACCCACTGAAATGAATATGGCAAGTTAGGTCCATTAATTTCTATAGGTCTGCTCTGAATTGCATGTATCCAATTATTTAAGTAATTTCACCTGATTTTATATTAAATAATTTTTCCCATTACTAAGAGTTCCACATATAGAGTTGCCCATTAACTATTTAGATGCTTCTGTGCCTGAATAATTTCAGTTTCATTTAATCACCTATAGGCAGCTCTGTGTATTAAACTATCTGTAAAGGTAACCCGGGCCCGTACGGGCCAGTCTTGACAGACTCTAGGGTTGTACGCTCATCTCACTCTAAAGGCCAGGAGCCAGCGCTGTCCGCAAAACTTCCGGGTCACGTGGCCAGCATGACGAAGCTGCTCTGGCGAACCAGCACCAGAGCAGCACACGGAAACGCCGTTTACCTTCCCGCTATAAAGCGGTACCTATTTATCTACTTGCACTTAAGGGTGCTTTCGAACTGCTAGGTGGGCAGGAGCTGGGACCGAACGACGGGAGCTCACCCCGCCGCGGGGATTCGAACCGCCAACCATGCGATCGGCAAGTCCTAGGCACTGAGGTTTTACCCACAGCGCCACCCGCGTCCCTTCTATCTGTACACTATTTCAAAATAATGACAACTCCCAAAAACTGGTGAAATGGGCTTCTCTGGTTGCCATTGGTAACTAAAAACTGTCCCCAGGTGATCCCAAAGTCCTTCATTTTCCCCCAGCAGGAGAAATCTTGCCCTTTAAAAAGTCCATTGGACATGTTACATTCAGTACTGACCAGACTAACATCAATTACCATGAAGTTTTGCAAAGCCTTTCCCAAAGGGCTCTTCCATTTGCACCTATCTGTTTGGAGCCTAGACAAGACCCTGTAAACTAGGAGAATTTAACTCCTAAGAAATAAGAATTAAGACCTCAATAGCCTGTCTATGCCCAGTAAATACAGCCTGACTTCATTTACCTTTTCCTTGCCCTGAGGCTGCAGCATAAGAAAAGTTGTGATGTGGATTTTAATTAGATGCCTACATTTGCAGAAATTGCAGAATAAGCCTTAAAAGGGAACTGCTTTTGTATAGGCTGTATCTGAAAGCTAAAGGGTCAAAACAAATACAATACCTTGTTACACAGATGCAATTGTCACAACATATATTGCGCAACAGGCTGAATGGTAATGTTTGTAACAAAACTTTTGGTTACTGTACTTCCTAACATACGAATCAAGTCCAGGATGTACACCATATACAATCCTTAAGCAAGGTATATAAACCTATACTGGGGACCTTTCCTTAATCACATTCAAGGACTGTGTAATATATGAACTCAAACAAGAACGTATTAAGAAAGGAAGAAATATATCTGCATTGGAATTAATTAAATAGGTTATATACCTTGCTTAAGAATTGTATATGGTGTACATCCTGGACTTAATTCGTTTGTTAGGAAGTAACCAAAAAAATTTGTTACAAACATTACCATTCAGCCTCTTGCACTCTATATGTTCTGACAATTGTATCTGAGAACTGTGCAGGACTACTTGTGATTACTCCATGGTTTTTTAACAGTATCTTTTTTTAAGATACTGTTTTAAAGATTTTTTTTTTTTAAAGAACAGTATCTATTTCTGCACACTTTCATGGGCTGAGCTCTAACAGTAAAACAAGTCCTAACTATCCAATGCTCAAACTGAAAATAGAGAGAATGATTAAAAAACGAAGGTTCAACTTCAAACACCTGGACAATTTTGATGCAGGTATTTTCCAGTTTCAGCAAAAAGAATTTTTTTAACTTGTCTTTATTAGCCAGTTAGATTTTATGTTTCTATGCACTCTCTTGAAAATATACCAAGTTTTTAAAAAGAAAGAATTCAAATATTTTCTTCCATAGGTCTTTTATTAAAAAAAGTAATCCCAGAATATTTGGGCTATTTAACCTGTGTTCTGACATTAGGGTTTTGTTCTTGTTTTTAAATTTCCATATGACCGAAAATTTCTGTAGGGTAGTGATTTTTGTGACCTTAATTTACAAGTTTATTCTACGTATTGTGCATTTATAAGTGACTTAGCCTAAGCATCTGTGAACAGACAACATTTTTGTCATTTTCTAACTTTTGAGGCTTATTTGCAAGGCTGCAAGGAAGGCTGTTTGGGACTGCTGGGTTTATAGGTATTTTTGATATGCCACTCTCCTGACTTTGGTTAGTGCCTTTATTTTTTCCTAACATAATTGAGACTTGAAGCCATTGCCCTTGAGCACTCTTGACATTCATGCCATGGTGAACAGAACCATAATGAGTCCCTCACCAGCCTTTCTTGTCTTGTTGAAAATTAATCCAATTCCTACCGATGGAAGTTGAAACCTAACATGAGCTCCCAAAGTACCAGACCACTTTTCCAGGGTAAGAATTGTGTATTGATTTACAAATTCATTTAGAAATGGATTTGGAAAGTTCGGGTCTGCTTGTCAGTCATAGGTGGCCAATTAAATTTCATGAAGGTCTGAAAAGTCATGACAGATTGGTGACTGGGCCTGAAATTCAGCTGTTGTTCCATTTGCCCAGAGATACTATCATTTGCACTGTAGCATGGTTGATGATCCATAAACCCTGAGCTAGAAATATCAGTTTGGGCTGGACTACTCCACTATTCATCTTTATCTGAACTACTGTTAAACTGGGAAAGTTGGCCTGGAATGACATAAAAGACCAGCAGAAAATCTGCCCGACTGATTTAATGGTGTAGCACCACCTTAAGCACACTGTGGGCTCTATATTAATATGTTGAAGTAGCACTGGGAACACTCCTTAGAAAGAACTTGTTTAGTTCAATAAAGTTCACTGAATTACCGTAGTTTCAAAAATCTTTTAATTACACTTGAAAGTAGTTTCTGTAATTGCCAAGAGAACTGACCACGAATTAAGTTCATTTTGGGGTAGAACTTCAAAAATTTCTAGTTCATCTTCAGGTGCATTCTCTTATATGTTTGCTTTGTTTGTTTTTCTATTTAAACTCTTTGGGCCTTTAAGCTTAAAGATCGCAATGGTTGGTGAAAATAAGTTAATTCACATGCCTCTGTGCATGTTTTAATGTTTTCTTAGTCTTAAGTAAATCTTATATTTCAGCATGGCAGCTTGTAACATTCTAAATGCTAGGAAAAAAACACTGAGGATCATTTGGATGAAACTGAATTGAACTGTTAACTGATCATGAACCAAACAAGTTAATTTTGCAAAAGGACTAGAATGAACAAGTCTTTACCTTTTGGGCATGTTGAACATGAACTAGAACTAGTTCCTTTTTTAAATGAACTTTTCAAGCTCTGGTTGGAAGTAATGCTTTATACTGTCTTGGGCTTTAAAGTCTTTCATACTAGTCTTTTATAGAGGGTATATGATCTTAAGGATTTACAGCTGTGCTTGTAGAAGGACTAGGCATGCCTTATTGGCACACATAAAGAAAGAATGGGTGCCGACCCAAAATATATTTTATCTCAAGGTTATTCTGGCTCATTCCATTTACAAAATTATTGATAGTCCAGCGCACAACCAATTTCAGAAGAAATAGACATTTGAGTCATTCAATGGGATAGCGTCACATCCTTTGACTTAACTGGGTCTAGGCTAGACAGTGAATTATTTTTGAGTACAGCCTTATGCAAAGCAATGAATCACAGAATTATACAGTTGGAAGGAACCCCGCGGGTCTTCTAGTCCAATCCCCTTGTCTTCACTTCTGGAAGAAAGGGGGAGAGGAGAATGTTTATTATTAGCAATTATTTGCCCAAATGGCTTTCCATCTCCGCCGTATTAAGCAGTTGGTCCCTTACCTTTCTCACCCTGATCTGGCCACAGTGATCCATGCGACGGTCACCTCCAGGCTTGATTATTGTAACTTGCTCTACGGGGCTGCCCTTGAAGCTGACCCAGAAACTCCAGCGGGTGCAGAATGCCGCAGCGAGGCTCCTTACGGGGTCCTTGCCGTGAGATCACATTCATCCAGTGCTTTACCAACTGCACTGGCTCCCGGTGGAGCACAGGGTCAGGTTTAAGATGCTGGTTTTGACCTTTAAAGTCCTATGCGGCCTAGCACCCATGTACCTAGGGGACCGTCTCTCCTGGTATGCCCCGCAGAGGACCTTAAGGTCCACAAATGACAACATTTTGAAGGTCCCAGTTTGCAAGGTGGTTAGATCGGTCTCAACTAGGGCCAGGGCCTTTTCAGTACTGGCCCTGACTTGGTAGAACATTCTGTCACAAGAGACTAGGGCCCTGCGGGACTTGACATCTTTCCACAGGGCCTACAAGACAGAGCTGTTCCTCCTGCCTTTGGTTTGGACTCAGTCTGACCCTTAAGTTTCCCTCCCCTTATGGTCTTGATTTATCAGCTACTTTTAAAATGAGGCTGCATTTTAAATTACATTTTAACCTGTATTTTAAATTGGGGGGGGGGTTCGTTTTCTTTCCCCCTATTATGTTTTTACTGTGATTTTATTGGTGTTAGCCGCCCTGAGCCCGGCTCTGGCCGGGCAGGGCGTGTTATAAATAAAATTTATTATTATTATTCTAAGCAATTAAAACAACAAGTTCAAGTCAGGAGATAAGAATACTTTTTGAAACAGCCAAGAGCCAGCAGAATGCCAATACCAATGGGGCCTACCATATTTCATCAGGGAGCACATTCTGGAGCACTGGTGCTACCAGTGAAAAAAGCTGCTTCCATGTTTCCAGAGAGCAGGATGTGGTCTTGCCTAAATCATATTATGTATAATAGGAAGAACATAAATTGGTTAGGCATATTGGTATGTAGAAAAATGAAGGCTTTCCATCATGCATATTATCAAGTCTTGCAGCACATGGATTATAAAACGTTTGCATTTTCCAATGTTTGTTAAAATTGTTTAAGTGATTTCTGTGCACATTTAATAGCATGCTAATATAAAACTAATAATGTCTGAATTAAGAATTATATTTATCATACCTCATTTTTCTGACGTGGTTATTTCTGAAGCAAAACTTCTCATGTTGCACACAAGATTTCTAGTATAAAAAAGGGGCAATGTCAGTGATGGTGGGTTGTAGAAATGTAGTCCTTCTCCTACGTATAAGGTCTTTGTGTTTGCTATGTTCTTGGTTTTACTTGGGTGCAAGTCTCATCAAAGACCATCAGTGTCACTGTTTATAGTTAAAAATATTTGTAAGATTAAGGCCTTAGTTAGGTCAATAGATGGTTGGCTAGATGCATGGATGGATGGATAGATTTGAGTAAGAGATACTTACTCAAATATAATTCCATATTATGTATACTACTGAATAGTTCCGTAATATGATTTCCGCCCCTGATTTATGTTTTTTCAGTTCAAAGCCTTAAAAATAGTTTTGTTTTAGATAACATTTTATATGTCATTTAAACAAACATTTATCTGTCATTTTCAAAAAGGATGTTATTTTACTCAAAGTGACACTCTTAAAATTCAAGCATTGCACTGGAGTTTTGGAAAGGCCTTAAATATAGAAAATGGGTTGAAACCCGGTTCTCCAATGAAATGCAAGCAGGTTTTTAAATAAAATTTAGAAAGATTTATAGACTATTTAATCCCAAAACTCTCTAAGTATTAACAAAACACAGATATAAAATCAGTAGAACCTTTTAAAAATAAATACGTTTAACTAACTTGTATGTCAGTGCAGCAAGTGTCTAAAACTGAGTTTACCTACTGAAAAACCAGTCCAGTTTCTATGAGTGTCCAGATCATAATGATTGTAGAAGCATATGCATGAATGCAAAGAATAAGAATTTGTCAAGAAAGATATAGAAATATGTCAGAGGCTATAAGGAACGACAGTGCTTTCAAGATAATGCTAGAGATGTATGTAAATCTTACACATATTTATTTAGAAAACAGACCTACATGGAGCAAAAACCTATCCAATGATGATGATGATGATGATGATTAACAATAACGAATATTTAAATCGATAACCCACCCTTCATGCTAATGTTTCTAATTGGTTGCAGCAGCATTTTTCTTTTCTTTTAAGGACAAACATTCCTGACACTCATTCCATTTCAAGCATGAAGACAGTTCCATTTTTAAGTGAACTATTTATCGCACACAATGAAAATAATCCACTTTTTTCTTTTCTTGATCCTGAAGACGGGCGTTAGAAGTGAAGGCAGCCCGAATCAGAGTACCGAGCATTCTGAGATATTGCTTTGAAGAAACACAACTAAATACTTCAGGGAAATGTGGATATTTTAAACAGTCTTTCGCAGCTATGCCAGAAAGAGGGAAAGGCTTCCCCAAACTCCACAGAAGGATACGGAAAGCATACAATAGGGAAAAGAGACATGGCTTAGCTTCTTAAACAAATCCCATGAATTGAATTGAGGTCCTTACTTTTTTCAGAAACTTCATTTTCCTTTGCCTCCTACCAAGAATCGTCTTAGTCAAGTACACTTCAAAGGAAATGAAAGCAGATTTCAAATTGTTCTCAAAAAAACCCCAACCCTCATAAAGCCTCCATTATGGTCCAGATTCTCTAACCTAAGTTGATTAAAGTGTTTTGAAATAGGTAGACTTGTGAGGATTTATACCAGGGGCAAATCAAACTCCATGTGTGTTCCCTCAAACAGCTACTAGTCCGTCATAACGTATTTTGGTCAGAGTGGGCTTACTGCCTCGTGCCAGACTACAGAAGCGATTCTCCCTGGCAAACTTCAAACTTGTTTCTAACAGCAGCATCCCATACCCTCCAACATTTCCCCGATGAATATAGGGACATTTCTCATTCCCCCACAACTTGCGCTCTTCAACAACCCCCTCCCCCATTTTTGTTTCCCACCTTCCAGGACTTGTTTTACACCTCAGAAATACCTGCTCTGGGAAAGAAGCAGTGCTTGCTTTAATTGACATGAAGGAGGCGCACGATTCTTTGAGATGGACTGTTTATGCCTCTATCTATAAATTTCCTCAAATTATCACTTCAGTCAATTGAATATATGAATTATGTGCAAACATTATACAATGATCAAGGCAAGTATTAAAATGCACACACACACACACACACACACACACATATATAATATTTAGAATGGAATTTCATGCAGGAATTAGTCTTGTGAAGCTTCCATGCTGGCATATTGTGCTAAGCAATAGTGGGATATTGTGAAGATTCCTTTAAATCTCCTTTAAGTCATATGAACCCATAAAACCCTGCAATATTAATTGTTATGTCTATTATTATTATTATTATTATTATTATTATTATTATTATTATCTGAATTTATATACCACCCTATACCTGGAGGTGTCAGGATGGTTCACATAAAAGGATCACAGAATATAAATTCAAACCAAAAACAATAACCCATTCGAAAAACAACAACAAAAAAAACACCTTCTAAAGGGTGTTGGATGTCAATAACATCAACCAAAGCCTGGTTAAAAAGGAACGTTTTTCCCTGGCGCCCAAAGGTGTATTATGAAGGCGCCAGGCAAACTTCCCTGGGGAGAGCATTCCACAGATGGGGAGCCACTGCAGAGAAGGCCCCGTTCTCGTGTTGCCACCCTCCAGACCTCTCAAGGAGGAGGCACACAAAGGAGGTCCTCAGAAGATGGTCTCAGGGTCCGGGTAGGTTCATATGGGAAGAGGTGGCTCTTGAGGTATTGCGTTCCTGAGCCATTTAAGGCTTTGTGGGTGAAAACCATCACTTTGAATTGGGCCAGGAAACTAATCGGTACCCAGTGCACTCCAACCAGGATCGGTGTAATATGCTCAGACTTGTCTTTCTGAAATGGTCAAATCCACATACTGTACAAACATTCCGGTTCACAGGGTTGCATCCAAATTGCCCTTCCATGAAAAGAAAGGCTCCTTCCATTTATGGGGCAAGAAGGAATTGAGATCTAACAGAGGCTTCCACTGGAGGAATGGGGGAATACTATTTTCACCAATTCCCCCTCCTTTTGCAGCCCCCAATACCAACTTGCATGCTGTCCCAGAGGGTCCCTGACCCTCTGGAGAAGCTTTCCTAGAAACTCAGGAGGCTCCCCCCTCCCCCAGTAGGAGGGTCCCATGAGCAGCCATTGATCCACAGGTAGTCTGGATCTAACCCAGATACTGCACAAAAACATTGCAGAAATAGACTGATAATAGCAGCAAGGCAAATCAGTATGCAGTTTCTATCAAATACACAAAGCCCATTGGTGCATTATTAACATAGATAACTGAACATTTGCAATCCTAAACAATATGCAGTGGCATGAAAATCAGGGAACCTTCCTTCCAGCAGATCATATTCATTTCCAGCAGTATTCTGCCACCATCAAGAGCCTTTTAAAAAATTTAGACAGACCTTTGGCCTGTGGAGCTGATTTTAAACCTTCTGTTGCTCAACATATTTTTAATGGGCTGCTGCTTGGTATTTTAATTATCTTATTCATCCTTGACTGGTTTTATCGCTGTTATCGTTTCAACTGTTTTGCTGTGGTTTTTTATGATTAGCCTTGGGTGCTACATGCAGAAATGGTTTAATAAATAAAAATAGTATTTCAAATTGCCACTACAATTAGCGAAAAACAAGCCATTCTGTGTGTCTGTGATTTACAGGGTAATTACTAATTCCTTCCTGAGAAAGCCATATACTGTAACAAGCATCAAAGTAAGATTCTTTGCACATAGTCTGAGTCACTAATGGAACACTTTTTAAATGAAGAATGTTAGCACCAGTCATCTCCCATACAGGGTTGGCATGACAGTCATGTTTCTGTGATTACAAGTTAGACCTCCCAGTCACAATGGAGCTTTTTCTCCATGCCTTCTCCCCTCTCTGTCTGGTCTTTGCTCTCCCTCCCTCTGTTGTCCCACTGCGCGATTTTAGTGAGCATACAAACATGGTTCTTGCTTCCAAAAGACACTGGTCTTCAGCATTTTTATTTTATTTTATTTATGGAAGGGTGGACTGCTGCTGTGCCACAAAGTGATGCTGAAATTATTTAATGCTGCCTAAAATTATTTAATGCTGCCTAAAATGGTGTATTAGGGGCCGCGGGTGGCGCTGTGGGTTAAACCACAGAGCCTAGGGCTTGCCGATCAGAAGGTCGGCGGTTCGAATCCCCATGACGGGGTGAACTCCCATTACTTGGTCCCTGCTCCTGCCAACCTAGCAGTTTGAAAGCACATCAACGTGCAAGTAGATAAATAGGTACCGCTCCAGCGGGAAGGTAAATGGCGTTTCCGTGCGCTGCTCTGGTTTGCCAGAAGCAGCTTAGTCATGGTGGCCACATGACCCAGAAGCTGTACGCCGGGTCCCTCGGCCAATAAAGCCAGATGAGCGCCACAACCCCAGAGTCGGTCACAACTGGACCTAATGGTCAGGGGTCCCTTTACACTTTACCTAAAATGGTGTATAATTGTCATTGCTTTATATTCAAGTTACTGCGAAGAATGTTTGAACAAATGGCAGAAAGCTGGTATTTTTCCATTGCAAAGGTGGGGTGAGCTAAGTTTTATGACTGAGCCACAGGTTTTCTGGGATTTCAGAATTTCAGAGCATTTACTTATGTTAATGAAGTAGCCCACACCACCCAGAGCCACGAGTTGTTTTTGCAAGCACACACAGCTCTCCCTGGGCTTTGACAAAAATGCAGCAAGCTGGAAAAAGAGGGACTTTGAGCTCTTTCGATTGGTTTTTGGCAAAGATATATTCTTGAGCCTTATAACTGGAATCAGTATATGTAAGAATAGTAATGTATAACTGAGCCGACGTATCATTTATTGTTTTCATAATGTTCCTGCAAGTAAAGCTTTAACACTTACTTTTGTGTGTGCTGAGGATTTATTTCTACACAAAATGTCGGATCAGAGAGAGAACTTCTGTTGTCTATATTAATAATCTACAAGTGATTCAGGGATCCAGCTCACAGATATCCCACTTCACTTCTGAGAAGCCCAAAATATCTCTGAGGCATTGTGTTTCCCGTCAGAATTTGACTTGCTTCTCAGTCTGATGCCCACTCCTAGCATCCTCGTTTCCCATCAAACGGCTTGTGGTACCCATATGCCATTCAAGGCAACTCATGCTGTATCCTGTGTTATAGTCCATGGTGATAAAGCAAGACCAAAGTGCAATCTCTAGAGTATGCTACAAAAAAAACCCCTCTATGAAGTGACATGGTGATTGGAGATCCTATTCTCACTCAGGTGTTTCCCCTGCAGGTAAGGACTTGCTTGTTTGAATACTTCTCCCTATAAAAATAATATCTCAATGCACATCAGAAACTAGATTTTAGGGAGAAAGAAGGTTTGGGGAGGGGAAATAAGGTGAAAGAAGTCAACTCTGAAAAGCATCTTGAGATCCCCATCATGTAAGATAACACCCTAACTGCAACTAATGTGGAAGTTCAGGAATATTTGCTATGGACCCCATTATTTAAGCTAGTATTTATCCAGAGGTGTGAGGAATTGCAATGATGACCACTCTGTTCTGGCTTTGTTCCATGACAGCCATGATAAAATATGGGCTTTGCAAATGTTACATCAGAGACCATCTCTAGGAGAAAGAGCAGCTGGCTTATAATGATGGAGAAAGATAACTAAATTCTTTTGCGCAGCTGGAAAAAGAAATTAGCTGGCTGTATGTGAGACAGGATGGAACAATATGAGATCATGATGGAAGATGACCCTGTTCAGTGATTATTTTATTTTTTCCAACTGCATGTAGATGTGCTTCCAAAAACCATTGTACATGACAGAATATATCCACGAGATATAGGGCAGTGATTATTGCTGACAAAGCCCAGATATTTACAATTATGTTTATATATTTACACATTCTGTTCACAAACTACTCTTAAAATATGGTTATGCCATTGTACAATAGGGACATTAATAGTGTGAATTTTTCACTTTAGAATGTGCCTTCAAACTTGTCTCCTCCTGTTGGGCTGATAAATAATGTTAATTTTTGGAAATAATAAAGGTAAAGGGACCCCTGACCATTAGGTCCAGTCGTGACCGACTGGGGCTGCGCCACTCATCTTGCATTATTGGCCGAGGGAGCTGGCGTACATGTGGCCAGCATGACTAAGCCACTTCTGGCGAACCAGAGCAGCGCACGGAAACGCCGTTTACCTTCCCGCCGGAGCGGTACCTATTTATCTACTTGCACTGGTGTGCTTTCGAACTGCTAGGTGGGCAGGAGCTGGGACTGAACAACAGGAGCTCACCCCGTTGCAGGGATTCGAACCGCTGACCTTTTGATCGGCAAGCCCTAGGCTCTGTGGTTTAACCCACAGCACCACCCGCGTCCCTAATTTTTGGAAATGAGTAGTGCTAATTAAATTGTTTGCCTAAGATCATTTGTCACCAATAAATTAAGAGTAGCAGTAAATAAGACTTAACATTTGCATAACACAAGTGTTCATAAAGATTAACATGTATTATCTACTTGTAATCCTTACAACTCCTCTGTAAAGTAATTCGATATTATTATTCCCCCATATTGCAGATGGAGGGACTGAGACTAAAAGAGAAAGATTTGCCTAAGGCCAGCTAGTGAGTTTATGGCAGAAGTGAGATTCAAACCAAGGACTGATCCACAACTCAGTCTCCACTCAGGGATAGCCAGTGTGATACCCACCAGAAGTTGTGGACTAAAGCTCCCATAATTGTTGAACACTGGAAATGCTCGCTGGGGCTGATGGGAATTGTTGTCCATAACATTTAGAGGGCACCACATTGGTCACCACCTAAACTGCGTGTGTGTATCTCAAAACAGCATCACAATGCCTGTAGGTTCTGTGGCAGATGTGCAGAAGTTTCTCAGCAGACAAGAGTCCCCCCCCCCCAGTGTAGAATGTGTTAAATCTACTTCTCTGAGAATTGGGAAACAACAAGGAATGAGCCTTAGAAATGTAGGAAACGATGTCACCACAAGGGAACTATGAACAGCAGAGTTGCTGATTCTTAACAGCTATTGATTGTATAACAAACAGCTATGAAATTAAGCTTTTAGTAGCTATTCACAGCAGAAGACAGCGGCCAGTTGCTTTCTCATCCACTGTAGAGGAGGTGTGATAATAAAGACATATATGCTGGTAAAAGAAAGGTTTGGTGTACACACAAGTGATTTCTGGAATTAGGCATTTTGAGAAATAAAAAGCCCATAAGATTCAAAACCCCAATTGTAAAGTGATTTTTAACATTTGGAATCAAATGCTTAAAGAAATATTAGAATGACCCACTATATAGCCCATTCAAATATTGCTAATAATTTTCATAAGAATAAGCAAGTAAGCAACCTCTCTACTATTTTGAGAAAAGAACCAGAGATCCTCAGAAGAGACATTTATCACTGTATCACTTAAGAGTACACTCAAATTAAAAAGTATTTCTTGGTATAGGACCTTTTGTCAATCTGTCTCAGATTGCCTCTGGGCACTATTTGGCAAAGCTGGTGGAACAACTCAGAAATTCAAATCAACCAGTAACAAAGTAGTTCACAGGGCAACAAGGTGAGGGAAGCAAATGTCAGTAGGACTGGGAGTAAAGCTTCTCAGAGTAGCTAGTTGAAGACTGGTTCAAGGTTCAGGGAAGGAAAGCTCAGAGAGAAGTAATCCAGACTTGGGGAGAGATGAAATGAAAAGAGAAGAGTTGACAAGGTACCGAGAAACCTGAAGAAGGTAGGGGGAAATTGAAGGTTGAGGAAATGGGAAGAAAAGATGGACGATTTGAGGCAAGAATGGACCAATCAGAGTGGGAGGAGAGGAGAAATAGGCAGCACCTAATTGAAGTGGGTATGCTTTGGGAGAAGCCTCTTGTTGTAGGCTCAAGGGCAGACGGATTCTGTGATACACTGTGCCAACACATCAGATAGAATGGTGCGTAGAATCAAATGCACCCATCATCCCTAAATATATCATGTGAGAATATGATTTTGGATTGGCCTCAGTTGCATTTAAGTAGTGGGAGGCAGAGTGGGCAGGGCAGAGCAGGGAGGAGAACTGAACAGTAAGGAATAAGATAGAGAAGTAGCTTAAGCAGTGTAATACACTGTTTTCACAACTGTAATAACAATGGCCCAATAGGATGGGGGAAGCCAGCTATTATAGTGACAACCATCCCCACAGTTCTGACGGCATCGGAAATAATAGTTAATGCATTACTGAAACTTTTTTTCTTTATCCCATGATGGTTATTAACTGAAACTACTAGTAAAATGCAAATTAAATTAAGTAGAGCTTGGCAGAGCTAGGAGAACAAAATGTAGCTAGTTTTCATGGCAGGGTTGTCTCCCTCTGTGCCTTTGGAATAGCACTATTAATGATTACATTGGACAGCATTAAGTCCATCCAGAAATATATTCTTAAAAGACCTTTTTTGTCCATGAGCAAGCACACTGGCAGCTGATGTAAGTGCCTCTTTTCAACTGATGAAGAGACATCCCTACACCATTTGTAGCCCTGTCTCTTTTTCTGCTTTTCTAGATGTGGCGGCCATTTTGTGTTATTATGCCATGCCTCTACTACGGCAACCATTCTGTGACTTTCTGCCACATCACTTCCTCAAAATGCAAAATATGCCCATTGGCCCAAAAGGGCATACAAAAGGGTTGGCAACCCCTGGCTGTATAACTGTGGCCTGAAAGTGAATGAATAAGGCAGAGCATATCAGTCACAAAGAGACTAGACATCTTTCCGCAGGGCCTGCAAGACAGAGCTATTCCGCCTGGCCTTTGGTTTGGACTCAGTCTGACCCTTATGTTTCCCTCCTGTTATGGTCTTGATCTATTGGCTACTTTTAAAATGAGGCTGCATTTTAAATTGCATTTTAACCTGTATTTTAAATTGCCCCCCCCCATTATGTTTTTACTGTGGTTTTATTGGTGTTAGCTGCCCTGAGCCCAGCTCTGGCCGGGGAGGGCGGGGTATAAATAAAATTTATTATTTATTATTATGATTAAAAATATATATGTGCATGTCTTCATGTCAGCTTGTTTTTACCATTTCCATTCCTGTGTGAGGTGGGCAATGGTAGGTTTAGTTAGTTTTCTTACATCCCACTCTCCCTTTACAATACAGTACCTCAGGTTACATACGCTTCAGGTTACATACGCTTCAGGTTACAGACTCCGCTAACCCAGAAATAGTGCTTCAGGTTAAGAACTTTGCTTTAGGATGAGAACAGAAATCGTGCTCCGGCGGCGGGGCGGCAGCAGCAGGAGGCCCCATTAGCTAAAGTGGTGCTTCAGGTTAACAACAGTTTCAGGTTAAGTACAGACCTCCGGAACGAATTAAGTACTTAACCTGAGGTACCACTGTAGTCATAATATTTTTATGGAGAGCCTGCTAGCTCAGACCAGTGGCCCATCTAGTCCAGCCTCTTCTTCTCACAGTGGCCAACCAGGTGCTTGTGGGAAACCTGCAATGGCGACCGAGCACAAGAGCACTGTCCCCTCTTGTGGTTTCCAGCAACTGGTATTCAGAATCATTGCTGCCTCTCACTCTGGCAGCAGAGCAGCAACCATGCCTTTCAATAGACATTGACCGGAAGCCACACTGGCCCATCTCCAACAACATTGCAATGCTGGTTGCTCTCGGCCTCACAACCTCCTCAAAATCTACCTGACTTTTACATATGTCAATCAATAAGTTCCCAAACCCACTTAATGGCATTTTAAAAATTTAATTATTCCTTTCCCTCCCCATAGCCAATGGTATTTCTTATTTGGGAAGAACCTAAAAAGTAACCAACTAGGTGTTGCCCTGGGAGCTCGCACTCCAATTTCCTATCCCTTTTGTGTCTTGTTTGTTTGACTGTAAGCCACCCTGCTCCAACCTGATACCTTTCGGCTCCCAGCAGCCAGTATGGTCTCTAGGAACTGTGGTTCAAAACATCAGGAAGGCACTAGGTTGGGGAATGTTGCTCTCAGATACTTGGCAGGGATTTGTCCTTGTTTCAATCTGAACAGCACCTGGAGCGATATGAGGCGCTTTATAAACAAACAAACAGCTTCATATGTTTACTAAGTTGGCTTATGCATCAGTTATGTGGCAAACAGCAAGCTAGAAAAAAAATCAGATGACTGATAATTTAAAACGGCAGTTAGCACAATTTCCAAATATTATCCTAGTAATTTCAGATCTCTATCAGCGATTAGCATCAAATACATTTCAGGCTAGCGAGAGTAACAGAGAGGGATTTTTGCCGCACCTTGGTTTTCACTTTGCTTCCATACTTTACTTGGTAGGTACATAGGTGGAGCATAAAGTGATGTGTTTTCATTATATTGAGAGCAAACACTCGAGAGCATGTAAAATCAGTGAGGTTGCTGATTATCGGAGCGACTTTTGAGAGGTATTTCCGTATACTTCCTCGTTCCTGCCTGCAGAAAAGTTGGGGGAAGCAATTATCCTTTTCTAGTCTATTTTCACTGAAGAGATTGAAGAGTTGCTGCATTAGCTGAGGATGCTTTGCAGACTCAGAGGGAAGGACCATAGCTTAGTAGTAAGTTCAATCCCTCACTTCTCCAGGTAAGGATGTTAATATCCCTTGTATGAAACCCTATCGCCCCCCTGCCCCGCTTAAAAATAATAATAGCAGCTTAAAGATTGACATCGCAACCTAGGAAAGAGGGAAAGAGAATCCATAGCAGAAAAACTGTCAAATCTCACAGCAGCCAGAGTAGGTGAGGGAGTGGCTGGAGGGAAAATGCCTCTCCCATCCGGTGAGCACCTCAGGAGAAGGTGAGGGTTTGGGATCCAGCAGATCAAAAGCATTCTCCAATGTGTCCCTAGAACAACCCACTTTTGTCATCAACACCCTCAAAACTAGAGCAGCAAGGTGGACAGAGGTTTCCATGTCTGTAAGAGGAGGTTTGTGAAAGAAGATTTCCTTCTCCATCCGTAGAAAACCCTCTCTATTCTTTCCTTTAGGATTGTACCCTAAAGGTCTGGGGAAATTAAAAAAAGGTCTTTGTCTGGTGCCAGAAAGATAGCAAAGACAGTAATCGGGTCAGCTTCCCTGCAGAGAGCATTCCGTCAGGAAGACACCACCACCGAGAAGGCCCTTTCCCCTTAAAGCTGCTTTGGGGCTATTGCAAAACTGAAATTTGACCCCCCAAAATATTTATTCTAGTTAACAGCTGGAAGTCTGTTGGACTCTAGAATATTCAGTAAGTCAGCAATTCACATGGGTGTTATGTTCCAGGGATCATGCCTAAAGCCAAAATCATGTACAGTCAAAACACATTGGGTTCAATAGTGGGTGTGATTGCCAAAGTCATTTTTCCTGGAACCCTGCCCCCCCTCTTTTTTTGCCTTGCACATAAAGCTGAATGCACACAAGTGAAATGAACATAAGTTGTGGGCTTACTGCATACTGCTCTATAGGCTTTCTGAAATAACACCATGGGATTCCTGCTATTTTTTACAGATTCATAACAGAAATGGGAGAAAATTGGTTCTGAAAAATCTCAAGGATTTCCTTTGCCGACACTATTACTGCTCAGCCAGGCTTCAAATATCTTGTTTATTTAAGAAAAGAAAAGACAATTATGGCTTGATCAAATGAAATCTTACATGTTCTCGAGTCTTTTGTTCATCTTTGTCACTATGGCAATGTCTCTATGGCAATACTGCATAATGAAAAATAAACCAGACACAGATCCCTTATTCCTGTGACTGTAATCTTTCTTAACTGTTTTATTTTTTTAATTCTGAATTGTAAATTTGTGTAATCCACCTTGGGACCTGCTGGTGAAGGCAGGCAATGTTTATTATTATTATTATTATTACTATTATTATTATTATGAGTAGTAGTACTCAGTGCTTTTTTTCTGGGGGAACGCAGGGGTACACATACACCTAAACATTTTGTGAATCCAAGTTTGGCCTCATTGAGGGGCACTATTTCAATATGATTAGGAAAATGAGAGTACCCCTAAACATTTTTTAAGAAAAAAAACAATGGTAGTAGTTATAGTAATCTTAATTAATCTGTGTTCTCGGAGTATATATCATAGCTGTCAACTTTTCCCTTTTCTTGCAGGGAATCCTATTTGGAATAAGGGAATTGCCCTTAAAAAAAGGAAAACGTTGACAGCTATGGTATATATATTTATATTTACAATATATATACAATAACATCTAGGACCCCACAACAAAGTGCTGCAGTCTAAAGTGATCCCTGTTCACGTTTCTAGCCTTTCCATTCCATTCTGCCTCCCCTCCTGCAGTTTCTTGTCCCCTTTCCACACACACCCCAAGTACCAGTTGACCAGCATACAGTGCCCAGGGAGCATGTCAGTCTTTATTGAGTCATTTTTTGGATTTTTCTACCCTTTTTAAAATAAATCTATATTTTTATAAATCTATATTTTTATTTGCATTTCTGGAATCTTTGGGGTTTCCCAAGCCTGCCATTCCCTCCCTCTTGTCCACAGATTCCCTTTTTAGCTATATTTTTAGCTATATAAGGAACAGCACTTGAAGAACTAAGGTTGCTATTATGATCAGCAATGCTATTGAAACATGACTATTAGGAGTAAATGACAGGAATCAGGTGGAGAAGGAAAGAAGTCTGCCAGAAAGATGAGTCTCTGTGCAATTTCCGTAATGCTGGCTAGAGATGATATCCTCAAATCAAGAAGCTGATTAGGGGTTTTAAAATCTCTCCAGACCCAGAGCACCCCAGTAGGACACGAATGCAGAAGAAGTAACATCTGACTGAGTTGTGGTTTTCCATGATTAGCAGCACATTTTCCAGTACGGCACTCCACATCAAGAGATTTTCAGAAATGGAAGGCTACACAAGGCTGTATCATACCTCATGATTAAGAAACTCCCTCTATATCCAACCTGCTTCACTCAGTTTACTACTACTACTACTACTACTAATAATAATAATAATAATAATTTATTATTTGTACCCCGCCCATCTGGCTGGGTTTCCCCAGCCACTCTGGGCGGCTTCCACAGAGACCAAAAATACACTAAAATATCACACATTAAAAACTTCCCTGAACAGGGCTGCCTTAAGATGTCTTCTGAATGTCAGGTAGTTTTTTATCGCTTTGACATCTGATGGGAGGGCGTTCCACAGGGCGGGCGCCACTACCAAGAAGGCCCTCTGCCTGGTTCCCTGTAGCTTTGCTTCTCGTAATGAGGGAACCGCCAGAAGGCCCTCGGCGCTGGACCTCAGTGTCTGGGCAGATCGATGGCAGTGAAGGAGAAGTTGGCTAACACTATGCTAAAAGGATGCTGCTCACATGCTAACAGCGTGAACTGGTTTTGATGAAGGCCACCTTTATGCAATGAGCTGAATAAAGGACCTTGTGGTATTAGTAATATGCTTATTAAGGTCAAATGACTTATAAAACAATATGCACATTTTTGCATGCCTGGGCAGAGACCCCCCAACCCCAGGAGCCACCCAGTTGAAAAGAATGGCTCGTGACAACATGTTATGGGTTTAAAATTGGCCACAACTTTATTTAAACTTTCAGGTATAGGAAGACCTGGCTTAGGCATTGGGTGTTTATCCCTCCCAGTCCCCAGCCGAGAATCTGAGGCACATCAGGTTAACAGATCTGTCTGGGGAGTGGGCTGGCTCTGGAAGACGTATGTTTAAGCAGAGAGCCCGCCCCCCATTTCACCACAACAGTGGGGCGTGCACTGACAACCTTTCAGCATATGGCCAGTGACTCCCCTCAACACAGCCCCTTTAACGGGGAATGCTGGGCTCACTGATGTGGGGGGGGGGCATGTGTCACCAGTGTGGTGTAGTGGTTAAGAGCAGTAGTCTTGTAATCTGGGGAACTGGGTTCGCTTCCCCGCTCCTCCACATGCAGCTGCTGGGTGACCTTGGGCCAGTCACACTTCTCTGAAGTCTCTCAGCCCCACTCACCTCACAGAGTGTTTGTTGTGGGGGAGGAAGGGAAAGGAGAATGTTAGCCGCTTTGAGACTCCTTCAGGTAGTGATAAAGTGGGATATCAAATCCAAACTCTTCTTCTTCTTATGAGCTCCCCAGGACTGTCAAGACTTGTTTGTTGTGGGGGAGGAAGGGAAAGGAGAATGTTAGCCGCTTTGAGACTCCTGAAGGGGAGTGAAAGGCGGGATATCAAATCCAAACTCTTCTTCTTCATATGGCCAGTGACTCCCCTCAACACAGCCCCTTTAATGGGGAATGCTGGGCTCACTCATGTGGGGGGGGGATGTGTCACCGCTTCACACGCTCCCCTCCATTTAGGGAAGATAGACTAAAGGATTCTGCCCAAGGCCTAAAACCGCCACTCGAGATCGCAAAATTGCGGTCTCTCTGCCAAACTCTGGAGCTGACTGTGAACTCCCAGGTAGGCCTCGCCCCCCTTACACACACCAAGAGCGGACCAGAGTGAAGACTACTCCTTCCTGGTCCGCTCTCCTGGCTCCGCCTCTGCCACTATTGGTTCATTTTGAACTGAGGTTTGGCAGGAACCTCAAAGGGCTGTGACGTGGGGAGGTGGACCAGGAGCGTCTTGCCGAGAGTCTCGGAGGATTAGGGGTGCTGCGAGCGGCCACGCAAAGGATGTCCTCCGATTGATGGGAGAGCGGTCCTTATATGATACACATTCATACATACCTACATACATACATAATTTTATTTGTATGCCACCTTTCCACAGTTGGTAACCGTGATCAGAGCAGCTTACAACACACACAAAACGTAACTGCAACTTAGCAAAATTGGTCATAAACATTAAAGAATACACAACCAAACTCAACAATTTCCACATAAATCGCAAGATATAAAATAAAGTTACAAAAAACCAGGCAGCAACACCCCCCACAACAAAACCCGCAAACAACCCCCCAGCACAAGAGTCTGCATATTATGCATGCTTATAATATTTGTGCATATTATGTGGATCTGTTGCTCATTGGTTACGCACTGGGTGCAGACTAATCTACAGCTCTCAACCAGTGAAGAGCCAGAAATAAAGGATTCGCCTAACAAGCACCATCAGAAGAAGCCCTGTGCAAGGTCTTCCTGCCTGTATAATGGGACTTTCACACTCTCCTCCCCTCTTCCAAACACCCCACTTTTGGTTCTGCGTGAATCAGGTGAACCCCAGAAGAGCATGCGGGGAGAAGAGAAGGGAGACTGTTCCATCTGGCAAGCTGACAGAACATTTGTCACTGTGTGATGTAGAATTCCACCCAATATTTAGTTGATACTTAATTGATCAATAAATTGATAGAGGATCAGAGAAATTAAATTACACCACCAAGTTCTCTTTTTAAGTCTCTGTTCTGATGGCAAAACATCCTGCCCCTCTAATAATCTAATTTGCGATGAATAAAGTGATATTCATTAAGAGCTTGGGAAAGCCTGTGTTCTTATTATCTCTTTGATGAATACATGCAGTCCTTATAGAAAATACATCAGAGTACATCATCCATAAAGAACTTTTTGGAAAAGATCAGTAGACCTGCATATATTTCTGAAGTGAAAAGATGGTTTCGTACAGCTTCTGAAGCCAATGTGTAACTATGATTTGCGCTTCAGAAAAAAATGGGTTTGCCAATATCCTTTTCATTTTTAGCAATGTCCTGTAACAATAGAAAGCTTTCATATATTATTGTCAGCCATAGCTGCAAAGGACGTAGCAGTGCCTTCATATAACACAATAATAATTGTCCCAATTTTATAGATGGGGAAATCAAAAAGCCAATGTTCAATATACTCCGAAGCTCAAGATGCAATGCAGCTTATGCTTTATCCAAATTTAGCATATGAATCAGCACATAAAGTTGGTCTAGAGGACACGGTAAGTTAGGTCTGGCATACCAACTAACTGAATAAAAATATAGTTCTCCTCCTCAATACACAGTTTATCCATTATCAAAGTTACATTATCAGAAGTAGAAAGAACGGCAGTGTAAATCATAAATTGGGTGCCACAGTACCTTGCCGTGTTCAATGGCTCATTTTCTGTATAGTCATTCCTGAAAATCTTTAGAGCTACTGCAATATTGGAATCGGGTTTATGATCAAAACAATATAAATGACTATCTGTGCATGGTCTTCAGACAAAAGCACTGATTGTCAAACAAAATTGAAAGCAACTTCCTACCTTCTGTAACTTTGATCTGTAAACTAAGTGTATTAATACTGCAGGCTCCACAAAACTAGTTACTTCCCAGAAGTGCTGCGAAGACAGGACTTTGGGAAAGAGGTCTGGAGCTCCACTCAGGAAAGTGAATGAACAGGCACTCTCAAACCAGAGCTTAAAGCTGGAAGAGTGATGCTAAAGGGGTAGCACCATTACACATATTGGACTTCAAATCAGTGTTTCCCAATTGGGGGAGGCTAGCAAGAGGCTAGGGGGGCACAGCAGGAAGTGAGAAGGGAAAAAAATCCTGATTGGCTGGATATCCTCTTGGCCAATCACTTGGCCCTTTGGGCTGTATCTGTATGTTTCCCCCCTCTGTGTCAAGTGTGTGTTGTTTACTTTTTATAATACATGGAAGATGAATCTCCCTCAGGAGGTTCTGGACTCTCCTTCCTTGGAGGTTTTCAGCAAAGTTGGATGGCCCTCTGTCATGGATGCTTCAGCGGAGATTCCTGCCTTGCCGGGGGTTGGACTAGATGAGCCTTGGGGTCCCTTCCAGTTCCATGATTCTATGTTTTTCTGCTTCAACAATATTTCATTATGTTCCAATCATTTTATGTAATTGTATTTTGTATAAAGTATAAAAATTATAAATAAATCATGTTCTATTTACAAACAAAACATTTAAACAGCTACCTTTCTACCAACAGGACATTGAGAGGGGCATGGCCAGGATTTTTGTTAGGGGGCAGGCTTTTGTTGGGGGGCAGAACCTCATATTTGTATTGATTTGTATTGATTTTTACTTATTGGGAGCGCAGCTGCCCCCCTTGGCTACGCCCATGGGGGGGCCACAGGAAGGAAACAAGGTCAAGGGGGGCACGGTCAGGAAAAGGTTGGGAAACACTGCTCTAAAGGATGTAAGACTATTACATCCAGAGTCTAAAATTACTAAACCGCCCTGCTGCTGTCTCCACTCTAGTGAGGAGAGGCCCTTTGGCATTTTGCACTACAGTGGTATCTCGGGTTAAGAACTTTATTCGTCCCGGAGGTCCGTTCTTAACCTGAAACTGTTCTTAACCTGAAGTACCACTTTAGCTAATGGGGCCTTCCTCTGCTGCCACACAATTTCTGTTCTCATCCTGAAGCAAAGTTCTTAACCCGAGGTACTATTTCTGGGTTAGCGGAGTCTGTAACCTGAAGTGCATGTAACCTGAAGCGGCTGTAAACTGAGGTACCACTGTAATATCACAAGATGAGCAAATGCCAAGGTCCCATCTAGATTAGGCCAAAGGCCCATCCAGTCCAGCACTAAGTTCTCACAGTGGCCAACCAAAAGCCCACTGGAAGCCTGCAAGTGGAATGTGAGCACAGGTACCATCTGGTTCTTAAGTAGCAATGCCAGGTCCAGAGTTATACAAACTCCACTGATAACAGACAACCTCAACTGCAGCGTAGTCTGATTCTCTGCCACCACGATATCTATCTCGTTTTGATTCAGCCTATTAGAATTCATGTATGTGACCACAGCTTCAAAAAATGGATCAGGATAGAGATGACAGCACCCTGATGCTAAATGAAACACAGAACTGGGAACCCCCAGAATATTGGATTGTCATTTTACATTGAGTTTCATGTAGATGTCAAGTATAATTGACATCAGAACACTATGCCAGTGTTTTAATTTTTTATATTGTATGGTTTTATTTTTATGTAAGCAGCTTTGAGACCCAAATGAAGTAAGAAGTGGGACATAATATTCTTTAAGTAAATAAGACATACCCAGAATAGACCACTCAGTGAGCACAGCCAAACATGAATATCACCCTTTCTGAACCCTTCGGAACGCTAATTGACAAACCCCCACAAAGGATGTATAGAATGTAGATTATGGCAGTGCAAGGAACATTTTCTAGGCAGATGGGAAAATGAAATACTTTTCACAGGGCTAATATTGTAGCTCCCATATCAAAATGTCATTTGTACATTGGTTTACCGTTTTGGTGTTTGATCACCTTATACCCATAAGGAATAAAGCTATTTGTGTGATTTGGGGCCTTGGTAGCATGGTAACATTAGTGAGATTGGTTTAGATTTATGTGTGGTGCAACATGTGCTGCAGCAGGAATGCTTCTTGGCTACAGTTCATTTCTAGCATATTAATGAATGTAAAATAGCATGGAAGCTTTTGATCGTACTTCTCCCCCCAGCCTTTGATTACCATATTTAGAGGGACACAGAGGGAACTAGAAAAGGGTTCCTAAGTATGCAGTCTCTAAATGAAAAATCATTATTGCTTTTATGCAAAGAGTTGCACAGAATCTGGAAGACAGGTCATCCATACCTGAATCAAAGTTTGTTTGTTTTTTTTGGGGGGGGGAATACTGAAAGACTCCCATGCTATTAAACAGGAAGGGCCCAAGATCAACAACAATAAAGGCTTTTCTAGATCTGCAATACTAAAATAAACGAATGAATGTGTCCCTGCCTTGAATTTTGTAATGAGCTGGATCATGAGTTTTGAGTCTGAACTAATAAACATACAATAGGATTCATTGCTGGTTTCGCTGCTTTATTCTGCTTTTATGGCATATTGGTTCCTAACTTTGGAAGCTTTACGTTCTTTTCCCTGGTAATAAAACAAAGCACCAGAATTTAATAAAGACTTCACCCATAAAATTATGTAGTGTACAGACTTTTCTTTTGCCTATACCTCCTGGATTTGAATGGAGCTGTGTATGTAGGGTAGATTCTGCTATAAGAGATATTATGGTTCCTTACAAGTGATAACAATCTAGAATATAAATGTAGTCTTAGTTTTTTGAAACTCTGGGAAATGAATTATTGGTGTGAAGCTTCAAAAGTTTTCTCCCTTTAATCCAGATGGATGAGTTCCACCTTCCTTATTTAACCAGATAAGTAACAAATAACTCCATTCAATTCAATAAACGCACAAGAATGGAAAATACAGAATTACAGGAGTAGTCCTTTATATCAATAACAACCCGAGGCTTAAGCTGAAAGGCAGGTCCCCCCCCCCCAATATTAAAAGGAACATTTATGATGAATTAGAAGTACTTTCCAAAGATAACATTTGTAAAAAAATCAGACCCCACTTCCTATAAAGCTAATTGGAAGAAAATTGTACAGTCATGTGTTGTGCACCCTTTTCAGCTGATTAAGAAATTTCATTTGGCACTATCCACATTTTGTTTTTGAGATAAAAGCCTTTCAGGGCTTACCTGTTGCTTCTCTCCCTTCTGATTTAGTGTCTCCTCAGTATTCTGAGCTGGTAGATCTTACACTTCATTTTGGCTCAACCAAAATGAACTGGTCTTCTCCTACGATTCTTTTCCCATATTTTTTTCTAGCTTTCTTCACATGTTCTTCTTAGGAAACAGAATAACCGCTGGTTTCCAGTTGAGGCTTTATGACGTGTTGTAAGTTGAAAGAAATGAAATCAGTTACAGGAGAGAAGAAAACAGGAAAGCTAGAACAGGAAAGCTCAAATGGGCATCCTAATAAAGTCTCCAGAGACATCAAGTTGTCTATTCTAGAGCCACTCAGCTTTTAGTTCTAAGAAGAGAAATTCCAGGTTTCTAATAGAGGTATATCCGACACAAGACAAGGCTGTCTAAGCCTTGGGGAAGAGGAGGGGAAAGGTTATACTCGTGCTTCCCTGACTGACAGCCTTGAGCACCCATTAAAAAACCTTTGGTCTCTTGTTTTCCTTTTCAGCGGTAAGCACAAATACATATATATCTCTTCAAAGCAGCAGGCAGCAGGAGACAATGTCAGCCTTTAAACCAGCTCCACCAACATGGCAGCAAAATTATGCCGGACTGCCTGCTTTCATCTTTTCAGGAAGATTGCCACTTAGCATTGCTTCCCTTGTCTTATCCCGTTCCATTCCATCTACAAAGAAGGCTTTTTCTCAAACTGTTTTCTGTCATTTTGCACTTCAGCTTGGATACCTGCACCTTAGAATTAATTAGATGAACTGCAAGCTTAGGGCAGTTTGATCCAGCAAATGCTGGCAGTTATTTAGCAAAGACTAATATATTTCAGTGACTTTTAATTAACCGATTCACATATAAAAGCTGTACAAGTGTTTATCAAATCACAATACTTACTGCCATGTTTCTCAAATGCAGGAACAATGTAACATCTGAAATGATAGCTCCTAAATGTCATCCAGAGGGACACATGTCTGATTTCTGGAATTCCAAAATGAATGCAGAGATTGCGTAACTGTTGCGGGTTAGAAGATATCCAATACCTGCAGAAACCTGCATGCATGTAATATATGAATGAGTCCTAGGTGTTACTTACACAATTCTTAAAGCCATGCCAGGAAAATCGCAGTGAAACAAGTGGTGCCTTATAGCACAAGTATTCCGAAGAGTGCAGGAATATAAAACCAGTGGTACAGAATTTGTAATTTGATGTTCTTTCATTTTTAAGGAAACATGATATTTACATTTCTGAAAAATGAACTCACTGGGGTGGTAGTCTACCAGGTTTTTCCAACGGCTTATTGACCAGAATAAATAAATACCAGGTTTTATTCAAAGAGTAGACTATTGAAATTAATGGGCCTAACTTAGTCATGTTCATTCATTTCAGTAGATCTACTCTGAGTAAAACTGAATAGAATACCACCCATAGCTAATAATGAGTATTTTCCATGTAGAAGGAGTGGATCTATCTAACTAGAGAGATTGCTAGTCTTCTGAATTACCTACATAGCATTAAATGTAGAAGCTTCCAAGTAGATTCACAGAGGATTAGTATGCATGGCTATGGTTGAAGTAGCAGAAATCCATGGCTCTGTTCCAACATAAGATGCAGCACAGCTAACCTATGTAATCTGCACTGAGCTGTAGGTTGATTAGATCAAGGATGCCAGCAAAGCACAGCTCCATTGCACGATAAACACTGCAGGTGGGTCTTATTTCTGTGTCAGTGATTGCACTCTGTCAGGCGTGTTGGTGATGCAACACCATGTCTGCTTTTTGAAATGTACCCCTTCAGCTGTTCCAACTGCTTCCTGTTGTACAGAGTGTGTAGTTATCGCAGACACACCCTGACAGCATTTTCAGATATCAGAGAACAACGTAAGGGCTACACATTCGGTAAACACATTTGGAGTGTTCTGGGTAAATTCCATGGTGTTCAAGACTCCCAAAGCAACATGTAACAATAAACACCCAGATCATCACCCTGCTTTGGCTGATATCTGAAGGGACTTTAGTAAGAAGTGTATGAGAATATCAGTTGGTACTGATTCAGAGATCTTGCCTTTTTTCAAAATGAAGCCCTGGATTTGATGTGATGCACTCTCTGTCCTCAAATGCTGAGCTTCATATTGTTTTTCTGGGTTATGTATGACTCAGGAAAGTGTCCTCTGGGTTTAGAACTTTAGATCCTAAAAAGAACTTTAGATCCTAATATGAAAAGGCTGCTGACATATGAGATTCATCACATGCTGATATCACTCTGATATAATACATTTATTTTCAATTGGGAAAGACTATCTGATACAATCCCTTATATGCTCTGGGACATTTTTAAAATGGTGGTAGTATTTACTGAATTCTGAATTAAAAGACTGAATTAAAAGACTGAATTCTGAATTAAAAGAATTAAAAGACTACAAACTTAACCTGGTTCTGGGAGTAAGCCCTACTTCTAAGTAGGTGTACATAGGATTGCACTGTGAGTAACAGTGTTAAAAAAAGATAGCAGTAGCAAAACACACACACAACAACAACAGCCTACTAAAAGACCCTTTAAAAAGCAAGAAACTTTATAGTTTACATTATGTGAAAACAAGCACTAAAATAAGAATGGTAGTTAAGGCATAGTCAGTAACTAGATAACAAACTAATAATAAGAATTTTATCAGATAGCAACCTAACCACTCAGTCAGGTGTGGGGAATTTGTGACCTTCTGGAAGTTACTGACTCACAGTTTCAATCAGCCCCAGCCAGCATGGCCAATTTTCAGGGATAATGGAAGTTGAAGTTATCAACATCTCAAGGACCACAGGTTCTCCATCCCTGCTCTTGATGCTCAGATCTTATTACATCATGCAATTGAGGTGACCCTCAGAAGGAACAATCCAGCAAAATGAGTCACTCACAACCAAGTTCCACTAGAACTCACAGTCATTGGGATTTACAGTCTGATTATAGGAATATTTACATGAAAGTAGCTCCTGCTGAGTTCAGTGTAACATTTCCTAGTAATTTTATGCACACTCCTCTGGGAGTAAGCTCCACTTCTGAGCAGACATGTATAGGATTGAGCTGTTAAGCATTTTATAGATTTCAATAGGATTTTACCAGATTGCACTGACAGTGCTTATATCTTTATGCAATGTCAGTTATATTCTAATGAGTGGAGTCACTCACTCACTATATTGTACTTTCATGAGAGACAGATTACATAGGTACCACATTTCAGCTTTCTAACATAACACAATAACTTTAATTTAAAAAGTAACATTTCTATTTCTCACTCTCCCTTGAAATTTGGTATATAAAGTTTGTTTCATAACAGCAGACAGCACTCTAAAACATTTCAGTACATTACAGGAAAGAAAATAATATCTGAAGTATTAAGAAATAGCAAAGGATACTCTGAAAAGGCTGTCACTTCACAGAACAGTAGATCCACTTAGTCCCAGACCACTGATCCGCAAGGTTCTGCAGAGGGGAAGAGAAAAGCCAGGAAAGAGATTTTCAAATAGATCAGTACAGTTTACTTGAGAGAGACAACAAATAAGTCAAAAAGAAAGAGAAAGGGTAAGGGAAAATAAATCAAGTCGTCTCAGCCTGACATGAAACTGAAGTACAAAAATATTTATAATTTCAAAACAAGTTTTATTTATTTCATTTTGGATATTGCCTCATCCCTAAGGGCCAGGACACATAGCAGTCATTTGTCTTGTTTCTATAAACATATATTGCTTATACCCTCTAATATTATACTGTTTATATAATATTATAAATATGATCCAAAATGTGTAAGGCAAAGCAAATGCGAAGGCACATCCTGTTCACAATCCCGGCCACCAAAAGCCAACACAAACAAAGTGTTCAGTGTTTTCAAAACAAGCCAAGGGCCTCTGGTAACACTCCCAGGTTGAGGAGGCCCACAACTGTTGGTGCACATGTTATACATGTCTACTCAGAAGCAAGTCTCATTGGGTTCATTAGATCTTAATCCCAAGTAACTGAGTATAGGATTGCAGTCTAAGGTTGCACTTTACTTAGGAGGACCTACTTCTAAATGACATGCTTAAGATTGCTGTGCCCAACCAAAGCAGTCTGGTTTCTTCTTCCCCTGTGACTGGATTCTGCACCACACAGTGCTTGCCTGGCTATGCTTTTATCTTTGCTGTGCAGTTAGCCAAGAGACTAGTGGAAACTCAGCCCAAGGCATGGGTGGCTCAGGTTGACTGGATGTGCTTGTATGGCCAGCAGTGTAGTGTCAGTTGCCAGTGCCTGTGTGTGCACTGGGTGGGAGGACCCCTCATCACTCAGTGACAACACCGCCAGAGCAACCCACCCCCACTGGAGCAAACCAGGGCTGTGCTGAACCCTTGGCAGGCAGAGAGGAGCACTGGGCTGTGCCATGCTGGGATCGCCTGCACAGGGGTGCCTGGTTTGCGCCCCATCAAAAATGGTGTGCCCAGGGCCACAGGCCTCCTTGCTCCCCCACACTCTGCCCCTGTGTATGGCACACCCAGTTATACACACACAAACACACACATATAAGCACTGTGGGTACATGCCACTAGACCAGGGGTCAGCAAACTTACTGCGCCTCGGGCCGGTGTCTCCAGCACCGATCGCGCGGTGGGCCAGAGGGCAGGGGAGCACTTGCCCATATGCATGTGCACACACTATTTCCGACGCACTTCCTGGTCGGAGAAGCACCGGAAATAGCTTGTGCGCATGTGCACAGGCCTCCTCCGACCCGGATGTTCACTGCAAATAACGCTTGCGCATGCACAAATAACACTTGCACATGCGCACAAGCTATTTCTGGCGCTCCTCCAACCCGGAAGTGGGCAGCGCCGCTAAGAGCGGGCGGCGGCAGCAGGTGGGGGTCGCTGCAGGCCGGATAAACGAGGCCTTAGTTTGGGGACCCCTGCACTAGACTTTTCAAAGGGGTTGAGAAGGTCTGC
Organism: Podarcis erhardii; assembly: GCF_964252035.2. Lineage (NCBI taxonomy): Eukaryota > Metazoa > Chordata > Lepidosauria > Squamata > Lacertidae > Podarcis > Podarcis erhardii. The sequence continues at coordinate 19,353,642 of NC_138501.1, forward strand.
GGCTATGGTAGATAAGTTAAGACATTATGTAAACTTCATTGCTGCTGCAGGATATAAAGATATTCATGACTGCTCCTTACAGGATTATTTATACATTAACCAAAAATGCCTGACAGTTCGAACCGCAGTTCAGAAGGGGGCCTGTGGGGACTGAGCAAGAGCAATTCATGTGTTTCCTGTCAATCTGAAATATCCTCAACACAATCTTTGTTATTGGCCTTCCTGCTTGCAATGTGCTATTCCAGTGATTTGGAGCTCAAGGCTGTCTCAGCTCTTCCTCCTCCTCTATTGTCTCTTTTTAGTACTTTTCATCCCCCAGGGTGCCATGAAAAAGCCAACCGCTGATGCATTGTAACACTGGGCTAAAAGCAAAAAATTGTTCCAAGCATGCAGCAATGTCACAAAGCCACAGGTGTTTCGGTGTTTCTGACTGCTTGGGGTCTTCACAGACCAGAAGGAGTAAGTCAAAAGCAATAAAAAAATAAATAAGGAAAAGCTGCTAGATCTGCTGTTCAGAAACAAATGGAACAGTGGGCTGTGAATAAGGCTGGTTGTGATCTTTCTTCCAGTTTGCTGTTCCTCACCAAAGGGCATTGCCACTAAACAAGAGGAAGAGGCAGCTCAGTTCTGGCTTCTCTTCGCCAGATAAAGGATGAAAACAACATCTCATATTTCTGTTGGGCCAGTTACAAAGAGCCATGCAACCAGGAACATACCTAGTATATGGGGAAATGGGTGCATGTGTTAGACCCGTGTTCTAGCCATGATAGCAATGTCCTACCTCCACTGTCAGAAGTAATATGCTTCTGAATGCCAAGTGCTGGGAATCAGAAATGTGGTGAATTCTGTTGTGCTCAGGTCCTGCTTTTAGCCTCTCCATAGACATCTGGGATAACAGGATACTGGACTTCTTACGGTCTTAAAAATTCAGTTTCTACCCTATGCTTCCTCCTGAAGGAGGAGTGTTACTTGCAGCTCTAAGGGACTTAAAAGCATGGAAGACTCTTGTTAAGGGGAGGAACCTTTTAAAATAGCATGGAACAGGGCCAAGCCCTTCAACACACCTAAATTATGTGTTACCAGTATAGGGATGGTGGCGAAGGAGCGTAGTAGTTAACCCACACAAAGAGAGTTTGCATTGCAGATAAAGGAAACTATTCTATTATTGTTTACAAAGATTCCATTTTCAGTGCAGCCATTTCTCACAGGGTCTTCAAAACAGGGTGTGAATACAACTCCTGAACAGGAAGATAATCCTGTCCTGGATAACTCATGCACCATCCCACATATTGATAAGGTTCATTATTTATTTGTTTATTAGTTTGTTTATTACATTTACTTTCCACCTTTCTCCAGGGAGCTCAAAGTAGTGTCCACGGTCCCTCAGCCTCCCAGCCTGCCGTCACAACAGCCCTGTTATTGCTACTGTGGCTGCTACCTGGTTAAAGGAATCACATAACTCTTATGTCGACTTTCTGTTTCTTCTGCTAACAAAAAACTTTTTTTTTTTGTCTGCAGGGACCACTGGGATGTATTTGCCTTTTGCAAAAATTTTAGCTGGTAACAGAACATGGGAGTTTGAATGGGCAAAGAAGGTATAAGATACAATGTTAGATCAGTGATAGGAAACCTGTGGCTCTCCAGATGTTGTTGTTGCTGACCAGTGGCCAACTGGCTAGGGCAGATGAATCCATCAACATCTGGAAGACCACAGGCTCCCCACCTCTGGCTTATATCCTCCATAAAATATACATGTTTCTTCTAATATGAAATTCCTGCTCCTATGTTTAATAAGCATTAATTAGAAGAGCATGGCATCCTCCACATTTTATCTCTGCTACCAATGTGATCTCTTGAATTTTATCATTCATTATCCTCTGGAAAAGAATTATCTAAAAGAACACAGAATTGGGCTAATATCCTAAAGCCCCCTTTTATATTGCGCATTACGAAACGTTCAGCTATATACAGTATTGGGGCTAAGTTTCACGATGCATGAAATATAAGGCAATTACAAAACTTGGATGAGGGCAGCTAGTTCTTATTCTTATGGGGGGGGGGGAATCCTGAATTGAACATAATAAACCCATTCACCACTAAATATCTATCGTGTGCCATCTTTAGTTAAGAGATAATTAAAATAATTATCCCATGTGAACTGTATTGGGATCTAACTTCATACTATTTGAACGGTGGTTAATGATGCTTAAGAATATGGTCGTACATTACCTCCAACTCTCAGGTAGAACAGGGATTATAAAAAGCTGGGAATGCCAGGAATGCTAGTTCCTTTAAATGTAGCACAATGAGAGGGGAAGGCAATTAGTTTCAGCAATTATTACAATGAATCTTAAACTGAAAAACAGAAAAGCACGCTAGAGCGCAGTAGCAACATATAAAACTAATGTATGAGAATGAATACAAAGTATGTCCTTCTGGACAAACAACTAAATATTCTCAAAATGTCTTGCTCCAGCCACACAGAACACAAGACCAAGAAGCTTAGCCTCAATTAATTTCCAGATACCATCATTTTCTCTAACCAGTCCTCAGAGCCGCAAGGTCTATGGCCAAAGAATCCAGCAACCTGGCAGTGTTTTTATACTAATTTAACAATAATATTCTGGGCCATTTGCACCATCTGTTGCCCAGGTGTCAGTCATGGAAGGAAGAAGGGACAGATGGAGGCAAAAGGCTAGAGGAAGCGATTTGGACACAAAGTTCTCATTCCACTGAGCAACACACCTGAAAACAGAGTTTACTAGCCAGTAAAATACGAGCTTGGAACTAAAAATATACAACAAAAATCTCAATGCTAAAAGAGCTTGATTTTTCATGGCAATTGTGGCTGGAATGCAACATGGGCAGGACAGCAAGGAGAAACTATATATACCCAAGTAATGTAAGCAGAAGGTCGTAGGATCAATTCCCAGTATCTCCAGGTATAGGGCTGGGAGTGTCCTGTATCTGAAACCATGGAAAGCCACTGTCAATCATTGTATACAATAATGAGCAGGATGTATCAATATGGAAGGGTGATTCTGTCAACTGCAGTTTCTCCTATTTCCAATCTTAAGTTCAGTTCTCCACATTACTGCATCAGTTTACAATTTTTATAATAAAGTCGTCATGACAATTCATCAGATTTTTAATGCAAATGTTTCTAAATATACACATTTCTGTATGCAAATGTGCCTAATATACACATTTGTGTGTGTGTGTGCATATGTTTTTTCAAATAAATTTTCCCAAATATGCATTTTGTGTGCTATTTTCACTAATACATGCATTTATATGAACACTTGACCCTAGCATATACATTTTTCATATGTAACTTAGCTGGAGAACTTCTGCAAGATTCTTGCTGGAGTCAGAGAATTGAAGAGTTGGAAGGGACCCCAACCCCCCCCCCCAAGATCTGCAGAATCCTGAAAAATGCAAATTTTGAAGGATGGTTATAAGTTTCAGTTTGCATATTGTTTCAGAAAGGGCAAATTAAGTAAGTTTGCCTTTAAATGCGAGCTGAACAGAATTCCCCCACATCCCTACTTATAAGTTAAAATTGCATAGGAGTCTGCTGCCAGTCACTGTTATTTACCTTTTGTACAAGCACTTTAACATAAGTGTGTTTAGTTTAAGTGCCACTATTAGATACATTAAAAGATGCTGTACAATGTGAGGAGCAGTTCTCCCAATTACTGTGACAGTTTCGCTGCATGTAATCCATTAAAGGAATTTAGAAGCCTGCACCTCTGTCTATACAAAATATCGGGGGAGAGAAGCCAGTGAGCACTTATTAAGCAAGATGTGCATTTGATTGTTAGAATGGCAGGTGATTGTGCTTGGGATACATTATTCAGGGTGCTTTGAAATGCTTTTCTGGAAAATACGATACTAGGCAGAAACTTCGTTTCATCACCTTTGTGTAAGCACACAGTCAACTGATTTAGGGTGGATCTCTCAAACCCGTGACCCCTCAGACATATGCAGGGTGGTCAGGCTGCACAAAGTCCACAGAAATGGGTTGTAAAGTGTGGACTGCAATACATGTTTGCTGTACACCGAATTTAGAGATTTAGGCTGCAATCCCAATTACCTAGGAGTGAACCAAATAGAAAACAACGAGACTTCCTTCTGAGCCGTCCCATTTTTCTAGAAGAAGAGGTGCCAGAACTCACCATGAACCTTGTTCTCTTAAAATGGCAATGGCGCCCACCTGAGAGGGGCCGGAACTGAGTTGTGAAGAGTTCTGACTGAAAAGAAGAAGAAGCCCTGCTTCTGAGTAAGCATTGTAGGATTGCTCTGTAAGAATTGTTCGGAGCAGAGTCTTCCATGACCAGAAAGCAGGGACATTAGTTTTCCAATTCCCACATTCTCCTACAAGCTCTCCATCCACTTTCCACATTGTTCCAGAAGGTTCTCCAACCCCTCTGGAACAGCGCTGTAGGGGTTACATAGTAACAACAACAACAACAACAACAATAAGTTATACCCCGCCCTCCCCGGCCAGAACCAGGCTCAGGGCAGCTAACACCAGTAAAATTACAAAAAAAACCCCACCACAATTTAAAATACAGGTTAAAATATAATTTAAAATGCAGCCTTGTAGCCCATAGATCAAAACCATAAGGGGAGGGGAACATAAGGGTCAGACTGAGTCCAAACCAAAGGCCAGGCGAAACAGCTCTGTCTTGCAGACCCTGCGGAAAGATGTCAAGTCCCGCAGGGCCCTAGTCTCTTGTGACAGAGCGTTCCACCAAGTTGGGGCCAGTACTGAAAAGGCCCTGGCGCTAATTGAGACCAATCTAACCACCTTGCGTCTTGGGACCTCCAAGGTGTTGTCATTTGTTGACCTTAAGGTCCTCTGCGGGGCATACAAGGAGAGGCGGTCCCGCAGGTACGTTGGTCCTAGGCCATAGCAAATGGTGAATGGGGGGGGGACAGCTCCCTCTGCCCTTTTTACTCATGGAAGTGTCTGCTGGATTGAAGAGTGTCCCATCGGCAGAAGGACATGGCTGTATAACCCTTCATGTTTAACTTTCCCAAATCAAAATCACGTAAGTACAGAATATGAGGTGATTCCAGGTCGCTCATCTTGCAGGCATCTCCCTGCTGAATTTTTAGTTGTAACAAAATACCATTAAATAGCCAGACATTTGGCAACATGCAAATCATTCTGCATAAAATGTTCCTCAGGGAAATAAGTGGCTATTAGAGAAATTCCCTATGTACAAAAGGATTCCAAAAATAATGGAAAGAAAACATGATAAATCAACATGAAGCACACAGAATAATTGCAGAATAAAAATGGAGAATACTCATGAGCTTACTCATGAGTGAATTCCAAATCACCTTGGATAATATAAGACCATTAACAGCCTAAGGATTATAAATAGTAATATTAAAATTATATTAGTCACTTGAAGGTTAGCAAAAACAACTTCCTTTTCAGGTCATATTGGGGCATTGTGCACAGTGCTGAAGTAACTTTTTGTAATCCAGTTTAAATGGGTGGGAAAGTACATTTTATATGAACCTTTTAAGGTTTCTCCTCCATATATCTGTTAGGACCAACATAGAAATTCCACCTAACTAAAGACTTCCTGCAGCTGGTGTAGTTGGTCAGATTGGCATGCATTATAAAGGCAAATGTGGCCTCTATTCTCTTTTTTAAAAAAAACAATTTTCTATGTGAATTCAACTGACTCTCGCTACATATTCAAAATTAGGCTTTTTCCAGTGATTCTTCTGTCAGGGTTGCAGAACAGCTGAAGGATATTGCCATTAATTTTTGGGTTTATGCTTCACTCTCCATTTCAGTGGCTTTGGCAATGTTAGCCACAGTCAAATATTTCAGGCCAGATAAAGGAAGCTTCTCTCTTTCCGTAACATAGAATGGAAGGTGTCTGTGTGCCACCAGTACGGATGGGGGAGAAATTCACTTAATTTCACATTTTAGGTGAACGCACCCTATCCTCCCTCACAACGTGTGAGCCAAAATGCAGCCCTTTTTCAAAATGTGCAGTTCTCTGGATTTTGTTGTGCTGTTCAGTAGAAAAGCAAGATGTATACAAAAAATGCATGCATTAAGGTAAAGCGTGCATAAAACTGCAGATTAAAATGCATTCTGTTAGGGAAAACATTTTTGCAAACATTTGCATATTGTGCAAAATTGCATATATAAGCATGTGTATATTAGGGAGAAATGTTTGATTGTGCATTGTTTTATTGATGTTTAATATGCTGTAAACGGCTTTGAGATTTTTCTTAAAAAAATAAAATGGTATAGAAATGATGATTATGATGTGCTTATGAATTTTCACAAGGACTTAAGAATAATTTGCAAACTGATGCAGAAATGTGGAAAACCAAACTTAGGATTGGAGAAATGAGAAACTGAGAGAAACCCAAACTAACAGATTCACTCATCCCTAACGCCCAGTACTACTTCCATCCCCCTGGACTGGACACCAGGACTCGGACGCATTGTTGTTATTTGTATGTTTGCTATTTCAATTTGAGACTGCACACGATGAAAGGTTGGATATAAATTCTACAAATATAATCATGTTTCCAAAGTTTCGCAAATGCCCATCAGGAACAACAACAAGACCGATAGAGATACCACCCCTTCCTTCGCTAACAATAGTCTACCTCCAGTTCCATGGATGCTTATAAGACTATGCAGTCCTACGTCCACTCATATCAAATACACTGTCACTGTTTGCATTTGCAATCTATTTCCTTTTTTGTTTTGTTAGTGTTCTCCCTTGTAATTGTACATGCTAATTACTGCAGCCCTCTGCCAACATTTGTTGAGAATATCCAGGCCATCTCTTTCAAAGGGAAATGTCAAAGTTTAATTTCAAATGAAGGAAAGCATTTCGCTATATGCATACCCCATGAATAAGGACCATTCTAGAACATTTTATTCCAAAAAGCTCATCTATAAACATGTGTTTATAAACATACACATCTATATTATTTATGCTATAAATAATATTATTGTAATATATAATATATTATTATAATATAAATAATATATTATTTTAAAACTTCTATATTATATAACATGGGACATGGGTGGCGCTGTGGGTTAAACCACAGAGCCTAGGACTCGCCAATCAGAAGGTCGGCAGTTCGAATCCCCATGACGGGGTGAGCTCCCGTTGCTCGATCCCTGCTCCTGCCAACCTAGCAGTTCGAAAGCATGTCAAAGTGCAAGTAGATAAATAGGTACCACTCCAGCGGGAAGGTAAACGGCGTTTCCATGCGCTGCTCTGGTTCGCCAGAAGCGGCTTAGTCATGCTGGCCTCATGACCTGTACACCGGCTCCCTCAGCCAATAAAGCGAGTCGGCCCCAGAGTCGGCCACGACTGGACCTAATGGTCAGGGGTCCCTTTACCTTTATATTATATAACATGTGGTGGTTATAAATACATACACATCACATATGCATGTATATTCTCTCTCTCTCTTTCTCTCTAACACACACACTTCTTAAATCTTGTGCCCTCCTTTCCCACTAGTCTTGCCCACTCCAAATGTTAGCTGGGAGGCAACTATCTATTGCACTGAGCCATATATCAATGCAGTCACCAAAAGAGCATGGTTTAGAGACAAATTCTCCCATTTGTTTGGGCAACATCTGCTCATGAAAGGGTCGCCATATGGAAACATCTGCGATAAGGAATAATTTAAAAGCAGCCTTCACTTCACAGCCATTTCATGTGTGCCAATAAGAGAAGCGCAGCTGGATTTCTCTTGTATGCCTTCAGCTTTCTTTTCTATCAACGGGACTGATAATTGTCTTGATTGATCTTTTCGAAACTGAAAGAAATTAGGAACCACATATTTCTAGCCAGGGCTCTCTTTCTGTTTGCTTGTACCTTGCTGCTTTATAGTGCACACAGGGAAGACAGGCCTCTGCCTTCAAAGGACCTACTATCTAAGAATTTATGTTACGCTAAATTGAAGCCACATAGTGGCACACTTCTTTTGTTGGCAAAATGCTCTGCACCAGCAGAATGTTGCTGTGCAAGAGAATGCGTAGGCAGCTTGCTGGCAACTTGGTTGCACAGTACATTGCACAAAGTGTGGTGCAACGAGTTTCCACCAGTACAACTGCTGCCATTGTGTTAGTGGACAGAGAATGCTAGTTACAGCCTTCAATGTGTTAACAGGGACACAACAGAGGGAGGAGGAAGGAAGGAAGGAAGGAAGGAAGGAAGGAAGGAAGGGGTATCAGAGGGGAGGAAAGGAACAAAAGTACAGTGGTACCTCGGGTTAAGTACTTAATTTATTCCAGAGGTCTGTTCTTAACCTGAAACTGTTCTTAACCTGAAGCACCACTTTAGTTAATGGGGCCTCCTGCTGCCGCCACGCCGCCAGAGCACGATTTCTGTTCTCATCCTGACCAAAGTTATTAACCTGAGGTACTATTTCTGGGTTAGCGCAGTCTGTAACCTGAAGCGTATATAACCTGAAGCATATGTAACCCAAGGTACTCATCTCGTTTTATTGGCCGAGGGAGCTGGCGTACAGCTTCCGGGTCATGTGGCCAGCATGAGTAAGCTGCTTCTGACGAACCAGAGCAGCAGACGGAAATGCCGTTTACCTTCCTGCCAGAGCGGTACCTGTTTATCTACTTGCACTTTGATGTGCTTTCGAACTGCTAAGTTGGCAGGAGCAGGGACCGAGCAACAGGAGCTCACCCCGTCATGGGGATTCGAACCGCCGACTTTCTGATCGGCAAGTCCTAGGCTCTGTGATTTAACCCACAGCGCCACCCGCATAATAAGGGATTACGTGTGAGCAAATGAAAGTTACACATACTTAGATATCATACTTCATTCTCACTAGGTTAAATTTTGATGAATGCTACTTAAATCCTAGGTGGATAGCCATATTCATATTTTAGAGCAAATAAACAGCAGAGTCTCATGACACCTTAAAGCAGTGCTTGGAATCAACTACTTCAGTTGAACAAAGTTCACTGAACTAGTTCAAAATTCTCCAAACTACGCCTTAAAGTACAGTGGTACCTTGGTTTAAGAACAGCCCTTTTTACGAACAGTTCGGTTTAAGAACTCAGCGAAACCGGAAGTAGTGTCCCAGTTTGCGAACTTTACCTCGGTCTAAGAACGTAAGCCGAACGGTGAAAGGGCACCGGCTGCGGGAGGCCTCATTAGGGAAAGCGCGCCTTGATTTAAGAACGGTTTCAGTTTAAGAACAGACTTCTGGAATGGATTAAGTTCGTAAACCAAGCTACCACTGTAGTTCCCATAATTGCCAAATAACCTAAAGGTGAATTAAGTTCATTTTGGGGTAAAACTAGTAAATCTTCCTGTTCATTCCCACCATCACCATTAGACTTAGCTCTCATTAAACTGATTTTATGGTAAAAAAAGCAACACACAGTCTGTCTGGGCATGCATGTTTAGAACTCAAATCTGAAGCTACAAACAATGTGAGCTTGGGAATCTGGTGTCACTACTGTTGTTTGGATCCTCACAAGATTCCCTAAGATCAATAACCTAGGATATTGTAGCTGCTGTAGAGAAGGATGGTGAATAATAACTACTTTCAATCTAAGTCTCCAAGCCCAGTGGTGTACTGAGAGGCTGATGCACACTCTGTTGAGCACCAGACTGTGGAAACACAGGCTGGAGATGATTTTGCAATTGTCTTTGGATTATGGAGGAAGAAACAATGGCCCTATATTAAACATGCCTCTTCCTTCTGAGCCAAGTTTCAGCTTAAATGCATGGAAGTTTTCCTGCTGTGTATCAGGATCAGAGGAAACTAATATGAACCTACCTCCAGAGCTTTTTTCAGCCTCTAAAATCATATGGCCTCTGCAGCATGGGAGCACTGATTCTATGTATGCTCCCACTCTGCTTCCACTAATGTATGAAGGTGGCAAATCACTTGGGTAAGGTGGTTAATATGGTTATTTCCATAGCAGCAGGACCCTGGTCTTCGATCAAGCATCTGTCACAGGAGTTGTAGTTCAGAGATATTTTAACAGCAAGCACTTTCTGATACAACAAGCCATTTTCTTTCAGCATAAGAATATAAAGTATTGATTGTACTTCAAACTAGCATCATTGCTGCCAAAAATATACAAATAATGACCTCTGTGGTGTCCAAGGAAGGAAAAGACAAAACAGGCCTAGAATTGGTTGCAGACCAACCTTAATTGTTTAGAACTGGCAACTTTTGAAATCATATTAGGCAATCCTCCAGCAATGATAATAAGAGCAACAACACCGAAATGAAATTATCTGCCTGAGGTTTTTTTTTCTCCTCACAATGTTGCTTGAAGTCATTAACGTTTTTCTCTGGACAAAATTAAGCACATTTAGAGTTTAGTCAGCTGAACCCAACAGAGATGGTTTGTGTTTAAAGTCTTGTGTGAGGCAATCCTAAGAATGTTCAGTTGAAACAAGTCCCAGTGCATCCTGGAAATTGCGCATAGGGTCACATTCAGAGTGAAATAAGCACAATAACATAAGAACTTAAGAAGAGCTCTGGTGCATCAGAACAAAGGCTATCTGATCCAGCATCCCAACTGCATAGTAGCCAAGCCCCTTTGGTCGCTTCAGAGGCCCTGGAAACCAGGATCTTCTCAGATCTTCGGCTTCTTCAAGAGCTTCCAGGAATGTCCTTCTTTGCAGGAGACCAAACTCCGACTAAGAGCAGTGCCCAGGTGCAGCTTATATCCCAGGGAGTGGACCAGAGGGAAGCCAGCCAGGCAAAGTCTTCTCTCCAGTCTGCTTCCCAGGTCGCAGCACAAGCTTGCTCATGATTGGCTAGAATTGCAGCTGAGCCCCAGAAACCAGTGGCAGAGAAGTAAGTAACGTCCTCCCCCAGTCACCCAGTGGGTGCCCACGACTATGGCTTGTGTAGAGCCACAACTACCACCCACAACTGTACGTAACGGCCATTTTCACTGCCACTGCACACTGAGAACACATCTTCACTGAGCTATTCACTATTACCCCAAGGTCTCATTCCTGTTCAGTCACTGCCAGTGCAGACTCCAGGAGCATATATTGGAAGTTAAAAGGTAAAGGTAAAGGGACCCCTGACCATTAGGTCCAGTCGTGGCTGACTCTGGGGTTGCGGCGCTCATCTCGCTTTATTGGCCAAGGGAGCCGGCGTACAGCTTCCGGGTCATGTGGCCAGCATGACTAAGCTGTTTCTGGAGAACCAGAGCAGTGCACAGAAACGCCGCTTACCTTCCTGCTGGAGCGGTACCTATTCATCTACTTGCACTTGACGTGTTTTTGAACTGCTAGGTTGGCAGGAGCAGGGACCGAGCAATGGGAGCTCACCCCATCGTGGGGATTCAAACCGCCGACCTTTTGATCGACAAGTCCTAGGCTCTGTGGTTTAACCCATATTGGAAGTTAGGGTTGTTTTTATTTTGCTCCAATATGCACCCCTTAACTCTTGCTTATACTTAATCATTTGCACATCTAGGGGATCTAAGTGACAGATAAATGTGGAAATCTGCCTTACCATTCAGCAAATGTCTGGGGCTGGAGGCTTCCAGGATTTCTGACTTCTCCTGAGAAGTGCACTTGGAATCTGTAAAGTTTAATCGCAATGATTTGCTCCATTTTAGTGTTCCAAAATATGACACTGTTTCCCTGGGTTAATGCCAAGGTAGCAAAACTTTATTTAAACTAATAATAATAATAATAATAATAATAATAATAATAATCAGTAGAATCTGACTGCCTGAGCAACAGCCCATTACTTGGTGTCTGCAGGCGTTGGAGAATCTGAATAGCCTCTGCATTTCTGCACAGCAGAACCCAATAGATCTATTTATTTCAATATTTCAATATGACATTATGACAGATAGTAACTCTCTTTCGATATTTTCTTTCTTAGTGAATATAGATAGTTAGATACAGACATATATCCCTTCTGTTTTTGCCAAACAGGCTTCTTCTTAGGTCGTGAAGGCCCACCTGAGGCATGCATGTTTTTCAGATTACAAAAAAATATGATGATGATTGTATAATTTATATCCTGTCCTTCCTCCCAAAGAAGCCCAAGGGGGCAAATACACTCACAATTTATTTTATTTTATTTTTTTAAAAAGGCTTCTAAAACAGTTAAAACTTGATGGCAGATAAGGCATTCGGTTGAATCCTTATTCAAGGTGGATCTGGGGCAGGGGTGGGGGCCCCACACTGCGGTCCAAGGAACCAGATTAAAGGGATCCAGGGAGAGGAGCTTCTTTCTGGACACCAATATGGAGGCTGATGAGCCACAGTATTCCCAAAATCTTGGAGGCGTCACCCTGATTTGATGCATGTCATAGAGAGATTTTTAACCTTGGTTAACCCTGACAAATCATCAACCAGCAGGTTGGTTGATACAGGGTATACTCCCAGTGCCTGCCCCCCAAACCTGCTGGCATCTGTAATCAATAAATTTGTGGCCTGTGTAATCCCAAAATACTGAGTTTATTGCAACATCACCATGTATTGCCACCCTCCACCTGAGGGTTCACTGTGCCTGGACCCGCAAGCAGGGAAAATCTTACAAGGCTCTATATTTTTTTTATAAAACCTGCTGCTTCTGTGCTTTGAAAACAACAACAGCTTGGTAGTGACGCTGTTATATTTCACGCATGCTTTGCCCTTGGAACATATTGGATTCTGAGGTCTAACCAACGACTAAGCCATTGGCCTGCATTAGCTGGCTGCATAAGCTGAAATCCATCAAGTCAGTACTATTTTCATTCCATTTCCCCAGCATCAAGCATGCAGGCCAAGAGCTGAACCTAAGAGCTGCATGAAATTCACCGTAATCCTTTTTTGACTTGCACATTTTGAGCACATGTCCCCACACGCTACATATACAAGCCATGCCGATTTGATATGTGCATTGGGCAGAAACATCTAACCATGTAAAATGAAATGAAGAATCATGCCAGACAAATAAATTAGTAGCCAGTTTCCCTAGGCTATATACTCACCTGGCAATATCAACCTTGACTCAGGTTTACATTCCAATGAATGGACAATCAGAATCATGCTATACATTATCAGAGGATTATGTTAGGCAAGGGGTCTAACTACCGTATTTTTCACTCTATAAGACACCATGAGACGCACCTAGTTTTTGGAGGAGGAAAACAAGAAAAAAAATATTCTGAATCTCAGAAGCCAGAACAGCAAGAGGGATCGCTGCGCAGTAAAAGCAGCAATCCCTCTTGCTGTTCTGGCTTCTGGGATAGATGTACAGCCTGCCTTCGCTCCATAAGACGCACACACATTTCCCCTTACTTTTTAGGAGGGAAAAAGTGAGTCTTATAGAGCAAAACATATGGTAAGAAGGGCACAGTTTAGAACTGTGTGTTTTGAGCAAATCCCAAAGTCATTCTTCTCTGAGGAAATAAATACTGGTGAATGTAGGTTGTCAAGTTTATGGTGAATTTTGAAGCTCTTCTGGGACAACTCAAATAAAGCATTAGAAATAAAATGACTTTGGTCTCTATTTCAGTCACCAGCCTCTGTTTATTCAGTGTCCTTAACATAATTGGGAGTGGGCAAATAAAGAGATCGTTACTACATCCCCACCCCACCCCATGAAAGAGAGGGAGCATACTCTTAGTATATAGCATCAAAGACATAAATGTGATCCACCTCATCTGAAAATGACTTCTCTCTTGGAGTTACGAAAGAAGAAACTGGCTATGCTCCACAAATAGCAATGTGAGGCACGTTCAGAGTATACATTTTTATGGTGGTGCATAAAAAGGGCAAAGAAGATATCGGAAACTACAATATCCGCAATTGCAGTTCACTTGCCACCATCAACTTTACATGGGGCTGCAATTTGTTCATTTATTTCCTGTGTTAAGTCATGGCTTCCTTTACTTTACAGTAGACTAAAATAGTGGCAAAGTCATTGTGAGCAAGATTATCCAATTAAATTTTGTTCTGCCCATATATCTCCACTATCTTTCCCCACTCCATCTTATCACCTTTTCCCTAAACTAAATTTATAAATCCCCACGTCTTCTTATTGTAGGGAAGGACTGCAGCTCAGTGGAAGAGAGCCTGTTTTGCAACCCAATCTGCCAGTTGCTGTTGATGAACCTGCGCTAAATGGACCATTGGTCTGACTCAGTATGGCAGCTTCGTGAGTTCCTAACTGGATGTTATTTAAATGTCCTTTTCTGTGCTGTTTCCAGCTGTATTATAAACTTCTCAATATAAAATTGCTGTAATGATAGACAGTAGGGAGCCTCTTGGGCTTGCTGATTAGAAGGTCAGCAGTTCAAATCCCCATGACGGGGTGAGCTTCTGTTGCTCTGTCACAGCTCCTGCCAACCTAGCAGTTCGAAAGCACACCAGTACAAGTAAATCAATAGGTACCACTGTGGCGAGAAGGTAAACAGCATTTCTGTGCACTCTCGTTTCTGTCACGGTGTCCCGTTGCACCAGAATCAGTTTGGTCATGCTGGACGCATGACCTGGAAAGCTGTCTGTGCACAAACGCTGGTTCCCTCAGCCTGAAAGCGAGATGAACACTGCAACCCCATACTCACTTTTGACTGGACTTAATCATCCAAGGGTCCTTTACCTTTTTACAGAATGCACATGTACCATACAGTTTCAAAATTATCTTTCATCCTTTGAGAAGATGCAATGGCTGGTTTCAGTGAAGAGTAGCCCATAAGGCTTCAGAAGGTTGTTGTTACAGAAAGCCATTAAAGTGGGGGGAAATAAAATAAAAACCAGTATAAAACACAGCAATATAACCCTAACCCTTGACCTGAAGTGAGATGAGCGCCGCACCCCATAGTCTCCTTTGACTCCTCCAGGGGTCTTTTACCTTGACCTTTTTATTCTAAGGATGGTTGCTCCCTAGCTTAATATAATGGCATTAAAGTATTTGCAGCAGTTTTATTTTCAATCTTTTCCATTTACCACACAACATTCAGTTTGCCTTTTTCACTGCTACAACATACACAATTGATATGCTAAGCGAGCTTTACGACCATAAGTCTGTGATCCTACAAATGCTGGCATGTGAGTAAGTCTCACTGAACTCGATGGGGCTTACTTTTAAGTAGACATGCAAAGGATAGCACAGTTAGATCGTTATGTCTTGGATAGTCCTAACCTGTTGATGCATGTGTGAAGTTAATTTCTTGCTTTTAATGATTTTGTCCCGTTAACTTGCACTTGTCACGTTGTGGTTCAGTGTGTAAGACCCCCAGTAACTCCTCCCTTCCCTTCAATCAGGGTCCCATATGCAAGCTTAAAGCCATAAACATAAGGACCTGTCTTTTATTAAGTAAGACGACTGGCCCATCTGGCTGAATATTGCAACCCGGGAAGGAGCCCTTTGGCGTTTCATACAGGAGTATCCAGCCCTAACTAAAGATGCTACGGGTTGAACCTGAGACTTTCTGCGGCATAGTTCAGTTGGTAGATCACGAGATTCTTAATCTCAGAGTTATGAGTAACTCTGGGCAAACTGGGCAAAAATAGTCCTACATTGCAGGAAGTTGGACTAGATCAGGCATAGGCAAATGCTTTGGGACTACAGTTCCCATCATCCCTGACCACTGGTCCTGTTAGCTGGGGATCATGGGAGTTATAGGCCAAAAACATCTGGAGGGCCGAGTTTGCCTATGCCTGGACTAGATCATCCTTGTGGTCCCTTCCAACTCTACAATTCTATGTTTTTATGTGTTCTACCACTAACAAAACTACCCCAGTCCCTGAGAGCAATTATGGGAATATAATTGCAGCAGCAAAAAAATATGGCAGGTGGAGGATTAAGCACATCCTCCTCTCTCCACTTAGAAGGGTTTGGCAGGGTACTAGGCTAGGGTGTTGGCACTAGTGGGAACATAGGCTTAGTTCTGCCAAGCTACTCCCACCTCCTCACCACCCTGTCCCATCCTGCACTGTCCCATTAAGTGGCAGCAACATGCCAGCTCTGCTGTGCTGCCCTAACCTACCAACCGCTCCTGCTTCCACTACTTCTCCATTGTTTTCACTCAAAGAAGCAGCTATTGGGGTCTAAGGGCTGATTTTGCATGTAATGTGTAGTTTTGCCCTAGGAAGTCTATGTGGCTTGAGTGGTTCCTGGTAGAGAGAAGCATGGCTGCAGAAGAGTTGGTTAGCTGATGGATAGGTGCATCAGCTATCTATCTTTCTCTGGGTGTAGAAAGGGATATTGCTGTTCTGACCCATGAGCTCAATTATGCTTGGGCATTGCCAGTTCTTATTGGTGGGGAAACCCCTCTCCAGTCACTTGAATAGATTGAAATGGTCTACAAAACAGATTGATTATCCTTTCCTTAAATAGCCTGTCATATGGTGACAGCGAGAAGGGAGACATTGCAGTGCTTGCAGATAAATATTTAGAGGTTGGTTTCAAAATGCTCTGCAAGGGCATCGTGCTGATATTCCAGAAGGGTTCTCCTTTCCTCAGCTAGCATTGCTCATTTGCTGCCTTTTGCAGACAGACATAATCAATAACACTTCCCAGTATGGTGCTATGGACTAAGGCAGTGAGCTCTCCCTGCGTTGGAAATGGGCTGTTATTCAATGGCTTGAAAATATTGCACTGGCTTACATGCCATAATCATCAGGTTAGGAGCCAAATCCCATATTTCAGTGAAGTAATAGAACCATAGGAAAGGGGGTGGGGAGACAGAAAGAAAGGGAGGGGCAGGAGAGAGCAAGAGAGACACTCTTCTGACAAAATAAAAATCAATTGTGCTGAAAAGTCATACTCTAAGGCCTCATCTGGCAATGCTTCGGCACACACAAAGTGATCATTAATTTCACAGTGCAGAGAATAAGAAGCATTGGCTCCAGATCTAGATCCTGCAATGCTATCAGAGGCATCTAAAAACCAGAATGCAAATCCATCAATCCGGCTTGTATTCTATTAAAGAGCATCTAAACATTGTACCTGAGTATCAATGAGATCCAGTCACTTGAGCATAACCTTTACAATACTGGCTTTTTTGCGTGTGTTGTAATTTTTTTGTACTATTATTATTATTATTATTATTATTATTATTATTATTATTATTTATGTTTTTCAGCTCAAAGGCCCCCAAAATGGTAAATATTATATTAAAACAACATATATGGCAACTCTGTGACAGTGGCGTGCGGTGAAACTTTTGTAGGGGAACAGTTAGGGCCAGAGACACCAGAGTGATTGGGACGGGTGGCCTCAAGTACCGTATTTTTTGCTCTATAAGACTCACTTTTTCCTCCTAAGAAGTATGGGGAAATGTGTGTGCGTCTTATGGAGCGAATGCAGGCTGCGCTATCCCAAGCTATCCCAGAAGCCAGAACAGCAAGAGGGATTGCTGCTTTCACTGCGCAGCGATCCCTCTTGCTGTTCTGGCTTCTGAGATTCAGATTTTTTTTTTTCATGTTTTCCTCCTCCAAAAACTAGGTGCGTCTTGTGATCTGGTGCGTCTTATAGAGCGAAAAATATGGTATATGATGTCACTATGTCACGCAAGTGGGCATCATGTCTTGCTTCCTAAGCTGGGCAGAGGTTTCCTGGGCTTTGGGAAGGAGGAGCCAAGGAAACATTTAAGGGACTAGCCTAATTGCCTAGTCCACTGACTGCATGCCACCGCTCTGCAGTGATGGTCCAATGAAAGCATTTGTGTTGCCTTGAAATGGAGCTGGAAGAAGTAATGGATGCTTTCCCTGTGAAACCATAAAAGACATCACTTATTTTTGTTACTAGGATCTGAACTGGAGTTTCAGTTCTACCAAAAGCTCTATGAAAGCTTGTTACCTAAAGAAAGTCCTGCGGTTGGAGAGACTGATTTCCTGTGAACAAGAATTTTTATAGCATAGATAAATTATGTCTAGCAGCTGTTATTCATACAGAATGTTTAGACTTTTAACAAAGAAGTTGCTTGGGCATCATAAGAGAAGACCCCGGAGGGAAGCATTTGTAGTTTAAAAAAGAAGGGAGGAAAACAGCTGAGCAAATTGCTCTCATGCTGGTATTCTCCAATGAAAGATTCTGCTGGGAATTTCCCTGGCCTCTAACCTCCCTCTGTATAGGAAATCATTAAAAGGAGAAGCCCCATAATTGTCCCAACCTTTTTTGTATTTATGGAGTCTGTCAAGTGAATTTTGCAGCATTCTCAGAGGAACAAATAAAAACATCTATATGGAAGGAAGATCTCAAAGGCCTGGCACTTATCTGAATTGGACTCATGCCATTTGAACATTTTTCCTTTCTCGCTTTGACACTGTGATGTGGCAAAAGTAGTGCTCCAGGCAGCTAATTATTAGAATGTGTCCCATATTGCAGTTGCGTTTTTATGTCAGCAATTTCACGTTACCAACATCAAACTCTTGAAAGTGATAAGGCAGCTACCAAGGTGCTGACATGCCTTGGTGAAATTATTCTCTCTTCTCTTGACTGTCAGCTAGAGAGTCAAATATGGCACTATTTCCCTTAACTTATTGCTCCTTCACTGATCTCTATAACAATCTGAACTAGCAGGATTTTTACAATAACAGCTACATTCCCAGCAGTGTTCCCACTTAGTGCCAAGCAAAACCCACAACCCCAGCCAGATTGCTGGAGTTACATTCTAAAAAAAATAATCACGCACCAGTTTTTCCTAGCCAAGGCCACTTTATCAATTTCCCATATTTATGTTCAAAACCGCTCACTGAAGGGTGTTTTAGATTCTCTGAAAGATTCTCTGAAGAATTCTCTTTACATACAATATTTATTTTTCAAATATAAATTTATAATTCTTGTGAGAACTCTAGAAGTTTCTTCTCAAAGCTCTCCCCCCCCCACCGCCTTTTTGAGTATATTACATTTGGCCAGGGCATTTTGTTACTAAGAAAAATAGAAGTCAATTTGCCCTTCTTGTGCGGGCGGTTTTGTGGGCAGGCTCTGGGCCTCCTCTGGAAAGATCGTCCTCCTGCCATCAAATTGGCCAATGACGGCAGGAATAGCAACACGTGGCCCAGGGCAAGGTTAAATAACCGGCCTGCCGAACCTTTTGGCCTCCCACATACTGCACTGATTTCAAGTAGCTCATAGGGCACCCCCCGCCCCCATTGCTGGTTTTACTCTTATAAACACTTCCAGCGGACGGGTGGGAGTGATATATGTAGTTGCTTACTTCAATGCCTATGGCCAAACCTTCACACCTGTAACCAATAAAGCTGTGCCCTTATTTGATCCCAAACCAATATACCGTGTATTGTCTAGTTATTTGCTCCTTGGGGTACAGGGTGGTCATGGGGCCTCACCACACAAATCTCATTTCCCAGTATGAACATAGCATATGATGCAAAACCCGTGACAAAAAGTAGCCACCCAGGTAGGCTATCATTTATCCGAATCATTCCCCCCCCCCCAAAAAAATAATAATTTTGCCACTCAAGCTTCTTCATGCTTGCCTGTTTCCCTTTCAGAATGATCTATTTTTATTTTAGTCCAGCTATGGTCATTATGGTTATTTCCATAATATTCCATAAATCAACTCATTTCTATAGAGGTGTAAAGTTACTGGCTTGCTTGCACCTTGATATAGTTTTATTAACCAACTGTGACTTGCACTTACTTTTAGCAAATGAGTCTAAAGTTGGCCAGCCTAGAAGAGAAGACCTGAAGTGGAAATAGATGTGAACCACAAATGGGAATAAGGCATGGAAAAAGGCATGATGTCCCATGTTATCCTCACAACAAGCCTGTGAAGTGGGTTAGGCTAAGAGGTACTGGCTGACTTGAGGTCACACAGTGAGCTTTATAGGCCAACAGCCTAAGCACTATACCACATATACCGCCAAGACCATAAAACACCGGTCCTGAAAGACCTACATTGGCTCCCAGTACCGAGCACAATTCAGTTTCCGAGCACAATTCAGAGTGTTGGTGCTGACCTTTAAAGCCCTAAAGGGCCTCAGCCCAGTATACCTGAAGGAGCGTCTCCACCCCCATCATTCAGCCTGGACACTGAGGTCCAGGGCCGAGGGCCTTCTGGCAGTTCTCTGTAACCTTGCAGTGACTCCAGCTGCAGACAAGGGAGGGGATGAATTGTGTTCTAAGCCACTTCAATAGAACTTTAATAGCATCTAAACCCTATGCATGCATTTTATTGTTTTTGCAAAATATGTTACTTCTTGGGTTGCGCTCAAGAGACTCTATTTGTCCTTGGGAAAATGGAGAGGGGAAGGTATTCAAGTCTCTCGATATGACTTTCAAGGCACATTAAGTCTGCTCATGTGCATCACTTGGGACAGTTTCAATAAAAAAGAAAGAAAGAAAGCAAACCAGCACAACTTTCGAAATTATATCAATCTTTCTGTTGACACCCAGATATCTCTAGACAGCAGTAAATGACATGCTGATGGACATAGTATGACTGAAGGACATTCACCCGAATGAGAAATGGGAAATAAAACCTCTGAAAACTGACATAAAATGTATTTGTAAATATTTTAACTACTGGCATGCTTAGAGCATTAGCCCATGGGTGTTTGGTACCCATGTGTGTGCAAAGCATGAAGGGGTTCTCATTAATGTCCTGCCTTGTCCCAATGCCTGTTGTCTTTGTCCATGGAGACAAAGACTCTTGAGAGTCCCATGGACTGCAAGGAGATCAAACCTATCCATTCTTAAGGAAATCAGCCCTGAGTGCTCACTGGAAGGACAGATCCTGAAGCTGAGGTTCCAATACTTTGGCCACCTTATGAGAAGAGAAGACTCCCTGGAAAAGACTCTCATGTTGGGAAAGATGGAGGGCACAAGGAGAAGGGGATGGCAGAGGACGAGATGGTTGGACAGTGTTCTCGAAGCTACAAACATGAGTTTAACCAAACTGAGGGAGGCAGTGGAAGACAGGAGTGCCTGGCGTGCTCTGGTCCATGGAGTCGCGAAGAGTTGGACATGGCAAAACGACTAAACAACATTGTCCCATTGCATAGATCATTGGGGAGACTTGAGGGATGTCCAGGAGAGCCCTGGGGGCTGTCCTTTCATTAACTTGCAGTCCATATATTCCCCGCATTCTCTCTGTGTGTGTGTCTCTGTGTGAGTGTGTGTGCTAGGCCCGAGCAACGCGGTCCAGGTCCGGTCCCGAATCCAAGGATTCCACGAGGAGTCAGTCCGACAGGGCCAAGGCAGGACACGAGGCAAGAAACCAGGCTACGTCAGGCACAGAGTCTCAGGCAGGTTCTAGCAAACAGCAATGTTGTTCCCGCAACCTGGGGCTGGGTCCGACAGCCTTTTATCTTTGTCGGGGTAACGACCGGTCCTGATCCCCTGGTGACTCACTTCCCTGTTTCGCTCAAAGGTGAGAACTCCTCCTGCGAGTACTCAGGTCTCTCCTTCTCTCAGAACTTTGTCTCTGCAGCTCAGGAGATGCCGGTGGATTACTAGACCCAGAGGCTGCCTCAGCCTCTCCTGACCCAACTGGCAGTGGAGCAGCTTTAAGTGATGGCCCAGCTGAAGGCAATTAGGTAATCCCTGCATCTGGAGCCAGGGCAGGCTCAGGCCCCTGACTCGGCCCAGCTGGTGCTTGTTGCAGGGGAACCTGTGCAGACTGGGGCTCTTCAGAATCAAGCCCCAGACTTGGTTCAGATGCCGCCTGAGGCAAAGGATCTGGTGCGGACTGAGACTTCTCTGGTTCTGAGTCTGAGCCCGAGTCCCAGGCCATCTCTCTCTCTCTCTCTCTCTCTCTCTCTCTCTCTCTCTCTCTCTCTCTCCAAGGAACATTCAGGGGAGCTGGTGGCTTTAACTTACAGCCCATTACCTCCCTATATACCTTTCTCTCTCTCTTCCCGCCCCCCTGGCCATTCTTCCTTGAGCCCACCCCAAAAAGAGGCAGGTTGGAATGGGATGGCAGCAGAACAGGGTGGGGCAGGGATGAAATGGGGGAATCCCCACTCACGCATGTCCTGTAACAGAACTCCAGTGTAAGTGGCTCCCACAGGGGAGCTGCAGAAACCATGTGGTTGGTCAAGGTAGCCATGGCTTCAAAAAGGTTGAGAAAACCACTGTCATAGATTGCATAGGCATGCCTCCCAAGCAATGCACAATCAGCTTCAATTCCAATGTGGAATGGGGCACAGAAGACCACTGGAGAAGGGCAAAATTGCCCTTCTTGTTGTTGAGCAGAGTGCCCTTTACTTCAGAGTAAACATGATTAAGATGGTGCTTTTAGAGGATGATATTCAAATGACTCCAGATTGATTCTTTGAATAAACAAGAAAAACTAAATTAAGTCCATCATCAGTTTTTTTGTTTTGTTTGCTAATTGGCTCCTCTTTGAAGATCAATAAAAGGAGAGAACAGTCCCTTGATTACTATTAACTATCCTTGAAATGTAACTCCTTTACTATTTAATGAATATTGCATTGAAAATGCTGTTTAATAATCCATAGATAAATGAGCAAGCTGAAGATTTGACTTTTTAAAATAGAAATATATTTAAAAGAAACAATAATGTCGCCTTTTACCTTGATAAATAGAAACTGAACATCCATATTAAAAGCAAAAAAAAAATGTATTTTATGAATACTTACAAAACACAATAGCTGAAGCAGTGTCCCGCCCCCCCCCGCCCCCCCTTGGTATGTTTGCTCCTTCAATTGTTACCCTGCAGCTAGAGCTGAGCGAATACTGGAACACACTTTTGTTAATATTACTTCTAATTCAAAATCAAATTTAAGCCCAACCTTCCTGATAACCCTTTGATGTTGCCTTCCAGCACAAACAAAAGAGATTCAGCTTCAAAAATGCCTTGCGATAGCTGAAGCTTGAGCTTGAATGTTTGCCAAAAGGAGTTTTAAGTACATGCTAAAATTTATTACCTTACATAACATCAGTTAATTCATAAAACAACTCAAGGGGCGAAATGCAATACCCAAAGGTTAATATAGCCTGTTTACCATATATATATATATATATATATGCCTATGCAAGTATATGCAGAACTTTCTGCAGCAGTAAACAATTGTAACAAAGGTCTCTTATAAAATATAAACTGGTAATGTCAAATGGTAACTATAAATTCCATGTAATCCGTCAACCTTGCAGTACAAAACTCTGCAGATTTACTCAGAAGTAAGTCCCAGTGAGTTAAATGGTACTTGCTCATAGACAGATGTGTATATGATTTCTTTGGTGATCATTCATAGCTGAGTAAGACTGTCTTCCATAAACACAGTTTTAACATGAGTCTATAAGTGACTGTGGAGGCCAATTCTGGATCCACACATCCTTTCACAGTGGGGACATTGGTTCCCGGGCAGGAGTTGATCACAGCATGGATTTGCCAAGCGTGCCTTCCTCCCAGCACGTTTCTCCCTTACGTCCTGCATTTCAGTGTCTTCAAGGCCCATGATACCTTTGGTAAAGGCTGTTCTCCAATCGGAGCACTCGCAGGCCAGTGTTTCCCTGTTGTCAGTGTTTATACTACATTTTTAAAGATTTGCCTTGAGACAGTCTTTAAACCTCTTTTGTTGACCACCAGCATTACGCTTTCCATTTTTAAGTTCAGAATAGTTGCTTTGGAAGATGACCATCAGCCATCCGCAAAACATGACCAGTCCAACGTTGCCAACCAGTCCAATCATTGCCTCAACAGACCCTGTGCTTGGTCTACTCAATGAGTTAAATGGGACTTATTCACATGTTATGGTGCATTGGATTGGAGCCTTAACCGTCTGTTAATTAAGACTATGCTTTAAGTTTTGCTTTTGAAGATTGATAGCATTATGCTCCTGCCCTCTTAAAATAAATTAAAATGAGGTCTGGGAAACTGCAGAACCCAGGGTAGTAGTGTTAAGAGTTCTGAATTATCTTTAATAGATTATTAAATTTGCTTCTTACCCACCGTAAAAGGAGATGGTGGCAGATGATGGAAGGAGAAGGGTGATAGAGCTGGTCTTTCAGCAGCACTGGTAGAACGGCCCTTTCTCCCATACCCCAGACAGCCATGCCCTGGAGCAATTTGTCCTTTTTTTGCAGCTTGGTGGAAAGAGGAGCCCAAGAGAGCTGGTTTTTCGCCGGTGGCAGCAACCTTGAAATGGACCTCCCTTCCCACGCTGTGGAACCACTGTCACTCTCTGGACTGGAGCCTCTTGGCTTTGCTACTCCTGCTCCTTGCTCTCTGCCCACCTGCCTTCTCTCAGAATGTGTACAATGGCAAGAGTGAGTCTATGCACCAGTTCCATCCATTAACTACCCCCCCCCCTAAATCTAGGCTGTTGTGCTTGCAGGGCCTAGAAGGAGATGAGGATCGGGCGGGGTGGTTTTCCACTCAAAGTACCTTGCACAAGACAACGGACCCCACCCAAAACAAAACACTGAAACCTTCAGCTGGGATTGTACATACCCACATAGGTGTGAGTTCAAATTCTTTTCTGTGGCGAACTCAAAGAGAAGAGGCCCAGTCCCTAAATATAGCAACCGGCCCAACCTGTATCCTTATCAGGTGTATAAAAGAGTTGCTTGTTGACATGTAGACTGTTCTAAATGTTACCTTGGTTGCTCTTTCCCCAGATACTTGATTAGTACTATAATTAGGCACTGGAGAATGTGACAAGGAAATTAATGTCAAGATGTCCCCCTTTCTGGAGATTAGGACTCTTATAAATGCCAGGAATACTGAAGAGTTTGCCCTCAGCGCTGCTGACCTCAGCAATGCTAGGCATGCTTAACAGGAACATGGCAGTAAATTGGCTGGGAGGGTTAGGATAAATGACAAGAAACGAATGCATTTGAATGGCTTGATGGGATGATGCTTTAAGTGCCCCTCCCCATCATGGTTCACTTGCTGTTTTCAGGTGTGCTCTCATTGTGGGGTGGGGGTTGAAGAATCCACAAGGAGGCATTAGTAAATCCCAGCTGAGAAGAGCCTGAGAAACAACTGTAAAATAAAAATAACAGTGACCGAAATCTCACTGGGGTGGGGTCAGATACATATGTAATTGTATTTGTATGCCACCTTTCCACAGTTCAAACCATGCTCAAAGCAGCTTACAACACAGAAAAAATGCATAACTACAGCATAACAAAAGCAATCATTAACAAATAAATAAAACGTTAAAGAATACACAACCAAACTGAACAATTTCCACATAAATCACAACAAGACCTTAAATAAAGATACAAAAAAACCTACAGCAGCAACAGCAACAACCCTGGTCCAACAAAACCCCCAAAACAATACTCAAGAGTCTGTTCGGAAACCTCAGCTTCTTGTAGCTGGAATCAGTCAGGTCCCCACCCTCCCAGGTGAGGTGAAAAAAGGCCAGCAAGGCAGGGAGCAGGTCTTTCAGGGCTCAAACAACCACAGTGGGCAAAGTTATAGAGAAATGAGAACTAAATGACAATCAACTTTGAAAACCTTTGGTTGACTGTTCCCATTCATGTCCAAGTGCCTGGGAATGGATTCTGTACTTGGACTTTTCTTGCAGATGCTCTTATGTTCTTCTATTCTTATGTTCTTCTATTTCTTGGGTGTGAAGAAGCTTTGGCCCTCCATGTTTGTTATTGAACTACAACTCCCAGCACTCCTAGCCATTGGTCATGCTGGCTGGGGCCAATTGGAGCCCCAGCCAGCATAACCAATGGCCAGGGATGATGAGAGTTGTAGTTTTATTGTGTTTTTAATATTCTGTTGGGAGCCACCCAGAGTGGCTTGGGCAACCCAGTCAGATGGGCGGCATACAAATAAATTGTTGTTGTTGTTTCAGCAACAGCTGAAGGGTGAAAGGTTTCCAATACCTGTTCTACCTGAAGGATTTTCTGGTCAAAATCCAGTTTAAAGATCAAGTATACAAAAAAGGGAGAGCAGAGACCTTGACGTAACGGCAGACTGAGCAATCACACAGTAAGAATCACGCAGGTCACCGAGTTAGAGTCTTCCCCATGGTGGTGAGATGCTTTCTATTTATATTATGGTAATTGTTTCTGAATTTGCGTCAATACTTATAAAATAGAATGCACACATTTTAAGCAAATGCGTCTTCCTTTGTCTTGGGGGGAAGCAATCAACAAATGTCCAACAGAACCATGAATGTTTATAATATGGAATTATGGATTTTGTTGGATGCTAGCAGAGAGAGAGAGAGAGAATGAACCAGACTTCTTCTTCCATTCCCACCTTTAGCATCTGAGAGAGGTTTCTTAGAAGAGTAAGAATCCCCATTCACCATAATGTAACACCAACACATAGCTGTTTACAGTGCTATTTTTCTAGAAAATGAGGCGCTGGAACTCATTGTGAACCCTCATTCTCTTAGAATGGAATGGTGTCCACATGAGATATGCCGGAACTGAGTTCCAGTGAGTTCCGGCTGAAAATAAAAAGCCCAGGCTGTTTATAGGATTCATTGCCAGCTGCTATTGACTGAAGTCCGACATCTTTTTGATTCATCGAATGAGCCATCTTACATATGTCATTCCTTCCTACATTCTCGATCAAACCATCTGGCCCAGAAAACCAGGCCAAAACCATACTTAAGAGACTGGAAAGTGGAGGAAATGAAAGGCTCCAAGAGCCATGAGAAATAAACACAACAAAAAGCACACCTTGGCAATAGAAGAGGAGTGTGGGTGGTGGAAAACGACTGGGATATGCACACATACACTTGCCATCATTTCAATTGCAGCTTTCTTATGTTGCGTAAATGCTTGTGAAGGATAGTAGTTTCTAAAGAGAGTGTTATTGCTGGTTGGATAAAATTCCTTCCAAGCAAATAAGGCAACTAAGTCCAACAGGTCCTGGCAGGTGCTGTTTTGAAACTTAGCAGCATCCCTGGAAGGATCACGGTAAGATATTCCCAGAGGTGAATGCCAGGGAAGAAGGGTGATGTTTCTTGAGACTAGAAGCTATTGGGAAGGGCAGTTAGCATCTGTGCAGCATACTGTCAGCATCGCCCTTGAGCCAGTGCACCAACTGGACTCATGCACTTCAACCCTGATTGGGCTGAGCGAGCTGGGTAGCACTGCCAGCGACCACCTTTCTCACAGGGACAGGTCACCGTGCTGTGGACTCACAGCTTAGAGCTGAGAGCACCGGATTCACTGTCTCAATAATACAGTTGTTGCGCAGCAGAGTTTTGCAGAGTCTTGCAGAGTATAAACCACTCGGAGAGCAGCTCTGTAGAATATCTTCCTTTTATTCTATAGCTACAACTATGATACAAAACTATATACAGAGCTAAAAGATCTAAGCATAAATCAATGCTACACTGAGAGTCTGCAGCTGCTCTTAGCAGCAACCTTATCTCTAGATACGATCTCTAACACTCTCTCTCTCTCTCTCTCTCCGATACACTGACTGACTCACACGCTGACTGATTCACTCACTGACTAATTAAGTAGAAAGCAGAACATTGCTCCTCCTCTCTGTAGAATCAGCAGCTCCTCAGGAGATTCTTGGATATGGGAGGGGTGAAATCTCCTCACATACTGCAAGGCTGGATGAGTGCTGAATGGTGCCCAGCCTTATCAACACTGGTGTAAACATTTAATTATGGTTTAGACATATTGAATGAGTCCAGTTTCACCATCTCATTGGTAGGAGTAGATCTAGTCTGAACTTCATAACATATGAAAGCATTTCTCCCTTGAAAACAATAGTAAGAGAGCTAATCAATAAACGTATGCTGCGCAACTCTGTAAGTAAAACTTTTTTTTTTTATGGTTACATAATGGGAGTCATGTAAGGTGGGGGACAGGATATAAAGCATCTGCATGCACCTTTGGCATCATGCAAGATCTTGTCCTTCCAACAATTTGAAACTGGACATATTGGTGTTTTGTACAATCAATGCTGCCTTAACCCAGCTGTTACATTCTGAGCTCAGGCAACGCAATGCCTCATGAGGGAGATTTTGTAACTTCTGAACCTTCTCACAAGGTTCTAGCCAAATCCTAGCCAAACTAATATAATTCATTATTCATGCTGTCTACTTAACAAAGGCCTTTTTAGCTATTATAACAAGTACTTCTTAGTATTTATGTATCTTAATAATCAGTTTTTTCCCTTCTATACAGAAAAAGATGCGTTGCCTTTAAAAGTGAAGGGGAAATATGTGAGTCTTTCAGTCTCTGCATGCCAAATTTCCTGTGCAGGTACCTGAGCAGAATGCAGCAAATGTCCTTGAAGGCCAGTCATTGTCACATTTTACAGTCAGCAAGCTGCATTTAGCAAAGAATTGTTTATTATTTCTTTAGGACACATTATGACACCAAAGAGGCCAGCATGAACTCTGAATAAAAATGACATTTTTTCCCCCAGTGCCTCATGCAGAAAGAGAGAACTGTTTACCATAAGAAAGATACCAAATGCATCTTCATATTGTAATACTGAAAGGCCTCTGAATTTATTTTACCTCACGGTTTTCCCTACTGTTGTGGACTGATGCCATCAAAAATAAATTTCAGAGTAAACAAAATTATATAGCCATTCAACAAATTTTCATTGCACGGGATACCATCATTAGTATAGAAGAAGCAAAGCAAATTTCCCTGTCTCCATTACCATGTGCTCTCTCTCCTGTATGACTGAAGCAATGTTGGGAAAGTGAGAGATGCAAGTTGGATGAGGAGGACATAATGTAGATAACACCAGAAAAACCGAGAGACAAGAAGCTTCAAATCCACATTAAACTCTCCTGTGGATAAGCCCTCAGACAGGATAGGAAAGCAGCCTGGACACACAGGGTGGCATTCAGCTAAGTTTTACTCGCAGGAAACCCACTTAAATGAATTAACATGACTGTTAGATCCATTAATTTCAGCAGATGTTTTCTGAGTAAAACTTGAATTCCACCCCAATGACTAATCTGTCCGCTCTGAATTTGTGAGCGGGGTGGCCATGTTGGAAAATGATGTGGTTTGTTATCTAAGATAAGGTCCACAATTCACACTGTGAAGGATTGATATCATTTCAATCATTCTGAGTTCTGTTTCTAGTTATAAAATGGCTGCTTTTAGTTTTAAAGGGTGTTCTGTCCAAAAGGATCAAAAGCCTACAGAAGGGCCAAAAATTCGGCCCAAGAAAAAGAAACTTAAGAGGAGGAAAGAAACCTAATGACTTCTGGAATGAAAAAGAAACTTAATAATTTTGGGGAAATGAAAAGTTACCCAGAGCTCTACTCTCCTTCTGATTGGCTGAGGGGTTGGGAAAAAGAGTTGGAATAATGTATACACTAGAACCAGTTGAATGTACTGAGGATACAAACCTATCACAAAATACAGTGAGCCAGCTGCCTTGGCTGAAAATTTTGGATACTATTAATGTTGGTTGCTATTTTCTATGGACAGAACTAGTAGCCAGTGCAGGGATTCACACACCCAGAGCCAGCTAGAATCCAAATACTAAAGTGAAAAGTTTAGATCTAGAAACCAATGTTGCAGCATAAAGTGAGTTTTGGGAAAATCTATTTTCCAGGTGATTTCTCAGTAAAACCCCACTTCTCTTAAAGCTGGAAAAGAGAAGAAAGTCGGCTGCTCGTTTCAGAAGCAATTTACATTTGACATTTAATTCTCACCATTAGTCATTTAGCTTTCTCCAGACAGATTTGGCACTGTGGAGCTAAAACTGCAAATGAAATCAATTTCTCCCATTCTCTAACAGGATATGTTTGTGTGTTTCAAAGCAAAATTCAGGGAGAGCGAATGGGAGGGTAGAAAGGACTTAAAATTGCCAACTGCCTCTTACATACAGAAGCATTTCATCCAGTTTCAATGCTGCTAGGTTAGCCACCTTATTAGCACTACTGTTATTAGGAGCACGGTCCATTACATTAAAAAAATAAACCCTAAATAAATACGTATTTGGCATGCCATCAACATACACATTCAAAATTTCACACATGCAACAACCAAAGGCAAAACTGAATATTGTACAAATTGTGAAAAGCACATAAACTATGTGTTTCGTGGGAATTTTGCCACTATATCTGCTTGCAGAGTTGGGTGCGAACACTGAAGACCAAAGGATTAATTTCAGACCCAGTGTGAACTTTTGTACTACATACAGGGCCTCTGGCACAACACTCACTTGAAGCCTAGTGTTATTTCATTTGGAAGCTGCAAGTGCGTAACTTGATGGTTTCTTCAAACGTCTTCCAAGGAGATGAAAAAACAATGCTGTGTTGTGCCTCTTTTGGCTCCTATTTATCAAATTGCTCATATCAGGGGAAAGAGGGGAATTTAGCACCACCTGTGAAGATGAAGGGTTATCCGGTTTCCTAATGTGCCAGTCAGAACAGGGAGGTGGCAGATTGGAAAGAACATAGGGTGGCTGTCATATGGCAGAATCACAGTTGCTCATCTGCCTGGAGAGAAAACACTATACTACAAAGAGCTGACAGTGGTGAAAAATAACAGTGGGCAAGAATCAAAGCAAGATGGGTACCTCCTACCCAGTCCTATAAAAAAAAAAAGAGATGCTGGCTAAAGTCTCATTTAAAATCTCACTCTGAAGAGTGTTGTAGACACATAGAATGCATACTAATTCTAGATAAATAGGAATCCTATTTGTGTGAGACTGTACTGTCACTATAGTATATGGAAAACATATAGTGAATCTCAACAGAAGTGATTTTCTAAAAGTGTGAAGAATAAACTTTGTTATAGAATGAATAGCATTCTACCCATGTAGACAACAGAAACCTTGCTTCCACATGGGATCGGTGCTCCTCCTGTATGCAGGGCTGTTGTTGTTGTTTGTAGCAGCCACACAACATTGGCATCAAAATGCCAGCCTGTAACTTTCCCCATTTAATCCAGATTAAGCCTTTCCATGGAAAAGCATTCCTGTTTAGCCTACCCAGATGCTTAGAAAGTTGAGGTGATCTTAATTTGCTTTAATAATTTAACTTTTGCATGCTTAAGCGTAGGGTTGTACTTTTTTCTTGATTTTACTGTTGTTGTTTTACAATCAAGCAGTATATAAATTTCATGAAATAAATGAATAATAAAAAAAGAAAAATCAAATGAGTTGTGTGTTGTTTTTTAAAAAAATATAAAGCCTGTAATCAGTGACCTGTCTAAATGTCCTATTTGCAATATTAAGCCCCTGTGTGGAAGAGAAAGGATGTGGCTGAGGCTCAGCGAGAAACATGGGCTCAGGTGGTGCATAATGTACCTTCTACCTCCTGTGGCAGGAATGGGGGACCTTTGGTCATACAAATATTGTTGCACTCCAATTCCCATCAACCCCAGGCAGCATAGCCAATGGTCAGGGATGATGGGAGGTATAGTCCAACAACACCTGGAGGACCATGGGTTCCCTATCCCTGTTCTCTGGCAGCGCTTGACCACTAAACTGAACCTACAGGAAGCAGTAATGCCTTCCTTACAGGTTTGTTGCATGTCCTTTTACCATCTGTACTTTTCCAATTCACCATATCTACTGTGCAGGCTAGCAGATCAATGTGAACAACATGTCTGTGTCAGTGGAGGACGATCCACAGAGCAAGCAGGGCGCTGCTCACCAGCCTCAGCCTGCCTTCACCTCTCCTTACTTAAAACCAGCCTAAGGAGTGGCACTGGCTGACAGCTTCCTCTTCCTTAGCCTCACTGTTGCCTTTGTAGAACTCAGCAGAGAAGACGACGGAGACAAACCAGAGTTACTTGGCTCTGTTTGCATTGGCTGTGGCTCCCACCTATGGTTTGCTTAGGTTGGCCAAACCTGCTAGCTGTCTGTTAGTATTTTCCTTTTTTTTAAGAGAAATTGCTGGGTTATGACTCTCAAGAGCTGGATCTTCCTGAATGGAGCAAATGCATCCCTCTTCCCCGACCCAAGGATATCGTAATGTAGGTGTGTTTCTATCTGTCTATGAAAGAGTACAAAGAATGCAGACTGCATTTTTTGAGAAACGCAGGTAAAGAAGCAGAGGTCTAGTTTTTAGGTTCTGAAAAGTGCCTTTTGGGAGACTGGTTGTCTGATAGAAGACAGTGGGGTTTTCTATTAGAATGTTTAGCCTGTGCACACTTACCTATGTTCAGCCTGTATACATGAATCCAAATATTACCAAACACCATAACGCTCCAGTGACCGCCTCCTAAAGGAAACAAGAGCTGCACCCCTGAAACTTCACACAGCTCAGGAAAGTGTGGCAGACATGACAGCAACAAGATTGTTTTGTCTTTCTAATAATTGATATTGATCCATTTAAAGACTTGTGCAGAATGTTCCAAAAACAGAACGTAAGTATGTGTTGCTAGGGTCAACTGGCAGACGTTGAGGCCTCACCTAATTTAGGCCATGGATTTGAGGCAACCTTTCGGTAATAATTCAAATATCCATTTTATGCATAGAGAAAATAAAGAAAAAAGGGGGAGCGATAGGAAGAAAATATTCCAGGAGGCATTTCAAAAAAGCATTAGAATGAGGAGAACATATTTTCAACTGCCTTTGTGCTACTGAAATATAGTTAACATTCTGATATTATAGAGGTGGACATAATATTCATCCCTGGATAGAAAGTAGTGGATCAAAAACTCATTTTAGCCTATATTGTACAAAACTGTCTGGTGTAGTGGAAGGAATTTATCATCTTATGGAAGTAAACCTAACAAAACAGGTTTCTGTTTCTTGCCAATCTGTCATTTAGACTGCCTTCGCCTAAAAGGAAGCCTGCCGTTCGCTGTCTCAGAACTGTGGTGAGATATAATGCAAGGGAAAGAGGTGTATTTAAACAAGGCATTCAAACCACCAAGTCTGCTAGCTGAAAGACCAGGACATAAGCATAAAGATAGTGGTGTGATTCATATTGGATGGATGCAACAGCCAT
The DNA here is from genome assembly GCF_964252035.2 of Podarcis erhardii. Classification (NCBI taxonomy): domain Eukaryota; kingdom Metazoa; phylum Chordata; class Lepidosauria; order Squamata; family Lacertidae; genus Podarcis; species Podarcis erhardii. Next base: position 19,386,461 of record NC_138501.1, read on the forward strand.
CCTCCCACACAATGGAGCATGCATAAGAAGGGACCACCCATAAATTTAAAGTGAATAGTGGTGCTCCAGATAAGGGGAGATCCTGATTGGTCTTGGACCCCACCCTGTCCCCACATGAGGAGATTTGATACATGGGCATGCAAAGGACCCCTGTTTTCACACATGTGGTTAGCATGTTAGCTAGACATAACACTACAGCACACACAAACACACCCAACACAATCTCATCTGAACATCCCTTATGTGTTGTATATAGTACTTTCCCCATCCTATGAGTGAGGCTCCACTCTGCATGCCCTTGTATTGTAAGGCAAGACATGGACTAGTTTGCAGTAGCATCCCAATTGCAGGATGTCCTCCCCAAGGATACATTTTGAGGCAATCATGTTGGGTATTAGCAGTATCCATAACATTGGAGAATTTGGCATGCACAAATCCGAGGCAGCCCTGGGTACATAGCTGAATTATGGATTATGGTACAAAATTCCCAACCAGTTTTCAAGGAATCCAAGTATAGGAAACAAAACAGGCTGTCAAAACAAAACAAATTCCTTCCAATAGCACCTTAAAGACCAACTAAGTCAGTTCTTGGTATGAGCTTTCGTGTGCATGCACACTTCTTCAGACCAACACGGCTACCTATCTGTAACTAAATGGCAGACCAACACGGCTACCTATCTGTAACTAAAACAGGCTGTGTTTGCTACAACATCACCCCTGCTTCTAATATGATAAGGTATGAAATAATACCTAGTAGCTTGCTTCAGCTTTATTGAATGCAATTTCTTTCCTGCGGTTATGTTTCCAGAGCTTTTATCTTCAAATCATTTGGAAAACTTAAAAGCTATGCATTAAACCTGACTACTACTTAGTGCAACATGACAGGCTTGGGGAAAATAGCTGTTTAGTATTCAGATGTAAGAACGAAACCAAATTATTTTCTGTCCTAGGCACAAGCACATTACACAGCAGCCATTCCACCTATACTCCTTTGGTTGGCTTGGAATGAATCAAAAGCTATTAAGAGAAATAACAGAGCAATGTTTTCCTGACCCAGGCCAATTTCCATGACTCTCCAATGTTTCCACACCTGGATCACTCTTGTCACACATGCAGAAGGGTGCTGTGGGGAAGGATGACGCGTCCACAGTTGCATGAAAGTTACCAACCCATTTCTGAGATCCTCAAAAAGACTGATACCTTTTCAGAAAGAATTTTCTTTCCTGTACACACACAATGGGTTAGATTCAGACAAAGTGCTGTGTGCAATGTAGCAGAAAGTTAAAGTCACTCAATGATTTCTTTGCTCTGCTGGTGGAACAAAGCATGCAGAACACTGGATACAACCAGTTTCTTGGGTTTCTCATTTCTTTCCTGCAAAATTATGCTAGGCTCCACTTTTGAATGTATAATACACATAAGAGGACTGTTGCCACCAGAGCTGGGGTGCTTTATTAAAATCAAAAGGGCCTTATTAAATGAATGCCCATGTAGCTTGCTAATTTATAATTACAATGGTACCTTGGGCTACAGACGCTTCAGGTTACAGACGCTTCAGGTTACAGACTCCGCTAAGCCAGAAATAGTATCTCGGGTTAAGAACTTTGCTTCAGGATGAGAACAGAAATCACACGGCGGCGGTGCAACAGCAGCAGGAGGCCCCATTAGCTAAAGTGGTGCTTCAGGTTAAGAACAGTTTCAGGTTAAGAACGGACCTCCGGAACGAATTAAGTTCATAACCTGAGGTACCACTGTATTGTAGTTTCTCAACAGTGTTGACCAGAAAAGGAAGAAAGTCTCTTTGTAAAAAGAGAGAGAGAAAAAACAAATTTGGCCAGCTGAAAATACCCCTGGTCCCTGGCCCAAAACATCCTGCAGGTGCTTAGTATTCACAGATCTTTGCCATGCTATGCATTCTTCTTCATTATGAAGTGTCTGCTTTTTAGAAAGCAACCAGTATTGATTTTCTTTAGATCCTTGCTGTCACAAGAGCACCTAACTTAACACGTTTGCAATAATATTAATTAGAACGTAACGTGTGATGTGTGTTGCCTGATGAAGAAACGACAGTCACCTCCTATGAGTGATTTCCAAAGTTTTATAAAGAAGAACCGCCATTTCCCACTGCCTCTCCCTCCAAAACAGGCCTAAATTCACACATACAGCCTCCGAAAAGAAGGTTTGCTGTGGCAGGACTGAAGTCACCTGAATGAGACCTGCGAGCTGGATGCCTCCGCCCCCGGCCAGATAAAACGGAGGGAGGGGAATATCGGCAGAACCTGGGGCTCTCTTGATGTTGCTGGACTCTAGCTCCCATCAGCCCTTGCCAGCTTAGTCTATGGTCAGGGATTATGGGAGCTGTAATCCTGCAATGCCTGGAAGACCCCAGGTTACCCCCCTTCCCCCACTCGAGACTTTGCCTCCAGAGTAAGGATGGGGGAGAAATTCAATTCAGTTTGCATTTAAAGATGAACCTAACAAACTCGCGCTTTCCAAAACAATCATCCTTTAGCATCTGCACTTCTTTGAATTTTTCAATGCAGTTCTCTAGCCAAGCAATGTGTACAGAGTCAGATTTAGGTTTGATGAGGCCCTAAGCTACTGAAGGTAATGGGGCCCTTTGTATGCCCAGCTGTCCTTTGTCAACAACAAATTGTTCCTGCTTTTTGTGTTGAATATATGCTATATGGTCATTTCTGGACCTAACAGGTATTTAAAGCCATTTACTTACATCATAGGAGCCTACACAGCACAAAACACTGTTGCTGTATGTAGATTTGATTTTATTTGTTTTTTATCTTATATTTTGGAAATGTATATCCAGTCCCCCCCCTTTAAATTTTTTGGGGGGGCTCCAAGAGAGTGGGGCCCTAAGCTATAGCTTGTTTAGCTTGTACATAAATCCAACACTGCATACGAATATGCATATATTGGTGCATTTTTGAAAATGCATACATTAGTGAAAACAGCATACAGAAGTGCATTGTACTGGATAAAACTGCTTTGCAAAAAAAAACAACACCTCAGGTTTATTGGATAAAATTGCATACAGAAATGAGTATAAGGAGAAATTCACACTAAAATGCTGATGCATTTTCAGAAGACTTTTTTAAAAATCACAAACCCATCATTATTTCTATGCCACCTTTCCATAGTTAAAACCATGCTCAAGGTGGCTTTCAACATCTGGAACAGATGAGGAAATGCGAACTTAATATTGGAGGAATGAGAAACTGAAACAAACCAAAACTGGCAGATTCAGTTAAGGTCCCTGTACAAGCTCTCCTCCTTGGAATCCCCTCATGTACAGAACTGCAACGCTCTCCCCCACATTGACATATCTCCTGGCAGCAAGCACCCTCACCTCCATCTATTACATGTAGACTACAAAGTAGGCTTAGGTTTGTTTGGCACAAATGGTACATTTCAAGAAATAATCCTTGTTTTAACTAAACATTCTGTATTGCTGGATATAACAGGTCTCATAATATTAAAGGTTTTTAAAGAAGGATGTTTTAAAGCATTGCTTTGGAAAGCCGCTTATGTATATCCCTGTTTTTACATTTCCCCAAATATAGTTTCTGTAACAACAAAGAATATCAATCCAGGCAGAAATAGCTTAACCCCCATGAAGATACCTGCCTTTTCTAAGCATCCTTATATTTTTAGTCTAATGGCTCCTATTTCTTCCCAGGTACCGGTAGAAAAACTGAAGTGGCAACTCAGTAAACTCCCTGTACAGCTTCATGGTTGCAGATTTGTCGGGAAATATTTAACTACAGAGCTATGTTTGTGCTGCCGCTCAGTGGTCAAATGGTGTAGGGGACGTTGGAGAATGAAAGTTAATGTAAGCATGTTCACATACGGCAAACCAAGAATACAAATTTCAAATAATACATGGGAATTTTGCCTGAACGCAGACCATCCAAGTGTCCCTATTTTCCCGTGACAGTCCCGGATTTACAGAAGCTGTCCCGGTTTCTGATTTGATCCCAGAATGTCCCACTTTTCCTTAGGATGTCTCTATTTTCATCGAAGAAATGTTGGAGGGTATGCTGAACTTTGTTTCATATCTATAAAGACACTTGTAGGAAATCATCAAAAATCAAGGCACAGTCAAAATGCGTATTTCATGTGCATATTTCACAGAGAAATATCCACAAAAGTTTAAGATTTTGATGTCATTCCAAAATTTGGTCCACTGTACTGGTGTCTGTTCAGTCTCTGCAAATCTGAAGGGGTCGTATTTGACATTAGAAATGGAAATGCTGATAATTTCCAAACCCAAAGTGGCCAATTTCTGATCTCACGGCCACTCCACTTAATCAAAAGATGTTTAGAAGCACAAAGGTTATGAGGCTATGGAACTAGTGTTCACTGATAAATCTGACTGATTTTCATTTGGTTGGGCAAGTCTCGCATGTGGGCCTTCTTGGTAGTGGCACCCGCCCTATGGAACGCCCTCCCACCAGATGTCAAAGAGAACAACAACTACCAGGCTTTTAGAAGACATCTGAAGGCAGCCCTGTTTAGGGAAGCTTTTAATGTTTGACAGACTACTGTATTTTAATATTTTGTTGGAAGACGCCCAGAGTGGCTGGGGGAACCCAGCCAGATGGACGGGGTATAAATATATTATTATTATTATTATTATTATTATTATTATTATTATTATTAGATACCAGACTGCAACCATTAGGTGTGTTTAGACTTAATCTATGAGTATGCTCTCTCCTAGTGATTGAATTATATTTCAGTTTAATCAACTGATTCATGTACAATACCTCTGCCTTCAAAATGTGTTTACCTTCACAGTGCCCTTCATGCCAGTTATGAAATATTCTTGCCTGTACAAGCTTGTGGCACAATAAATGTGGCAGTCATAGAAGCCGTTTCTTATTTTGCCCCTTGGATCCATTCAGAGCTGAGTGCAATCTTCCTGTATAATATAGGTGCAAAAGACTGCAAAAGATTTATAGGTCTGACATGGACAGCTAGCTACCAGTACCTCTAGTTTTCAGATTCACTTAATTGTGTCGGTCCCTCAGAGTCATTTTGGAATATGCTTCAGAAGCTCCTCCACTGTAACATTAGGTTCTGAAAGCAAGAGAGATGCAAACAACCACTGACTGAAAATCAAGATGCAGCTGGAAGGCACAAATAATTACATTCCTGACTAGCTTTGTATATGTGTTTATAATTTTCCCTTGGTCAGCAGACATTGAAGAGTGCAGCCTCTCTACTGTGAATTTTCTTTCCACTCTTTTCATTTAAAACGCCGCTGCACATTTTGCAGGTCACTGCTCACTCAACCTCTGAGGATTTGCAAATGGAAATAAGGTGGACAGCTCATCAGGGTTGTAAATGCTGCACTTCCACAGACAGAGGCACACCCTTGCATGTTACAGGGACACTGTGTCTTTGTTTTGTTTTGCTTTTAAAAAAACAAGCATCCAAATCTCCACTGTGTCAACACTTTCTTTGCATACTGCTCCCCCCCCCCGCCCCCCGCACACGAAATAACAGGCAGGCAAGAATGAAACAAACAGGTCAACTACAGCTTTCTGGATGAAAGCATGTCATTTTATCTCATTCTGATTCTCAAGTAAGATGTCCTCTGTGTCCTTCTGCTGTCGGATCTCCAGCATGCCCAATAAAAGCTGCCCAGAGTTGCTAGGGCAATCCAGTCACATGAGTGGGGTATTATTATTATTATTATTATTAGGCAGAAATGGGGACTGATACATCAAAAGTGAAACAAAAATGTTGAAATGAAGTGAAATATATTTGTACAGACGAGGACCTGAGCTCAAGTGGTAGATGCTATCAGGTGAGAAAACCCAGAATCCAGTTCTGAAAGCTGCAGGTCATGTCATGCACTCTTGGCTCTGGTGCATTTTACCTCATAGGTTTACCACTGAATGTCCACTCAGCTAAGAGCTGCAGCCAATCATGGCTTGCCAACAGGTTTCTAGCAAAAGCAGCTGGGGAGGTTTTGGGGTGCTGGCAGGTTGCTCAGAACTCTGTTCTGGCTTGCTTCAGCTCCCCTGTAAACAAAACAACAACCCTGCTAAGTTGTGCATATGTAAACAAACCAAAATGTTAGAAATCACCATGCAGTTCACAACCAGAATTATGGTACTTTTGTATTTTCATTGCCTCAGGAGTGCCATTTAACTGCAGAAAAGCAATTTAAACACATCCTCACCTCGGTAGCCCTTTCGATTCGTTCTCTCCACGTGCTCACAGGATGTGAGGAGAGGTGTTAATCCCAATGCCCTCCTCTTGACTCAAGTGATATTTCATTACTCTGTGCATATCCAGCAATGCATATTGGGTCCTTTTCACTTCAGACCACAAGGGCAATTGGAGCACCTAAGGCAAACTGTCCTGATTACATGAGGCAGGCTCCAGAACCCAGCAGTTCCTTTGGCAAGGCAACTTGTGCCAGATGCACATTTTATTCAGCAGAACATGCCTCCCCATATTATTAATCATCCTATATAGCTTCAATTAATCTCTCTCCAACTATACGAACCGCCACAGGAATATAAGCTCAAAGGAACCAATAATAGAGTGTGGGTCAATTAGGAGGAAACAAATCCAGCAAATGTAACTCATCCGTGGTAACCGTTTAATATCTCTAATATCCGCTGGGTAAAGAAAAGCACCTTAACTTGTATTCCAGTTCCATAGGGCTTCATTTTAGGCACAAAGGTCCCCCAAGTCTGGAACGAGATTCAACTATCATAGGTCCTGTGCTAGTTTGCTTGTACGGCTGCCCTGAGTACTGTGTTTATGAAAAATAAGTAAGTTTTAGTCAAGACAGCATAGAAGCTTTGGAAATGGTGAAGCTTTGCTGATATTTCTAATTTCCCATTTGCAAATGCTTCAGTTATGTGCATGGTACAATATTGACCAGATGTGCCTAAGTCTTGCTCCACAGGCTCCCAAGATGAATGACAGTTATGAATGAGCCTGCAGAATGCTTTTGTGGTTAATCACAACTCCGATAGGCCTCCACGGGCAGATTGTCAAAACTAGCAATTTTGCCATCGCAGCATCTTTTTAAAGCAGGATGTCAGCTTTCATATATCTGAGGCTCAAGGCTTATCATGCAAAGAAGAAATCGCATGCACGATTTCAAAAGATACTTAGGAGAACTAACAGACTTCAGATGTTCAGAGCTGCTATACTGACCCTTTTACAGCGCACCCTCCATCATTCTTCAGCTGAAAAGAGGGACATTTCTCACTTCCCCTCAACTGACCCTCCTCGACCCCCTATTTTTGCCCCCCATCAGAAGAAGGGCGTGTTAAGATTCTTCAGACAACTCTTGTTTATTCACAGACCCAGAACAGAACTGAACTGAAGGGTTCAGCCAACCTGCTTATATAGAGCTCAACCACAAAGCAACAGTAACAACTTTCTGTACTATCCAATCACTGAACGTCACTTTCAATTCCTTATTTGCATTTATGGACCTGAGTGAAAACTATCTACAGTATCCCCCTCCTGGTCCAGGGTAAGAACTTCAGTACATAACAGGGTGAGTGCCACCAATGTGAGACACAGCCCACATGCCCTCCACTGTCCTGAGAAAACCCCTCAATCCTGATTTTATTTTATTCTTTGGTGGATTTACAAAAAGAAAACTGCACACCAACAAATAAATTTTAGAAAGGGGCAAGATTAGACACGGATGCACAAAGCATTTTTTAAAAAAGAAAAATCAAGATTCCTTGCACTCCGCTCTACTTTCCCCCTGGCGAAGGGCAGCCCTGCCCTCTGCCTGTCCCTCAGAGCCAGAGCATCACATGGGGCTGGGCCTCTGAGGCAGCAGCTTCTCCTTGTCGCTTACTCTCCAGCAGCCACTACCAGCTGCCCAAGGAAGGAGATTGGCAGCAGTGACCATGGAGATGCTCCCTTGCAGCTCCCACCACTTAGACTTGGGATATGTGGCAGCTCATTTTCCTCCCCGAGCTCAGAAGCCAAGATGGCTTTCATAATTCCAGGGCTGCACCTGGAAAATCAGAACTTAACTGGTTAAGTGTTCTGAGATGTGCGTCACTTTCTGACGTCAGCTATAGAAGCTGGGAGGAGTCTGGGAGGAGACTGTACTTTCTTGTTGTTCTCTCTGTGTGTCTTGAGAGAGACGGACATGTTTTACCATGGCTGAAAGAAGCCCCGGTTTTAGATGGGCTGAAATGTTCCAATAAAGAGCTGTAAATAGACGAACCTGTCTGTGTATGCTTGCATGGAGAAAAGGAGAAAAAGACTGCTTTACACCGCTGTATGCTACTCTGCTAAGCTGTGGCTAAAGAGACAGCAGAATTTGTTGCGCAGCTAGGAAGGAAGTGTGCCGGACGCTGTAAATCACTGATTGGGATCGTAAAGAAATCAGTGGCCACGGCTCTACGATCAAGCTCCAAAGATCGTTATCTCTACAGGTTATGGAGGTCAGTAAACGCTCGTAAAACAGTCGGCTTTGAGCTACTGGAATGCTTTGAAGCTAGCCGGAGGTTGGAAGCTGCATTCCGTGAGTCTAGCCTGATGCCGGGAAGCAGAGGGAGTTTTTGCCTGCTTCTAAGAGGCAAGAGAGCTGCTGAGAGACAGAGCTAAACGCTGGGAGCAGCTGGAAATCGTTCCTCCACGGAAGGGAGAGCCGGAGCAGCTGGGCCGTTTCTCCACGTACAGGAGCCGGAATCAGCTGGTACTGAGTAAGTACAGCTTGTGGGGCACCTTGGGAGAACGGGAGAATATGGCAGAGAGCCAGGATATGCCGGTGGAGAAGCTCACTTTAAAAAGTTGGGCAACCTGGAGCAGAAGAATAAGGGGCTGGTTCCTGGTCCATGGGCTTTGGGAAGCAAGCCAGAGGGAGCCAAAAGCACCACCCCTTAGCTGGGAAGATGGCCAGCAGAAAACGCAACCAGAGCTGGATATGCTCAGAGCATGCATTCATGCATCGCTGAAACCCCATTTGGAGGGTGTACAGTCAGCAAGGGCTGCCTGGGATGTGCTGAAGGGCTTGTGTGAAGCTTCAGCGGGAGGCCAGAGCCCTGGAGTCGCTGGACTGGCAGGCCCATTTCCCGATGTATCGGCCTCTAGGAGCGCTGGTGAGCAGATCGGGGGGCGAAGAGTTCCAAAGGCAAGTTTAAGAAACTTTCCACTGTTGCTGAAGCGGAGAGCAGCTTCAAGGGGGGCCAGGCTGGTGGGAGGCGCCGTTCCAGGAGAAGGAAGGGCAGGCCAGCTGGTAGGAGCCCTGGGCAGTGTTTTTCCACTGGAGTTCAACATCTGCGTGGCAATTGCCCCCACCGGAGCACAGAGCCAAGACAGGATGTTGTGAAGGACACTTCTCATGGGAATCAGGCGGGTTTCCATGGCAACAAGCCTGCAAAGGCAGGCAGGCGTGGGATTGAGTCCGGCCGTCGTGGTGAACAACAGGAAGAGTCTTATCAAGTAACTGCTAGCATGGCTTTGTTTGAGAACAGCTGTGTGGAAAATTCCGAGCTTAGTTTTGTCATCGACTCTACAGCTAACCGCAACGTGGTTCCAGAGACCCCTGCAGTCGAGATGTGGAATTGCACGGCAGTTCCAAAAGGACAGGGACAGACTGCTAAGTTTGCTAATGCCTATCTTTCTGTTTTGCAGGAAAGGATGGAGTTTTGTATTGTCCCAGAGGTGCATCACTGTTTGTTATCTGTGCCTTATTTGTTGAAAAAAGGGTTTCAGGTTTGTTTCCAGGATGATGTCTGCACAATCTCCAAAGGGGAGAGGGTACTTGCCAAGGTTAAGAAGGGGCAGAATGATCTTTTCGTTCTTAAAACGTCTCTTGGGGGTGAGGGGAAGGTTGAGAGAGCACAGGCGCAGCGTGCTACAGTTCCCACTCATGTTCAATGTGCTTGTGCATGGCATCAGAGGACCAATCATAGTTCTCTAGAAGAACTGCAAGTGCTTCCTGAGGTTACCAGAGGGTGTAAAATTAGAGATTGTGGACGTGCCATTAGTTGCGCCACTTGCAAGCAGGCAAAGGTGGAAGGGTGCAGTTACCCAAAGGTGGAACGGGTAACCACTAAACCTTTTCAGCTGGTACACATAGATCTGTTCAATCCTGTCAGGGAACAGAGTCTAGGGGGGGCCAGGTATCTGCTAACGTTTCAGGATGATTTTTCGCAGACCACCTGGACCCACGGTCTCAAATCCAGGGAGGATGCAGCACAGCTGATCAGGAGCTGGATTGAGGGGGTGGAACTAAGGTTCTCCACCAGGGTAAAAGCAATCGTCAGTGACAGAAATGCTAGGTACACTGGTTCTGCTTTGCAGCAGTTCTTTCACAAGAGAGGGATACGTTACACAGTTACTTCACCCAGTAAGAGGGGGGTGGCAGAGCTGAGGAGTGAAGCTCTGGTTAAGGCTGCACAGGTAATGCTAACGGAAGCTAGGTTACCTCCAAAGTTTTGGCTGGAGGCAATCCGTTGTGTGTCTTTCACCTGGAATCGTGTCTACAACTCACTGGTAGGTGACACACCGTACTCTTTGTTGAATGGCAGAAAACCCCAGGTTCACTTTCTGCGCAAATTTGGATCTCCTGCGGTTGTCCCTGTGCCTAAGGCTTTGCAAGGGCCAGATGGAGCCAAAGTCCAGAAAATGATCTTCTGTGGGTATGAGCCAGACGCTCGTGCATGGAGATTTGCTTACCTGTCAGGTGATCAGAGTAAGGTGCTGATCAGTAAACACGCTGAGTTCTTTGAGCAGGATGAAAGGCCAAAGATTTCTGCACAGCGTGATGTTCTTTCAGAATGTCTCTCTGATCCAGAGGACAGTTCTGTTGAGGAGGAAGGAGAGGCTGAGTCTGCTGATGACGATCAGGTCACTGACCAGAGTCAGGAGCAGGATGGGGCGTCTCCACAAGTTGTTAGAAAAGGACAGCCCAAGAGTGAGCCTAGTTCTCCTGTGAGTGTAATGGAGAGGATTCGAAGACGCTTTAAGTCAGAGGGGGAATCCTGTGATGCAGAGGACACACCTGCTGGTGACAGAGAGCCAGAGGAAACACCAGAGTTTGTGCCCAGGCGTTCCAGTCGCACAACCAAGGGTATTCCACCTGAGAGGTACCAGGCCACAGGTGCGTGGGTAAGTTTCGCACAGTGCGATTCTGAGAGTTGTGAGGTGATTCCACAGATGCCTAACAGGTACTCCAAGGGAGGGCACAAGGCATTGGGGAAGGGATTGATCTCACAGGGTGTTGCTGAAGATGTTACACAGGTCTTGTCAGAAAGCAACGCAAGGGGGTGTGTGAGAGTTCAGAACTTAACTGGTTAAGTGTTCTGAGATGTGCGTCACTTTCTGACGTCAGCTATAGAAGCTGGGAGGAGTCTGGGAGGAGACTGTACTTTCTTGTTGTTCTCTCTGTGTGTCTTGAGAGAGACGGACATGTTTTACCATGGCTGAAAGAAGCCCCGGTTTTAGATGGGCTGAAATGTTCCAATAAAGAGCTGTAAATAGACGAACCTGTCTGTGTATGCTTGCATGGAGAAAAGGAGAAAAAGACTGCTTTACACCGCTGTATGCTACTCTGCTAAGCTGTGGCTAAAGAGACAGCAGAATTTGTTGCGCAGCTAGGAAGGAAGTGTGCCGGACGCTGTAAATCACTGATTGGGATCGTAAAGAAATCAGTGGCCACGGCTCTACGATCAAGCTCCAAAGATCGTTATCTCTACAACTTGGAGGGTACATTACAGGGTTGTGACCACTGTTGTTGTTTACTTGTTTAGTCGTGTCCAACTCTTCGTGACCCCCTGGACCAGAGCACGCCAGGCACTTCTGTCTTCCACTGCCTCCCGCAGTTTGGTCAGACTCATGTTTGTAGCTTCGAGAACAGTGTCCAACCATCTCGTCCTCTGTCGTCCCCTTCTCCTTGTGCCCTCCATCTTTCCCAACATCAGGGTCTTTTCCAGGGAGTCTTCTCTTCTCATGAGGTGGCCAAAGTATTGGAGCCTCAGCTTCACGATCTGTCCTTCCAGTGAGCACTCAGGGCTGATTTCCTTAAGAATGGATAGGTTTGATCTTCTTGCATTCCATGGGACTCTCAAGAGTCTCCTCCAGCACCATAATTCAAAAGCATTAATTCTTCGGCGATCAGCCTTCTTTATGGTCCAGCTCTCACTTCCATACATTACTACTGGGAAAACCATGGCTTTTACTATACGGACCTTTGTTGGCAAGGTGATGTCTCTGCTTTTTAAGATGTTGTCTAGGTTTGCCATCACCTTTCTCCCAAGGAGCAGGCGTCTTTTAATTTCGTGACTGCTGTCACCATCTGCAGTGATCATGGAGCCCAAGAAAGTAAAATCTCTCACTGCCTCCATTTCTTCCCCTTCTATTTGCCAGGAGGTGATGGGCCCAGTGGCCATGATCTTCGTTTTTTTGATGTTGAGCTTCAGACCATATTTTGCGCTCTCCTCTTTCACCCTCATTAAAAGGTTCTTTAATTCCTCCTCACTTTCTGCCATCAAGGTTGTGTCATCTGCATATCTGAGGCTGTTGATATTTCTTCTGGCAATCTTAATTCCGGCTTGGGATTCATCCAGCCCAGCCTTTCACATGATGAATTCTGCATATAAGTTAAATAAGCAGGGAGACAATATACAGCCTTGCCGTACTCCTTTCCCAATTTTGAACCAATCAGTTGTTCCATATCTAGTTCTAACTGTAGCTTCTTGTCCCACATAGAGATTTCTCAGGAGACAGATGAGGTGATCAGGCACTCCCATTTCTTTAAGAACTTGCCATAGTTTGCTGTGGTCGACACAGTCAAAGGCTTTTGCATAGTCAATGAAGCAGAAGTAGATGTCTTTCTGGAACTCTCTAGCTTTCTCCATAATCCAGCGCATGTTTGCAATTTGGTCTCTGGTTCCTCTGCCCCTTCGAAATCCAGCTTGCACTTCTGGGAGTTCTCGGTCCACATACTGCTTAAGCCTGCCTTGTAGAATTTTAAGCATAACCCTGCTAGCGTGTGAAATGAGTGCAATTGTGCGGTAGTTGGAGCATTCTTTGGCACTTCCCTTCTTTGGGATTGGGATGTAGACTGATCTTCTCCAATCCTCTGGCCACTGCTGAGTTTTCCAAATCTGCTGGCATATTGAGTGTAGCACCTTAACAGCATCATCTTTTAAAATTTTAAATAGTTCAGCTGGAATATCATCACTTCCACTGGCCTTGTTATTAGCAGTGCTTTCTAAGGCCCATTTGACTTCACTCTCCAGGATGTCTGGCTCAAGGTCAGCAACCACACTACCTGGTGTATACAAGGCATCCCTTTTTTTCTGGTATAGTTCCTCTGTGTATTCTTGCCACCTCTTCTTGATGTCTTCTGCTTCTGTTAGGTCCTTTCCACTTTTGTCTTTTATTATGGCAATCTTTGTACGAAATGTTCCTTTCATATCTCCAATTTTCTTGAACAGATCTCTGGTTTTTCCCATTCTACTGTTTTCCTCTATTTCTTTGCATTGCTCGTTTAAGAAGGCCTTCTTGTCTCTCCTTGCTATTTTTTGGAAATCTGCATTCAATTTCCTGTATCTTTCACTATCTCCCTCACATTTTGCTTGCCTTCTCTCCCCCGCTATTTGTAAGGCCTCGTTGGACAGCCACTTTGCTTTCTTGCATTTCCTTTTAATTGGGATGGTTTTAGTTGCTGCCTCCTGTATAATGTTACAAGCCTCCATCCATAGTTCTTCAGGCACTCTGTCCACCAAATCTACCATATTTTTCGCCCTATAGGATGCACTTTTTCCCCTCCAAAAATGAAGGGGAAATCTGGGTGTGTCCTATGGGGCGAATGCAGGCTTTCGCTGAAGCCTGGAGAGCGAGAGGGGTCCGTGCGCACTGACCCCTCTCGCTCTCCAGGCTTCAGGAAGACATCCGCAGCCTAGGCAGCCCTGCGGGAACTCCCGCAGGGCTGTCTAGGCTGCGGATAGCAGCCTGCTTCCCGGAGCGCCGGGCACGCTGAAAGCAGAGCGCCCGGCGCTTCGGAAACGTATCCACAGCCTAGGCAGCCCTGCGGGAGTTCCCGCAGGGCAGTCTAGGCTGCGAATAGCAGCCTGCCGCCCAGCGCGAGGGGCGCCCTGAAGCAGAGCGCCCCTCGCGCTGGGCAGACATCCGCAGTGTGGGGAGCCCTGCGGGGAACTCCTGCAGGGCTCCCCTCGCTGTGGATAGCAGCGTGCCGCCCGGCGCTACAGGAGCCCTGAAGTAGAGCGTCCCTCGCGCCGGGTAGACATCCGCAGCGTGGGGAGCCCTGCAGGAGTTCCCCGCAGGGCTCCCCTCGCTGCAGATAGCAGCCTGCCGCCCGGCACTACAGGCGCCCTGAAGCAGAGCGTCCCTCGTGCCGGGCAGACACCCGCAGTGTGGGGAGCCCTGCAGGAGTTCTCCGCAGGGCTCCCCTCGCTGCGGATAGCAGCCTGCCGCCCGGCGCGCAGGGCGCCCTGAAGCAGAGCACCCCTCACGCCGGGCAAACATCTGCAGCGTGGGGAGCCCTGCAGGAGTTCCCCGCAGGACTCCCCACACTGCGGATAGCAGCCTGCCGCCCGGTGGGCAGGGCGTGCTGAAGCAGAGCACCCCGCACGCCGTGCAGATATCGGCCAGCCCCACAAGCTCGGGGGACAGCAGGGAGGCGCAGCACCGCCATCCTGCTGTTCCTCGACCTGGTTGGGTTTCCCTGACCTGGTTTTGCGGGGGAAATAAAGGGAAATTTTTTTTCCTTTATTTCCCCCCCAAAAAAACTAGGTGCGTCCTATGGGACGGAGCGTCCTATGGGACGAAAAATACGGTAAATCCTTAAACCTGTTCCTCACTTCCACTGTGTATTCATAAGGGATTTGACTTAGATTGTATCTTACCGGCCCAGTGGTTTTTCCTACTTTCTTCAGTTTAATTTTGCTATAAGAATTTTGCTATAAGAAGCTGATGATCTGAGCCACAGTCAGCTCCAGGTCTTGTTTTTGCTGACTGTATAGAGCTTCTCCATCTTTGGCTGCAGAGAATATAGTCAATCTGATTTCGATGCTGCCCATCTGGTGATGTCCATGTGTAGAGTCTCTTGTGTTGTTGGAAAAGAGTATTTGTGATGACCAGCTTGTTCTCTTGGCAGAACTCTATTAGCCTTTGCCCTGCTTCGTTTTGAACTCCAAGGCCAAACTTGCCAGTTGTTCCTTTTATCTCTTGACTCCCTACTTTAGCATTCCAATCCCTTATAATAAGAAGAACATCCTTCTTTGGTGTCATTTCTATAAGGTGTTGTAAGTCTTCATAGAATTGGTCAATTTCAGTTTCTTCAGCACCAGTGGTTGGTGCATAAACTTGGATTACTGTGATGTTAAAAGGTCTGCCTTGGATTCGTATCGAGATCATTCTATCACTTTTGAGATTGCATCCCAGTACAGCTTTTGCCACTCTTTTGTTGACTATGAGGGCCACTCCGTTTCTTTTACGGGATTCTTGCCCACAGTAGTAGATATGATGGTCATCTGAACTGAATTCGCACATTCCCGTCCATTTTAGTTCACTGATGCCCAGGATGTCAATATTTATTCTTGCCATCTCATTTTTGACCACATCCAACTTACCAAGGTTCATGGTTCTTACATTCCAGGTTCCTATGCAATATTTTTCTTTACAGCATTGGACTTTCCTTTCGCTTCCAGGCATATCCGCAACTGAGCGTCCTTTCGGCTTTGGCCCAGCCGCTTCATCAGCTCTGAATCTACTTGTACTTGTCCTCCGCTCTTCCTCAGTAGCATGTTGGATGCCTTCCGACCTGAGGGGCTCATCTTCCAGCGTCATATCTTTTATATGCCTGTTGTCTTTGTCCATGAAGTTTTCTTGGCAGGGATACTGGAGTGGCTTGCCGGTTCCTCCTCCAGGTGGATCACGTTTGGTCAAAACTCTCCACTATGACCTGTCCATCTTGGGTGGCCCTGCACGGCATAGCTCATACCTTCTCTGAGTTATTCAAGCCCCTTCGCCACGGCAAGGCAGTGATCCATGAAGGGGTTGCGACCACTACAGATAAGCAAATGCCTGGTGCAATTATAGATGGGCTGGTTAACTCATGAAAGGCACAATGGCCGAGAAAGGGGCTTCTCACTCAGGACTGAACTCAGTCCTGCACTTGAAGTCCTAGGTTCTGTGATTCCTACGGTCACATTTAAGTCCCCAAGATGCATAAGTATCAATCAAATATCATCACCCCTAATAGCAAGCTCAGATGACTGAGTGCCGGTCGCTCTGGAAGCACAACAGGGCAACCCAAAAAGAAGGTAGTGGCTTCTACATATGTTGAGGATGCTCCAGGTATACAGTAGCCTAGATAACAGTAAGGAATAAGTTGGTGAATTCAAAGAAAGTTTAAAAATTATACACGATAGGAACCAGTAAATTTATGGCATAATATATTTGAGTGATCAAAGTGGCACTAGACCCTTTTTTTATGTCATTTGAGAAATTAAATACTTGGCACCTGAAGTCAAGATGATAGATAAATGTGGGTACTTGTGTACATTAAATCCATACCGAAACTGACAAGATTCAACAGAAGAAATGCAGAGTCTTTAAAGTTCCATTGAAATCATTGGACCTGACTTGGTCATTTCCATTAACTTCAGTGAGACAACTATGAATATGACTAATATTGAATACAACCCTAACCCTATGCTTTCATGGACTAGAGTCCATTTTGTCACACGTGTTACGTATACTCCTATGTTGGCAGGTAGGTATACATATGGGGGTGCAAAGGGGGAAATGCAGAAATTGGAGTTAAATGGCAATGAAATGCAAAAAGAAGACCCCTGTTGGGCTGCAGCAAAAGGCCTACTGGCTCACACAGTACAAGACAGTTCTAAAGATTGCAGAGCCAGTGTGGTGTAGTGGTTAAGAGCAGTAGACTCGTAATCTGGTGAACCGGGTTCGCGTCTCTGCTCCTCCACATGCAGCTGCTGGGTGACCTTGGGCTAGTCACACTTCTTTGAAGTCTCTCAGTCTCACTCACCTCACAGAGTGTTTGTTGTGGGAGAGGAAGTGAAAGGGGAATGTTAGCTGCTTTGAGACTCCTTCGGGTAGTGATAAAGCGGGATATCAAATCCAAACTCTTCTTCTTCTTATGAGCTCCCCAAGACTGTCAAGACTTTGCTCCAAGCCTTGCAGCCACACAGCAAACGATTACATGTTATCTATAAAATATTACGCAGTTCATCATAAATGTATAAGAAGCAAAAAAAATAATTGAGTTTCATACTGAAACGAATAGCATAAGGAAAGCTATGCCAGTGACATTCATCATTTTGATGTTAATTAAGAACTAGGATAATGATTGAATTAAACACTACCACCACTCTCCCCCCCCCCCCCAAGAAAATGCCTTCTGTAGCGTTTAGCACCAAAATGTAACAGAATCTGGGGAGCTTCCTTGAGAATTTCAGCTTCAGTGCCTAAGTGCACAGTTCCTAATTGTGCCTCCCAGGTCTGGATCTAGGGTCAAAGGGACCTTTGGAGAAGGGGTGCATGGCCAATCCCCATTGGTGGATTGCTCCCCTCCCCAGGGTTGGGGTGGAGGTCTGTGGGATTACTCCCAGCATGCTGGCAGGGCCCACTGCAGACATCTTTCCTTGGGGCTCACTTTAAAATAAATCTTACTGGCTCCTGCTGCATTTTCTCCACAACATTGTGGAAGTCAGCACAATTCATGGCCGCCACTGGAAGAGGGTATGTCTTTCGTCATGGAAGCTTACTTCCGTCACTGTCTTGAGCTGATTCTTATTTCCAAATTGCTGAACAGCTTTAAGAATGACCCTCAACTTCCCACAGAAATTGCAAGTTACGGTGCCAGATGTGCCAAAGCCTATGAAATCCTCTGATAACATGCCCCGTTAATTTATTTGACATCTTAATTCTGACTCTTCATCATATCAAGTTTCAGGGCACATACGGATATATGTGAGTAGGACCATTAATGAGATGAATCCCATCTTTTACTACAGGGGAAGCGGCATTTTTACAACTTTGATCACGCTCTTTGAAGTGGCAAAAGGAACATTCATTTTATGGCTATGGGCTTAGCCATTTCCTTAGCTGTTGCTTTTGAACTCAGATATCTTTGTCTCTGTCAGTGCTTGTGTGCAGCCATTTCATTAATGATTTCTGCTGCTAAAATATTAATAGATGATTTGAGGACTTAAAAGCTATTGAAGAATCTGCAAAAGTGAGGTAGGAATTCATCCATGCCAAGTCACTTAGGATTTGGTCCAAAGCCCATCAAAATCACTTCTTTGGGAAGATGCCATTCATATAAATCTGCATTTATATGTGGTGAAGAACAATTGCAGTGACTCATTTGGGTCCCTCTATTTGTACCCACAGCACAGGCCATGTCTAGTGCAAAACAGAGCACAGCTAAGAAACCATTAAATATAGAGTGGGTGCTGGAATAATTTTCCCCCTCCCATTCTCCTCAATTGATCTCATGAAAAATGCTGATATGAGTTACTGTTGTCCACTGTATGAGATTGATTGTATAACTGGAGCCATGAGACAATTAAAATGTTAGCAATGATAAGTGGTATAGTCCTCATGAAATTGTGCCATCTCAGAATGTGCATGGATATATCCTGTGTCCCACAATCTCCCTCTACATCAAAGAGAAAGTTTTTAATACCTGAGAGCAAGAGGAGTCATAAAATATCTCATAGAGAAGTTATTTTTTTCCTGTCAGGTTGTGGTGGGGCACCTGTTGGGAAATAAATATATATATATAATTGAATCCCTCTGATTTGAATATCACTTGTTGGCAAATCAAACTGACTGGCTAGATCCTTTCGAGTCTGCCTTTCACCCTGGTTAGGAGACACAAACGCACCAAGGAGTCCAACTCTATTGGATCTTCTCTCTCAGGAGTATTTGATATGCCTGTCCTCTGATGTACCTGCTGTCTGGATTCCATTTCAGATTCCCGTCTACCATAAGAGACAAACAACAGCTAGAGTTTGTGCACCAGCTGGTTCAGATCCTAATTTGATATCTCAGAAAAAGTTGCATGATTGGACCAAAGTGGTTTGTTTTATCTGTACTGGCTGCCATTTTGTTTCTCTGCTCAATTCAAGGTGATGATTTAAACCTTTAAAAAAACCCTTAAACAGCTTGAGACCTAGAAATCTTAAGGACTGCCTTCTTCAACATGCTTTTTCCTGCATGTTCCATTCATCATCCAAGACCTTGTTCCAGATCCTTCAGCCATCTGGAATGCAGTGAGCAGTAAAAAGTTGGGCCTTTTCAGTGATGGCACCCACCTTGTGGCATGTCCTCCCAAGCTGGCATCTACTGAGCTGTTTAGGTGCCTGTTTAAAACCTGGTGATTTAAAAAGGTGTTTGAGTATTCTTTCTTGGATGGGCATATCAGTGCTATTTATCTCCTTGGTTTATGAACTGCCTCTTTTGCTGCTTGCTCAAATTTTTGCTTCCTATAATAATGGTTGTTTTATTATGATGATGGTTAAATGTATGTTGTACTTTTGTTTTTAGATTGTTTGATATTTTATAGTTATTGCTAATAAATGGCACACACACACACACATTTCTTCATGGATGAGGGAAATATGTTAATTAATACTGTTGTGATTCTTCACAAATCTACTCATCTGAATTGTGCCTCTTTTCTCTAAAAATAAGAAGATTAATAGATGTGCCTCCCTTAATATGCTACCTCAGCCTGCCACACGCAGAATGGCCTGTTACGTCCATTGCCACATTTCTGTGGAGATGAATTGCCAGACACACAGAATATCTGCTATGAGGGAGAGGAGCTAAACAGTGATTCAGGCATCTGATTTATTCCACCTTATGTATCAGTCGCAACACATTTTTTCCCATTACTCAGTGATGATTATGAAGCATTAAGGCGGGGGGAATTAAAAGGAAAAGGTAATATGCGTCCATCAGCTGATCAGAGTGGCATACCCTCCAACATTTCTCCATTGAAAATAGGGACACCCTAAGGAAAAGTGGGACATTCCAGGATCAAATCAGAAACCAGGACAGCTTCTCAAAATCAGGGACATCCCTGGAAAATAGGGACACTTGGAGGGTTTGGAGTGGCAAAGTGAAAGAGGACAGCTAAGCTGTTTCTTATTTCTGCTTTTAGACTGTCCTTAACATTTGCTATATACAGCCAAGACTGACACTGAACTGCAATAAATAGCAGGTAATATCAACAGTGCTTGGAAGATGAAACAGGGGGGAATAAGGTTTAAATATTACAGAGATTTAGTGAGAACCTTGATTGCTGCAACTGCAAAGAAACAGCATTCCTAACTATATTGGGAGCTAAATTGAACTGGACTCCCAATATGCCAATTTTTTCAAAATATCTCATCTCTGCAATCATTCTGTTGCTTGCATGAGAAATTTCCAGTCTCAAGGTAATAGCTCCATAACACTTTAAACAATATTCTCTAATGGAGTGTTTTAGAGCATATTACTATGAGTGGGAGCTACTTTGTTTCTTCATTCTTCATTCTTAACGTGCATTTTACTGGATTTTTAATGTTTATTTAAGTTTGGCAATGAGATCATTCCTCCCCTTCCTTTCCTTCCCCTGCATTTATTTAGAAAGCTATTGATCCCACAGATTTATGTTAATTTTTGGTCTGCAAAGCATGACAAATCATTCATTTTTAATGCACCAAAATGGCATACCAAGTTTTCTTCTGTGTTTAATTACCATGTAAAGTAGCTAATTAGAAATATATATATGAGAAAGCCAATTAAAACTGGAATTCTTAAAATAAACACTATTTACTTTGACCACAGCTTTATAGATAGCACTGGTTGAAAATTAATTAAACGCCACAGATTCAAAAGGGGAAGATGTAGCTATGTAGAAACATATTGCTATTTAGAATCTAAATTATTCATTACCATAAAGAAAATGCTAAATCATTATCCCAGGTTACTATATAAGGGAGTGGGATTAAAGATAGCCAGTGTGCTTGCCAATACATAGACTGATAATCTCAACAGATCAGCTTCCATCCTGTGCTGCAAATTGCTTTTGAAACTCTACAGCAAGAATTTGAATAATTAACACCAAGGTCCAAACTGCAAACTAACCTTTTAATTGCAGTTAGCCAGCCCCAAATCTCAGAAATTGGACAAGGCTGAGTTGAATGAAGCTGCAATAGAGAGAAATTTGCATCTGGCTCTGAATTTTTAAAATTAGACAGATACACTTTTGATTCATATTGTCATTTTACAATGACAATAAATTGCATGTCCATCCCATTCGGTACTAACGGGCTACGTTTCATTCTGAGATAAATGTGCAGCTAGGTTTTATAGGTCTAATCCCAATCTATTAAAATCAATTGAAGTGCTGCCCTCTATTTCAGTAGAATGGCTATTGACCCTCTATTCTACAGGACAGAGAAGTCAAGACTGACATCAAGACTGCAGCCTCTTTTAATCGGATCTCACTATACTCGTTTGCAGTCTTACTATATTTATCCTGTCGTATGTACCTTCCTTTCCATTTTCTCAGGCAACAACAAAAAATCCGTCTGCAGTGAGCAGGAACGTTTGTACTGGCAAAGCACAGAATAAACATGATTTGCCAAGGTGCTTTTTTTTCTCCTCCCAAATATTGGGTTGGTAGGCAAAATCTCAAAGAAAAATCAAAGAGATTGGCTGAGCTTAGTAAAGGTATTTGCTGCGCACAGCAGTTTGCAAGTGGTAGAAACGGTCTCCTTCGGAACGTGTCACAGCTGTCAATAAGAATCAGATCTGAGGGTTTGCTGAAACCTGAAAGGAATAATCAATCCTTTAGAAGGCAGAGGGGGAATCACCCTGCAATGTTACAGGAACTGCCTAACTTGTTACTGTGCTCTCAGGCTCCCCCCCCCCCCCAATTCCCACCTATCATTCTCAAGAGGCTTAATTTTTGCATTTTACATGTCCAGCATTGAAATGCTGCTTCGATAGCCTCTTTCATAACATTTTCAACAAGATAACACCTACATGCTTATACTTTTCAGACATATATGAAACCCCCTAGACTGACAACAGAATTGTTCGCCTTCACAAAAGGACTGTTGTGGTGGTGATATTGATTGCACACAGGTAAACGTTTTGCCACAAAACACCACGAAGACTTCAGGAAATGGACTGTTTATCTCTCTGCTCAACATTAAAATCTCTTATGCTTAGGATGTGTATCAAGTAATCATCTTTTTCATCTTAATTTGTTGATTAGGAGACTTTAGGAAGCAGATAGGAGAGGATTGCCAGGTGTTTAAAAAATACTGATTGGGACTTATTCATACTGGCATAAATGCCACTGAAAAATACTGCTCTTACGCTGCTCCCATTCATTTCAACGGTGTTTGTGTGGATGCAATTCTTAGAGGACTGTGCATTTGAGCCTCAGGCCGCCGAGTGTGGTCAGCCACACAAACACCATTCCCTTAAATGCAGCTTGGTTGGTGTGCAAGTCCTGTTAGCCCAGGACAGCCCAGGATTAATAAAAGAGCATATAGTCTATTCATAAAGTGAATCCGTAAGTAGATTGTGCATTCTATGAATGTGGGGAACCTGATGCCATCAGAATTTAAAAGATGCCCCGAAGCACAGTCAGTCTCCAAGCAGAATATTCCCCACCCACTCACACACCATTGCATAGGTGTAATACATACATACATACATACATGCATGCATACATTGGTACCTCAGGTTAAGAACTTAATTCATTCTGGAAGTCCATTCTTAACCTGAAACTGTTCTTAACCTAAGGTACCACTTTAGCTAATGAGGCCTCCCGCTGCCGCCGCGCTCCCACCACGTGATTTCTGTTCTCATCCTGAAGCAAAGTTCTTAACCCGAGGTACTATTTCTGGGTTAGCGGAGTCTGTAACCTGAAGTGTCTGTAACCTGAAGCGTCTGTAACCCGAGGTACCACTGTACATACATACATTACTAACATTTGATCCAAGCTGGTTTGGTGCTTTGGAGTGGAAACATGAGCATGTCACTTTATAAGGCCCCCAAAGTGTTTTAGTAGGAGCATCCCTGTCCCCGGAAAGTGGAACCATCTACATGCCAGGCATGTGCTTTACCACTGACCTTCCTTTAGTATCTACACTATCCAGGGTGTAATGTTGACTCCAAATTCTCCTGTACCTCACTGTTCCTTCTTTTAGGGTTCCAACCTGTTCCACTGGTTCAATAATCTACTCATGCATACACATTGTTCCCATGCCAATGAAGAACATAAGAAGAGCCTGCTGGATCAGGCCAGTAGCCCATCTAGTCCAGCATCCTGTGGCCAACCAGATGCCTATGGAAATACCACAAGCACGATCAGAAGCAACAGCACGCTCTCTACCTGCAGTTTTTCCAGCACCTGGTTTTCAGAAGCACACTGATGCCGGCGGTGGAGGTAGAGGCCGCAAGGTCTCCCTCCTTCACTCAAGTGGAGATCAGAACATTTGTACATAGAATAACATGAGGAATTTACCTCAGCTCCCAGAGATGCTCTGCTCACGCAGAACACCACTCTGTATGTGGGATACATGTGCAGCTATGGATTGAGACAAAAGCCGTGTTTCACCCTTTCTGCACCATTTTCACTGTGCTCACCATTACGTGCACCATTTTCACTGTGCTCACCGTTACGTGCAAAACACATTACTCTGGGAGCCAGGAGAAATCACTGTCAGCAGGGTAGAACCAGAGACAGTGATCGAATTCTGCAATACCAAGGAAACCAAATGCATTTGCAAAGGTATTTACTTGGGTAGTGTAAGGGTCCCTTTCCCAGCACACACACCAGGAGAAAACACTACAGTGAAAACCCTGTTAAATCCTCCTTCGTTAGAAACGAGGAATTTATATCTGCTACAAGGAGAAGCTTAAGATGACGGGTGCCAAGTCCCCGCTTTCCCTCCTAGGGAAATGTTGCTGCTGACATATTGTGTGTTGGAATTAATGATGTTTTTATCGTTCCCTCTTCCCCAGTTCTGGGGGGAGGGGGTGGTTGGGGGGTGGAAACAGGCACTAAACTGGAAAATAAAATGCACATCTGCTGCGCTGCCTATTCAAAGAAAAATAATCTGCAGTCATTCCCCCTCACACCATTCCTTCATTAGAATGCAGAGCCTGTCGGAGGTTCCCTCCCGCAGTTGCTGAAGGGTTCTTCCTTCACAGAAGGGTTGTTCCTTTGCAGTTCTATTTATAGATCCACTTTCAGCTGCTGCAGGGAACTCACCATTTGCTGTTCAGCATTTTTATTTTTTCCTGTACTCAGCTGGTCTCCCGAGGTGTTAAACATTTTCATAAATCCTGCGAATGACAAAGAAGGGGAGGGGGGTTGCAGCAGCCATTAGGACTCATAAAAACTATTTCTTGTAATGCTTGCTCTTTTTTTGTTTTCAGTTCAAAAGTAGGAGGCTAACAGCATCATTTCACAGTGCATAAAAATGGGGTCTTCCCAGCTCTTCATTTTGGAAGGTTTCCCTCCACCCCTGCCCCGCAAATGCAATCTGTTTTAGAGCACTATCAGGAAGATGCTTCCCTCATTACCAGGGAAACTATCAGACAGTTGGAAAGGAACATATGCACAGGGTGAGAAATGGGATTTGAAATTCATTTCTCTCGAGAGACGACTGTCATTCAATATTGTTTATCAGCAGGGAGGCGCCGTGCAGTTAATGCAGTCCTTGTCTTTTAACAAACCTGACTTACTTCCAAAAAGAAGTCTTGGCTTTACACTGCGCTGAGCATGCCGCAGCACTGAAAACAATGGGGGACAGATCCTGGGGTAGCTCATATGAATTGCTCAAGATAGGCTTAGGCCTTAGGGAGTAGCACCACCATGTGTCGTCCTTCGTAGAAGATGGTCATATGTGTAAAGGGCCATCAAAGGGAAGTTGCCTGCTTGAAGGGCTGCTTGGTTCAAGTCTGGAGAGTAAGGAGGCAGGTATACAATCTCCAAGGTCACCTTTGCCGCACCTACCACCCAATAGCTGTAGGAGCTCAGCAGAACCATAAACTAACACAGCTTCTTCATCTTCTCTCTCTCCGACACTTCAAGAAGTGAAAGTGCTTACATCTAATAGGCAGGCACACAAGAGGTGAAGAAATATCCTTCTTGCCTGTCTGTCACCATCCCAGACAACAGAGATTTTTATCCATTGTGATACAGCCAGCACAATATTCTGATTCCTTATTTATTTGCTACCTTGATATAACATGTTTCTGCCAAAGCGCTCAAGAGAGTTCATAGTTCAAAATAATGTAACAAAATGATGCAGAAATAAAATGCATGGTACCAAAGGAAGAATAACTGGGAAAGGAAGAGAAGAATAAGCAAACTTTGGGTATCAGCACTTTCAAACTGTTATAATAAAGTTGCATGATGACCAGGTGTGATGGTCACTGCAGGAGACACTTCTAGGCAAGAGGAACCAAATGGCAGGTGGTCCCAGCCAAGATGATAAAGGGGACCTCAGGGTCTCGCCTTTTCCTCCAAAGTAGTCAGGAAGGACAGTTGCTGACTGAGGCAGCACTTCCCCCGCCGTTGCAGGAATAGTGGTTCCCTTCCTGTGTAATTTCATATTCAACGCTGGTAATAGGAAATCAGACATGCTGTTCACAACTTGAAGACATAATTGATTTGGTTCAGGAATTGTGGGTTTTTCTAAATAGAGGCAAACATCTAAAGCTGCAGCAACTAAGTAGTCAAAAATGATTGATAGAGCACGCAGTGGCTCTTTGCAGCAGCATCTTGTTTCAGAGCTGAAAAAAAGCAAACAAACCAGGCTGTGTCAGCAAAAGATAATGCGGTCTGCTCTGTTTGGTGTTCACACTTTGGAACTAACAGGTTGCCACTGTGGCACAGTGCTTATCCCTATTTAGCGTGGAGCAATAGTGCCATTAAAACAAAATCAGATATACTTACATCATCATTATTTACAAAAGTATATGCTGAAGCACCCCTTTTTAGAGGCACACTCCCTGATGAACTTCTCAGGGCAGCAGACCTATCTAATGATTCTTTGCAATGCAGAATTTGAGCCCTTTAATACTCATTGACTTAGGTTGCCCTGTTTGGTTCAGAACCATTTTTAACAACTAGAGAATGTGAAAAAGATAAGCAGGATAGAGAAGAAGGAAAAAACCCACTTCCAAACTTCTGGCACCTTCAATTTTCCAGTGTAGGTGCACTTCTGGTATTAGATGGCAAGAGCATCTTGATCAACAGGCGTAGCTTCTAGGAAGGTTTGGGCCTTAAAATCTATCTGTTTAGAAAGAATGTGCCAGTTCATACTCCTAGCAACCCTCACTTGGTGATCCCTAGGAACATACTGACATTCCACATGAACTGTGCAATCATACTAGCCTGGAAAAGCAATCCCACAAATTGAAGGTACTTTCTGTCCATTCATCATCATCGTCATTATCTTTGTTTGTTTCTTTGCTGTCTCTCCATAGTTAAACCATGTTCAAGGAGGCTTTCAGAATTACATTACAAAAATACTACAAAACTGAAGTAGTCATGCCATGATCTACAGAGATAAACCATATCATAAGTTCAGATTCACACACACCTCTTCAAAATGGTTGAGTGGACCAAGAAATGGAAAAAATCCAGCAGGTGAAGAAGCTCTCGTGACCAGAAGGCCACAAAGAAGGGAGTCCTCTCTCTTGGACCTGGTTGTCACCAACTGAGAACAACTGATCAATGAAGTGAAAGTACAGGGAACCTTGGAAGGAAGTGATAAGCTGGATGTAGTTGGACATGTTGGAAGATCTACTGGAAGAAGTCCCATGGTCAGAAATATTCAAAGAGAAAGGAGTCCAAAGATGGATGAGAGTTTCTTAAAGGTGAGGACACAGACAATTCCAACAAGAAAGAAAAGTGGGAGGCACCTAAAGAGCTTACAGATGAGCTGAGATGTAAGAAGGGAATGTATAAGAACGGGTGGAAAGGCGACATCACAAAGGAAGAGTATACATGTGTAGCCAACAGTTGCAGGGAGAAGGTCTGATGGCCAAAGCTCAGAATGAGCTCAGGCTTGCAAGGGAGGTTAAAAATATTTTTCAAAGGGTTCTTTTGCTATGTTCAAAGCAAGAGGAAGGACAAGGAAGTAGTAGGTGCCTTGCATGAAGAAGATGGAGAAATGATATTGGGTAGACAAAGAGAAGGCGGAACTGCTCAACACCTTATTTGCTTCAGTCTTCATCCCAAACAAAAGCAGTGCCCAACCTGGTGAAAACACAAGAAACAATGCAAGGAGAGAGCTGTAGCACAAGAAAGCAAAAAAGGTGGTAAGGGAACGCCTAGCTACTTTAAATGAATTCAAATCTCCAGGGCCTAAGTAGTGTTCAATCAAGAGAAGTTCCTCTGGATCCAACTCAATATTTATTGTGAATCCAAAGCCCTTCACAATAAATGTACTGAGTACATTTCAATGGAAGATACCCTGTTAAAGAATCTGTTTCTGCAGTAGAGATATTCATTTATGATAAATAATTCTGCCACTCTTTCAAGATGACTGGATAGGAACTAAAAGCAAGTAACTAAAAATAGCCATGTTTAGGTCTGACTCAGTCAAATCCGATAAAAAAAAAGAATTTATCTACAACCTACCCACTGGTTAGGCTTTAAAAGTCTTACAGAGAAGTTTCACCTGCTGAAATAAGTACAATTCTATTTTATGCATGAACTAGCTAGTGTGGCTCTTTACAATCTATCATCTGCCCACGTGGAACAATTTCCAGAGAACGTAAAAGATAATGCAGCTAATATTTGATTTCTGAAAGTCTGGGAATGTAATATTATATCTAATGGTATCACATGTATCTAGCTTTTTAAATTATAGAATCTAGGGGAATTGCAGCAGATGCCTTCAGGATTACTTCCATCTACTGCGCTGGTTATTTACACAATGGGAAATTGCTTCTTTGGCACAGACATTCATCATGTGCAATGCAGAGATGAATTTAAAGATGGGGAAATATAAAGAAAGGGGGGGAAACTATGCTATTAGTGAGTGCATCTGCAGTATGAACAATTGCAGATGTTCTGTTGTGCAAATGCAGCTGCAATTATGGTGTCAGGCAGCTTCCAGTGTGCACTAAACGCAGGCTCAACCACAGAAGGGCTGCACAGAGAAGGACAGGAGGTTGAAATCCCTTTGTGTGAGCATTGGGTTCCATTCAATAACATACTTATTTGCGATAGAATAAAGCAGGAAAGAGTATTTTAAAGTTTTAACTCTCAGAATGTTGTTGCACTTCACGTTTCACTCAGGGGCACCCTCCATCTTGGCCATGATAACATTCGAATCCATTTTGCAAGGACTGAAACTATTTTTCAGCACAGCAATTTAATGGTCTGGTAACTTCCTGCCTAGGATACAGTAATGTGTTGTGCATGGGGCCACCATTGAAATATCATAGAATCATAGACTTGTAGAGCTGGAAGGGGCCATGAGGGTCATCTTGTCCAACCCCCTGCAATAAAGGAATCTTTTACTCAAACCCACAACACTGAGATTAAGAGTCTCATGCTCTACTGACTGAGCTATCTCAGAAGCTTCAGATAGTGCAGAATTCTGCCGCCAGAATTTTGACTGGTGCAAGACCGGCTTTCTTTGAAAGAATTACATGGGCTGCCTATTAGCTTTTGAGACCCATTTAAAGTGCTGGTAGTACTCACCTTTAAGTACTCACCTCCCAGGCAGTTTTGTACCCTACCACTCTAGCCATGTCCTGAGATATCCTTTACCAAGGGCACATAATATATTTCAAAGGAGAACACCTTTGGAATAGCACACCCACTTTACATTTTTTTTGGCAATGACACATTTGGCACCAATAGCACATTATTCTCAATGCCAAGATCTTCCTATCAGCCAGAGCATTTTGGCTGGGTGACATTTCAGTTGGAACTGCTCCTTAAATTTTGTATTTTTAGTCTGCCCCTTCTCCTGTTTATGTGTTGTGTCTTTAATGCAATGTTTATTTGATATGTGAATACTTTTGTTCACCCTTTTGTACACCACCTTGAAATCCTTTGACAAAGAGACGCTAAGAAATATTTTTCAATGAAACCATTATGATGATGATGATGATGATGATGATTATAATTTGTTGTATTAAGGTTTCACTTCAGACCCACAATTCTGCCAAAGACTGAGGTGAAAACTATACACAGTTTTAAGTGTATCTTTTAAATAATGCAAAAATAATTGCGAGGGGGCTGATAATTTTTGTGCTGAAAAGTTCACGTGTGTAAATTCTCTGTGTACGTGAAAGGGCATGCCCTTTAGTTCGCTTGCTTGTCATTACTCTGACTTACAAGCAAAAAAGCCACTGAAACTCTAACTACTTTTTGTTGGCTTCCCAGTATAACTGTGTGTCAAGTCAATAGTTCTCCTATTAGGTCAATTGTCTTTGCAACAAGGTAGAAAGTTGAAAATATGATCAATGCATGGAGATCTTTAAAAATTGATGATTTCCAGGTGATAATGACCTCTCTCTTCCCTGCTGGTTTTTGCCCTCATCATAATTTGTTGCATAACCAAGATCAATAAGTATTAACAAAAGCAATGGATGGTAAGGTCAAACATATTGGAGACCTCTGGGGATATCTGTTCGAACCCTATTAAGCTAGTTGGACTAAATTCATCTCGAAGTTCTTTCTAAGTTTATGATACTATGATAAAGTCTCAGAGGTCTTATGAAAAGATGTGAATGGACTAATTGGGAAGTAGCAAATTGTATTATTTACTTGATAAGGAACAAGGCTTGAACTTATTGATAAGAAGATACAGTCATGATCTAAAGATCCTCAAGGACCACACCATGTTGCACATGTCCCAAAAGACAGAGTCAGCTTTGATTTTCATTAAAATTAAATGCACTTTACAGTAGTAATTCTAGTTGCTGCTGCTGCTATTTATTTCTCAAAACCACCAGAATGCCTATATTACACAAATCCAGTTGTACATACTGGACTTGGGATCAACTGAAAAGCTACTTTTTAATATATTATGTCATGAAGTTGATTTTGACATTATGAGAAGTTGTATCTAATTTTTGAGAAGTAGTTTCTAGTACTGTAAATAACTTTGCAATTGTTACCATACGGCCTGTTACGTTTATGTGTTTTTTCAATTGGATTTGCGTAATATAGGCATTCTGGTGGTTTTGCTATTTATTTCTCACCAAACATTCCTCATGCAAGATGACTCAGGGATGCAAAATCATGAGCTGGTCACATTTTTGCTTATTGACACCTAATCTGCTCTCATAACTTTTAAAAAGTTGGATTCTTCAAAGGAAACAGGACCTTTGAGTAGAATATTGTAGCTTTCTTCTTAGAAAAGCTTTTAAAGAGTCCATTTAAAAACTGACTGGTACTTTACAATTTGTCTCCTAAACCCAGTGAAATACATTAAGATAGTCCAGGACTAATTTTGAAATCACACAAATCCCAAGGAGAACAATAAGGCTGTAAGATGAGTGTTGCTAGTCTGCCACTACATAACATTTTATTTAGCCAGAGGGCTATTTCTGAAACTAATCAATAGTTTAGTTTCTTTTCAGGCCTTTTTTATTGTTATTTTTCAAGCAATTCCTTATTTTTTGTGTTTTTTAAATATATTTTTATTACTTTTTATCCTTTGGTACAAACTGTCAAAGAGGCTGCATAAAAGAGACAGACTACTGGACAAATCCAAACGCTATTCTCTACAGTGTGGTGTAGTGGTTAAGAGCGGTAGTCTCGTAATCTGGGGAACCGGGTTCGCGTCTCCGCTCCTCCACATGCAGCTGCTGGGTGACCTTGGGCCAGTCACACTTCTTTGAAGTCTCTCAGCCCCACTCACCTCACAGAGTGTTTGTTGTGGGGTAGGAAGGGAAAGGAGAATGTTAGCCGCTTTGAGACTCCTGAAGGGGAGTGAAAGGTGGGATATCAAATCCAAACTCCTCTTCTTCTTCTTCTTCTTCTTCTTCTTCTTCTTCTTCTTCAGAAGGTGTCATCATGATCCCTTATTTTTCCAGGGTTCAGGCTGAGTGCCACTACTTATGGCTCCAAGATAGGACCACATACACACACACACACACACACACAGAGAGAGAGAGAGAGAGAGAGAGAGAGAGAGAGAGATGAGAGAAGGGATGGGGGGATTTGTTTCAGTTTGCATTTAAAGGCGAGCCTACATAATTCACATTTTCCAAAACAAACCAAAATACAGTCATCTTTTGAAATTCACACTTCTTTGAATTTTGCAAGGCATTTCTCTAGCCACATCATGTGTACAGAAATGCACATGTTAGGGTATGATTTGCATTAAAATGCATATATAAACAGCATGCCAAAAAAAAAAAAAAAGTCAGGGAAATTGCTTGGCCAAAATGTGTATATTGGGCAAACTTGCATACAAAAGTATGTCTATCGGGAGAAATTTGCACTAAAATGCTGCTGGATTTTCATAAGAATGTCTTTACAAAAATCAGAAGCTGATGTTGAAATGTGGAGAACTGAACTCAAGATTGGAAAATGGTGAAACTGGGAGGAATTGAAATTGACAGGTTTGTCCACCCTGGCTCAGGAGAGCCCAAAATTTCAGAAGTCCCTCCCCCCCACCCCCCAACAAAAAAAATTAAGGGGGGGGGAATCACAACACCAATGAGAACTCAGCATGTTCAGTGGCCGTGAAATTGTGACTGACTGTT
Organism: Podarcis erhardii; assembly: GCF_964252035.2. Classification (NCBI taxonomy): domain Eukaryota; kingdom Metazoa; phylum Chordata; class Lepidosauria; order Squamata; family Lacertidae; genus Podarcis; species Podarcis erhardii. The sequence goes on from NC_138501.1 coordinate 19,418,240, forward strand.
GTAGGTGAGGGTGGGGAAAATGGGAAGTGGGGGGAAAGCAACAGAGTGGCTGGAGCTGTGAAGTGAAGCACTCCATGCTGCAGCATTTTCTGAAATAAAGGGTAAAGGGGCCTCTGACAGTTAAGTCCAGTCGCGAACGACTCTGGGGTTGTGGCACTCATCTCACTTTCCTGGCCGAGGGAGCCGGTGTTTGTCTGCAGACAGCTTTTCCGGGTCATGTGGCCAGCATGACTAAGCCGCTTCTGGCGAAACCAGAGCAGCGCATGGAAACGCCGTTTACCTTCCCGCCGGAGCGGTACCTATTTATCAACTTGCACTGGCATGCTTTCAAACTGCTAGGTTGGCAGGAGCAGGGACCGAGCAATGAGAGCTCATCCCATCATGGGGATTCGAACCGCCAACCTTTTGAGCGGCAAGCCCAAGACTCAGTGGTCTAGACCACAGCGCCATCCGCGTCCCAATTTTGTGAAATAGAATTATCCAAATGCTGTGCACATACTGTGAACATTTTGAACTGGTCTAAAGGGCAGGGCTGTCAGCTGTCTCCTGGATTTGACTCAGTCTCACTGAGCTTTCGCCTTCCCAAGCCAGCTATCATTTTACGCAACCAGTTACTCCCACGGCTATCTGCAATCTTTGCAGGGGAGGAACTTGGCCCATATTCACATATTCATATTTTTCTGCAGCAAGGAGTAGAGCACTCAGGTGATGTCATTGTGCTCCATGGTGCATGCCTTGGTCACCCTGGCAACCAGTCATCAGCATCACCTACAAGGGCAGGGCCTCCCCACGCATCCATCACCCTGGACCGCTAGGGGGTCCTGCTAGTCTGTCACCATGCTAACATATGCAATGCTCCCCTAAAGAAAACTAAATCTCATTACTAAGAGAGTGCCACTTCACAGCTGCAAGTGCAAATTAAAATATCAAATAAAGATTATGTGTCATGCACTCAGAGCCTGGACTTGTTAGATGCATAGGAAGAGATGAAAGTCATGTATAAACAAAAACCTTTTGCACAGTTATTGAGTGTCCTGCCACCTGGAGTAGTCAGTGAGTGATCATCCCTCAATAAAGGTCTGGAGTTGTTATATGAAATATCAATCAAAGACAATATGATAAATAATAGACAACTACAGTCTGATTAATTGGCATAAATAAAGCCTAAAAAAACGCAATGGCAATCCATTTCACAGAACAATGGGAATCAACTTAAACCAGAAAGCACCAGAAAGCACCATACAGTTTTACTCCAGAAAAAAATTTTGAAAATAAAAAAGGGACACTGCTTTGTAAAATGGCTTTTCACATTCATCCGATAATTACAACAAAGAGAATAAATTGCTCTGTCAGTAGGAAATATTGATTTCCCCTGCATCCTTTGTGACAAGATCATCCCACCAAGCCTCTGAATTCAAGCATATGACTGCAGCAGAGCAGTTTGACTTGTTTCATTTCATCCCACCCGGTTGTCTTTTCCATTCTTCTTTTGTGCAATGTAGACAACTAGAAAGACCCTTAGGAGGATCATGGTTTGGGTGAAAGCAATGGTACAGCATTTATAAGGACAATCACTGCACACCAGCCTTGAGGTGGGAAGCAGAACTCTGTTACAACAGATCTCAGGCGCTGGAGTCTTTCGGTCCTATCCTTGCAAGCCACCCTATTTCTTCAACAACTTGTAAAAGCGGGTTTCAAGCAACAAAGCTTAGTGATATTTTTTCCCAGTTCCCACTCTTCTTTCACAAAGATTAGGGTTAGCCCCTCATTCCACATGTTACCCTCACAACAGCCCAGAGATAGGCCCTGGCTTTAGGTCAGACAAAACGTGAGTGGGGAATCGAACCAGGATCTCTGTGGCCTCGGTCAGACATCTTAACCCCACCACCACACAGGCTCAGAATACTCCTGGCTGGAACACATGTGGGTATTCCTTAGGAACACCTATATCACTATTTATTGGAAGAAGACATACATACCCCACTCTTGATGCAAGGCCAAGCTCTGTGAAGTTCCAAATTAGACCCACAGAGAAGAATAAGCACAGGCCTCACAGCTGTCACTGTTCTGCAGTCACAAACAAGAATGAGGCAAACGCCCTTAGGTGTGCCAAAGGTTGGGTGAAGAAGGGGCTGGGACTTTCTAGTCAGCAAGATAAAATTTCCCCACTCTTTGCAAAGCGTAAGGCAGGGGTCAGTGGGTGGGCCTTCTTTTAAACCCAACTGGTGCTATACCTGCCAACTTCTTGCCACAGACGGAACTCCACAGGGAACATAAAGCAGCCATATTCTACCAGACTGGGCTGCAGCCTCCTGTAGAATCACAGAATTGTAGAGTTGAAAGGGACCACAAGGATCATCTGTCATGCAGTCGAATCTCCCGTCATGCAGGAATCTTTTGTCTAACATGGGGCTTGAACCCACGAACCTGAGATTAAGAGCATCATGCTCTACTGACAGCTATCTGTATTCCGTAGCAACCAAGAATAAATGTTGTTGAGGGGGAATATTCTGACAGGGACAGCCTCTTTTCTGCTTTTGCTTGTTATCTTTTTCTGGAAACTCTGACCCCTAGGGACTACCAGCAAATGTGAACTGACCCCAGTGTTTTTTGTTACTGCTTCCTGCAGAGACCAGCCTCTGTCCAAAGACTGAGCAAACGCATAACAACACATCTTCAAGGTGGGGCTCTGTAGACTTCCCGGAAAATTCCCAGCCTCTCTGTGGCATTCCTTTCCTCCTGGGATGTGTCTAGTACTTGACTACTGGAAGGTATCACGAAGAAACCACAAAGAGTGCTTTAAAGATACACTTAGTTTGGCACAATTGTAAAAGCAGGCCTTACATTTTGCTGTGGAACTTGGCACCCTGCCACCCCTCTCCCTCACAAACACACCACTACGACTGAAACCTAAAATGGTCCCCCCACCCAAGGCTATACACAGATTTGGATCAGCCCCATTGGCTCCTATGGAATTAATTTAAACTGCTTCAGCCTATGTTAACTGTGGACATTTCATATTTTTGATAATGCACTACTTAGAGCTGTGAGAATAAACTAAAGTCCCCCTCATTACACATAGCAAGGTTGTGATTAATGAGCATTCCGCGGCCATCATTACAGAAGCATGGTCTAATTATTTCAAAATTTGTTCAATAAATCATACTCCTTCCAAGTTAATTTTTTACTTGTTTTTGTTTTTTGCCTTGCTTGCAGTGACTGCAGTATTTCAGTTAATTACAAATGGGGCACAGGGCAGAGTTAAAATAGTTATAGGTTGTCAAAGAGGAAAGTGCTGCTGAGTTCTAAAACTAATATACTCTTGCCACTTTATAGTGAAAGAAAGAGAGACCGTGATATGGGCTTTTCTGTCGGCAGGGAGTTGGGCTGAAGGGGCTGAGCCACATTTGCTTTTAAGTAGTTCTTGCATTTCAGTCTTTATCTGCAGGGCTGACCCAAGACATTTTTCTGCCCGAAACAGAAGGGTAAACCCTCTCTGCCTACCATAAGTCAAGTTGCATAAAATCAAGACTAGCCAAGTTATTTTGCATAGGCGACAGGTCCCAGGGGCCCTGAGTGCCATGACTCCCATAGCATTTTAAATGAGGGGGCCGGGCATGACCTCCCCGTTGTGCGCGTGCTATGTCACCGCTCCCCGCTACAGGTGTGCGTGACGGCGGTATGCTGGGGCTATGATAACGTAGCACACACATGCCAGGGGTGTGATGACATGTCTGTCAGGAATTCAGCCTACACTCGAGTAGGACCCTGGCAGAGACACATACCTGACTGGCATGTGCCCTCCCTCCTGGTCGATCGTTCGGGAGCTTCAAAAGCTTTCTTCTGCTCGAACATCACAGCGACCAATGTCAACCAACACCGGCACACTTAAGGATCCGCAGAGTTTGCGCAACTTGCGTAACAGACCTCAGCAACTCAGCATTTTGGCTAATCTACTTTATTTACATATAAACACACACAGAGCACTGCAACATGGCTCCCTCTCTCTCTAGCATCAGACAGCAAAGAGAAAAAGAACAAAGGACAATAGTCCCACTTCACGGAACACAGTTACATAAACATCCTGTCTCCGTCACTTCCCACTCTGTGGAGTCAAAACTTACACCGTCATGTGAAAGACAACAATCATGACTGCAATCATGGAGCAGGAATTCTAATAGTGTCATGGCTCGTGCCCTGGTGATGGCATGCAGCCCGGGCATCTGCAGTCACTCTGGGCTGCTTCCAACTTTTTTGAAAACATTATAAAACACCAAACATTAAAAACTTCCTGATCCAACAACAGCAACAACAACAACAACCACCCCTCTACTGAGTTGCTCCTAAGTAACAGCCCTTGTTGGAGCAGATGGGACCATAATGCCTGGTGGATGGCCTCCACTATAATGACCACTTTTATATCATGGCATATAAACTGAAAAGCCGAACTATCTATAAAGTTATCTCTGCCTTGTTTGGGAGCTTTGCTCTCCCTTTCTCAAGCTCCCTAATGGGAATATCAGCTCCCTGAATCTTTTCTTGAAGTAGTCCTGCCAATTTCAAAGGGCCTACTTCAAATTGTACAGAGAATAGGGGCTCTAGTCATTCACTGCATGGAAAATACAGGTTCAGGTCATCCTCTGAGTTTTTTCTTCCTTTAGTCAATTTCCACTCAACATTTGTCCTGTAATGGGAACTTCAGCTCTCCTTGGGCATCTTTCTTTTAAATACTCCAGATGATTTCAACTGGACTACTGTGAAATGTGCAGATAATCATGGCTGTAGTCTTCATTGTCTGGCTAATACAGAGTCAGCTAGATCATCAACCAAATATTCTCTCTCTTGCTTTGGAGTTATTACTTTTCACTCACTTTTGTCCTTGCCCTGCAATGGGAACTCTCAGCTCTCTGAATGAAGTCCTTGAAGTGTGTTACCTTGAAATAGCTCTCATTATTTCAAAGCAACAACTTCAAAATATGTAGATTGCACTGGTTGTGCAGCTAGATCCTATACATATTTAACTAGAGGCAGATCCCATTCTGCTTAGTGGTGTTTGTTTTCCAAGTAAAAGCAGTATAGGATTACCCTTTCATCTTATGGGAAATAAAAAATAAAGGAAGCATATAATGAAAAGCAGAGATGCATAGTGAAGAAGAAGAGAAGGGTAAAAAACAAAGTGAGGCATTCAGGAAAAAGGAAACACAAGGCATCAATCGGCTGAATGAAAGGATGACAAGAAGCCATGGTTAAACAAATATTGGAATGAAAAAGAATCGCATGGGTGTCTATTTTGTCCCAGTGTATACACTGGGTAACTGCTGCATATAATGGTTTCTCCACCTGTGAATTAGGGCCAAAATACATGCCAGTGTGGCCATTTTTATTTATTCTTATTTATGTTCTTTGCCAACTGCAGAGAGAAGGAACACCAGGGTGCACCTGTAGCCGCACAACCGGGTGCTTTCACTTGTCCCAGCTGCAATAAAACATGTCTCTCCCATATCCATTTCTACACAGCCACAGCAGCTCTCCAACAGTTTGGCTTTATGCTCAAAGGCACACTCTTCCATTGTCTCCCAAGACAGATGGATGCCAACAAAAGCAAAGGGTTGCTTGCACACGAATTTGAATGTTTATATGCATTGATGGGAACCATTTTCAGTCTGGGGGCCACATTCCCTACTAAGAAACCTTCCAGAGGCCACATGTCAATAGCGGGTGGGGTAAGAGGCAAAAGTTGGCAGATCAATGAGTGTATATTATACCTTTCTACAGTCATATAGTTTCCACACACACCTGAACACCCCTCTCTATTCTCCATCCAGGCAAAAATAAATCACCTTCTGAGTTCTAAGACACATACTAGCCAGGCAAAAGCACTCCAGGAGGGTGTGTAAAGCAAAGCCAGTGAGGTGTGTAACTGGGGTGGCTGTGTGGCCTCGGTGGGAGTCCCAGGGGCCAGACAGAAGGCCCAGAGGGCCACATTTGATCCCTGGACCTGAGGCTCTCCATCCATGACATGCATACTGTGAATAGGCCTACTTATTCTATACAGTGGTACCTTGGTTCTCAAACTTAATCCGTTCCGGAAATCTGTCCCAAAACCAAAGCGTTCCAAAACCAAGGTGTGTTTTCCCATAGAAAGTAATGCAAAATGGATTAACCCGTTCCAGACTTTTAAAAACAACCCTTAAAACAGCAATTTAACCTGAGTTTTACTATCTAACGAGACCACCGAAATGAAAGCAATAAACAGTGTACTGCAGTCACACAATCACTCAATCAGGAGCTGAACTGGGTTCCACACAGTCACAAAAACAAAACAAAAAGAGCGACAAAAACAAAACCACAAATTAAATAGCAGAAACAGACAGACCTCAGTGTAACACTCAAAACAGAAGTGTGGCACTCAAATCGGAAGCATAACACTCAAAATGGAGCACGTTCGGCCTCCAAAAAAAATTCGCAAACCAGAACACTTACTTCCGGGTTTGCAGTGTTTGGGTTCCAAGTTGTTTGAGTACCAAGGTATTTGAGAACCAAGGTAGCACTGTAGTTGTATCTTGCAGCTGCTCCTACCTTTTAGGGGCGAGGAGGGGAGAAGTAATGATGCTGCTTCTCGGGTCTCCATTGGAGTATTTCCAAGGTGCTTTTTCAGACTGCTAGGTGAAGTCCTGGCAGTGACAAAGTGATAATTACCTGGGTGAGTGCCGCCTGAACAAACGCCAGGCCATTAGCTCTGCAAAATTCACAGGTGCATTGAAATACCAGGAACGAAATTGAATTTGCAATGAAGTGCAGCTTTTGCCTAAAGGCAACAAATATGCTGCTTTTAATTTTCATTAAATCAGATGTATTGATATATCATTAATGTTCTCTAGGATCCAGCTTTCACGTGCACTCTTCATCAATCTTCATGTGCTGATAGAGCTACAGTTCTATTACCAAAATACGACAGCAAAAGTTCAGGGCCACAGAGTCTTAAAGGGATTAAGAAATCTGATTGCAAGCCTTTTCCTACTAGATCAGCAAGCCGTAGCCAGCTTTGGTCAGCGCTAGCATGGCATTATCAGCTGATGACTGCTTGGAAATGCACTCCATACAGCAGGGGTCACCAATCTCTTTGTGCCTGTGGGCACATTTACAAACAAGAAAAACTGCCGTGGGCATTGCTTACTCGAGATGGAGCTGCCAATTTCAGTTTTCTTGGCTTCTCATTTTTCTAATCTTAAATTCTGTTCTCCACATTTCTGCAGCAATTTGTGGAGAGAGAGATATAAATCCTCATAAAAATTCTTCATCATTTCAATCAATTTTTTTCCTAACGAACTCATTCTTGTGTATAGTTTGGACTAACACACACATTTTTTGTATGCAATTACTCCTATTATAACGCATTTTGTATTTTATGTTCATGAATGCTTTCATTTTTATGCACACTTTCCCTTAATATATGCACGTTTGCAAATATTTTTTGTTTGGGAAACTACATTGAAAAACTCTGATAAGTACAAACTTTGCAGGATGGTTGTGTTTTGGTTGTCATATTGCGTTGGGAAGTGTGAATCAGATTTTGCTTTAAATGCAAATAATCAAATTTCTGCTCCATTCCTTCCACTTACACAATGGCTACAGTAGAATGCTTCTTTCAAGCCTAATTTCAGATTGGGGGACCCTGTAGGCACTGCGGAAGGTCTTGGAGGGTACATGTGATAACCCCAAATAATAATAGAGGCCTTTATTCTCACTGATGTAGGAAATTAGAATTTAGGTTGTACCACTTCAAGATACAGGTATAGGCTCACATGATTAAATATTCCTTCATATAAAGAACTATATTATACAGAAAGGCTACAACATAGCCTTTCTCCCTGCCATGCTAGCTTTCCATGTACAGGGGGAAATTATGGAGGAGTATTCAGTAACACGGGGACGCAGATGGCACTGTGGGTTAAACCACTGAGCCTAGGACTTGCCGATCAGAAGGTCGGCGGTTTGAATCCCCGCGACGGGGTGAGCTCCCATTGCTCGGTCCCTGCTCCTGCGAACCTAGCAGTTCGAAAGCACCTCAAAGTGCAAGTAGATAAATAGGTACCGCTCCGGCGGGAAGGTAAACGGCGTTTCTGTGCGCTGCTCTGGTTCTCCAGAAGCGGCTTACTCATGCTGGCCATATGACCCAGAAGCTGTACGCTGGCTCCCTTGGCCAATAAAGCGAGATGAGCTCCGCAACCCCAGAGTCGGCCACGACTGGACCTAATGGTCAGGGGTCCCTTTACCTTTACCTATTCGGTAACACAAGCCCCCGCCTGTTGTCTGAGGTGGTGCAGTTTGCCCCTCTGGTGAGAAATAGGTTATAAAATGTGGGGCGTAATATAGTAAGTGTGTGTCAAAAACTTAATTCCAGTGAAAACGATAGAATGGGCTGAATTGTGCTAAAGAGCTAACTCCATTTCCTGATAATCATATGTTAGATTGTACATTCCCTCTAAAACTAAACCTACCATTACTTGGATCGGCTCATTCAACAAGTGCTCTTTGTGGCTGAACTATTCTAACGCTCACAGTTCTGAAGGTACAATTTAGTTTTGCATCTCCTAACAATTAACTAGCGACTCCATGGCTAATATTTTCCTCTCTCAATTTTACACAACAGAGAGAGGAAATGAACTTGTTGTTTAGTCGTTTAGTCATGTCCGACTCTTCGTGACCCCATGGACCAGAGCACGCCAGGCACTCCTGTCTTCCACTGCCTCCCGCAGTTTGGTCAGACTCATGTTTGTAGCTTTGAGAACACTGTCCAACCATCTCATCCTCTGTCGTCCCCTTCTCCTTGTGCCCTCCATCTTTCCCAGCATCAGGGTCTTTTCCAGGGAGTCTTCTCTTCTCATGAGGTGGCCAAAGTATTGGAGCCTCAGCTTCACGATCTGTCATTCCAGTGAGCACTCAGGGCTGATTTCCTTAAGAATGGATACGTTTGATCTTCTTGCAGTCCATGGGACTCTCAAGAGTCTCCTCCAGCACCATAATTCAAAAGCATCAATTCTTCGGCGATCAGCCTTCTTGATGGTCCAGCTCTCACTTCCATACATCACTACTGGGAAAACCATGGCTTTAACTATACGGACCTTTGTTGGTAAGGTGATGTCTCTATGAACATAATGGCTATTAACTATGTCATATGCCAAACTGACTTTTTATGAGGGATCAGCAAGTGAAACTGTGATTTAGAATTCATAGGTTATCTCAGTACCTGAGGTTTTTATTCCAGTACTTTCCCTTCCTTGTCGCGTAGTCTCTACAGCATATCTCACTCTGACTTTGAGATGTGTGACTTAATGGATGATTTCCACAACATGTTGTCTCATAGCTTCAGTGGCAAGTAGGATTTCATTGGCCCAGGATATCTAATATATTTAACAGAGAAGCAATTTATGATAGTAACCTTTGGCAGGGCAAGTCATGCCCAATTTTGTTTTACTAATTTATTATATATACCACTCTTCAGTAAAATATTCTCAAAGTGGCTCACAAGCCATCAAACATAATAGAATAGCAACCCAATAACAAGGTTAAAAGCAGAAATAAAATGCATGAATACTGACCTGGAATTTTGGGGGGCATTTTCACCCAAGAACAAGAGTTGTTTTTAAATCACATAAGCTTGTGTAGGGTTGCCATATTTCAAAAAAGTAAAAGCCAGGACACCCCAAAAGCTGTTGACATCAATTCCACCTTTGAAATCCTAGTCTGGGAAGATCTGAATGTATGGCAGCCAAAATAATTAAGAAGGGAGGAATCAGAGAAAGATGAACCTTTTCCATAATGCCCATTGGTTTATGACCAGTTATATCCTTCCTGTGGATTGGTCTTAGATTGGTCTTGTATATGAGTCTGCTGCCCTTACAGTATTGTTAATTAGCACTGACTTTGCATCCTATATGCAAAATTGACTTCAGCGCAAAGTTGTCACTCCCACTGTTTAGTTAAGTTTACCCTACTTTTCTACAAAAAGTATCAAAAGTAGCTTAAAAAGGCATGGTAAAAATTGTCATATCACAAAATAAAAGCAAAATTAAAAACAACCAATAGTTACCAATAAAAAATCCAAAATACAAGATAGGGCATTAACAGAGCCTACATGTGGCTACTCAAAAGTAAATGAGTTCAAAGGGTCTTGCTCCCAGGTAAATTGATCTAGGATTGCAGTCTAAAATAATCAAAGCAAACACTCAGCAAAAAAAGTCAGAATCAGCAGCAGTGCATTAGACTCTTATGCTTTAAAAGCTACTCAGAACCAATTGTCTAAAGCCACTTCTTAGAAACAAATCATGCAGAATTCTTGTGAGGTTCATTGCTCCCAGAGGTAGTTGCCATAAGGCTCCTGGGACTCATCCAAGAAGCTCTCGTTCTATTAGAACAAAATTTAAGTGAAGACTGAAACACAAGTGTTCACAAAATAGTCATTTGTAAAGTCAACTTTAAAAAAATTAAAGTAGCCTATGCCATTTACAATTAACATTTGTGTAGTGATTTTTAGATGAATACATTTAAGAAAGGTGCAGTCTGCTTACAGACTCTCCGTAAACAGAATGCAAAGTTAAAATATGTCTGGTAAATTATTCATTGCAAATTATTCATTCAAGCTGTTAATCTGAAATCTTTCACAGCCTCTCTGCCTCCACTATTAAAACTGAAGAAGGCTACAGATCCCAAAGCATTTCCTTTACTAACAATTAAAACTATGGCTTATTACATTTTGGTAAAGGGCTGACACAAACACACACACACACACACACAGAGAGAGAGAGAGAGAGAGAGAGAGAGAGAGAGAGAGAGATATTTTTCTCCATTAAGAGAGACCTCCAAATTCACAGTTATTCTAGTAGCAAGTACAAATTTGTCCAGTCTATCCTATCCATAGATTGCAAAATATGTAGTTGTATCATAAAACATGGTTGCAGCAACCCATGTGGAACTAATGGATGACTCAGCATTTCCTTGGCTTTCTAGTTACCAGGTTTTAATGTTACATCAGGGTAATCAGAGTCAATTCTTTCTAATGAATCATCCAGATCAGTTTTCAACATGCTGTTTAACAATGTGTACAATTAATTATTGTTTTGAAAAGTAGATTTTGACATTTCCTTTTAGGGATCCCACATTGTGGCTTTCGCACACCTTCGTTGCACAGAGAAATAACCGAACATATGACAATACTGAAATGTGGGAATTGGACTTCCGGGTTAGCGCGATCGGCTAATGGCGGATTCCCTCCGAGCTCCGGAGGGAATCGGCTCTACTGGAGACGGGTCTTGCCGCAACGGCGATGCGGAGACCCTCAGAAACTGCAGGCGCGGAAGCCTGCGGACTTGGTGACTCGGTGGGCACCTTAAGCGCCCTCACCAACCCACGAAGAGCCTTTTTAAAGGCTACGGAGAGGGTACGGTGAGTGGCGTGGTGCTGTGAGTAGACCGCTACTGCAGTGGAGCGAAGCCGCGAGCCATGGCCGGAGAGCGCTGACTTTTTTCCCTGAAATTCGGACTTGAAACAACCCGTGAGTAGAACGGAATTTGGACTTTAAAATTCTTACCCTTGAATTCGGTACGACCGGGGAATGTGCTAAAGGGAAGTCCGCACCCCCCCTACCTACAAAAGATTTAAAGCAAGGATCGGAGAACTAAGGTGGAGAGATTTTTTTTTTCCCGGTGTGAGTTAAAAGATAATAATTCCATGAATTTGACAGAAGAAGTTTTGTGCTGGAGAGTAAGAGCGGAATTTTAGAAGTTTTCTGGGTAACCCCCCCCCCCGGACCCGGGAGTGTCCTGTGTGTAAGCCTGACGAAGAGGAACAAGAAGTTTGACAGCTGTCAAAGGAGCTGTCAAACGGGCAGTTAAAGTTAAAAATTTCATTACTTAATATCTTTCTGGACTAAATGTGCTTCATCTGAATTAAAGCTGTTGGGAACAAAGTAGTAATAAACAACAAGGTAACGGATTGTTGGAAAAGGACTTTTAAGTAACCAGAATCCCCCTAGGGGGAACTCTGAGACATTACAATGGCTGCAGATGGAAAATTACAGGCAGAGATAGAAAGGATGTTTTTTCTCGTGGGAATACTGCAAGAGCAGAGCATGGCTATGAACAAAGAACTTATGACCTTGACTTCTAAAACAAGCAACTCTGCTGAATGCACAAAGGACCTGACTGGAAAAAAATCTGCAGCTGAATCAGAAGAGATATCTTCAGAACTGGAGAAGAGGGAAGAAGGAGCGGAGAAAGTACAGGTGGAGACTACCAACCAGAAGCCTACATTGCTAGAGAACGAAGAAGAAGATCTTTGGATTACAAATCGGCGAAAGATGCGAAAGATGAAGGAGGAAGCCCCTGGAGTATCTGGAATATTGGAATTTAAAAGAAACAAGAAATATGATTGGGACTTCCTCTTTGAATATGGGAGATCAGCTGACCTTTTGCAGCAGCTGTTATTAAGTACTTTGGCTGGAAGAAAATTGGATGTGATTGTGACAGAACTCCTTCGAGACCTGAGGACCAACAAAAAGGACTACCAACAAAGCCGGCAGAGAGAGACTGACAGAGATTTGAAGGCCTCGGATGTGAGGAATCCAGGCTAAGAACTGTTTTTGTGGACATTTATTTGGGAAGGGACGGAAACCGGGGTAGGGAGGGAGGGGAGAACAGAATTTCAAAATTTTTATGATTTTTGTGTTTGGTTATTATGACCTATATCTAATATAAAAAGGGGGAAATTCATGGAAGGGAATTTAGGTCGACCTTAGAAAAGGATTTAATATCTATAAGAGAACTGGATAAGTAAAATCTGGCCAAGTAATAAGAGCTAAGTTTAAAAATAACAATAATAGGTTAAGGATGAGAGACAAGAACTTGCTGAGCTAATTACTGGAATTGGGATGTATGAAGGGGGGGCGGGGGGAAGTCAGGGAGTGGGGTTAAGAAAGTAAGGATATGAAATTATACATGTTTTGTCTTTGTCTTTTTTCGTGTGTTTGAGTTGTCTGTATAAAATGTGAAAATCCAATAAAAATATATTAAAAAAAAAAATACTGAAATGTGGGAATTAAAAGATTGACCACCAAGCAGATAAAGGTTGCATTGCTGGCCTACATTTTAGCCTCTATACCTCCGTTTAACTTAGCAACATACTTAAATCTGTAGTAGAAATGTAGATCAACAGAATTTCTTTTCTTTTCACTCTCTCACTCCCTATGCTTCCAATTTGCCCTTGACTTGTCAAGCTCCCGAGGATCAATCATATATGGTTCATGGGTTGGTACATTTCCAAATTACTTTTGAGAGCCTGCTTTCCATTCAAGCTATGTTTCTGTTTGTGTACATTTTGGTAAAGGGCCACTATTTGGTTTAGATGAGGTGGCACTAATCTGAAGCAATTTATCTTTATCAACCAGCAAGGTTTGAAGACACAGCATCCTATTAATCCTGATCTCAAGATGACAAACAGTATTATAAATATTACCCGCTTCTGAGAACAAGGAATTATTAGCACCCTTTAGCCTCAATTCTTACTCACACACAGCCCAGCATGCAAGGATGTGTGTGTGTGTGTGTGTGTGTGTGTGTGTGTGTGTAGTTCAGTATAACATTATCACACAAATGGAGGGGGTTCCTGAAATATGACCCTATATATGTATAATCAGAAGCCCCATTAAGTCAAATGGAACTTATTCCCTCAGGTAAGCGTGTATAAAATGTGCACCATTAACGGGCCAAGGGATCTTCCTTTACTTCTCAGTAGATCTCCATAGCTTTAGATGGCATGAATTGCAATTAGTTAAGTCATGCCATGGACTACCTGGGTGCAGAGGAGTGGTAGGGGGCACCAGCTGGGGAACCCCCAAGGGAACCCCCAGGGGAAGTGACTCACAGCTAGGGGCTAAGTGTTGGGATGACAATAAGAGAGAAGAGGGAGCAGAGTGAGAGGAGGTGGTGTCAGAAGCTGAAGAGGCAACAGGGTTTAGTGAGCAGGAAGAGGCTGTGGCAGAGAGCAGTCCAGAATCAGAGGCAGAAGCTGAAGCAGGAGAGGAGGGAGGCCAAGAGGCAGAGATGAGCCAGGCTGCTGACAAAACTAGGGGGTCCCCACACTCATCCTGACAATTCATTTTCTTGCTCTTTTCTAAAAAGCATATTTTATTCCATGCATTAGATAATCACTGAACAAGCATAATGACATATATTTTTAAGGAAATGGTATGTACAACTTAAGAGGCTGTGTGCTGAGAAGATGATGGTTTCATATCAGCAAATACCTTGTCTGTTAATACTGGCATCCAAGAAGCTATTTTACTTCTGCCCGAAACCAAAATTATAGACCTAAATATGATTTTGGAAAATTAGCCTATTCGAGATAAAGTAAATTGCTTTCTAAAATATGTGTTTATGTCTTGTGTGTTTGTAAGCCATGAAAAGAGTGGTCAGAATCCTTGGATTGTAAAATGGAGTAAATATTTGTATTCATTTATTAAATTACATTTATTACATGAAGAATACGATGCCTGAGGAAGTTTGGCATTTTCTGTTTACCAAAGGTGTAAAGTTTTCTGTATCCCTTGTGATGAAGAAAAATTATTTCAAGATCACATTTGTCTTGTTGAAGGAGTTGCAAAATATATAAAGCATGTCAAGGTAAACAGCGATATTGAAGGAACAAAAACAAAGGAGCTTTCCGCAACACCACCACCAGGATTTCTGTTTAACTCACAGATGTGGGAAACATTAACTTCAGAGCCTCCATCTTAGCCAGATTAGGTATTTCCTAGAAGCATTGGGAAATATTGGGTGATATTTTATATCATTTACAATTATATACTTCCGTTCAGTCTCCTGACAGCTAACTTGCCACCATCACTGAAGATGTCACAATGTCACCAGTCTAGTCCAGGAAGTGGGAAGGGTAGGAAAGAGTGAATAGGACAGAAAACTGACTAATTGGTTGGAAGATTCTCTGACTCAGATGATAAGCTTCTTCCGTGAGGTAAGCTTTATAAACTCAAACCTGGAAATATGAATTTGGTGGCATTTTGGGAAGTAATCGAGCATCAGTCATCAACTAAAGCCATTAAAATTAAAGCAATCTTGGAGATTACTTGGTTTTATTAACCTACCAAGGTTTATCTCATAATTCTTGGTTTTATTATCCAACCATGATAGATCAAATTCATGAATATTGCCTGCCACCCACCCATTCCGTTACTTCCACAGAGCAGAGTGCATTTCAGTATACCCATGAATAGTTCTGCTCTGCAGAGGTAAATAGCTTACTACCAAAAAAAAAAACCCCCCAAAAAAACAACAAACCTCAAGCAATCCTATCCTCAGAGTAAATTGAAAATTCTTGTCCGTTCTGCTCCAATATGCTGTGAATGGCAGTTATTCAGAAAACTGGTTTCATGTCATAGCTATACCAACACACAGCTAGTCATAGCATATAAAAGTAATTGACAGATAGGCACACAAAATGCAACAGACATGATCTTCAGGTTAAAGTGTTAGTCCTGCTTTGGTGTGCCTCAAGGGAGTTTAATCCTTCTGAAGTTTTGAAGCATTAATTTGCCATGGCAAGAGTAAGAGAGACAAAATAGGTTGCAGAGCAGGACCATCACTATCACCTGTAAGATACAACGGGTGTTATGTGAGAGTTGCGATAAAAATGTGCTGTCACAGTGCCATCCATATGAAATGGTGCAGATGACCAGGTAAGTGATAAACTCTGGAAAAAGAACAAAATTAGAGGCATTACAGGAAAATTGGCTGTTTCAAGCAGAAAGGTAAAAAGAAAAAGGGAGAGTCAACAAAGTTATAAAATAGTTTATATCAGGTGATGTCCAACTAAGCCACAGACCCAACGAAATCAATGGCCTGAATACTGTAAGACTGACTACCAATTATTAGTATTCTTTCACTGAACTCAAGGCAACATGCAGAAGATTCCTAGGCAGCCTTCTATTCACACACTGAATCAGAGCTGGACACCCATGAGGTCAGGTGAGTCAGGATCCCCTAGGAAAGCAGATCCCCATGTTGATCTTTATTCAGTGCCAGCCCACCACTGAGGCCAAGTGAGGCAACCATATCCAGCAACAGGATCCCCCAGGGAAGCAGATCACCATGTCAATCTTTCTTACCTGCTTGCTCCTGGTGTAGATCTTTTCCTCACTCCTCCTTTCTTGGTGGGGAGGCAGGGTGCCATTTTAGTGTCTGCCTCAGGGGCCAAAATGTATTGGGCCGGCCTTGCACTGAATGGAGCTGGACCACACAAAAAGAAAACATTGCTGAAAGATTCAAAGACAAAAATTGTAGCCAGAATAGAAAAGAAGTAACCTCCACAAAATTTACTTATTTTCTTGTCTTTGATACTGTAGCTCATTCAAGTGTGTTTTTGCCACAAATGTCCCTTTCTATAAATAAAAGCACTGTTCTAATTTTGGGTCCTAAAATGTATGTTTCTAGTCTCAAAATGTAGCAGAGATGATTTCTCACCAGCTTCCTGGGAGGCCTGTAGGGAAATTTCATATTCCACTTCTACACTGTATTTGGAAGCAAGTTATGGCCAAACTTAATATTATGTAGCAGATCCATGACTGGATCTCCCAACAACTTTTAATTTCATGAAAAGCAGTTGCAGACACCACAATTTGGATCATAACCCCAGAATGAAAGATAGTCTTCTTCATTTAAATTGAAATATATATTTGCTGGATCGTGCTCCTTGTGTTTTTGCCTTCTAGTTATCATCTCAGTAGCAATCTCGCTTCAGAAGTTGCTCAACAATTTTTTGATAATTTTATGCATGACAAACTCTTCCCTTCCCCTTTTCTTCCAAGTTTGATACCCATTAATTTTAATCTTCTGCCTCTTGTCCAGTGTAACTAATCCCATTTATATATATTAAAACAGCACTGATCCAACAAGTATCTGGGCCTTCAAGGCCCTTTCCCCCTTCTGATCCTTTTTACAGATTGCCTTGGCTCCACCTTTTGGCCTATATAGTCATTGGTTTTAAACTCTTAACTCCATAAAATCTGTTCAAAAAATACAGAACCCCAAGCAAGCACAGCTTATGCTCCACATGCTGTTTTCAGTAGCAGAAAACTTTCCCCAAGTATTACAGGTGTGCACCAGCCACAATATTATATTGGCATCCCAATCTGGCACTTCCGTAGATTACCTGCTTTAGTCCAAAGTACTCTGAACTCTGATTGGACCTGGGCTCCAAATACTAACCTAGTTCATACAAAAATAATGCTCCATGCCCTCTGCATTCACTATTGCAGGGAAATAAAAAAATGGTGATAACTTTTTGTCCTTTGGGCAGAAGTGGATAAAATTTGCAAGCATAATAGCCTGCATATAGCCTGCCAAATTGCAGATAAATAGGTCCAAGATTTTTGTGCCGTTGTAGAGTATCAGAACCAGACAAACACCATTTTAGGCCAGCAGCAGCCATTACCCTGAGGAAAGAGTATCATATATTGCTTGGACTTCTTTTTATAATCACTACATCTCCCTTTGGAATGTACTGTTGAGGAACAGCAAGCAGAACACCCACCGTAACAAGAGTGAAGGTAAGGAAGTAAGACACCACAGAACTGAAGAACAAGTAGAAAAAGTTGAATAGTGTGCTTTGATTCTATGGCACAGTATACGTCAACACTTCGTAGCCAATCAGCATGTAACATAGTATACCCTCCTGGTGACCTGAAGTAAGCAAAATGTATAAAAATATATCCTCTGCGCCCATGAAGCGTACAGGCTCTGGAATCCATTGTCCTGTACCTTCTTACTGCAGTCTGAATCAATATATTCTTTTCCACCCTGGTGTGATTATTGGCTCAAGTCACCCCCTACTCTTATCCGTAACACTGTGCACTTTAAAATGTGAGGTTTTGTTTTTTTACAAACCATCTATCACTTATTTTATTTTTGCCAGAACTTGATGAAAATCGGAAGCTTGCTAGAGCCTCCTGAGAGGATGAATCCTGCTGAGTATCAGGAGGATAGCTGCAATGATTCTCCTGAAAGGGCACCTTTTAGACTTATTCACTCCCCTGTTGTTTTCTGGGAAATTGTTATGAAAATGGAAGGCAAGAGATAGGATTCCCTAGGTGCCAAACTGGAGGCAAATAGGTCCGGGGTGTTGTGCTAGGTACATTTGATTTTGGGGATGGGGGGACTAAAAGAGATTCAGTATTCTCTTTTTTATATATATAAATATTTATTAAAGTTTTTAAATATAAATGCACAAATAATAAACAATCTTACTTCTATCACAGACATAATTTCATCACTTCTTTGGACTCCCTCGCGTCTCCCGCTCCCATTTACATCGTTAAAAGTTTTTTCCAAACAAATTATCAACTTGTTTACAATCTCATGTCCACACATTCAAATATGATCTAGCACTTCTTCCAAAAAATTTTATATTTTCTTTAGTCTCACTTATCGTCAAATTTCAAATCTAATTTAGTGGTGGCCAATTTTTTATAATCTAGCATCCTTTTTAACATTCAACCAAATTACAATGTTTTTGTAGATACTTCTTGAATTTCTCCCAGTCTTCCTCCATCTTCTCTTCTCCCAGGTCACGGATTCTGCCAGTCATCTCGGCCAGTTGCATATAGTCCATCAGTTGCATCTGCCACTCTTCCAGTGTGGGTAGATCTTGAGTTTTCCAGTTTTTTGCGATGAGTATCCTTGCTGCCGTTGTTGCATACATAAAGAATGTTCGGTCCTTCTTTAACACCTTCTGGCCGACAATACCCAGAAGGAAGGCCTCTGGTTTCTTAGTGAAGGTATACTTAAATACCTTTTTCAGCTCATTATATATCATTTCCCAGAAGACCTTCACCTTAGGGCATGTCCACCAGAGGTGAAAGAATGTTCCTTCATTTTCTTTACATTTCCAACATTTATTATCAGACGAATGGTATATTTTGGCAAGTTTAACTGGGGTCATGTACCATCTATATATCATTTTCATTACATTTTCCTTCAGAGCATTACATGCGGTGAAGTTCAGCCCAGTGGTCCACAACCTTTCCCAGTCCTCAAACATAATGTTATGCCCAATGTCCTGTGCCCATTTTATCATAGCCGATTTAACCATTTCGTCTTGTGTATTCCATTTTAACAGCAAGTTATACATTCTAGATAGTACCTTAGTCTTTGGTTCTAACAATTCAGTTTCTAACTTCGATTTCTCCACCTGGAACCCTAACTTTTTATCATTTTTAAAAACTTCTTTGATCTGAGCATAATGTAACCAGTCTCGCACCTTATCCTTCATTTTCTCTAAACTCTGCAGTTTCCAATTGTCTCCATCTTTTTCTAATATTTCCCAATATTTTGGCCATTTGGCCTCCATATTGGGTCTTTTTAGGGCCTTAGCCTCCAGAGGTGAGAGCCACCTTGGAGTTTTATTTTCCAGTAAGTCTTTGTATTTTGTCCAGACATTAAACACTGCTTTCCTGACAATATGGTTCTTAAAGGCCTTATTGATCTTAACTTTATCATACCATAAGTATGCATGCCAACCAAAAGCATTGTTAAAACCTTCCAAGTCCAACACGTCAGTGTCTTCGAGAAGTAGCCAGTCTTTTAGCCAGCAAAAAGCTGCGGCTTCATAGTACAACTTTAAGTCTGGCAGGGCAAAGCCCCCTCTTTCTTTCGCATCTGTTAATATCTTAAACTTAATTCTGGGCTTTTTGCCCTGCCAGACAAATCTGGATATATCTTTCTGCCACTTCCGGAAGCACTCCGTTTTGTCCACAATCTGTAATGTTTGAAACAAAAACAACATTTTTGGCAATACATTCATCTTGATAGCAGCAATTCGGCCTAACAAAGAAAGCTTCAATTTTGTCCAACTATCCAAGTCTCTCTTAATTTCAGACCAACATTTTTCATAATTATCCTTAAATAGACTCAGGTTTTTTGCTGTTATGTTTACCCCTAGGTATTTTACTTTTTTAACCATAGTTAGTTCTGTTTCTCTCTGAAACCGTTCTGACTCTATATCTGTCAAATTTTTTCCCAACACTTTAGTTTTCTGTTTGTTTAATTTAAATCCTGCCACCCGACCAAAATCCTGTATCAGTTGTAATACTCTTTTCGTACTAGATTCTGGCTCCTGCAGAGTCAAAACTAGGTCATCTGCGAAAGCTTTCAATTTGTATTGTTTCGCTCCGACCTGAATCCCTTCCACCAACCGGTCCCCTCTGATCAAGTTCAAGAGCACCTCCAGAACCGAAATAAATAACAAAGGGGAAATCGGGCAGCCTTGTCGTGTTCCTTTTTCAATTTTGAACTCTTCTGTAACCACATTGTTAACTATTAGTTTAGCCTTTTGTTCTGAATATATTGCGTCAATCCCATTCTCAAACCCCCGTCCCACTCCCATTTCATTCAAATTTCCCTTCATAAATTTCCAAGAAATATTGTCAAAGGCCTTCTCCGCGTCTATAAAAATTAACACTGCTTTTGTATTTATATCTGTTTGCAAAAGTTCCAAAACGTCAATAATGTTCCTAGTATTTGCAAACATATGTCTGCCTGGGAGAAAGCCTGCCTGGTCTTTATGAATTACTTCATTAAGAACTCTTTTAAATCTACTTGCCAAAATGTCTGCAAATATTTTGTAATCCACATTCAGAAGGGAGATGGGACGATAGTTTTTAAGTTGTGTCTTTTCAGCTTCAGATTTTGGTATCAATGTGATAAAAGCTTCCTTCCACGATTCCGGCGCCTTCTTCCCTTCCATAATTTCATTACAGACCTCCATCAATGGTTGGATCAGATAGTCTTTTAATGTCTTATAATACTTGGAGGTCAGGCCGTCTGGCCCTGGAGATTTGCCCAATTGCATGTTCTGGATAGCTTGTTCAATCTCTTGTTGTGTTATTTTGTTGTTCAGGATTAATCTGTTTTTTTGTGACAACTTTGTTAGTCCATTTCTTTCCAAAAATTGCTTAATCTCAACCTCATCTTGCGGCCCTTGAGTGTATAATTTTTTAAAGTATCTCTGGAAGCACTTTCTAATTTCTATGGGGTTCTGGATATTTCTTCCTTCAATTTCTAGGTTTGTAACTGTATTTAGTTTCTGTCTCTTCTTCAACTGCCAGGCTAGCAGTTTCCCACATTTATTTGCCGATTCAAAAGTTTTTTGTTTCATTAATTTAATCTTCCATTCTATTTCTTGGTTTATCAATTTGGAATATTGAGCTTGATATAGTTTAATTTCTCTCAGAATCGGCTGGGACTTCGGATTTGATCTTAATTTCTTCTCCAATTCTTTGATTTTCTGCAAAATCTTATCTTTCCTTTCATTTTGTGTTCTTTTCTTTACAGTGTTCTGTTGTATCAAGAACCCCCTCATCACAGCTTTGCTTGCGTCCCAGATAGTTCTTTTTTCCACCGTAGTGTTCATATTTATTTCAAAATAGTCCTTCAGAGTTTTTTGGGCCTTCTTAACGATCTCCTGATCTCCAAACAAGCTATCATTCATCTTCCATCTAAAGGAGCCGGTTGGCAAGAGTGTCATATCCATCTTCAGCGCATTATGGTCGGAGCAGGTCTTTGGGCAGATTTCCACTTTTCTGACCTTGGGTGCCAGACCTCTAGATATCCATATTTGGTCGATTCTTGTCCAAGTCAGTTGGGCTTCAGAGAAGAATGTTCCCTCTCTTCCCAGGGGGTTCTTAGTTCTCCAAATGTCAATCCAGTCCATATTGTCAGCCATTTCAAAAAAGGTCTTTGGCAGTCTGCCGTCTTTTGTAACATTTTGATTTTGTGACTTATCCATGTTTGTCGATACGACCCCATTCATATCTCCCATCATAATGATGTTGTTGTAGTCCAGATAGTCCAGCATGATCTCATGCAGCTTCTTGTAAAATTCCGATTTCCCGTCATTTGGTGCATAAATTCCTAATATCAGAATCTTTTCTCCTTGATGTTGTATCTCAATTCCTAATATTCTTCCATGTTCGTCTTTGAATAAAAATTTAGGTGACAGGCTCTCTTTTGCATATATCACCACTCCTCGCTTCTTTACTCTGTCCGAAGATATAAATTCTTGACCAAGTCTTTTGTTTATTAACACCTTTCTATGGAGCCTAGTCACATGTGTTTCTTGTAAGCAGATAATATCCAATTGTTCTTTTTTTAATATATGAAAAATTTTCCTCCTTTTTTCCGGGATGTTGCAGCCATTAATGTTCCAACTCATAAGTTGCAGAGACATCCTGAATAAATCTGGTTATTTTTCAAGGGGTGGTATCTTATTCAGAGGATCTTCAGGGTCCAAGGGTGCAAGTACCTCTGGTGTTTCAGGCCCTGGAAGTTGGTCAATTCCTTTGTGAAGGTCCTCTCCGTATACGTTCAGAAATTTATCTCTATCTTCTGATGTTCTGATTTTGATCTTCTTCCCTCTAAAAGTAAAAGATAGTCCTTGAGGAAATTCCCACCTAAAGATGATTGAATTCTTCCTTAGTAGTCTTGTCAACTCCAAATAGTTAGATCTAAGATCTAGCAGTTGTTTAGGAATATCCTTGTAGATCTCAATTCTTTTGTCCAAAATATCCAGTGACTTTCCGTAGTGTAGGCCCAAAATCTTATCCCTTTCCTCCTTTGACCTCAGTATTATCAAACAGTCTCTGGGCTTCTCTTTCTTTAGAAGTCTTCCGAGCCTAAAAGCCGAAACGATTTTAAAGTCCTTTTCCTCTAAACTCCAAAATTTGGAGAATTCTTTAGTCAAAAACTCAGCTAGGTTGCCTTCTTCCACTTCTGGTATTGCTCTTATCCTTAAATTGCTCTCCCTGTTCCGCAGTTCAAGCATGGTCAAATAGGTCTGATGTTCACCTACTTGTTTACAGAGTGGTCTTACCTCTTGTTCTAAGTTTTCAAGTTTTTGGCTGGTATCTTCAGCCAATTTCCGATTTTCCCCTGCAGCCTCCTTCAATTCTCCGATTGCTTGAGTATTCTGTGCAACTTGTCCAGATAATTTATTTAAACATTCTATGTTCTGCTCAATTTTATATGTTTGCTCATCGGCTTTCTTGTCCAAAGATTCTACTTTCTTATCCAAAGATTCTAATTTTTCAAAAATTTTCTCTAAGATAGCAGTGCTTGCCCCTGAGGCCATATCTTCCAGTTGTAATTCCTCAGTTTCTCCCTCCCCTGCCCGAGGCAGAGAAACAGCTTCCACCTCAGAAGGCAAAGTAGGCACAGATGATCTACGTGCCTGTGAGGCTGCGGTTAAAGTTGTCAAAGTTGTTTGTTTAGTTCTTCCTCTCCTTCTTGTACCACTCATTCCAAAGTTATCTAAAAGTCAAGGTCAAGCTGAGTTGTTCCCATGAGAAAGCCACGGCCCAGATGGTAACAGTCAACAGAGGGCCGGGAAAAGGAAAGTAAAATAAAAGTCACTGTTATAAGTCCCAAATCCTCTAGGGGGAGTTTAAAATATTTCAGGAAAGAAGTCAATTTCAATTAAAATAAAGTCAGATTTCTAAGTCCAGGAACCTTCAATAAAAAGATTTTTCAGCAGAGTTGGGGTTTAGTACAGCAACAATGTTTCTGATGGTGCAAGCTGGTAATCCAAATGCCTTAAAGTAACAAGTTCAAACTCTCTCAGATTGTTTCAAAGTTCAGATTCAAAGTATCCAAACTGCAAACTGCAAGCTGACAGCTCAGTTTCTCAGGCAGCTCCAGCGCCTGGGATTTTTAGTTAGAATGTAGCTCCAAAGGGAGAAAGATATCCCCGTGTAATTAAAGTTCATAAGAGTCCAACACATAGGGTAATTGTTCCACTTAGAATAAAGTTCAATGGGTGCTCAGATCAAATAGTTTAAAAGATCTCTCTTTGCCTCCACTCCTCCAGCTCTTTGCGTTCAAGTTCAATGGGAGCGGAAGACGGACTTCCTGTTTTTCGTCACTCCGCTTTCAGCCAAATTCAATATTTTAAAGTCCCAAATTGCATACAGTCAGATGTTTACTCACGGGTTGTTGTTTTCAAGGCATAAATTTCAGGAAGAAAGGTCAGCGCTCACTGGCAACAGCTACGCGGCTTCACTCCGCCGATTGCGGAACGACCCACAGCGCCGCAGCCTCCTCCGCGATCCGGAGCCCCTTACGGGGTTCCTTCAACGTTTCGGTGGCCGCTACAGGCGCCCGCCGGGTCCCAGGACCGCAGGCTTCTGCTGCCTGCGGTTTTCCGTTTTGGGTCTCCGCTGCGCCGTAGCGGGCGACCCTTCTCGAGCGGAGCTTCCCTTCCCCGTTAGGAAAGGGCAGCCATTACCCTTCGCGCCGCCTCCAGAAGTCCGAGATTCAGTATTCTCCTTACTGTTGTTGTTTAGTTGTGTCCGACTCTTCGTGACCCCATGGACCAGAGCACGCCAGGCACTCCTGTCTTCCACTGCCACCCGCAGTTTGGTCAAACTCATGCTGGTAGCTTCGAGAACACTATCCAACCATCTCATCCTCTGTCATCCCCTTCTCCTTGTGCCCTCCATGTTTCCCAACATCAGGGTCTTTTCCAGGGAGTCTTCTCTTCTCATGAGGTGGCCAAAGTATTGGAGCCTCAGCTTCACGATCTGTCCTTCCAGTGAGCACTCAGAACTGATTTCCTTCAGAATGGATAGGTTTGATCTTCTTGCAGTCCATAGTACTCTCAAGAGTCTCCTCCAGCACCATAATTCAAAAGCATCAATTCTTTGGCAATCAGCCTTCTTTATGGTCCAGCTCTCACTTCCATACATCACTATTGGGAAAACTATAGCTTTAACTATACAGACCCTCCTTACTGTACCACCTCCTCAAATAAGCCCAGGACCCCTCTGAAAAATCCCACTTCAAGATTCAGGATTCATTCTAATCCATCACACACCCTTGCTGAGCATCTTGTTATACTTAACTGGTGAAGCTACAGTGCAAGCAACATAATGAACCTTATAGTTATTAATAAGGAAAGGGTCAAGTGATAGTTGGCTTGGAGTTCAATTATCTGAGCATCTTTGCATGTTACCTGGATGCAGCCAGTGGCAAGGAAAGGAAACACAAGTTAGTTATTGTGCATCCTGTTTTCACATGGCTGGTGTAATTTCTGAAAAAGAATTTGCATGAAAGATATACACACACACCAGATGTGGAAGCAGATGGAACTTCTGGATGTAGCAAGTGCCTTTGTCAAAATAATGAGTGCCCAAAAGTGTTCAAAGATTGTTCTGCTTGTGCTGCATATTAATAGTAAGAGTACTATCCTTTTATCCTTGTGTCTTTTTAGTATTTTACTAATAATATATGTTAGGGATGTATTTGTGCTCTTGCTATATACTGAAATTATTCAAACACCTCACAATTGTGGCGAAGAGATTCAGGCAGGGCAGAGGGATTCAGGCAGGCTATGATGCCTTATCATTATCATTATCATTATCATTATCATTATCATTATCATTATCATTATTACCACCACTATTAGAATGAAACAAATCATCCAATGAAGTTGTTAGGTTGTGCTGGAATAGTTTAGATCTATGTAATCCTGCTACTGCAAAATTCATTAGACCTTTCTTCTTCTTTTTCATAAAATTTTATTAAAGCTTTTCATAGTATAGTAAGATGAAAGAAACTAATCTAAATAAAAACAAAAACAGAGAGGCAAAAAAAGGAAATACAGAGTCCTTTCTCTCTCTTTATGAAATGTTTTATTGCTTTTACAAAATTTTATACATTTTAACTCTAACCATTTCAAACATTAAAATTAAAGGGTTCTATTGAAGCTTCGGACCTCCTTTCTTCCCTCCATGGGTTCCATATTCAAGATAACATTTTCTGCATCTTTTTCTTTTATCCATCTGTTAAATATCTATAGTTACCATACTTAATTCCTAATAATAATAATAATAATAATAATAATAATAATAATAATAATTTGTTATTTATACCCCACCCATCTGGCTGGGTTTCCCCAGCCACTTTGGGTGGCTTCCAACCAAATATTAAAACCGATACAGCATCAAACACTAAAAACTTCCCTAAACAGTTGTCTTTTAAAAGTAAAATACCGTATTTTTCGCTCTATAAGACGAAACCAGACCACAAGACGCACCTAGTTTTTGGAGGAGGAAAACAAGAAAAAAAAAATCTGAATCTCAGAAGCCAGAACAGCAAGAGGGATCGCTGCGCAGTGAAAGCAGCAATCCCTCTTGCTGTTCTGGCTTCTGGGATAGCTGTGCAGCCTGCATTCGCTCCATAAGATGCACACACATTTCCCCTTACTTTTTAGGAGAGAAAAAGTGAGTCTTCTAGAGCAAAAAATACGGTAGTTGTTTATTGCTGGGAGGGCGTTCCACAGGGCAGGTGCCACTACCGAGAAGGCCCTCTGCCTGGTTCCCTGTAACCTCACTTCTCGCAATGAGGGAACCGCCAGGAGGCCCTCGGCGCTGGACCTCAGTGTCCGGGCTGAACAATGGGGGTGGAGACGCTCCTTAAGGTCTACAGGACCGAGGCCATTTAGGGCTTTAAAGGTCAGCAGCAACACTTTGAATTGTGCTCGGAAACATACTGGAAGTTTGCTGACCCCTGCAATAAAGACTCACGACAATACGTTTACTCACAAGTTGTTCACAGTACACATCCTAGAAGGCAGGCTTTAAGCTTCAGGTTACAAAGATATAACGTAGCTCACATCCTTTGTGAGGATGGGCCTAAGTGCTGCTGGCTGAGAGCCAGAGACTTAACTGAATTGAACAGAGCTGAAATCGAACAGAAGACAAAATGGCTGTGTGCCTCTGCTTTTTATAGAGTCACAGTCACCGGCTGAGTCATTTACAAGAGGAACAGAAAGTTACATATCCCCCTGTCTCTGTCCACTCTAGGAAGTAAAGCATGGTGTAATTGACTGTACTGATATAACACATCCCACAAAGAATAAACCTAGCAAGAATAGAAGTTAAATGGGATACTGCAGACTTTCCATCCAATGACCTCTAATAGTGGTGTTAGTATTGCTGCCTCTGTATAAAGTGTAGAAGAACTAGTTCGGGATTTGTTCTCCACATGCTTTGGAAAGCTTTGAGTGCTCCCTCAAGGCTCAAGGAATTCAGCGGAGAAAAAGAAGCTTATTTACATTCTGCATTCACAGACCATATGGTAAATCTCATTAACATCAGAGGGAGCTGTGAAAATGAGGAATAATCGTGTTCTGATAAGGTACTTTTAATTTGATGTGAATGGATTTAACTAAAATAGCATCAATGCCACAGAATCTTTCCAAAGACAAGTCAAGGTAAAATGGACTTTGTATGATACACATCTCTGGCTTAGAGACTTCAATGTGGCTAATCCTTGGGTTGCTTAGCCAGTTCAAAACAGCCTTTTCTTTCAGACCTGGGAGCACTTGATTAATTCTAGAGAAAAATAAGCAACTTTGCTCCTTTTCCTTTCACAGGTGTTGAAATAATTTCTTTCTGGAATAAAGCCAGCCGTCTACTCATGCTTTTAGGGTGACTTTGGAGGGCTTAAAAAATTTCAATTTGTGGATGACAGTAAGATATTAGTTCTCTCTCTCTCTCTCTCTCTCTCTCTCTCTCTCTCTCTCTCTCTCCCTCCCTCCCTCCCTCCCTCTCTCTCTCTCTCTCTCTCACACACACACACACACACTGTGTTTAGTGTTTTCTCAGCCCCTTTTCCAATGCAAATTTTCCACTATTATCATTACTCAGTAATTACTTAGTGTGCTGTTGTGGTTAGAGTGTTGGTCTGAGACCTGGGAGACCAGGGTTCACTGGGTGACCTTGGGCCAGTCACTGTCTCTTAGCTTAACCTACCTAACAAGGTTGTTGTGAGGATGAAATTGGAAGGAGAACTATGTATGCCACCTTGTAACCCTTGCAGGAAAGGTGCAATATAAATAAATCAATTATATTAATTAATTATAATTAATTATGCCAACAAAAATTAGTATTCATAAATAAATGGATGCTGATTCATCCTAATGAATATCATATATTCCGCAAGACATTGTCACTACTGAAATTTAATGATACGGTAACTAACTATATTAAATAAATAACTGCAGAACAATTAAGCATTCATTTAACCAGGTCCAGCCTGTAAAGAAGAGGAGGAGGAGGAGGAGGAGGAGGAGGAGGAGGAGGAGGAGGAGGAGTTTGGATTTGATATCCTGCTTTATCACTACCCTAAGGAGTCTCA
Organism: Podarcis erhardii; assembly: GCF_964252035.2. NCBI lineage: Eukaryota > Metazoa > Chordata > Lepidosauria > Squamata > Lacertidae > Podarcis > Podarcis erhardii. Next base: position 19,446,499 of record NC_138501.1, read on the forward strand.
AAGCAGCTAACAACCTCCTTTCCCTTTCTCCCCCACAACAAACACTCTGTGAGGTGAGTGAAGCTGAGAGACTTCAGAGAAGTGTGACTGGCCCAAGGTCACCCAGCAGCTGCATGTGGAGGAGCAGGGATGCGAACCCGGTTCACCAGATTAGGAGTCCACCGCTTTTAACCACTACACCACACTGGCTCTCAGAGAACAAACAATTATAAGCAGCCCATGAGCTGTGTGATTGTCAATTTCTCTAAGCAAATATATGTCCACATTTATTGAGTCTTGCTCTCCAGTATATCCACTGCAGGGCAGAGGGGAACAAAACTCCAAATGTGTAAGGTCTGTTATACACAGCCAGTGGATTCTGTCATCTTTTGAGGCTGTTGTTATTCAGCAAGGGAATAAATTAGTACTCAAGATAATTTTGACAAAAGAAATGTCTATATGGCTAATCTGACTCAGTAACACTGCCCTGCTTTATACATACATACATACATACATACATACATACATACCACATTGCAACCCACTGAACACAACTGTTTTGACATGTTGACTCCCACTTCCACCACATATGGAATATGAAAATCAGCCTAAGTTCCACCATCTTGTAATGTAATTTCTGTACAGCAGAGCTGGAGAAGTCCTGCCACCCCAAACAGCAAGGACTGTGATCACGGATAATGGGATTTGAAGTCCAACAACACCTGCCACGTCACAGATTCCCCATTCCTGCTTTACAGCTAGGAGCGAAGCTGACAATTGCTACATAAAATGCTGTCAGAAACCTTATGAATTTTTGAGCAATGTTGTATTGTTTTAAGTACCGTGATCTGCATCTTTAACAAATAAAAGAAAATAGAGCTTTACCGCCTTCCAGGAAGCTTTATGCCAAACCTTACACCTCACTAAAATATATACTGTTTAATATTAATAACTTCTGACATGCCATTATCTGCGTCAATCAATTAATAGATGGATGATATACTGAGCTTTGACAACTTGGGTCGCTCTGTCATTCTCCTCCAGTCTACTGAATAATTGATCTATTCTCTTTTGTGGAGTGTTGCTAAATATTGTATCACAGAATGCAGTGGCATAGCATGCGTTGCCAGAACCCGGGGCTGCGCAGAGGAGCAGGGATGGGAAGGAGGGAAATGGAAAGAGTCCACATGTGCATTCAACTGCCTAATGGCGTCTGCATCACCCAGGAGATTGCAGCAGCAGAGATAAGAAAAGAAGAGTTGTTCCATTGTCTTGAGAGGTCACTTCCTGGTTCCCATGGAGAAGATGTTTTCAACGGAGCCCAGTGACAGAAGCGCACAGCTGTATTGAGGCAGCACCGGGTGTTGAAATTTTACTCCCTTAACACTTATGTGCCCCAGGGCAACCGACCCTATGGCCCTCCCCACACTATGCCACTGACAGAGTAGCCTTCTAGTGAACGACCCATAGATATAAGAAAAACATGAGCAAAATGTCAATATATATTTGCTCTAATGTAGACTGTAAGGAGAATCAATGTATCTATGTCCTGTCTCATTACATTGACAGCCAATAGGGTGTATCAGGGAACAGAACCAGGATTCAACTCACCTTTCAGCAAGTAAGCTCATTGGGCAATCTCATTATTGCTCAGTCATTATTGCTCAGTCTATGTTACCTCAGGGTTGTTGAGGAGGGCAGAAAAAATACTTTGACTCTCCATGTCAGCCAGAGGAAAGAGTGGGGGCAGGGGAAATGTAATTAAAAAATTACCAAAAGTAAACCATTTTTCTTCATTATATCTAACAGTCTACTAGCGATGTGAATAAGTCACATTTCATTTCAAGGGAAATCCTCATGGTGCAGCTTTGGTGCACAAAACAAAGCTTTTAGAATCCTTGCTTTTATTTATAAGCTGTGCCTGGGATTTAGCCTTGTCGGAGCTGCTATAGAAAAAGAGGACTGATTTAAAAGATTTTTTTTCAGCTGCGGTATTTCCCTTCTGCAACTTTGCTTGAGTTTCTTTCTAATGGTGTGTTGTTCTTTTATTCCCCTTAGATTACTGTATTTTGCCTAAAGAAAAAGTTTATCTCATACAGACAGTCTACTTCTTCAACTCACCTACAACCATCTAATTGTTTTCTGCATTTTGCCTCTGAAAATGACATACATTTTGCTTCAGAAACAGGCACCAGTTCAACTGTTATTTGATGCACACACACACCCTACTAATTAGCCACTTTACAGCACCTCCATTCCTCTTCCTCAAGAGCTGTTCAGGTTGATTTGGTTGAAAACTGACGCTGTCAGGAAAGGATTGTGATTCAGATCTTGGATCCATACCCACAAAGCTGTTTACAAAACAGCCTTAATGATCCGATCTATCTTCTTCTGTACAGACCCAAATAACATAAGTCGTCCCTGCTGGATCAAACCAGAGGCAGAGCAGTGGTCAACTAGACACCTATGGGAAGTCCACAAGCAGGGCAAGAATGAATAGTACTCTCCCCACTTGTGATTCCCAGAAATTAGCATGCATAAGCATACTACCTCCATCAATGAAGATTGAATATATCTATCAAGGCAAGAAGCCATTGGTAGCCTTATCTTCCATGATCCTTTACTTTTCTCCCTGCTCTCTCTCCCAATTCTTTTCTCCTCATTAACTTTACATCTGTTCCATTACTGTAGTCTTCTCCCACTGTTGATCTTTGAAACACAGAGTCATGGAATCATAGAAATCTAGTCCAATGCAGGAATCTCAGCTAAAGCATCCATGATAGATGATCATCCAACCTCTGCTGAAAAACCTCCAAGGAAGGAGAGTCCACCACCTCTCGTGGGAGCCTGTTCCACTCCTGAACAGCTCTTACCGTCAGAAAGTTCTTCCTGAAGTTTAGCTGGAAACTCTTTTCTTGTAACTTCAAGCCATTGATTTGGGTCCTGTGAGCCTGCTCACTTTAACGGTGATAGCTGCACAGGAGCCAAGAGCATGCTGACCTTTCAAAAATGGAAACATAAAAAGAAGCATGTATATGAGAAAAGTGGAGCTTATACCGAGATATATCTCGCTTTTGTCATATATTCATTTTATATTTGTGGCCTCCTTACTTTATGGAATCTGGCCTAAAGCCAGAAATCCCTAATCTTGTTTGTTAAGATGTTTCCAGAGTTAGTTGGTTGCAGCAAAAACAAAAAATGCTATAGCATCTTATTATGGCATCAGCTTTTCAGGACCAGAGTCCACTTCATCAGCTGCATGAATTGTTATCTTCACTTGGCAGACAAACATGGGCACAATGGGGGGGGGGGGCTGGTAGAAAGTTTCTGCCAAGCACCAAGGATCTATTGCCAGCCATATCAAAGTTTGCTTTAGATTTGAGAGACAGTTTATTCTATGGCTTCTAGAATCATGACTGGCCTGGTTAGGGGTGGAGAAACTAAGAATTTTCTGAGAACTAAGAACATTTCCTAGGAAACCACTAAACTTAGAAGTATATCCTGACAGGAGTGATGCTTCCCTCAGCCTTTGAACTGTGTTAACATGGTTTGGTCAACATGGGATTTGTACTTTTCTTGCTCAAGATTATGCTAATTAATCACAAGTGTTTTCTGATCATTCTTCTGTGAGTTTGTTGTTCAAAATATTATATATGCAGTTTTAATATAGAACAGGAAGGCTGACTCATGTGCCCTGAGCCAGGAAATAAACTGGTGTAGGAAACAGGGAAAACTGCATTCTCTGAAGAGGGAATAGTGTGGAGCAAGCTTAAATAGCCTGTCACCACCTCTCCCCATCAGGTAAAATCACCCATCAGGCTATAACATTCTCCCTTGGGAGATACCACGTTTCAGGGGAGGGTGTGTGTGGCAAATTCATCCCCCCCCAAAAAAATGGTAGGAACGGCATTATAGAAATGGTTACTGTTGGCTGCTGTATAGAGCTCTTTCATCAAGTTCATATTGGTCCTGATAGACATTTGGAGTGTATTCTACTTTGTGGGACAATGCTGTTTTCATACAGACTCCAGAATATTCTCTGTTCACTTTTGACAGCCACCTTCACACCACAGAAGATAATTTGGTAACTAACAATGGCAGCTTCAGAAGTCTGCACATTCAGCAATTCTCTTGCTTTACACTGGATTTAAGCAATCCCAAAACATTAATGAAAGTCTGACTGCTGCTTTTTGAATGGAATACTAATGATATTCCGGAGGAGCAGAAAATGCAGCTTTAGTTCAACAGCATATATTGAGTCTTTTTTTCTATTTCTATAAAATACATTGTAACATAATATAACTCTCTATTTGTGTTTCAGAATAGATGTGATACTACAGTTTCAGGTCATATTAAGGACACTACTCTAAAGACACCAAGGAAGGCAGATATCCTGTCATTTTGCCATATATTTTTATTCAGTTACATGTTTAGGCCTGTTTTATAGAGATGATTGCCCTGAAGGATTAGATGGATTGAAAAAGTAATCAACTTGGACCTCAGAGAAAGAGAGAGTGCAAACACTTACTGCCTTAGGGTTTTCTTCATGATTCTATAGAGCAGGAATCATTAATGCAGCATGCATGCTGGTTGTTATAAAGAGGCAAGAAAGCATCAGACAACAAGACAGGGGTCCCAATTGCATTGAAAAGTACACATTTCACACACAAAAACTTAGAAGGGTGACTTCACTTTTTGCTTCATAAGTTTATTTCTAGGAAGGCTAGAGAGGTGTTTTTTTTAAAAGTTCAGGGTCTAAGCACCTGTCTAGAGGCACTAATGAAGGTCTCTAAGGGCAGCTATGGAACCTGTAGGCACTGGGATGGAAAAACCTGGCTTAGGTTATGTAGAACTTTGATCCTGAAGCGGTGGCTTGGAGCTTGCGCTAAGTGAGTTGCAACAGCAGCAACACCATGAAGCAAATGTGAGGATTAAAGTGCGTCCCTAAAAGAATATTTGGGCTAAAGGACAGTCCCAGATCCAAAAAGAGTGAAGACTAGTGTTCTAGGACATGGTGTGAAGATCTGAAGAAGAACGGTGATCAACAGGGATATTATGACCTTTTGGGAAGGCACTGTGAGATCACGAGAAACTTAAATGTTACTCCAGCAGTCTTACAGGAACATAATAGGCACTCCATCAGCAAGAAGCGTATGACATTAGATTTACAGAGGCTTCTACTACACAAAGACTACCAGGAAAAAGCAAAATGAGAAAGGTTTAGCTTGAACTTTAAATGTTATTGACTCAGCATTGCCATGGGGTGTTGCTAAAATATTCTTGAGAAGCAAAAGGCAAAGCAAACAACTGGCTGAGTTGTCTGAACCTTAAACAAACTGGATCTGGAAAACGATCCAGAGGGGATTGGTTGTAGTAGCATTAAAAATTATTGAAAGAATTTTTAAAAAAATAAATAAATAAAATAAACCAACATTATTTAAAACTTAGAGCACATGAGGTGAAGGCTGGAATAGTGACACCTAAAATGAACCCATACAACTTTTCATCTCTACACAATTCAAACTAAACCCGAAAGACAAACCTGATAGTGTGACTGGATGCAAAGGAAGGCAGAGTGGCTGTATATAACATATAGTGCAGAATATAACATATAGTGCCTGTATATAACATATAGTGAAGAATTTTGGCCTATGTAGCTTGTCACACGAGGGACACAGGTGGCGCTGTGGTCTAAACCACAGAGCCTAGGGCTTGCCGATCAGAAGGTTGGCAATTCAAATCCCCGCGACAGAGTGAGCTCCCATTCCTCTGTCCCAGCTCCTGCCCACCTAGTAGTTCAAAAACACATCAAAGTGCAAGTAGATAAATAGGTACCGCTCTGGCGGGAAGGTAAACGGTGTTTCCGTGCACTGCTCTGCTTCACTAGAAGCGGCTTAGTCATGCTGGCCACATGATCAAACGCTGTGGACAAACGCTGGCTCTCTTGGCCTATAGAGCGAGATGAGTGCCGCAACCCCAGATTTGTCCGCAACTGGACCTAACGGTCAGGGGTACTGTCAGGGGTTCAGGAGCAGAGGCACAGGGAAGAGAGGAGATGGAGAGCGAGGGGGAGGAATCCGAGGGGAGTGTAGGAGATGACAGTGGTCCGAGGGATTCCATGAGCCTCTCCAGCGAATCGGATGATTCACAGAAGGGGGTGCCAGTGGCCAGGGGCAGGGGGTTCCCAAGGGGAACGCCCCAGGAGCAAGGCAGCAGCAGGGACTCCCAGAGCAGTAGTTGGAAATCAGGACCAGCTTCCCCACCAGAGCGGAGTGGGGGGGAAGAGTCCCAAGCATCGGGGCCAGTACATTCCCCACCAGGGAGAGAAGACGAGACAGGGCTGACCACTCCTCCATCGGAGAGTCAGACAACGGGGGGGAGGTCAGATCCGGCCAGTGTCCCGGAAGGGGGAAGCAGTGACACAAGTAGTGTGACGGTTAGGAGAAAGGTCACTGGGTTGGCGCGAGAGGCAAGTTCAAATGTACAGGAGCGCGGGACAGCAGAGAATGAGGATTGGGAACCGGGTCCTAAAGCCCGCCGGAGGCAGGGGGAGGAGCTAAGCGACTCAGCGTCGGAAGAGTCCAGAAAGGGCAATGCCCCAGCGGGCAGAAGGACCCAGAGGAGGAGAGAGCAGCGCAAGAGGTGGAGCAGGGCTAGGATCTTAAACTGGTGTCAGGGGGGAGGAGACTCAGATGGGACTTCGCCGATCTAGAGTTCAGACGTAGTGCTGCACGCTGTGGCTTTGAAATGGAAATTGGACTTTGATAAAGACTTTTGTACATTACCACAGCCTAGCGTTGGTCCTCTGTGAGCTGGGACCTAGAGGCAGCTCTGACAGGTACCTTTACCTTTACCTAGCTTGTCACACAGACATTAAAAACTGCATATATTTTTTCTTCAACAGAGTTGATTTAGAAGCAGGCAACCCAGGCAACTATCTAGGGCACCAACCTTGGATGGCAACTCTCAAAGCCATGGTAGCCAATGTTCCTGGACTACAACTCCTACCCTCCTTGACTATTAGCCGTGTTAGCTGGGCTTATGGGAGTTGAAGTACAACAACCTTTGCAGGGTACCCCACTGCCTACACTGGACAAAACTATTATTTCATCAACCAATTTGGTAGCTGAAACAATGAGTATAAGAGACTCATATTCATTTCTAAAGTTCGCATCAATGACTTGCATGGCCAGCATTGTGTTAACACCAGTGGTGCATTTTGTTTTTTTTAGCCAAAGGAAACTTTGTAGCAATAAACAATTATTGGGGTTTTTTTTAATGGTTCCATGATATTGATTATATGCAATAGCTCAGTTGGTAGAGCATGGGGCTCATAACCTCAGGGTTATGGGTTCGAGTTCGATATTGGGCAAAAAGATTCCCACATTGCTGCAGGGGGCTGGACTAGATGACCCTGGTGGTCTCTTCCAACTCTACAATTCTATGGTGCTATATAAATCCTTAAATAAATATAACACATTGATGCTTGTAGTTTTAAAGAGAGCAATAAAAACTACAACTCGCCACACCGTAGCAGGGAATGCTGTGCACAGGTGATGCCAGTGCCAGATTTACGTATAAGCTAAACAAGCTATAGCTTAGGGCCCCACTCCCCAAAAAATTTTAAGGGAAAAAACACTGGGTGTACATTTCCAAAATATAAGATATAAAACAAATAAAACAAAACCTACATACAGCAACAGTGTGTCGTGTTGTGTAGGCTCCTATGATGTAAGTAATGGGCCCCGCCTGCTAGCCTGCTCCCTAAAATATCACTGGTTCACTCATTTCTATATATAGGGTGCCTACATTCTGCATGGACTGGTTTCATGGCAACATGTGCAAATGGCTTTAGATACCTATTAGGTCCATAAATTACCATATAGCATATATTCGACACAAAAACAGTGGCAATTTGTTGTTGACAAAGGACAGCTGGACATATAAAGGGCCCCATTACCTTCAGTAGCTTAGGGCCTCATCAAACCTAAATCCGGTCCTGTTCCTGGCTCAGTGTGTTATCCAGATGTGATCTATTGATGGGCAACTTTGAGGCCCTTGCTTCTCTCCTTTCTTTTGGTGCTCTATCTTTAGACTGGAATTGGACCAGGCAGCACTTAAAATAAAATATATGCTCAAAAAGAGGTCTGTCCTCTCATAGCCCTCCACACACTGGCCTGCCCTCTGCAAAACAGGACATAAGGCCACTGTATTCTCAACCCCGTAAGAAATCTTTGCCACAAGAGACTTTAATCCGGTATCCAAAAATTGAAATCTAGCAATTAGCTTTTATAATCATGGGGATTTGAAATTTGGAATTGCAAGATACCTTTAAGGCAGAGGGGTATAAATAAGATATTGTCCATGTGGTGTATTTATTATCTGACAATAATCTTAATTCCTTATGAAGGGCAGAGAGGAGATCTCTCCCAGAGGAAGGCTGTTCTTTACAACTTATCCACAGCCTAAAAAGAAAAGGAAAGAAAATCTGTCAGCCATATTTTATTCCCTGCTGAACATAACACATTAATTAAAGTCGCCTTGAATATTGCTGCAACATGCAAAAATTAAATAACATTTTGTACTAAAAGGACAGTCAGTAAATATATAGGAAGTTTTTTAATAGTTATAATGGTTATCACGACTCCCCCCCCCCCAAGGATTGCCTTTTTTTTAAAAGCTTTTGCAACTTTCCCCACTGCTTCTTCCATCACGTTGGCATACAAAATTCCCCCCTGACCCCCTTACACCCCCAAACCAGAACATGTCAGGAATTTTCCGGACATATGCCAAGCCTATCCCCCCTCCTCAAAAAAACACATTATTTCTAGCTACATATAATGCTCCTGTGGAATAAAAATTATTTCACGTTCTAATTGAAAAGTTCATCAGAAAGAAATACCCTTTAGTGCTGCTGTGCTACTGTGAACAGAAGGTCACCATCCTTGCCCGTGAGTATGAATGAGTTGGTGGAAGCTTTGAGACCATGTCAGGAGTGGCCACTCACTGACACACACTGGTGCCTGCTAGTGGCGTAGCAAGGTCAGCTGGTACCCGGTGCAGAAATTTCTTGTCACCCCCACCACACACAAACATGGGGGGGGGGGTTGCCTGCAAAAATGGTTAAACTTTATTTCATAGTTTTTGGCGGAGCCAAAGTTGTTGAGCATGGGGGGGGGTGATGAGCTGCTGTTGAGCTTCTTTTGCCTTGCGACGAGCGGTCTGCCTGCTGCCCTACACCTGAGGCGGAGCTGGCGGGCAGACCATTTCGGCAGCAGAAAGTCTGCGCACGCCAAAGCCACAGTGTCTCTCACAGCCGTTGAGTGCCGCACAACAATTTGTCAATCCCTTTGGAGGTGACACCTAGAACGGACTGCACCCACCACACCCACATTGCTCTACTTCTGGTGCCTGCACACACATACATATGTCAGGCCTAAAAGGGTGCTCTATCCAATACTGTGCCATTTTCGGTATTCTCACACTAACTAACGGTAAAGGTAAAGGTAAAGGTAAAGGAACCCCTGACCGTTAGGTCCAGTCGCGGACAACTCTGGGGTTGTGGCGCTCATCTCGCTTTACTGGCTGAGGGAGCCGGCGTACAGCTTCCGGGTCATGTGGCCAGCATGACTAAGCCGCTTCTGGCGAACCAGAGCAGTGCACGGAAATGCCGTTTACCTTCCTGCCAGAGCAGTACCTATTTATCTAGTTGCACTTTGAACGTGCTTTCGAACTTCTAGCTTGGCAGGAGCAGGGACCGGACAACGGGTCACCCCATCATGGGGATTCGAACCACCGACCTTCTGATCGGCAAGCCCTAAGCTCCTGACAATGTAGGCCCCAAGAAAGTGCCCCAGCCCAAGTTAGTATCCACAGTTGTGTAAGCCCATCCAAATATACCACACCTGAGGTGCTAAATACTGTAGATTTTTTAAAATGGCTTCAGGATTTGTTATCAAAGGCTATGGAAGCACTCAGTGACCCAACCTCTGTTCCATTAATGGGATGGATGTTGTTCACAAGAAGCTGGCTTAAAAACTTAGTGAAAGTCAGGTGGTCATTTTCCACCCTGTCATGCTGTCTTTCAGTCTCCCATCTCAGGGAAGTGCCTAAGAAGGTGGCACACAAGTTTTGTTTGCTCCGTTGTCAACAGAGGGGTAGCCAACAGTGGCATGCCAGAAAAATATCTGGTCTGCTTTGGTGTACTTCTTTCAATGATGCCGTTTGTATGGTGAGGTTATGTGTAGCAAACTGTAATAATTCTGCCTCTTCTCAGACACACACACATACACATTTTTTGGCCGCTGGATTTCTCATTTGAGAAGAAGCTTTACATGGGTCACTTCCATGGGCTGCTCTAGCCAGGCACATCTTTTGAATGTTGTATGTAGTACATTTAGTACATTTTATAATTCTTTCCAACAGTAGTGACAGCCTGGGTGTCACGAACCCTATTTCTGGTGTGTCAACCAGGTGGCAGTACACGATAGCCATCCATCACTTCAAAATCTGACTGGTTCATGGGTTTGATTCAGGCATTCATGCTTTGGTGTCTCACCTTTAATATACTATTCCTTGCTCACCAAGTGCTTAGGACCCAAGTTCACTCAACTTAGTCTGGATCCAGCCCATAGATTGGTCTGCCATGTTAACTTTGCTAAAGGAAGGGGGAGAACGTGTAGTAGAAAATGTATATATGGGAGCCCTGCATATACTGTCCTTTGATCATTTAGTTTTACATCTTTGGGTAGTCGCCTGCCATATTTTTTTGCTGTTTTGTTCCAGTCTTAAGGCCTTGTTCAATAACTTTCCATCAGCCAAATTTGTAAAGCAAACATAAAAGGTTAAATTGATTTCATCAAGGACTATCTAACAAACATCTGGCACCACAGAGATGAAGTTAATCACCACGGCAGCTATTTATTAAAAAATTATACAATCTTCAGGCCAACAAAGGGACGTTCCAAAGGTCAGACCTCATGAAATAATTCTGCAGTTTAGGTTTTTAAACAGATCTGGTACCCAGTGCAAAGACAACAGATCTTCGGTTCCATAATCCAACATTAATGGATTATGTCCTTTGGTCTTCCTCCAAGATTGCCACTTGGGAGAGCACCAAAAGTGGTTTCTTGATCTCTATTCATAATAAGGCAGTAATCTGAATTGTTTCACAGTAATCTCTCATATTGAATGCGATAGTGGTTTTAAGCCATTGAAATTTGACAGGTATTAAGGTATTAAGATTTAATTATATTCTTTGTGATTTTTGCTGAAACCTGGGAAAGTCTTCTCCAGCCTTTAAGACTATTCTTTCTTTTACTGTTGATTTGTTTTACTATATGCATGTTTCATCATTTTACTTTGATGTATAGTTTATTGTCATAATATTACTTGGTAAACTGTAGGGGGTGGGAGAATTAAATTGTTCATGTCATTTGGAGAAGCCATATGGAACAGACGATAGATAAACAGGAAGCATTTCCTCACCAGCAAGATTTGTACTATAAGTTTTTTAAAGCAAAAAACTTCAGGCTACCTTTTACAAATACACATTTAGAATCCAAAGGCAGTTTAAGAACGACATCCCATCCCATTTCTTGAACACATTTATTTTATCTCACTGTCGCCTCTAGCTAAACAGATTTGCAGGCTTAAGGGAAGTGTAAATGGGATGAGGGAACACAATAAAGGCAGGAATGCTTCTTCCAAACCACCTTCAACTTTCTCTTTCAAAAGGAAAGTCTCCAATAGTATGGATAAGTCATCTCCACTGAGATAAAGTCATTTAATTGTTGCTTTAAGCAGGCATATACCGTATTTTTTGCTCTATAACACGCTCCCAACCATAACATGCACATAGTTTTTAGAGGAGGAAAACAAGAAAAAAAAATTCTAAACGAAACAGTGGATGTATGATTTTTGTGGTTCATGCTGTGGCCACAGACATGTGATCTGACTTTGAGTTTGGGGTAGCCCAATGCAAAAATCCTGAGGATCCATGTGGATCCGTGCTTTGTAACCACATTTTTGCACCACTGTGGCCCCAGGCGACAGTGGGTGCGTTATTTTTTTGGTGCAAGCTGTAGCCATGGACATGCTATGTGATCTGATGGTGAATTTGGGGTGACCCAGTGCAAAAATCCTGAGGATACATGTGGATCCATGCTCTGTAACCACATTTTTGCACCACTGCGGCCCCAGGCAACAGTGGGTGCGTTATTTTTTTGGTGCAAGCTGTAGCCATGGACATGCTATGTGATCTGATGGTGAATTTGGGGTGACCCAGTGCAAAAATCCTGAGGATCCGTGTGGATCCGTGCTTTGTAACCATGTTTTAAGTGGGGAGGGAAGGAAAAGCACTCAAGGGACAAGGAACACGTGTGGGGTGGGTGGAGAAGGATGCTGTTAAAAATGCAGAAGAGGGGTATAAGAGGAGAAGGCTCTAATAAGAGGAGTGGGGAGGAGAGAGAGACAGAGAGCCTGCTTGCGAAAAACTTTGCTGCTATTTAGCAAGTGGGGAGGAGAGAGAGACAGAGAGCCGGCTTGAAAAAACGTTGCTGCTATTTAGCGAGTGGGGAGGAGAGAGGGACAGAGAGCCGGCTTGCTTTAAAGGAGCCAACCGGACAGGAGCCGCTTACACTCGTGTAAGCGGCTCCTCTCCTCTCCTCTCCCGCTTTGCTCCTTTAAAGCAAGCAGGCTCTCTATCTATCTCTCCTCCTCACTCAGCGGCTCTTCTTCAAAGCGAGCCACGGAGGATGGAAGGAAGGGGAACCATGGATCCTCTGCTCACGACTGCAGCAGATCCCCCCGCCACCCGTAGGCATTCCCTCCATAACACGCACAGACATTTCCCCTTACTTTCTAGGAGGAAAAAAGTGAGTGTTATGGTGCGAAAAATACAGTAATATGGTTTCCACAGGTCTCCAGCCTCAGCCTGAAAGATTGTGAAGGATACCCCAATGGAGAGGAACTCGTATAGAAATGCTAAGTTTGTCAGATATTGGGCAAAGAACAAAAGACAGCAACATGGAAACCTAGCATTTCCCCAACATTACTCATGCATAAACACCTCATCCACGAGTCATTTGTATCTGCTTACATCAATACATGTGCAGACAATAGTTGCAGCTGCCGACTCCCATGTCTTGCAATATGGATAGAAATGCTTTCAAGTTTTGAAATGTTAAAATGATAGTAAAATTAGTGAAAGGTGAGCTCCCGTTGCTCAGTCCCTGCTCCTGCCAACCTAGCAGTTCGAAAGCACGTCAAAGTGCAAGTAGATAAATAGGTACCGCTCTGGCAGAAAGGTAAACGGTGTTTCCGTGCACTGCTCTGGTTCACCAGAAGTGGCTTAGTCATGCTGGCCACATGACCCTGAAGCTGTACGCCGGCTCCCTCAGCCAGTAAAGCGAGATGAGCGCCGCAACCCCAGAGTTGGCCACGACTGGACCTAATGGTCAGGGGTCCTTTACCTTTACCTTTATAAACTTGAAAAGCATAAATAAAATTTGAAAAGGAAAAAGAAATGCTTATTCTCACCCAGACTTAGCAGTGGAAGCCTGCCACATGAATCTGTATCTGGGTTGTACTCAGCTGCCTTTTGCTCATAGTAGACTCACTGAAATTAATAGACCTAAATTAACTTTAATGGGTCTACTCTGAATAAAAGCAGGGACTGGCGGCGACTATTTTGTGCAGGGGTTCCGTTCCCTGCACACCTTGGCAGAGCACGCATAAGCTTACCCTGCCCTGTTCAGCCCTCTTCCAAGTTCAAAAGGACCCACATATCAGTGGTGACGCTTCAATTGGACACAGGCAAAATGGTCGCCACCTGTGCAATACCTCCCTATGTACAGCAGGCTCCCAATCCAACAATCTGCTTTCACATGCAAATTTCCCTTGCTGGATTATGGCATACATGGTCACTTTATTCCCTTTTTAAACCTCAGGAATGTCAAAGCAAAGAGAATGATAAAAACCAAAGACTAACAACTGTTGTCTGCTTCAAAGGAGGTGGGTAGATTGGTGTGTTGGGTTTTTTCAGGCTATACAATGGCACCAGCATAGGACTTTGAGTATGGTTTCCTTCTGATGAACTGAATTCACAGCTCCACAGTTACAAAAGTCCTTTTCAGGCATTTGTCTGAACAGAGAAATGTAAGAACTGTTGTGCATGCACAAGCCCCGTCCCTAATGTCATCCCATACAGTATGTGATCCCCTCTAAGACCATCACATATTGAAACTGTAGGTTTGGAGGAGGCTTCTGCATGCATTTGACTGAACACATGTAGAAACCTTCATGTGGATTAGGAACTCTGTCTTATCAGGATTCCCAATTGCGGAGACTTCTAAATGCATTCAGTTGAACTGATGTAGTAGCCGCCTTCAAACTTTCACACTCAACACGTGAAGATCCAAGAGGAGACCAATGCACAGGGACATGGAGGTAAGGCTTGTTCACATGCTCCAGTGCCTTGAACACTTAACTCTTACACACTGGGGCAAACGTCTGATGAGCAATGTACCATTGGCTACTCATGTACCATTGGCTACTCAAAATCCATTTATCAACCAGATGATCATGTTAAACACCCAAATTTGCAGCAGGGAGAAAAACTGTCTTTACACACAGTGCATGTTTGCTCAAACTTCTTGGAATAGCCCACAGACTCTTGCCAGTACTAACAGAGGTTCTAGAGACAATGAGTTCAATGTCTAGCTCTATACTTCTTTAAGAAGGCTAAAGACTTGTAGCCTATGGCGATGAATGGCCTTATATCTGAAATAGATAATTTATTTTAGAAATGATCTCCGCTCCGAAACCCTTCCTTGAGTTAATTAAAAGCAGAAATACATTTCCCCATGTAAAACACTGCACTACAAGAAGTGATGACTTATTAAGTATTCTCTAAGGATGTTCCAAGCTTGTGCAGTTTTCTATTTATGGAAAACCCAATTAGTGGCTCTGAAAAGTGCAATACATCTATAGGTGATTTAGTTTTAAACAGAAATAGGGAAACCCCTGTGTCACCCTGCGTTCTCCAATCTCCAAATCTTCCTCCTCCCAAAGATGAAAGGAGAGAATGCAATATTTGGAAGAAGGGACCAAGCGAGGAAAAGCATGTTCTCTCAAGAACAACCCTAAAAAACACTTGACAAATGTGTTGACTATTCATTCAATAAACAACATTATTTATTACTTATTATTATACAAGAAAACATAAAGGTGGTATATGATAAAATCATTAGGACTTCATAAAACACAGAAGAAATGACCAACACTGAATCTAATTAATTATTAAAAAAAAAAGAAAAATTATCTAAAGAAAACAGGAACTATTCAGCAGGCAACAAAGTATCAGAATTGTGTGTGCTGGTCTGATTTCAATGGGAACAGTATTCCATTGTACAGGCCCCACTATGCTAAGCCTTACTTTGCATGGAAACTAAACAAATAAGAGAACTGTGGGACTGTCAGGTGGTGTCAGGGACTGGACTGAGGAGGAATGGTGGAGACCGCCTCCAGCTCCTTTTCTCCCTTCCAGAGAAGAGGAAGACAATATAGATTTACAACAGTGGTTTGCAGAAGGTCACGGCTCTGAGACAGAAGAGGGGCAAAGCTGGGAAATAATGGGAGAAGAGGAGTAGGGAGAAACAGAGCTGGAGCAGCTGGCTGATACATTATCACTAGAAAGCATTCCAGACCTCCTTTCTCCCAGAACCCAGTGAGCAGTGAAAGTAGGAGAAGAGAGAGTGAAGAGGCAAATGACCTTAAGCAGCCACCATAAGGGGGCTGGTGCTGTTAATGATTGAGAAGGGAAGGGGGTGGAGTTTACTCAGAGCAACACCATTACTCGTAGAGGCAGCATTTCTAAGCCTCTCTCTTTGAATATTGAATAAAATACTTGGTAAGAGCTTCTTGTCTATTACTAGCAGCCTGCCGTGGGGGGGAGGGGAGGATCGGATTCCCTGACTCCTGACAGGAGGGTTTCTCCAGATGCTAGAAGTGATCTGCTGGTGTATTAGAGACCAGGCTTTCCTCTGGGTAACCTGGATTTGGACCATTTATATACTAACAGTAATAAAAAGGGACCCCTGACCATTAGGTCCAGTTGTGACCGACTCTGGGGTTGCGGCGCTCATCTCGCTTTATTGGCCGAGGGAGCCGGCGTACAGGTTCCAGGTCATGTGGCCAGCGTGACTAAGCCACTTTCTGGCGAACCACAGCAGTGCACGGAAACGCCGTTTACCTTCCCGCCAGAGTGGTACCTATTTATCTACTTGCACTTTGACGTGCTTTCGAACTGCTAGGTTGGCAGGAGCAGGGACTGAGCAACGGGAGCTCACCCCATCACGGGGATTCAAACCGCCGACCTTCTAGTTCTAGGCTCTGCGGTTTAACCCACAGCGCCACCCGCATCCCATACTAACAGTAATACCTTGAAGTTAACTTGGTAAGGTACTGGCAGCCAGTGAAGAGTTTTCAGCACCCATGTAATATGCTGCTGTGGAGCAGCTCCAACCAAAACCAAGGCGGCAGTATTCTGTACTAGCTGCAGTTTCTGAACCAAACTCAGGGACAGGCCCATATAGATCACTTTGCAATAGTCCGGTCTATAAGTTACCAATATCTGCACTACTGTGGACAAACTATGCCTGTCCAGGAATGGCTGTAGTGGGTGTACCAGCCAAAGTTGGGGGGGGAGCACTCTTAGCTGTGCCCCCAATGACAGTGATGGATTTAGGAGCACTCTCAAGCTATGTATGTGCTCCTTCAGGGAGTGCAACCCCATCAAGAACACCAAACCTGCCAAGTTTCCAAACTTGGGGGACACTTGTGTACAAGGCTTCTGTTTTACCAAGATTTATTGGCCCTCATCCATGGCCACCTCATGACCTCTAGTCATTGGCCCAGGACTTCCAAAGCCTCGCCTGATTCAGACATTACTGCACCGAACCGAGTGTCATCAGCATACTGGCAATACCGTGCTCTAAATCTAAGGCTTTGACCACTCTCAAAAGCTTCAAGAAGATGTTAAAAACCATTGAGGACAAGATGGTACAGCTCAAATTGAAGGGGCTGATAATTGTCCAAAGCAACTAGCTGTAATCGTCTTCAGAGAGCGCAGTCCCACAAATTCCTGTTCCACAGACCTGATCCCAGAGGATACTATTATAGACAGCATTAGACAGCATCAAAAGCTGCTGAAAGATCAAGTAAAAGCAACGGAGTCATACTCCACCTGCCCTTCTAATAATAAAGGTCATCTATCTGCAAGACCAAGGCCAAATTGGTCTTGAAACCAGGCTTGAAGCCAGACTGAAATGGGTCAGGATAAAGAAATGGCCATTTGTCAAGACAAATGGAGTCATTTGTCAACACACTATCAACGAACACTATCAGAGCACTCACAATGAAGGAAGCTTTAGAATTTGTGAGGGAAAAGTTCTCGACTTATTTTTTTCTTTTGGAATCTGGAGACATTGGGCATAACCTATTATGCCCAAACTTAAAGTCCCACTAATTTCAATGCAAAAGAAGAAGAAAAAAGCATGTACTTTACTCCGCTAATTGCCCAAATTTTGGTGCAGTCATCTGGTACAAACTTTGGTTTGTTCACACAAAGCACCTCTGCACAATTTGGGGCACAGTGGAGATTGTTGTGTCATTATGATATGTGGTTTATTTACACATATATACAACCTGAGCATACGATAGAGGAGTTCACAGCTTTAACACACCAAGTATGTCTTGCTTCTCCCACAGTCCCAGCTTTGGATTCACACAGAAATCAGGCATGGCTCATTTTATGCATTTCACTCAGAACAGTTACCAAAATAGTGCATCAAGTGCAGGAGCATTAAATGATTTTAAAATGTTAAGTTTTACAGTGCTAAATGTGCATTCTATACTTGATCTCCTTTATGATGTTTTGTTTTGAAATATTTAAGATAATATTTTAGTTTCCTGTTAATTATCTTGCTTTGAATGCAAGCTTTATATTTGACTTTCCTCTATAATGTTTTGTTTGGGATTGTTTTATCTGACGTTTTAATGAAGATTGTAAACCACTTTGAGATTGTTTACTTAAAAATATAAAGTGGTATAGAAATGAAATTATTATTATTAAAATTATTATTATTATTATTATTATTATTAATAAATAAATAAATATTTTCCAACTCTGCACGGATACAAAAGAAAAAAGACAATATGTTTTGCAGGTAAGAATACATTGAAGGAAAAGAGAATCAACAAGGAACGAATTACAAAATGAAAGAGTAACTGATGCCAAAACCTCACATACTGGTGTGCATGTGGAGTCTGTTGATGTTCTTTTTGATTTGTGTACCCAATAAAGTCAAACCAATCCCCAATGACTCCATTTCAGTTGCTTTCTGGAACCCTTTGTGGCAGTTTCTCAATTAACAACAAGTCCTGCATCTTCCCGCCACTACCTCCAGCTCTGACTGCCACACTCACTTCTTTTTATCCAGCAATGGTTACGCTGCATAGAACTCCATCAGTCCTTCTAAAATATTTAAGTTGTTATTTAGCATTGCAGTATGTACAAAGCAATGAATCATTTAAGCCTGTCTGTCTTTTAGCACAGAGTGCATTCAACGCTCAAATTTTCTGGCTTTTTAGTCACACCCTCTTGCTTCCGTGTACAAGACACTTTCGTTTGTTCTTCACTTAGCTTGCCGCCAAAGAAGTATAAACGGTTTCATATAAATATAAATATGGGCTTTCAGCGAGGTGTTGAGCAGCTTGTTTTAACCAGACTTATCCAAAGCATTTCAAAATTTCAGCACTAAGTCAAAATGTACCAGAGAACACCATTCACCAGACGCTACTGCCAGAGGCGGAGCTAGCTGCTCCGGCCCCCTGGAGCGGCCCACAGGGGCGGGGCTAGCTGCTCGCAGGGGTGCGCTGGCGGTGGGGAGCGTCCTAGGGGGGGCACCTGTGGAGCGTGCGCTCCAGGGGGTTGCACCACTGCCAGGGAGCGTCCCAGGAGGGTGCCGCGTGTGACACCCAGGGCGGACCGCCCCCACCGCCCTCAACTTTCTTCACTTCTGACTACTGCTGAAGAACCACCTACAATTACTATGGGGTTTGTGGAAAGTTCTTCTAAATACATGGTATAGACACATCTCCCAGCACCCTTGTTTGTGTTGTGTTGTGTTGCTGCTGCTGCTAAAAGCAGTCATGGGGGGGATGCAATTTGAACCCAGAGGTGCATTGTGGGTAGAAGGGTTTCATCATTTCTCCCCATACTAATTCTGCAATACAGATTGTCCCCTTGATGCCAGTATGTTTTATCCTCCACAGCTGAGAGAAATGTTCAGGCAGGAAGTTTGCACTGAGTAATTTGGGGTGAGGGTGCAATTTACATCTGAAACCCAAATCCCACCCCTTCAGTATGGGCACAGCAATTATATCTAGAGGGTTGTACACCAAAGTGTTTCCGTAAACTTCTAAAAAGCAGAACAAACAGCTACCGTGTGAGGGGATCTGATTAATATTTACACTCAAAAAAGCTATAATTTCCCTAAATAATTAAACAATCCAATGGAAACCAATTAGAACAGACAAGAATGTACAATGAGCTTAGAAAGTGAGAAAATTATTATTCCGGACTGACTTTCATCCCACTGCACCCAATTGTCACCAGTGATGTACATGAGACAGTCACTGATGTACATTTTTGTACTGGAGTACAGATACCCAAGTGTAGAGTCCATGTAAACTGGTTTAATGACCATTGGGTACCAAATAAGTGTTATGTACTGAAGTTCTCACCCTGGGCCAGCAGGTGGATACTGTAGATAGTTTTCACTCAGGTCCACATATGCAAATAAGGAATTGAAAGTGACATTCAGTGATTGGATAGTTACAGAAAGTTGTTACTGTTGCGTTGTAGTGGAGCTCTATATAAGCAGGCTGGCTGAACCCTTTACTTCAGTTCTGTTCTGGCTGGTGAATAAACAAGAGCTGTCTGAAGAATCGCTGTGTCATCTGATATGTTCACCCACAACTTAACAGGGAAGAATGCTGCCGGCAAAGCGGCACAGCTGCCCCCTTACCCTGACAGTTTGGGGTAGGCCTGGGAGTTGCGGGCAGGCGGCACACCAAATGTTACCCCCCTCAGCAAAGACACCCAGGACTGTCTGTCTTTCTGTCTTTCTGTCCCTCTCTACATACCTGTAGTTGTGAGTTTGGAGAGCTGATCTGTATGATGCCTGAGACCTTCTAATCCCTGGGGTCCTGGAACCAACAAGGGTTAAAACGCTAATGTAGGAATTCATTGTTAAACTAGTCAGGCAAGTTTCTTTGTTAGTTAATGGTCCTTAAAAAACATTGTTAGTATAACAAAAAAAAGTTGCTCTGTGCCAGAGGGCAAATGAGTGGACCACCTTTCTCACCTGGCTGATAGTTAGCCAGGGCCAGTAAGTGTGAGCTGAGACCAGGCAGTAGGCAGAAGCTGGGAGTCAGAGCCATGCTTGACTTCTGCTGGAATCCAAGGCTGTGGCTATGGGAGAAACAAGTACCTCTTGGGGTTGTTAGTGCAATGAGCCCCTCCATCTTAGGCTCAGGTTGCAAAAATGTGTAAATAAGCCATGTATCACAAGATGAAAGCCAACAAATAAATATACAAAACGCAAGCAACAAAACTGTAACCCACCCACCCCAAACACATTTAAAAGGCTGTATAGAACATTAATCAACAAAAGGCCTGGTCGAAGAGGAACATTTTCGCCTGGTGCCTAAAAATACATAATGAAGGCACCAGGTGAGCCTCCCTGGGGAGAGTGTTCCACAAAAGGGAAGCCATTTCAGAAAAGGCCTGTTCTGGTGTTGCCACCCTCTGGACCTCTCAAGGAGGAGCCACGCGAAGAAGGGTCTTGTGTTCTTGGCTCCTCTTTCTAGTGTGTGCAACTTCTTCCTGAAGCTCTTCCTTACAATGTATTTGCCAGCTTCCCTCCCAAGGCAGGGAAGCATGACATCTGTACACTGACAGTCTTTACTGCCTCAGAGCTCCCTGCTTTATGAATCTTAGGCACCAGGCACCTTGTTCACTATAATGCACTAGGCTAAATTTAGGAGATTATACTTTCCAAAGAGATTAATTTAGTTTGATATGGATGTTAATCTGCTTCCAAACAGTCACACAGGTGTCCCGATCATTATATATACAAAGCTTAGGCAGCTTAATCTTAGGTCACTTTAATCTTGCCATGTCTGAAAGTCATATCAGATCTTGCGAGGGCCCTCCCATTTCACATTTACGGGGTTAATTCGTGGTAGTGGATCTTTATAAATGTAGGTCATATTCACCTTGAGGGAAGATAGGACCAAATGCCTTCTCTGCACTGCAGATAACAGAAGATAAAAAGTAAATTTTATTTCCTGCCAATGTTCTCCTCACTAGGCCCTTTGCTCTCACCTTGTGTTGAATACTGATAACACCTAAGCATCCTATTATGCAATTATGCCAGTGTTATCCTGACTGGCAGCAGCTAACCATGGCAATTATATGCAGGCCTCTGTACATGCCTGGCTAACAAAACTGATTGCTAGAGGAATGTGAAGCACGCCTAATAAGAAATAAGAAAATAAACCTAGGGCATGACTGAAAATAGCACACCAGGAGGGAAAATCTTATTTAAAATAAAAATAAAAACAATTTGAAATATTATCTCAAAATGGGAACCCACAAAATGTTTGTAAGGTGATATTTCTTCTTCCGCCTAGCCCCCAGCATATATACATTTATACATTTCCTGAGGATCGCAACAAGATTTCATACCCTCCAACATGTTTCCGATGAAAACAGGGATGTCCTATTCAATAATAATAATAATAATAATAATAATAATAATAATAATAATAATACAGGTCTCCTAAAGCCTGAGGTTGGCAATTTGCCTTGAAGCTTTACACCAATGCATTTCCTGTGGCTTTTACTACAATGAGAGTCTGCTGGCACCACGAAGACTAATAAATGTGGCATAAGTTACATAGGGCCTCATAATCAGATACTTGAAGGTGATGCACTGGATGAGAAGGGATTTAGCAGCATGCCCCAGCCCCCTCATGCATAGCTACTTCCTTGTATATGCCAATACACAGCTTGTACACCTACATCCCAACTTGCCTCTGGCCACCAGTTCTGCATCAGATCACCTTTTTTCCCTGGTGGTGACTTTCTGAGTCAAGATGCTGAGCAAAGGTGTAGAATAGGGAGGGAACATACTCTCTTGGTAAAGGTGCAATTTGGATGTCTGAGCAGAAGTTAAATTCTCCATTGCTGCATTTGTTCTAAGTAGTTTGAGGGCTGCAGTTTTCCCAGTATTAACCTGCAATAAAGAGAGCATTATGGTTCTCTCTTTTCTTCTTTCTAAACTCCACAGAGACCAATAAACAAGATTTCTGCTGCTACTTTCATGGCAGCTCTTTTGTGCCAATATTCCTAGGGAATAGCATGAGGTGAGGGTAATGTTTTTAGGTAAATCTAATTTGGGGGGTAAAAGATGCTCAAAAAGGAATCTTGAATATTTCACTGAGCATTGCTTTATGGATGATCCTGAATTGAGAAACTCGGTTTTTAAAATGCAGAAATACTGCGACGTTTCAAGGGCAAGACAAAAACCCAAAGCAAACCCTGTTTGAGATAAATATAGCACTTTGGTGATGAATATTGTACGATATAACATGTAAAATGATCTATTGCTCATGGGGCCCTTAAAATATAGCACAATAAATCCCAGCAAGCTATTTATTCTTGAGTATATTATTTTCTCCTGCCCCTAAATAACAGCTAACCATAATTTTTATTTTTACTTTGTGTAACCAAATAGCCTTTATGTGGAGTTGAATAATTTACTCTGAAGAAGAAACACACACACAAAAGCAAATTTGCAGGACTATTTACCAAAGGTGGAAATAACCTTGCGTTTACCTTGGACTTGCTTTTCAGTCCGAATTTCTCTCGCCTTCCATTAAAAATGAGCTCTTTCTCATTCTTTGCAATGTGCTTTTCAGGATCTCTTGTATGGTACGGACATTTGCCAGGGGGTGGGAATTGCCTGGCCTGTGTGCTAGATGCAGCTTATAGGACCTCTTCATAGAGCCACACCTTCCTCCCCACGGACCCCATCGCTCCAACCCTAGGAATTAAGCTTTATAAAAGCTTTGGTTGAGGCCAATGGGAGGGTGGTGGTTTCGAAAATCAGTTGCCATATGGGAACAATCTGAATAGGGTTCACAGCTGGGGAAGGAAGGATTAACCCTCCTTGTGCACTGCACACATACCCCAATGCTGCCATATGCGGCGACCAGACTTTTAAAGAGCTTTAATTGAAACGTAATTGCTACATGGGATGCGGGTGGCGCTGTGGGTTAAACCACAGAGCCTAGGACTTGCCTATCAGAAGGTCGGCGGTTCAAATCCCTGCAACGGGGTGAGCTCCCATTGCTCGGTCCCTGCTCCTGCCAACCTAGCAGTTCGAAAGCACGTCAAAGTGCAAGTAGATAAATAGGTACCACTTCATTGGGAAGGTAAACGGCGTTTCCGTGCACTGCTCTGGTTCACCAGAAGCAGCTTAGTCATGTTGGCCACATGACCTGGAACCTGTACGCCAGCTCCCTCGGCCAGTAAAGCAAGATGAGCGCCGCAACCCCAGAGTCGGTCACGACTGGACCTAATGGTCAGGGGTCCCTTTACTTTTCCCTAATTGCTACATGGGGAGGTGGAACAGGGAGGTGGAGAGGTTATGGGAGAGAGAGAAAGAGAAGAAAGATGGAACATAATGGGAAAGTGGGTGGGTGAGAGAGAAAGGGGAGTCTTCTGTGGCAGCCATGCCCACCTTTGGGTTCAGCCTTGTCCACAGCTGGGCTACAGCCTTCAGAAGATTCCTCATGAGGCAATGTAGTCCTTAGACTCTTCTAGACTACTTTTTTAAAAATCTGGCTGGTGTTCTTAAACTGAGAATGCACCCCAGTGCTTGAACAATTTCCTGACTTTTAGAAGCCACCTGAATGTCTGCACCCAAGGAAGAGATTTAATTCCACATCACCAATCAGTGTTGATTAAATACTAACTCAAAAGCATTTCAAAAGAAATAAGCTAACACTGGCCTACCCAACTTAGCAAAGTTTTTCTTCCTGATACCATAAAGTTAGCAGATGTCACCGTTTCCCAGGGACAGTCCCCAGATTTACAACTCAGTCCCCATACAAAACCCATTGAAGTTGAAAAGTGGCCCCGGATTCATTGAAAAAAATCTGGTAACCTTATGTTACCATCCAATGTCATAAAATCTTGGGGAAAACAGAGGAATGCAAACCCTGGGTTTCTGGTGTCAAAAGTGAAATTGAAAAATAAAGGGGTCTCTTCAACAGATGGAAGCAGAACACCTTCAGGTTTCAGAGAAAGACAGGAAAAGAACACATTATTTCCTGCCTAATGATAAACTTTAAAAGGAGAATGCTTGAAGTCTTTAGAGCAGTACTGGGTTTTCCTGGATAAACTAGATGGAAGTTTTAATAAGCTAGACAATTAACCTTGGAGAGCACCTTGTGCCTCTTAGACCAAACAAATTAATAAGTATCTGTTGCTTTTAATGGCCTTGTAGATACAATAAGTCATGGTAATGGCAGAAAGTTCATTCTGAAGTCAGAATCTAGATACTGCTACATTTAAAAAAAATGTATTCTATACTGAAAACCTTTTTTAAAAAAATATGAACATTTAGCAGAGGAGACCTTGGCTTCTAAGTAGTCCACACCAGTTCTATAAGGAGTGAAAACTCTCATCCAGATCATGCCAATGGACATCTCATTTGGTTAGAGTGTGTGTCTGATAACACCAAGGTTGCAGGTTTGATCCCCATATGGGTAAGCTGCATATTCCTGCATTGCAGAGGGTTGGACTAAATGATCCTCAGGATCCCTTCCAACTCTATAATTCTATGATTCTATGTAAGAATGGGCTAGGTTAAATTGGCAACACCATGAGAATTTCATAAGCCAATCATTCAAAAGCTCGCTAGAGAAATATGAACAAATGCATTTTTAACTTAGTGGGGGTGTGACTGTGTTCTCGTTGGCTTGGTTCACATGTCACACTAAACCAAGGTTTGACTACACCTTACATAATAAGCCATGGGCTACCATTACATGTAAACATAGCCCAGCGCCTTAACTATAGCTTATCAACAATGCTTTGTTAGTTAGAATACGCCATGGTTTTGCAGTTGGCTTACTGACTTCAACTATAGTTTGGTGTTATGTGTAAACTCGGACACCAGCCTCTTTCACACATCACAGTAAGGCCAACTATGGATTACCAAGACTGCATGAACATTTGGTGGGCCCATGGTCCCTTTGCTTCACTTGTTGTTGTCATTTAGTCGTGTCCGACTCTTCATGACCCCATGGACCAGAGCATGCCAGGCCCTCCTGTCTTCCACTGCCTCCCGCAGTTTGGTCAAACTCATGCTGGTAGCTTCGAGAGCACCGTCCAACCATCTCATCCTCTGTTGTCCCCTTCTCCTTGTGCCCTCCATATTTCCCAACATCAGGGTCTTTTCCAGGGAGTCTTCTCTTCTCATGAGGTGGCCAAAGTACTGGAGTCTCAGTTTCAGGATCTGTCCTTCCAGTGAGCACTCAGGGCTGATTTCCTTAAGAATGGATAGGTTTGATCTTCTTGCAGTCCAATAACATTTCAATAACATTCCCATTATTGCTTCACTTAGGTTTGGCCAAACCCAGATGTTTAGTGTGTGGTCCAAACCCAGACTCATGGTTAACCTTTAAGCTCTACTCAATAACAAAGTTTGGCTGCTCATAGGTAGTGACTAGAGACAGCTTAACCACAGTCCAGGTTTGGACAACAGGCTAAGCCAAGCCTTGGTTTAGGACTGTATGGCAGTAAAAAATAATAATTAAAGTCCAGAAAGGAGCAAAGTCATGGGAAGCTCTTCTCTAGAAGCCCAGACCTTCATACCATCTCAGTAAGTCATCGTTTAGCACACCATGTCATGCGAAGCATTGCACTGCATGGTCCCAGTTATACAATCAGCTTTGCTTGACAGTCACAGCTCAGTCTGTTTTACTTCTATATTTAAAGACTAAAGTGTAACTTGAGAAGGAAACTGGTTTTCAAGGAACATGAAGAAGTTCAGTATTGACCTGCTCCTCATATGAATGCAATTTCATGCAATGAGAAAGCTGACACAAAATGGCCCCAGAATTCCTCCTGAAATTCCCTCCACTGTCAGTGGTGCTTGAGATTTCTATCTCTCTTTTTTTAAAAAAATAATAATATCAAGGGTCATAATTGCTAGTGTCTTCTCAGGATCATAGAGGCAGCCTAGTGCACCACCACAACAGCTTTCAATAACATTTCCATTATTCTCAAAGGAATAAATTCCTATTAAATTGTTGACTGATTTAATTTAGGTCACCTTCTACTACATATATTTGGGAGGCAGCTTCCACACATTAAAATCTTACACTTTGTCATCTGTGTTATGAAATAGCTAATGAGGCACAATTTCAAAGGAACACTATAGACCCAATAAAAACTAACAGAACCTGAAAAATCCCTAACTGGTAGAGAAGGTGTTACAGGTTATGCTCACATTAGCTTTTTGCTACTGCCTGCATAAATATCTCCGCCACTGAAGATTTATTATTCAAAGATAGCTGGTTTTCACCCAATTTAGGTGACATCCACACCATATACTTAAAGCATATTCAACACATACACAAAGCATTTAGGTTCCCCTAAAGAATACTAGGAACTATAGTTTACCCACAACAGAGCTACAATTTGCAGCATGTTTAATGAACTATGGGACCTATGGGTTTGAACTAGCAGACGTGTTTTCTGGGAATTTGGTTGGATTTTGGTTGACAAGATAATCAGTTTCTAACTATTATGAGAGTAGGATTAAATGTGGTACAGGCTTCTGCTGTGAACAGAAACTGTTACCTATGCAATATTATCTTTTGCTTTGCATCTTTAGCAGGGAGTACTGTGAAGAATATTAAACTCCTGCAATTTTCACTGGACCCTGAACTATTGCCATTTTAGCTCACGTGCAGCTTACTGCTAGGCTACAACCAGTAGCAGACAGTATGATGGGGCTGCACTTCTCACCTAAGCTTCATCCAGCTGCGCAACTGATGCAACTGATGCAACTTTCCTCCAAACAAGAGGAAAGCCAGAGAACTGGTCAGCTTAAAAGGAAGAGGCATTGGTTGCACTGTGCTGACCCTGTTGCCACCTCACCCTTCCCCTTTTGGATCCTGGTTCCCTCCACAAACAGAAAATAGGATCATAGCCAATGTTGTGTGTCCACATGATCATGTGCATATGGGGTGTTTGCCATCTCCCCAATCCAAATAAAACTGCATTGAGAAAACCAAGGTGCAAAGTGTCCCTGGGCTGTCCTTGGCACCCCTGTTTTATCCCTCTTTCAGAGAAAGAGGTTTGTATTTAAAAGGCCAAGGCCAAGGGTACATGAAGTCCAAGGTACAAGCAAGTGCATTATACGACACTATATGTTATTATAACTTACATTGCTAAGTAATTGAAAGGCAGGAGCGTTAACATTTTCTCTGCTTTTTCTAGAGCATTAGTGAGCTTGTAAGAACCTTAACACTTCTAAGCCAACATACCAAAGGGTTTCCCCACCCACACACCCAGTATATAAACTTATGTAGGAGTGTGCTTTGTGTGAAATTAATGTTAAGATTCCTTGCACATAGGAAGAGGCTTGAAATAGCTTTGCTTGCCTTCCAACAGGCAAGCATAATTTCTTTTAAACGCTGGACAAATTGTTTCATGAGCTACTGGAAGCAACATTTCTATCAAAGCTGTCTTCCTGGCGTTTAAATACATTTACCTGCATGTGAAGGGAAAGCAGGTGAAAAAAATAGATTAACTGCCTTCCTGTGTCAGATCAAATGCCCATCTAGTCACTCCTCTTGAATACAGCTGCCCAGTTTTCTATGGCATCTGCCACCAGCTGAATTTGCAATCTGGAACCAAATGGCAGTAGAAATGGCTGTAGAAAAGAGTGTTATGTCACAACAAGGTACCACAGCCAATAAGTTACGAAGCAATACGAGTCCTTTTGACAGGGACTTCCTGTGTAGGTGGCAAAGAGCCCAAACAAGCCTACATGAAATAGCCACAGCTCAGGTCCTTAGGAACAATGACACTGGATCTAAGAAAACAAATATTAAAGATTGATGGACATGATACAGGCAATGGTGGATAGACAGCCATTTGGGAAATGATGAAAACAAGGATGGTGCGGGAGGCAGAAAGAGGTAATTCCAACAAAAGTGCTATAAGAGTGGCTGGTGCAATCCAACCATCATCCTACTCACAAGTAGGACCCTGGCAGAGACACATGCCTGAATGGCATGTTCTCTCCCTCCTGGTCAGTCGTTCGGGAGCTTCAAAAGCTTTCTCCAGCCCGAACATCACAGTGACTGATACCAAGAGGCACCAGCACACTTACGATCCTGCAGAATATTGGCAGTTCGCGTAACCGACTCAATAGCTCAGCATCTTGGCTAATCTACTTTATTTACATATAATATACTCAGAGCATTCTGACTTAGCTCCTTCCTCTTTCTCATCAGACAGCAAAGAAAGAAAGAACAAAGGACAATAGTCCCACCTCACGGAACACAGTAACACAAAACATCCTGTCTCCGTCACTTCCCACACTGTGGAATGAAAACATACACCATCATGTGATAGACAACAATCTCATGACTGCAAACACGGAGCAAGAATCCTAACAATGGGCAAGGTAACAACAACAACAACAACAGAGGCCATGCAGGTTGATAGCAAGGCTATCAACCTGTGTGAAAAACTCTCAGACTTATTGGAGTGGCCATAAAATGGGAGCCCCGCATAAACAGATCATGTCATAGTGACATCAGGTAACTGACTGACAGGAGGTCCTGCCCACCTGCCAAAATGGCCCACTGGGGTTGGAGGAGCTAAGGATCAGAACTGCCAGGCTGAAAGGGTTCCTCAGCCCAGTCCTATTTTATCTTCACAACAACTCTGTAAAGTGGACTAGGCTGCCAGATAACCCCGGGGTCCCTCAGTGAGCTTCATGGCTCAGTGGAGAATTCCAACATGCTAACCATTACGTCATACTGGCCTTACTATATAACAAGACATATTTGCTTCAGTATCCTGGCATAAGAAGGCACAATTCCAGTAGATTTTTCCCATTGTGTATAAAATTAGGATTGCAGTATGGAGGGTGTGCCAAAGTGCCCATTATAATGGCAGTCAAGTAGTTTGCCTGTTAATCAACAGCAACTTGCTAGGGGACAGGTGTATATCCTATTCAAATATCATAATCAAACCTCAGAGTAGGAACATT
Organism: Podarcis erhardii; assembly: GCF_964252035.2. NCBI lineage: Eukaryota > Metazoa > Chordata > Lepidosauria > Squamata > Lacertidae > Podarcis > Podarcis erhardii. Next base: position 19,475,910 of record NC_138501.1, read on the forward strand.
AAATATCATATTCAAATATCATAAGAAAAGCTCAGGGTAGGAAGAATAAAAAAGAATGGTGTAGTTTACTCAGGCTCCAAATGAGGTCCAAAAGTAAAAGATTTCCTTGCAGAAATAGCCAAGGTAGAACAGCTACAGTAAGCAAATTTACAGCTCAGCAGCTCAGGCTTTCAAAGAGGAAAACCCTGTATATTATACAGTGTTCTGCATTGGCAAGAGGTTGTTATGAGGCTAAATTTCATGTCAGGAATTTGCTACCATAAAACACAGTTTTATTGTGTTACCACAAATCGTGATGGAATTACAGACCAATAATAAAAGAAGTTGCCCTCGTCTCTCAAAGGAAATCACACATGACAAGGTCTACAGCTAAACTACAGGGAAACATAAATCAATGGATGTATATGTAATCTGATGGACCAGTACTTAAATCTTAAGAATTCGGTTAGAGTGGCCTGCACTGTTCAAAAAGAAAAAAAGCACCTGAAAAAAGCCTGCAGATAAATAAAACAGTTGTACATTGAAAAAAGACCTGGGATTGTCATGCTCTAATCTGGAATAAAGCATTACAGGTTAAAAAGAGATTTTAAAATCCAGCGGTTGTATGGGACAAATATAAAGGCATGTTTATATGTATGCACTACCAGCTGTATATCTGTGCAGTGTTCACCCACACATGCAAAAACAGTCACTTGATATTATTGTGACATCAGGTGATTGACAGGTGGGCAGCCCTGCCCCTGTCAAACCTGGTCTATGTGGGGGAAGGGGGGAAGGATCCAATGCATCAGATGGACACAGTTCACCACCCCTACACTAGAATTAATGTTACCATTAGCATTGAATTTCTCCATCACTTCTCTCCCCCATATAAGTACAGTGGCATCTCGGAAGTCGAACGGAGTCCGTTTGGGAAGTCCATTCGACTTCCAAAATGTTCAAAAACCAAGGTGAGGCTTCCTATTGGCTGCAGGAAGCTCCTACAGCCAATCGGAAGCCGCAGAAGCCCTGTTGGACGTTCGGGTTACAAATAACATTCGCAAAACGGAACACTCACTTCGGGAGCCAAAACGTTTGACTCGCAAGGTGTTCAACCAAGGTACGACTGTATATGCAAAACATTGTAGTGTTTTCCAAAGCATATAGTTCCAATCTCCATGTAAATGAACTAGCATGGAATAGCAGCTTGGATACCTTGGATGAGAGTAAAAGCTATACAAATTTTTACTTAGTGATAACATCCAAATCTCATTCCAACTAAAAAACCATTGCCCTAATATAGCTGGAAAGGTCTGGGTCTTGTGAGTTTTGGAGGGTTATATATCATAAAGACACCACAGTCCCCGCTGTCCCTCATTCCAAAGGAAACCGAACCCTGGGTGAGCTCCTTGAACCCCTGGAATCTCACACTGCTCAACAATATTTCTCACCAGCTCAGAAAATGGCCACTGACTTCCTGCTTTATCACAAGTGAACTAGTATGTTTTCAGCTGCATTAAAGAAAGCCAGTACATAGAGTGCAAGACAAAGTCATTTGTGACATTGGAAAGCTCCAGATAATTAAACAGTAGTATGGGCCTCCGTTCTTGCACAATGATTAATGCATCTCTTCTTGATCATCCAACATACATTATTAATTGATAATTTAAAGGTACTCTAAACATTTCAGAATACAATGGGCATGATTTCATTTTCCACTGTTGCTTTCATTTTTCATTGCACCAGCTACATAAAGGCACTTTATTAAAGTGTTGGGTGGCATTATTGAATAGCAAATTATTATTATTATTATTATTATTATTATTATTATTACAAATATATATACAGGATGCTGAAAAGAGAGCAGAAAGTCTGCATCTAGCAACCATCATGAACGGCTTCTGCATACCAGTTTTTCTTTTTCGGCAATGAAGGGCATTCTCGAAGACAAAAAGGTATTTCCCCTTTAGTGCAGCAGAAAACCCATCAGTTATTCTGTCAGCGTGCAGAGCCGGGGAAATCCTTCACAAAGGAAAATTCGCCTGCAAGAAATCCCTGCAAACATTCCCCAGATACTGCCGCCCACGCAGAGGAGCTCCACATAATATATTGTATTTTTTCCCCACTCCCCTTTTTATTGCTCCTGCAGCGCTTGGCAGAGTATAGAGCTGATGATTAAAATTCAGCAACAGGCTGGCCACCTTTAATACTGTCAGATTCCCCCCACCATACTTCCCCTCCTTTATCATAATAACACTTACTGCAGCAATCCAAGTTCATGGTGTATTATTGCAAGGTTTTTTAATATTAAAAAAGAGAGAGTATGTGCCCTCAATTAAATGCATGAAGATTAATATTTATTTCTCAAAGCATGGGGGAGGAAAGATGAAAGACAGAAATATATTTCACCCACCCACCATTTCCCTAATCTCTCAGAGAACAGCATTTTGCTTTCATACGAGCCCCTTTATAGCTAGCTAACATTGAGTCTGAGTATGTGCTTGGCAGACAGGGATTTTCCACTGGAAAAATAATAATGCAGGGATTCTCAATCATTTACGATTAAGGTGAAAAGACCCCTTGATTTAAAAGCAGTGTTGAAAAGGCTGGGGTAATTGCAAATGTCTTAAAAAGGGCTGAGGCTCAAATGGTTCCTTGAAGGCTTTGCTCTCTGCAGTAGAAGGCTTTCCCCTATATATCAGATATGCAGGAGTGATCTTTTGGTGATGAGGGTAACAGACTATTTCAAAACTACCTCTTCTTATAATTGTAGTACAGTCGTGCTTCGGGTTAAGTACTTAATTCGTTCCGGAGGTCCGTTCTTAACCTGAAACTGCTCTTAACCTGAAGCACCACTTTTGTTAATGGGGCCTCCTGCTGCCGTTGCGCCGCCGGAGAACGATTTCTGTTCTCATCCTGAAGCAAAGTTCTTAACCCGAGGTACTATTTCTGGGTTAGCGGAGTCTGTAACCTGAAGCGTATGTAACCCGAGGTACCACTGTACATGGCTTCATAGCAGTGCAGTCCTACGTGCATCTTCTCAGAAGTCAGACTTACCAAGATCAATGAGATTTATTCTCAGGTAAGCCTATATAGGATACCATCAAAAACTGTGATCAAAGGCTGAACCCTGGCAGAACTGGGCAGATTATGAGAAGAATTTCAGAAAGGTATTAGAGATTGAGACCTTTCACAAATGATTTGACATGGAACTTTTAATCCACCATTCAGGCCTCACCTCAAGCATCTGATCTCCCTAGATGAAACAGGAAGAGGGGGGAAATGTCTCCCACAAAACCAGGCACTGATCACTCACTCAACATATAAAGGCTAGTTGGTCACCATGTTCCTTAAACTGAACTAGATGGATGGGCAGGTGTGCTTCCATTTCAATACAGCTGTGCAGTTATGCGTCCACAGAAGTTTTGTGACACTAAAAGGCACCCCAAATATATTGATCTTTTAGCTTTGGGCTATGTCAAACAAAGCCTGTGTGCACCCATACTCTATAGTCCCTCTCCCTAGTTGTGTAGCGTGGATTTCCAGAGCCCGGGGCAAGGCGGGAGAGAGTGAAATGGACAGATACGCATGTACATTCAACTGCCTAACGACGCCCATTTCACCCAGGAGATCACAGCCACAGAGAAGAGTCGTTCCATTGTCTGGAGAGGCCACTTCCTGGTTCACATGAGGAAGCTGCTTTCAGTGGAGCCTGGCAATGGAAGAACACAGCTGGCAATGGAAGAACACAGTCTGATTGGTCCTAGAACAATAGGATTCAGAATGCAGCAGTCTGATTGGTCCTAGAACAATAGGGTCCAGAATGCAGCAGCCTCCACAGGAGCCACCCAATCCAGCTCCAGGTGGAAGTGAATCCGCAACCAGATTGGCCTACGGGTGAATCCTGGAATTAGCCAATCACGTGGGGCCCATTGTTTAAATAATGTATATAAAGCAGACATTCTGGGGGAACTTCCATTCCTCCTCACCACTATGAGCTCACCACTAAAGAGCATGAAATCCACTCTTGACTCCGAGTATATTTCAGTTAGGATCTTGCATTTTCTGCCATTCACCTCTACATACATTCCCATAAGGCCAGGGGGCATCAGGTATGACTCACTGCCTGAACCTCCCTTTGGCATGGGGGTCTTCCATATCTGCCTAAAAAAACATGAAAATCAGATCGCTCATCTGACATTTCCCATGTCATGGTTAGCAAATCAAAGTGAATCTGTCATGATTGCTTTATGAAGGTTTTATTCTAGTAAGCCTTCCCTTCCGCAGAAATTGTCCAAGTGTGTTATCTGACATTCTTGTTGCTATCATTCCTGCACTATGGCAATAATAGGATTTTCCTTTTCCTGAAAGAAAGAAAAAAGTACAAGGCAAATGAAACCTAATTCTGACCACTGCAGGCGATACACAGGTCTCATAGATCTGAACACTTCTTTGGATAATAGAAAAATTCTGGTAATAGCTTGGAAATGATCTCAAGCACAGGAACGAACAGCAGATTTTAAGAGGGGTTGATGCCGAACTGTGTGAGAGCACCACCATTATGTACACAGGAATATTGCAAGAGAATATAGCAGGAAGAGGATGCTGACTTCAGCGGCACCTACTTGTGAAGCAAAAGAAAAGAATCAAAGTGCATCATAAGCACTGATGCAAGGAATGGTGTCTTTGATTTATATATAAAAGGAAGGAAGAGGTCTTAGTAAGGAAATACAGGCAATGGTTTTTTTTTAAAATTGCCTCTTGTGAATCAGAAGCTAAAGAGTCTTAAATAGCAGAGGCTGCCATCCCATTAACCTAGGAATAAGCCCCGTTAAACACAGTGGTACTTGCCTCTGAGTTACCATGTGTTGTGCTGTGCTGAAATTTGCAGGTTTGTACAATCCCAAGCACCTGGAAATGTGATGCTGCTTGCATCTAATAGCTGTTAATACGCTGAGTAAAGGGCTTGCACCAACTCCTGCAGAGAGTTCTGCTAAATCTAAGCTCTTAGACACAGAATTGGCTTTCCAAAGATATTTCATCCCACTTAACTGCTTTCTTTAAGTGTCTGCAGCAGACCTGCGAAACCTCCAGCCCACAGCAAAAGAGAGCCTGAAGCTGGATTTCAGCCCTCTAGGTCCCCTCTCATCCATCAGCTCTTTTAGCAGGGAGAAATGGAAAGGGACAATTCAAAGCGCACAATTCTAGCTCCTTCTTTCACAAAAGGATCTGCTCCAAGAAGATCACAGCAGAAGGGAGAGAGGTAGACTTGTGTCCCTTGCCCATATGCAAAAAGTGTTCATACATTTTGCAACTGCATGCGCATTTTTGAGATGCAATTGCATTTTTAATTTGAGGCTTTGAATAGCTATAAGGCAGGCCTTTTGTGTTTTGCAGAATCAGGACAAATACAGGGTGCTGGATATATGCCTGTTTCCATGGGAAATAGCCCTGTTCATATGTGTGATCAGTTGCGTGTGGGGGGGGGAGAGGGAAAGAGAGGTGGGGGGTCTGATCTCACATTACTGGAATGTGACCCCAACGGTTTTCCACTACAGCAGGGGTTCCCAAAATGTGGTCCATAGAATTCAAATTGTAAATACATCATCATTAGGGTCCTCAGCAATTTTCAATAGGGAAGGGATCATTTGGGAACCATTTCACTAGCATAATGCAACCCTTGGCCTGCAAAAAAACATTCATCTTCTAAAAGAAAAACAAGACTGGAGAAGTGGCTTTATTCTTGACAAATGGAATGCTGGCTAATATTCTGCTCAGCGCTTTTTTCAGCCGGAACTCGACGGAACTCAGTTCTGGCACCTCCATTCTAAAAGAACAAGAGAGGTGTTCATTGTGAGTTTCGGCACCTCTTTTTCTAGAAAAATAGCCCTGATTCTTCTTCAGTGACACCTCTAACCCTCTGTGCTGGCTATGCTCTTGTATAGCTTAAAGACTAGCAACTTGCTGAGGAGCATTAATTTTTAGTCTTGCACTTAAAAAAACAAGGTGGTAAAATAACTGGATTTAGAAATAATTATTTCAGATAAGGTCCAGTCTGCATATAGGAGACAAAGATGCTGGACTTTTGCTAGAGAGATCTATTTCCAAATCCTTGCTTAGCCATAATTTTTTTCAGGGTGGCCAACTACTATTTCTCAGTCACAGGGTAATTGTGAAGATAAAAGCAAGGATGAAGGTCAGGCAGGGGAAATGTAATAAATACATAATTTTGACATTTATTTTTAGTTCTATCCCACTGTAGTTTCATTCAAATCTTACATCAAATCTTTCAGAGCTGAAGGCAATTTTTAAGTGCTTCAGGTAGTTTCGTTCCTTCCAAGGGTTTAAGAGTCCTTGCAGTGTCCTTCTCCTTTAATTTTAATTTCGCTACTATTTTTGTGAGCCCGACACTAGACGTGCCATCCCTGTATTTGTGTAATTACTAATGTCAGTGTTGACATCTTCAGTTTCCCAGATTCCACAAGGCATCCATTCAGAGTACTTAATGAATCAAAAGCCTTCTCATAATCAATAAACCTTAGGCATAACACTAACTCATATTCACTGCAACTCTGGCATAATTCATGGAGGATTTGAAAATGATCCAAGTACTATGATTACTTATAAAGCTGATTGCTTGTAAAATATGCTCGCTCCCTTGGGTGACTAAAATCAAGTTTTGCTTGAAATCTATGCAGGCATTTTCTATTTAATTTGATAAGCAGTTTTATCAAGTCTTTAATGTCATATAAGACTTTATACTGGTGAATGTCAGTGGGAGCCACAAAGTCATTAAAACCAGAGTCTTCTTTTTTTAAAAAAAAATTCCCCCCTCTGATCATTCTTTACTCCTGAGCAACCAGCAGCTTGAAGAGGAACTAATGAAGAACTAAAGAATTAGTTCACATTTCAAATGATCTTTTAAAAGAACAAATTGAGCTTCCCAATTTTGAGTTTTCAAAATAAGAATTTCTAACTACCCACACCTAACTGGTTCCTAAAGCACTACTAAGCATTCCACCCTACGCCCAGCCCGAGTATTTAAGCTTTTTTTTCTTTTTTTGCAAAATTGACACTGCCAACATGGGTTGCCATACATCTGAATAGTCCCAGAAATTTTGCGAATTTCCACCTGGACACTGCTTCCGACTGCAATATTCGGGTATGTCTGGGAAATTCCGGAACTTGGCAACCCTAATACTAACTGTTGTGTAAATTTCACAGAAATTACAACTGGCGAGGCGAGGTTTGTGCTTTCCCTCCGAAGCTGTAATCTCTGTGAATTTACCCCCTCCACACATGTTCCAATCTTTATTTCATTTGGGAGGGTCTCCTAATGCAGAATGTCTGTTTAACTGCAGGTCAACATAAGTGAAGTAAAACACTTACCATCTGAAGGGGGAGTGGCTCCATAAGCCTGAGAGCACAGAGTCTAACAATGGTTCTCGGGACTTCCGGGATAGCGCGAACGGGTAATGGCGGACTCCCTCTGAGCTCCGGAGGGAGTCGGCTCCGCTAAGGACGGGTCTTGCCGTGCCGGCGACACGGGGACCCTTAGAAACCGCAGGCGCGGAAGCCTGCGGACATGGTGACTCGGTGGGCACCTTAAGCGCCCTCCCTGACCCGCGAAGAGCCTTTTTAAAGGCTACGGAGTGGACCGGAGAGTGGCGTGGTGCTGAGAGTCGATCGCTGCCTTGGCGGAGCGAAGCCGCGAGCCATGACCGGAGAGCGCTGTCTTTCTTCTTAAAATTTGGACTGAAAATGTAACCCGTGAGTAAAAGGAAATTTCGGCACTAAAAGTTTCTTATTTACGAATTCGAGTATGATCGGGGGGACGTGTTAAAAAGGAAGTCCGCACTCCCCCTCCCCACCAAAAGATTTAAAGCAAAGAGATAGCACCAGGTCGGAAAGACTTTGGTGTTTAAACGGAGAACTTTCACAAACTGAATTAAGAAGTAATTTGAGCAGGAGTGGAAGAAAGAGGAATTCCGGGGGTTTTGCCTTTTAAGTTGACCCCCCCAGACCCGGGTAGCGCCCAGTGTGGGAGCCCGAGAAACAGAATAAGGAGTTTGACAGCTGTCAAAAAGAGCTGTCAAACGACTAGCCGAAACGTGGAACTGTGTTATAACTGCTTTTCTGGATTAAATGCTACATTGAAACTGAATTGATTGAACTGATTGGAAACAAAATAATTCTTAACAACAAAGTAACTGACTGTTGGGTGAGATTCATGATGGAGATCCCTCTGGAGGGAACTGATGACATTGCAATGGCTGCTGAAGGAAAATTACTGGCAGAGATACAAAAAATGTTTTGTCTGGTGGGAACCTTGCAAAAACAGAACACAATTATGACTGAACAGTTGATGACCTTCAGTTTTAAACTTAACGACTCTGTCAATGGAACTAAACAAGTGGAAAAAAAATTTGCAGCTGCAGAAGGAGAGATAATCCTATGGGGGGAAGGAGAAAAAGAAAGAGTTCAACAAGAATGCAAACAGAAACCTGTAACTTTTGGGAATCAAAGAAACAAGGAGGATGACTATGGGATTGCAGATCTGCAGGGCCAGAGGAAGAGAGAAGCCCCTGGAATAATCAGAATATTGAATCAACAAAGAATGAACAAGTTCAATGGGGACTTCTTTCTGGGGCTGGACTTTGGGAGATTTGTTGTCTTTGGTCAAAAACTGTCTTTGTTTGATTTGGAAGAAAGAAAATATGAGGAGCTGCTGACAGAACTTCATGGAGAAGGGAAGACCAACAAAGAGGACTATAAACAAAATCGGCGGAGAGAGGCTAACTGGGGCCTGAAGGCCTCGGATGTCAGAAATCCAGGCTAAAACTGTTGTTTATCTATTTGGGTAGGGGCAAAGCGGGGGCAGGGGGGAGGGGAATTTGGGGTGGTAAAAACCTGGGATTTGGAACTGAAATATTATGATTTTAGATTTAATATTAAAAAAAAAAAGAAAAAAAAAAAGGATGAATTTGTGGGAGAGAAATTACGCCGACCTTGGAGAATAGATCCAATATGGGAAAGGGAACATGTAAAATTATGATAAGTTAAAAAGGGGGAAAAGATAAATTGGAAGGAAAGAATTGAATAATTTTTAAGAGACCTAATAAATAATTTGCTGAGCTATGTAGTGAAAATGGAAGGTGGGCAGGGGAGTGCGGGGAAGTCATTGAAAGAAGGAGATGAAAATTTGGTTGTGTTTTGTTTTGTTTTGTGTTTGTTTTACTTTTGTTTTGATTTTTTTTTATGTAAGTTTGTTTTGTCTTTAAAATTGAAAATTGAATAAAAATTATTTAAAAAAAAAAAAAAAAAAACAATGGTTCTCAACCTGTGGGTTCCCAGATGTTGTTGGACTACAATTCCCATCATCCCTGAGCTCTGGCCTAGCTAGCTAGGGGTGATGGGAGTTGTAGTTCAACAACATCTGGGGACCCACAGGTTGAGAAAGGCTGGAAAGGTACCCAGCCTGCACCTCTACTGTTCAGGGCCAAGTCAGAGAAGATGTGAAGATATCCAGCTTTTTTTCAGCTGGAACTCAGTTCTGGCATCTCTCAGGGGGGCACCATTGCCATTCTAAGAGAACAAGGGAGGCGTACGTGGTGATGTTCCAGCACCTCTTTTTCTAGAAAAACAGCACTGATATCATTGAACAGATATGTGCAGCCATTCTGATTCAAACTGTGGCCACAACACAATGGAAAAGTGTTTCTAGATGTGGCTGTTACTCAGCGATGAGTTGCAAAAATGTACTCCAAATCTCCAAAAATGTGCTCCAAAGCTTGACTTTTTGCATAAGGTAGCTTATAGAGTAGAATTTTCTCACGGGCTACTAGTTTCAGGAGGTCTTGTATCCAGTTTTCTGTGCTTGGTGTGGTCCAGGCTTTCCAGTGTTGAAGGGTGATTCGTTTTGCTGCCAGTGTGATTCCGTGGAACCACTTTTCCTGTCCTTTTGATGACCCCCACCTGGCAGGTGTGTAGCAGTTGATTGCAGAGAGAGACACAATGCAGGGATGGAAACATCTCCAATTTAATGGATGTTATCTGAGTAAGCATTGACACTGATTTATCCTAACCCTTATCTGAGTGTGCAGACCTGAACACTGTGTAACATGCTGAATATCAGAGATTAAAATACTGCAACTAAAAGGATGGGAGAGGGAGCGAGAAGAGGGCAGGTGGTCAGAGAGGAGCTGGATAAAGCACTATAATGTTCTGCTGTAATAATGTGAAAACCCTCATTATAGATTTTTTTAAAAAAAAATGGAAAGGGGTGTGTGTTTTTAACACTTCTGCCTACCACTGCTTTCCCTCTCCAAACTGCCCCCCCTAGTGCTGCTCTTTGCCCAATGAGGGGGAAAATAGAAGAGTAGCAAACAGTCCTTAGTTTGGACCTCAGGCCTCTGACCGGTGAATGAGTCTTGTGGGCCACTGTTGCTGCAGCCAGTTCTGCTGCATGTATATTGTTCTAAATTTGTTCTATATTGCTGTTTTTATCATTTTCCTCTGTTGGGACCCACCTCGAGCTAACAGAAAGGTGAGGTGTAAACAAATAAATAGCATAGCATAGAGTTACGATGAGATCCTAAAAGCTAGCAAAGGCCTAGCACTCCAGGGTGTTGGGCTGTTAACACTAAAATGAGACACTTAGTTGGCAGTGGTGCCTATTCAAGAATTACCACTTTCCTGTTTTATTACGCTATATAAATATGTCCCCGTTTCCTCTGCCAAGACCATGAGCAAATGAAGAATTAAAATACTGCTTGAAAGAAATAAACATTAACAACCCAATCCTCAAAACACAGTGGCAGAGAGCAAGCCCCACAGACGTGCATTTCCAAGCGCCCAAATTGTAGCATGTAGAACTCAGCATCCAACCAAGCCAGACTTAATTGACTTGGTGATTTCAATGGAGGCCAGTTGTGTGGGCGGAAAAATGGGAAAAAATCTGGAAATGGTGCTCTGGGCTTCTTTTCTTGCTGCGGCTCTCACATCTTCCCCTGCACTCTTCAATCCATCACCTCATCCCCTTCTACAAAGTGGGGCTTCCCCCCCCCTTTGGGGGGAGGAAAGTGGAACAGGCAGCAAAGGGCAGAGTGAAATGCAAGCAAAACCAAGACAGAGGAATGTTCAAGGAGTCTGTGTTTGCCTCAGTTCTGCTCACTGTAATTCAAGCAAGGATGTTCACCTAGTCAGCCTCTCTGCTCCTTTTCTTCTTCCTTTCCAAACCCAGATTCAATGGAGGTTCCTTGGTTGGGCAAAGTGGGGTGTAGCCCTCCCAGGTTTCTGAGCCCCTCAAACCCTCCAAAGCCATAGTCCTCCTCCTGTCACCATGAATACATTTCCACTGACCAGGAGGCTTCCTAGATACTTCTACTCATCTCCTCTGCTCAGCCAATGAAAAGAATCACTACCAGCAGATCTCACCTCTGACACAAGCAACTCTCTCCCCACAGAAATGGCTTTGGCAGGGTGGTGGATTCTTCTACCTGTTCACATTCCTTTTTGATCTGTGAGGAGCGATGGCTTGGGAAGGGAACCAAACTAAGGTTTGGAACGAGGGGCGGGATGAGGGAGAGGCATAGGTAGTCCTCCCTGTCAATTAGCCCACCCTATGCCAATCAGGACCATGCATTCTTCCTGTGCCATCATCTGCAGTGTGTACGAGAGAGAGAGAGAGAGAGAGAGAGAGAGAGAGAGAGAGCGCTTACTCACAGGAAGAGCCTTGTTTACCCCCCCCCCTTTTTTTGGGAGGGGTGGGTTGCTGAGGAATATGTGTGTGCTTTTGTTTGCTTGCTAGAATCCTTGCTCTCTCCATTGTTGCTTTTTTTCCTGTTCCAGGGATGGAAGGCTCTAGTGAATCAATCAATTAAAAAAGCAATTTCCTGCCCTTTCATGACACCCAAAATAAGATGCTTGATGCCCCAATTCATCCAATAGTAGGGCTGACCCACTTTCGAACACTGATGTCACAGGGACATGCAGTGAGAGAGTAGCCCATTGTCAGCAGATTCCATTAGGTTTTCAAGGCTAGATTCTAGCGTTTACAAGGGTTTTCAGGAAATGGCAAGCAGGGAGCCCCCTACATATCTGTCACATATTAACAGAAGAATCATGTCATGTATAAAATGCACTGTTATTATCCAAAGAGAACAGAGGAGGGTCAAATGTTGGTGTGCCAAAGAGGTGAGAGCAAATCATGCTGCAGTTAAGAGAAAAGAACAAGCCTTCAAGTAGTTGCACAAAGCTGATATTCTCCTCTGTGATTTGTTCAGTGTTAACCCAGACAGAATGGAATCTGCTTTGGCTCAAGTGCTTGGAAAATGTGCAAAAAGAGAGAGAGGCAGGTAAATGTGGTGGACATTCAAGGGTGACTGGCCACAGCACGATCAGATTTGATGTTGGCAATTGCATATTCAGAGATTAGTACCACAAAGATATTGGATTTTTGCGAGGAAAGGCTTTATAGGAATACAAAACAATGTGAGGAGTCCAGGGGAATCCTAATTAGAATTGATTGTTGAGAAAGTGTATTCTTAAAAAGTGGCAGGAGAGCCAAGAATATTTGCATCTTCTGTCACAAAGATCCCTGCCACCACAGTGGAAGGTAGGTGGTGCCCGCTAACTGGTAAGGCTTGTCAGAAATCATAGGGAAGGCGTCATATGTATCCCTGAAAAATAAGAAGAGCATGGAGGAGGACTGTGTGTTCTGCCAAGGGGCAGAGATTCTTTTAGGATTCAGAACATAATAAACACGCAAATGGGGTGAGGGCTAAAGATTTTTTATCAAATAGCCCAAGAACACAGTTGCATCTAATCCAGATTAGAGAATATCTCCTCCCTCACTGCAGTTCAGCAAAGTACCCCGTGGAAATAATACAAATGGCTGCATATCACAAGTGGCAGCAGTTCCCTTCAGAGCTGTCACTGAGATGATTATCTCTGAAAAGGAGGAACTCATGGCATCTCCGTGACTGTCTGATAATGCTGTCTCCCAAGTGAACTGAAAGAGATCGGAAGCCTACAGATCTTACACCTTTCCACTGCACAAAACTATATATAAATGACAGGGTTATAGTATCTATTTAAGTATGCCTTTCCTCACTCCTCCTTAAAGGTGAGAGCTGTGAAGTGAAGCAATTCCTGTCAACCCAAGGGCACAGAGTGAGATGCTCTTAAATTTCAAAAAGGATAAGAACAGCACGGCTAACTATAGAATATATGTCATTTATAGAGTTCAGATGAAAAGTGACTGAAATTTAGCAACAACAAAAATTGCTTTTCCCTATGATCAACAAACCAGTTAAGATGGAGTAATTAGATGTCAAGCTGTTTTGCTCCATTGACTTAAGGATAATAAAACAGCTATACTTGCACACCTTACATATGATCTTAAAGTGTGCTGAACCAGCTACACCATACATGTAAGGTTCATTAAAAGCTTCCCCTAAAGAATCCTAAAGCAGAGACATCACCTTGCCAACAAAGGTCCGTATAGTTAAAGTTACAGATAGGTAGCCGTGTTGGTCTGCCATAGTCAAAACAAAACAAATTCCTTCCAGTAGCACCTTAAAGACCAACTAAGTCAGTTCTTGGTATGAGCTTTCGTGTGCATGCACACGAAAGCTCATACCAAGAACTGACTTAGTTGGTCTTTAAGGTGCTACTGGAAGGAATTTGTTTCGTATAGTTAAAGCTATGGTTTTCCCAGTAGTGATGTATGAAAGTGAGAGCTGGACCATAAAGAAGGCCGATCGCCAAAGAATTGATGCTTTTGAATTATGGTGCTGGAGGAGACTCTGGAGAGTCCCATGGACTGCAAGAAGATCAAACCTCTCCATTCTTAAGGAAATCAGCCCTGAGTGCTCACTGGAAGGACAGATCCTGAAGCTGAGGCTCCAATACTTTGGCCACCTCATGAGAAGAGAAGAATCCCTGGAAAAGACCCTGATGCTGGGAAAGATTGAGGGCACAAGGAGAAGGGGACGACAGAGGACGAGATGGTTGGACAGTGTTCTCGAAGCTACCAGCATGAGTTTGACCAAACTGCGGGAGCAGTGGAAGACAGGAGTGCCTGGCATGCTCTGGTCCAGGGGGTCACGAACAGTTGGACACGACTAAGTGACTGAACAACAACAAAAAGTATCCTGGGAACTGTAGTTCATTAGGGTGCTGGAATTGTAGCTTTGTGAGAGGTAAATTACAGGACCCAGAATTCTTTGGGGGAAATCAAGCACTTTAATTGTGTGGTGTTGACACAGACCCATAAATCTAATCTATTGCTCACAAGAGCAATGGTTCTGCAGCCCTCTGTACAAACAGAGACTTCCCCATTCATTTTGATGTCAATTACAAAACTATATGTGCATCTGCTGTTAAGCATAATTGTTTAATTGTCACTGAAATGGATCATGTCTGAATGTGTATTGCTAACATTGTGGATTTTCCATAGCAGCATACTGACTGCTCTCTGAGCTTTAACTGGTTGATATTTAACAGTGATAGTCTCTGCTCTTATACTGAGTGTTTAACTGTGGATCATGAGATGAAGGTATTCGCCATCTGGGAAGGGTGGTGGCTGTTTCCTTTGTTCCCAGGCTCCATGGGAAAAGAATGTGGGAATGATTCACCCCAGGGAGCTCAACGGCCTTGGGCTGGAACGCAGGCTAATTGAACCCGTGTGAGAAAGAGCTCTGTTTGTCAGCTCTGATTGTAAGTTATTTTGTTTCTAAGAAGATGAACCTATGCCTTGGACAGGTATATGTCTTATGGAATTATTTTGATGTGTCTTTGATTGTTTTGTATCTGTTTCTGAAGAAGTTCTGCTTAGTAAAGCTTTGAACATTGTCTGGACAATGTTTTATTCCAAAAGGAGTCAGTTTTTATGAATCCAGTTGCTTCAAGCTGCGCAATATTAATATCTATAACACCTGCCGCTCCCTTGCATGCACAGGGTTGTTTCAATAAACAAAATCCTTTGTGTATGTGGGAGCTCTGACATGCACACACTCTCCAACTTGGGCCAGGTGTAAAAGAAACAGTCCAAGACATTTTGCTGCCTGAAATACAGCAACAAATGATGCTCAGTGGGTCATTCCACACATTAGGCCAACTATGCAAACAGAACGGGAGCTGTAATGACTTCTGGTTTTCCTGATAAGCCTACCCATACAAACATGCTCATTGCATTTCAACTTTTCTTGTTTTCAGACTCTAGCTAAGATGTTTTTAGTGCACATCTAAAAATGTAATGTCTGAAATGGCCATGTATAATTCTTCCCCCCTTTCTGTTTATAAAAATAAAAAGTTATATGCATAAGAAGATTACAAGACATATTGGCACATACATATGCACTGAATATATAAAGATGCAATACACGTGGAAGCCAGAAAAGAAGACTTTTAAAACTACTGTGGGTCAATATAATACTTTGCCTTACAAAGCTGACAGTATTTCTAATCCTACATTTTCTGTAGGAAATCTTTTATTCCTATAATTCAAAAACTTTCCCTATTGCTCTATATAACTCCTATATTTAACCATGCACTTATTCACACAATACATTTTTGCAAACAGTTGGGGGGCACACCTTAAAAATGCCCTGTTTAAAGCAGCCCAGAGTCTCCAAAGAGGTAAAAAATATCCCTCCTATACAGATGACAGCAGGAATGAATTTGATTCTAGTTTAGGATTCCTAGTCCATGAGCCTTGGCATAAGGTAAATGACACTGAGCAGGGTGTGTATCACACTTTATTTTAAAGAGTTGCAAAAGTGATTTCTAGCAAACTCTGGCAAATTTGGCTCACTATAAAAGTCTGTGATGAAGGCTATCAAACCAGCCCTGTGATTTATTGTACCATTACCCACTGACTGCTTCGAAACCAGATGTCTGCAAGAAATATGAAAAAGTCAAGGCTGATATTCAGATAACTTAGCTTCTAGCACCGCAATCAATTCAAGCGGCTTTCATTTACCGAACAGTAATGCACATTGTTTTATTATCACATGAATGGCCAAGAATAATGGGGAGGAGGGTTAAAGTACCCATCGCATGACACTTTGTGGACTTTAATAAGATAAGAAATTTAGCAGGCAGGCAAAGAGAAATGGCAGCATAGTCAATGAAAGGAGTATGTACACGAGCCTATGTTCTAGTTTATATATTCATTATATTTATGAGATGCCTTGTGAAATAGCTTCCGAGGGCGTTGTACAAATAAAGAGAGCAAACACAGTAAAAACTATCCTGCAATAAAGCCACAATAAACTTGAGACAACCAGCATAAAAAAATCCAAACTATAATACCATCGACTAAAACAACCATCATTAAAATCATCAACTTAAAGCAGATCTTAGAAGGCCTAGAAGAACAGAAAAGTCTTAATCTGACACAGAAAAGAAAGCAATGTAGAAGCCAAGAGGGTTTCCCTAGGGAGGTGAGGAGGCCACCACCAGCAAGGCCACTCTCTTGTGGCCACCCTTTAAGTTCAGATTGAGGCAGCACACAGAGCATAGCCTCTGTAGATGACCCAAACTACAAGTGGGTACATAGGCAAGGAGGCATTCCCTTAGGTACCAAGAACCCAATTAATAAAGGGGTTTATGGGTCAAAATCAGCACCTTGAATTGGACACAGACATGAATCTGAAGCCTGTGCAGATAACCACCATGAGGAGGAAACAGGAATCTGTAGGACAGAATTACAGCATCAAGATGTTACATAATGGAGAGACTTCCAGGTTGGCACTTCCAGTAATGGCGGAATTCCTCTGATCGGGAGGAATTTGCCTCGTGGAAATCTGGGTCTGGCCGCCACGGCGAAGGCGGAGACCCACTAAAAATCACAGGCGGGTGAAGCCTGTGAACCTGGGATTCGGCTGGCACCTTTTGCGCCTCCCCCACTCGTGGGGAAACCCGGTTTCGGGGTTCCGGAGCAACGTGGGGTGAGTGGCGTGGTGCTTCGAATTGACTGCTTCTTCCATGGACCGAAGCCGCATAGCTGTTGCCGGAGAGCGCTGACTTTTTCCTGTGGACAATTTGATCTTAAAGCAACTACCCGTGAGTAGAGCGGAGAATTGGATTTTCAAATGTCTTAATTTGGCACCGAAACGGGGAGGTTCAAAACAGGAATCCGCCTCCCCCTTTTGTAAATAGATCGCAGCAAAGAGGCTGTAAGCTAAAGTCTTGGAAAGCCTACTGTAAAGGACTAAATTTCCATCGGTAGAAAACACTAAACCCCCCTTGGAAGCAGGAGAAGAGGGGGGGGAGTTTTGGATTGTGGGTGCCTGCAGGAGAGAGTGAAGAAAGTCAAAATACCACCGGTCCGAACCTGGAAACGGGCTGCTAGTAAGACTGACGTTTTTGGATTGTTCGTTGACAGTGAATAGAACGTTTGCTGACAGCTAGCTAAATAAGAGAGATACATTGTTTCTATTCTCTCTGTCTGCTCTTAAAAAGGAGTAAAAGTAACTGAAAATTGAAACTAACTTTATTGTTTGAACTGTGTTTAAAAGGACTAATACAAATAGAAACTGTTTCCATCTAGAGGAAGCCTTTGAAACTGTTACAAGAGCTAAGCTGGGGGATTTTCCAGCTGTAAGATAAAGCTGTAAGACTTTGGGAATGACCTTGAATCGGTTAAGAATGTCGACAGAAGAGGTCTTAGTGGCTGCATTATGTAAGATAAATGATTCACTGGAACAGCTTCACAAGAAGGTGGATTTAACTATAGAAAGTATAAATAATTTGGGACAAAAGGTGAAGACCAATACAGTAACTATCCAGAAATTGACACAGGAATCTACTTTGATATGGCAAACTGCAGAGAAGGCTAGGGAGAAAGCTGTTGCCGTTGAACCTAAAGTAACACAATGGGAGAAAGAAAGAGTCCCAGCTTCACACATGCAACTTGATGACCATAAGTTGATGCCTGTTATGATTGAATCTAAAGAAAAACAGACTTTGAGGATCAGAGCACTGCCAGAACTGGAGAGGGAAGGTTTGATGGGCTTCCTCAGACAGGAATTTGCTGATTTTTGGGACCTGGACTTTGGCCAAGAAGAGACTAAAATTGTGAGGGCCTTCAGACTTTACCAGAAGAACTTAGAAGAACAACAGTCAAGAGTGGAAATTTTTAAAGACGTCCTGAAATACCTTTTGGATCTTACGTCTAACTACGGAGATTTGGTTGCCCTGTCGAGAAGGAATGAAACTATCTTTAGGTGGGAGTTTCCCCGAGATCTGCTCTTCAGCCTCAAAGGAAGGAAAATAAAAATAAGATCAGTAGAAGACAAAGCAAAGTTCTTGTATAAGTACGAAGAAGACTTGCAGAAGGGACTTGGAAAAGAGTTAAGAGCATCGGACAGAAGATCACCAGGTTGATGGACTATATGAAATAGGCAGAAAGGACTGGCAGAATCCGAGACCAGGGAGAAGAGACGGTGGAAGAAGATTGGAAAAAGTTTAAAGACTACTTATAGAAATAATGTAAAATTAATGAGTGTTAGAAAAATGTTGGAATGAAGTTATACGGCTTTAGTAGAAATGTTATAAGGAATTAGGTATAAATAGATTATTAGAGTATTAAAAGGAAAATAGGGTTAAAATATGTTAAAACAATTATATGAAAGAAATAGAGAAAGATGGAAGGGATTTGCTGAAACAATTAATAGAAGTGGAATACAAAAATGGAGGTGTGAGGAGGTCATTGAAACAAGGGAATGAAAGATAAGATATGCTATGGTAAGATGTGTGTTTTAAATTGTTTTTGTTTGTTTTTGTTTAGTTTATTGTGTCAGTGTTGTGTTGTGTATTGTTTATACATTGTATTGTATTGTTTTCTAATTTTTTTCTTCTTTTTTCTTTCTCTTTCTTTGTAGTGTTTAAAAGCAATAAATATTATTTTTAAAAAAACACCAAGATGTTACATAACGCACAAGTGGCCTTAGCATTGTAACTTCAAAGGTTCCTCTCTCAGGTTATCACAAGTCATTGCAAAATTCGATATTCTGTCTGCATAAATTATCAATAAGAGGTATTTGATACCAACCGCAGCAGCTTCAGTCCTGTTGAACTGCAAACCAAATAAAGGGAACACAGCTGTACATACTTAGTATTAAAATATTCATATATTTTGGAGTGATTATGCTGAACAGGGCTGCGAGTTCCTGTTGGTCGCTAAATAATTTGTCAGCCTGTTACTAGAGTTGCCACACAGGCATACAAATGAATTTCCATCAGTCACCCATAGAGACAAAAGAAGACCGTAGCATGGATTACTGTTGTTCAAAGTCCTCATTGAGTTGTTCAGGGAGGGGTACCCCTGGATCATTTTTTGTCTAAAGGCTTCTTGGACTTCTGCAAACATTTGGGGGTTCCCCAAGCCCACTGATACCTCCTTCTTGTGCTTTAGCTTGGGGTAGACCATCTGCTTTGCATACAGAAGGTCCCAGATTCAGTCCCCAGCATCTCTAGGTAGGTTGAAACTCTTTAGAGCCACTGTTAGTCAATGGTCTTTCTCAGTATAAGACAGCTTCCTATGTTCCTTGCATATGGGTGTTGTCTGTTTTGCTGTAAAAGAATAGGTACATAGGGAATAAATTTAGTATTTGTATATAGGAGCTAACTGGCATTTTTTAATCAGTTGAAATATTGTCTTCCGTAGGTGCTTCTCCAAGTATACAGTTAACATTCAGACTGTTCTTTCTTTCTTTTGGGTAAGTTCCTGACTCTTTTATTAAGATCCTATCCATAACACTTTGACAACTGAAGATCTCGGAAATTAAAATTAATAATTAACTTTGAACTGTAATGGTAGTCTGCAATGGTAGTCAACATCAAGGCTAAAGTTTTATATTACATTTCATGTAACATATCTATCAAGCTAGAACTTGCAAATACAGTAGCCACTACCAAGAGGGCCCTCTCTGCCGATCTCAGCACCTGGGAGGGTCTGTAGGGAAGAAGGTGGCCTTTCAGGTAGAAGGCTGTTGTGTTTACACACAGGCACCATTAGATGCTACCCATAGTCCCCCCCCCTTACAACTATTGTTTTCCTCCTATGCAAAGTTATGGCTATTTAATCAATCAATTCATTAATCAATTCTATAATTAGTCAGCTACAATTCCTTGAAGCAAACAGCACAGTTAACTGTTAGCTATCCTTTCCATTCATTTGACTAAACAGGCCATTTCCAGCATCTAACATGGACTCTTTTTGATCTCACCTATTTAAGTCACTGTGTATATTCAGCAAAATAACATCATGCATTTCCATCTTTCATGGTATTTGGACCAACATTAATATATACACATGGTGTGACCAAGCCTTTTGGCCTACAGTGATTTTGGTAGCCAGATGCATGTTTTGACTGATGATACTGTGGGGTCCATGTGTTTACCAGTAGAAATTAGGCTCCATCGTCTAGATATATGATATAGCAAAGTAATGTCAGGTATGAGCTGAAGTGAAACACAAGGACTTCAATGGCCATGGCATACAGGACTTATGAAATTCCATTAAAATAACAAAGAATCTTGCGGCACACTAACAGCTAAAAGATTTATTATGGCACAGGCTTCCGTGGACTCCTGTCCACTTAATCAAATGCAAGATTAAAATAATAACCCCTGGGATCGATATGCTCAAACTCTTGTACCAAATAGAATAGAAAAATAAAAGCAGCTATGCCATAATATCTGCAGGATATTACTCAGTGTAGGACACGGAATACAAGCAATTAATCATTTTAGTAAGTCTAAAAATGAGCTCTCTCACTCAGATTCACGCTGTCTTCCCCCCACTGCAAAAGGAAGGAACAACACATATTTTAATGCGGGCCACTTATCTTCAATATGCAGACTTCAAAACTCTGTCATATAACATGCTAATCCTTAATATTTCTTCTCTTCTATTTCTCCAGTGTGAGAAAAGAGATAACCATGTTACTAATGACATTCTAAAATAGTTTGTAAAGCATGGCTCTTGTTTGTAAAAGCAAAAAATGAAGAAAGCTGTCACTGTAAGGCTAAGTACAGAATGCAGTAGGCATGGGAAATTCAGTGTAGTTTGCCACGCTCAGGTTTCCACCTGTGTTAAAGCCTTACAAATTTTGGAGCAGACTGCCTCAGACTGTCATAGGAGAAGGCCTCATCACACAGCTCTGAAATTTCCTATCTGACATACGTCTTCTACCACCACATTCTCTGCTTCCCTCTTTCCAGCTCCCAAACATAACTGTTATCCTTGTGTTCACATTGTCCTTAACACCCATTCTGTTTCCATACAATGTCTCCTGAATT
This sequence comes from Podarcis erhardii, assembly GCF_964252035.2. Lineage (NCBI taxonomy): Eukaryota > Metazoa > Chordata > Lepidosauria > Squamata > Lacertidae > Podarcis > Podarcis erhardii. Next base: position 19,497,201 of record NC_138501.1, read on the forward strand.
TCTTTCTTGAGTTAGATAGAAAGCAGTGTTTGGTGGGATATGAGATGCCCTATCTACCAAACCTCTCAAGGACCAACTATGGCTTCAGTCCTTGTCTATTTCCATCACCACTTCATGTCCTAGCATGTTGTATCTCAAGTGGAACCTTAGAGTGATAGCCAATTAAGTCCAGGTCACAGTAGACACACTGAAATCAATGCAGAATCATGAGCAATGCTATAGGACATAACAGCACACTTGTGCATGTGTCTACAGAGCAGCACTAGCACCTATTTTTCTTCCACTTCTGATTCTTTGAATCCAGCCCATACTGTTTTTTTTTCTCCCCACTGCCCTAAATAGTATGTCACTTGGGACAAAGGCAGATGTATTCCTTCAGTTGCTCATCCATCCTGTTCTAATGGTGTAATGGAGCACAAGCACCTCTTCATTTCCCATATCTTGGCATCATTAAGAGAGAGTTCACATGTGCAATGATACCCAAAGGACACTCTCAGCTCTCATCACTCGCTTATATATTTTTCAATAATAATAATAATAAATTTTATTTATATCCCGCCCTTCCCAGCCGAAGCCGGGCTCAGGGCAGCTAACAACAATAAAACAGTACAAAAGTACAACACAAACAACACTCTAAAATCATTCATTATAAAATTAATTAAATTCAAGCCACTGGCCACCACTGGGCCAGAGCTCCGCGAAGATTGCCGAGGGAGGGAGTCAGGCTGTGCCCTGGCCAAAGGCCTGGCGGAACAGCTCTGTCTTGTAGGCCCTGCGGAAAGATGTCAAGTCCCGCAGGGCCCTAGTCTCTTGTGACAGAGTGTTCCACCAGGTACAAGCCACAGCCGAAAAAGCCCTGGCTCTAGTTGAGACCAGCCTAACTTCTCTGTGGCCTGGGACCTTCAAGATGTTTTTATTTGAAGACCGTAAGTTTCTATGTGGGGCATACCAGGAGAGGCGGTCCCGTAGGTACGAGGGTCCTAGGCCGTATAGGGCTTTAAAGGTTAAAACCAGCACCTTAAACCTGATCCTGTACTCCACCGGGAGCCAGTGCAGCTGGTATAGCACCGGGTGAATGTGATCTCGCAGTGAAGACCCCGTAAGGAGTCTCGCTGCAGCATTCTGCACCCGCGGGAGTTTCTGGGTCAGTCTCAAGGGCAGCTCCACGTAGAACGAGTTGCAATAATCCAGTCTGGAGGTGACCGTCGCATGGATCACAGTGGCTAGGTCAGGGTGAGAGAGGTAAGGAGCCAACTGCTTAGCTTGGCGGAGATGGAAAAATACCGCCTTTGTTATAGCTGCAGTCTGCGCCTCCATGGAAAGGGAGGTGTCGAAGATTACACCCAAACTCTTAACGGACGGTGCTGGCACTAATTGCACCCCCACAAGAGATGGGAGTTGCCCCCCCAATCCCATATCGTCCCGTCCCAGCCACAGGACCTCTGTCTTCGAAGGATTTAGCTTCAACCGGCTCCCACAGCTTCCAGACATCTGGTCAGTGTGTCTGGGGCCGAGTCAGGATGGCCATCCATCAACAGATAGAGTTGGGTGTCATCGGCATACTGATGGCAACCCAGCCCAAAACTCCAGACAAGCTGGGCGAGGGGGCGCATAAAGATGTTGAAAAGCATCGGGGAGAGTATCGCACCCTGAGGTACTCCACACACCAAGGAATGACGCGATGACAATTCCCCCCCAAGCGCCACCCTCTGTCCCCGACCAGAGAGAAACGAGCTCAGCCATTGAAGGACTGTGCCCTGGATCCCCACGTCGGCAAGGCGGTGGTCCAGAAGTTCATGATCGACCATGTCGAAAGCTGCTGACAGATCTAGAAGAATCAGCAGCCCCGACCCGCCTCAATCCAGCTGTCTACAAAGATAATCTGTTAGGGCAACCAGAGCCGTCTTGGTCCCATGACCAGCGCGGAAGCCGGACTGGAATGGACCCAGAGCTGATGTTTCATCCAGAAACCCACCAAGCTGTTCAGCAACCACTCTCTCAATCACCTTACCCAGGAACAGAAGATTCAAAACCGGGCAGTAATTGGATAGATCTAAAGGATCTAATGATGTTTTCTTTAAGTGCGGGCGCACCACTGCCTCCTTCAGTTCCCCTGGGAATGTCCCCATGCCAAGGGACAAATTGATGATCTCCCCCAGGAGGGCCCACACCTCGTCTGGACACGCTCTAATCAGCCAAGACGGGCACGGGTCGGGAGGACAGGTGGTGGGCTTTCCAGCTCGGAGGAGTCTGTCCACATCGGCTGGAGATATCCAGTCAAAGTGGTCCAATACTGGACCCTAGGACAGTTGAGGGGCCTCCAGTTCCTTTATTGTATCCAAATTGGCAGGGAGGTCATGGCGGAGCAACAAAACCTTCTCCGCAAAAAAGCTCGCAAATGCCTCACAGCTGTGTGACAAATTGTTATTTAAATTTGGCTGTCCCTCAAGGGACCTTAAAGACCCGATTATACTAAATAATTGCGCCGGGCGAGAGCTAGCGGATGCAATGGAGGCCGAGAAGTAAGACTTCTTAGCAGCCTTCACCGCCATCTCGTAGGTTTTCATAAAAGGCCTATAAGATGTTCTTGAGGCTCCGTCACGGGCACCCCGCCATACTCGCTCTAGCCATCTGAGGTCCCGCTTCATTTTCCGGAGCTCCTCGGTAAACCAGGGAGCCCGGTTTCTGCGGGGCCGCAGAGGGCGCTTCAGTGCGATCTCATCAATGGCTGCCAGGAGCTGGATATTCCAGCCCTCAACAAGCTCAGTCAATGAGTCACCAGGGGGAGCAAGGTCCCGCAAGGCTTGGCGGAATCTATCAGGGTCCATCAGCCTCTGCGGGCGAGCCCAAATCGGCTCGCCACCTAAGCAGGGTGGGGGTGGAAAGTCAATCCTGGCTTTCAGAGCGTAGTGATCAGACCATGGCACCTTCATCGAAGGAGACATGATCACATCTATACCTACACCAAAGATCAAATCCAGCGTGTGGCCTGCTTGATGTGTGGGGCCTGAAACAAACTGGGAGAGCCCTAGTGTTGCCATGGAAGACACCAGGTCCAGAGCCTGTGAGGAGGGAGTGGCATCAGCATAGATGTTGAAGTCCCCCAATACCAATAGGTTAGGGAACTCCAAGGCCCAGCCGGCCACCGCCTCCAATAGGCCTGACAGGGTGGCTGCTGGTGCACTAGGTGGCCGGTACACCAGCCAGACAGCCAAGCTCTCCTCGGAGCCCCACACTAGGCCAACACATTCAATGCCGGGGATCGATGGCGATGGTAGAGCCCTGAAAGGATAATCTTCCCGGATTAATAATGCCACCCCTCCCCCCCCCGGCCCACAGTCCGGGACTGGTGGAGGACGGAGAAACCCGGGGGCGCCATCTCTCGTAAAGTAACTGTTGCCCCTTCGCGCACCCAGGTCTCCGTCACACAAGCCAGGTCGACCCCCTGCGAGATAAAGAAATCTCGCAGGGTGGCGGTTTTGTTTCCTATAGACCTGGCATTGCACAGTACCAGTGACGGAGGTGAGTAATCCTTGCTCACCCTACCCTCGTCCCTCGGGATAAGGCGCAGATTGGAAGGGGTACGAGCATATCCATATCTCGATCCCCTTTGCCTATAACATCTGCCCTCACAAGCATACCTCCCTCGCGCCTCCACGGTAGCAATCCCAAGCCTCATAGTAGCCTCCATTGATGGCAATTAATGTTAACCTTTCGCAGCCTAAAACAATAAAACCTTAAAACAATAAAAACAGAAAACAATAAAATACAAATAAAAACTGCAAAAATTACATATTCATCAAAATCTAACAAATTCCCAAGCCCACCCAAACATCCATCCCACCCACATATATAAAAATCTAAAGGGAAAGGAACATTTTAAAACATGTTAAAAAGAACTCTGCACCCCTCCAGGTCCTCCTGGGCAGTAGCAGCATCAGTGGCAACAACCGTCCCTGTGAGGCCCCACCTGGGCCAGATAGTAAGTGGCAGGAGCAGTCCTTGTGAGGCTTCAGGCCCTGCCCCAGGCCAGATGGTAAGTAGCAAGAGCAGGGCCCTCAGGCACTCACAGGGGAGTCCTCCTGGGCAGCAGAGCAGTCCTTTGGAGGCTTCAGGCCCCGCCCTAGGCCAGATGGTAAGTGGCAAGAGCAGGGCCCTCAGACACTCACAGGGGAGTCCTCCTGGGCAGCAGAGCAGTCCCTTTGAGGCTTCAGACCCCGCCCCAGGCCAGATGGTAAGTGGCAAGAGCAGAGCCCTCAGACACTCACAGGGGAGTCCTCCTGGGCAGCAGAGCAGTCCTTTTTTCTCTCTTCGTAAAAAGATAATTATATGAGGTTGCAATCAACAGTAACGTTTTGTTAGCAGAAAAGACTTTCCCCCAGGCATCTACATTTTGCCAATTCTCCCCCTAAGCCATTGAAAATCTGTTTCTGAAGGTTGGGGAACCCTTTGGACTAGATTGTGGTGCAAGGACTGGTGAGATTGGCAAAATATATAGGGAAGTTTTCTTTTAAAATGTTTAATGTTTTATTATGTTTTTCATATATGTTGGAAGCTGCCCAGAGTGCTGGGGCAACACAGTAAGATGTGTGGAGTATAAATAGTAAACATATCATTATGGAATGGGACATCCCTATTTTCATCAGAGAAACATTGGAGGGTATGACCTTGCATGGCATGGGTCGAGAACAATTTTTGCTAGTCGTAAGTGCCCATCAAATACAGCCCATCTTATTCTGTTCATCTTTTATTACAGAGAAAACGGAATCAAAAATTATGTTGCATTACACGGATGGTATCTTGCTAACAGTCTATCCCTAGGTTATTGATACTCACTCTCTCCATTTATATGAAGCCCTCTTTTGAATAGAAATCAATGGGCATTATTCTGTAATACTGTCAAAATACATTTGAGCGGGAAAGATGATATTTGCAAACAACAAACAAGAAGATGGACAGGTAAGGGTGGCATATGCGAAACAGTGAGAGAGCCTTTGTTGTGCAATGTCAGAGTATGGGAATAAGACTGGGGAGACTCTATAACCATTGTTTCAAATCCTAAATGTAAATTGCAGCTGACTATGGCAGCATAAAGCAACAAGGTTAAATATTCAAAAATCCATATGACAGCAGCACATTTACTGGGATCATCAAATGGTGTTTTGGTTGGCCTGATATTGATATTGTCCTAATGCAACCCTTCAGATATTTTTTCTCGGCATTCAACCTGCCCATCTCTACACTGTGTTTAAATATAAGAATACTGAAGTCAGACTGAAATTTGGTAAAATGTAGTTTCACAATTCAGACATAAAACCAGTCTCTTTGGAGCGAGAACAAGAATGTGAAGTAGTGAACTTCACATTATGAGAACTATTTTTGCAATTCTGTTGGCCAATGTCAAGCTAGAGAAATTGGCCTATTGCTTCCTATATTGTCACACTGCAGTAAGCGCCAACAAGCTCAGTCCCATTAGGGCGAACTGAATTAGATAAGCTACGACCAATCTTCCCAGTGAAAAGCCCTTTTCCCAGCCATATACGCCTCGCCCACGTCCCTTTTCTCAGAGTAAAGCTTGCTATAGAGAGGAATGCTATGATTAGCTGGGTAGGCTTCACGCAGATATTCAAAATCCCAGTCCCCTTCTTAAAATGTACTAGCAAGCAGTGTGTGTCCTTTTAATCAGAGCAGCCTGGCATTGCGGGAACAGCTGAAAGCAGGCTTATTAACAATCTCCAGGTTTTTGGCACTATTGGAGGTGCACATTCATTATGGAGTTATCACAGCTTAATTTTAATTCTACGGGTAATACAAATTACTCTGGGCCAAACTAGGCATATGCATGTTTATTAAGCATGCGATTGCCAGTTCAGCTATAAAAGCAGGGATGGAGATTAACCACCTTTAACAGTAAATGGAGCAGGCAGGGGACAGGAGCTATGCCCTCCCCCACTTCCGAACGCCCCTGCAAGCTGCTTTATGAGGTTTTCTCTCAGCCCAACTCTGACACCAGAAGTGAGCAGGCCTGGAAAGAAACACGTTAAAGCAGAACACAGAGAGGCCAGGCAGAGGCAGGAGAAGGATTCACTTCATAGCAAAATTGGCAAGCACAGTAATCCTTACCTCCTTCTTCTTTTTTAAGTATTACTACCAGGGAACCATGAGTTGGGAAGCTGGCTGAAGACAGATATAAAGGTGGATTGCTAAGGTGAAGGTAGTTCGCTGAGGCCTGAATGTTAAGCTGTTCCTTCAAGGTGTGAGAACTATACGTTGTCACTAACCCCAAAGTAAACATCCATTTTCCTTTATGTACAAATATCCCTTTAATACATACCCTTCAACATTTCTCTGATGAAAATAGGGACATCCTATTACATTAATAATAATAATAATAATAATAATAATAATAATAATAATATTTATAGCCTACCCATCTGATTGGGTTGCCCCAGCCACTCCAGGTGGCTTCCAACATATAAAAAAAACCCATAATAAAACATTAAACATTTTTTTTTAAAAAAAAAAAAGCTTCCTTAGTACAGGGCTACTTTCAGATGGCTTGGGGATTGGATAACCATCCAAAATTTCTCCAATGAAAAGAGAGGTGTCCTGAGGAAAAAGGGGCATTCTGGGATCAAGCCAGAAACTGGCATGGCTTCTGTAAATCCAGGACTATCCCTGGAAAATAGGGAAACCGGTCTGTTAGTAAATGATCTTAAGTTGTTCCACCCTGCATGATAAAGCACATTCAGTGCTGGATGCAGGCACCTTTTTGAGACGTCATTCCCATTACAGTGGTACCTCAGGTTACATACGCTTCAGGTTACAGACTCTGCTAACCCAGAAATAGTGCTTTAGGTTAAGAACTTTGCTTCAGGATGAGAACAGAAATCGTGCTCTGGTGGCGTGGTGGCAGCAGGAGGCCCCATTAGCTAAAGTTAAGAACAGTTTCAGGTTAAGTACAGACTTCCGGAACGAATTAAGTACTTAACCTGAGGTACCACTGTATTTGCCAATCTAAAGGACATTTTGCTGGGGCAGACTTGCTAACATTGCTGAGCTTGGGCTACACCCTCTCACCATATTTAACTTGTCTATGAATGAAATAGGCAAAGAAGAAGAAAAAGGAAAAGAAGAGGAAGAGGAAGAGGAAGAGGAAGAGGAGGAAGGAGGAGGAGGAGGAGGAGGAGGAGAGGAGGAGTTTGGATCTGATATCCCGCTTTATCACTACCCTAAGGAGTCTCAAAGCAGCTAACATTCTCCTTTCCCTTCCTCCCCTACAACAAACACTCTGTGAGGTGAGTGGGGCTGAGAGACATCAGAGAAGTGTGACTAGCCCAAGGTCACCCAGCAGCTGCATGTGGAGGAGCAGAGACGCAAACGTGGTTCACCAGATTACAAATTCACTGCTCTTAACCACTACACCACGCTGGCTTTGCCAGCTTCACCACCTTGGTATGTATATCAGCATAACAACATACCAGTTTCCAGCCCCTTTTTTGTAAAGCTGCCCCCTCCCACAAATTTTCTTTAAAGGAAATACCAAATAAAGGGAGGGGCAAAATAGAGAGCAACATCACACACTAGTCTGAACACTGTGTGAACAGAGAACAAGGATAGTAGTTGCCACTATCCTTACATTACACAATTGATTTACATTATTGCACGAAGCTGTGTACAATTGTGAACTGCTACGCACATGGCCTGAGCTGAGGAAACCATAACCTCCTATTACCAAACAGCAAAAATTAAGCACACCGTTTAAAGAAATTTCCTGGGTCACTTAATTTTCCCCTTGCTAATCCATGATGCATTTATATTTGTGTGTGTTCATAAATCACTTCTTTGTCCCACTGATCACAACTAAGGTCACACAGAAGCAGCCAAGAACTAATTGTTAGCATTAATCAGTGCTTCCGCCCTGTGCCAAATACCATCAGCCCTGTGGGAATCTGTTCACTTGGAGCGCAGATTTAACACCCGATCAGCTATCCTTTGATGTATACCATGCAGTAAGACATGGAAGGCTGGAGGGGTGGGGATCAGTTAAAAAAAAAAAAAACCACCTCAGACATTAGGCAAATCATATCTGAGTGAATAAGTGTTGGAGGAAATTGTCAGAACCAATAGTTTTTTATGAAAGATGAAAGATCAACAAGCACAGCAGAGGAGTGTATTATTATTATTATCATTATTATTATTATTATTATTACCCTGTCCACTTTGGGTGGCTCCCAACAGAATACCAAAAACACGATAAAAGATCAAACATTAAAAACTTCCCCAAACAGGCAGGGGCAGAGCTACCTGCCACGGCACCTGGAGCGGTGTGGTGGTGGGGCTAGCTGCCCACACGGCATGCGGGGAGCATGGGGGGCACTGCTAGCCGCCCGCCACCCTCACAGCGAGCGTTGGGAGGGGCACCACTAGCCGCCCACACGATGAGCATTGGGGCTGGCGCCGGTAGCTGCCCACAGCAGCATCGTTCCTAGCGGCCCGCCAACCACACAGCGAGTGTTCGGGGCCACCACCCATGCAGCAAGTGGGGTGGTGGTGCGGCAATGTCACCCACCCTTACAGCTGACACTCAGTGTCGCACCCCCTGCACCCGCCTTCCTCTGCCAGGGCAAACAGTGCTGCTTTCAGGTGTCTTCTAAAAGTCAGATAGTTGTTTATTTCCTTGACATCTGATGGGAGGGCAGGCGCCACTACCAAAAAAGGCCCTCTGCCTGGTTTCTGTAATCTCACTTCTTGCAGTGAGAGAACCACTAGAAGGCCCTCAAAGCTAGACCTCAGTGTCCGGGCTAAACAATGGGGGTGGAGACACTCCTTCTGGTATATTGCGCCAAGCGTAAAAAAAGAAGGGGTCGATATTAAAGAGAAGGAAAATATGATGAAAGGGAGGGAGCTGCAATCTCCTTGGATGTCATGTGGGTTCCCTGCAGCATCTGCTCCTGAAATATGATTGGCCCCATAGCTAAGGCCACATTCATACTATACATTTAAAGTGCTATGTTTTTTAAGGGTGCTGAGAGTTGTTAGCAGGGCTACAGTTTTCAGAATAGTTTATCAATCAATCCCTCTTCCTGGAGAACTCTGAATGTAGCTGTGGGAGAGAAATGGGGTCCTCCTAAGAGCTCTCAGCACCCTTAACAAACCACGGCTCCCATAATTCCCTGGGGAGCTCCGTGGGACTTGTTTTAACTTTGGATAGTTTTCAAGTTTAATTGTAAACAGAAAGTCCTATTAGCATCTTGCAAAGTATGGTGAATAGCATACTGCCCCTGAGGCATAATACTGGAAGCAGAGGCAGGCTGGGGGAGGAGAGGTGGGTCCACTGGACTGAAGAAAATAATTGCAGTAATTACAGGGAAAAGGATGGAATTACCATGTCCTCATTTCAATTGCGTGATTTCTCAGTGGGTTTCCTATCAACTTGTACCAGGCCGAGGTTTGCCATATGTGAGTTTTTTATTAATTATAAATCTGGAAGAAGTAAAGTGTGATTAATCTGTAGTATCACACCAATAAAATAAACCAGTCAAATCGTGTCAGTAGAGAGCCTCTTATCATTTTGCTTTCTTGTATGCTTTTCTTGTATGCAGAGTTTTCTTTTTTTTTGTGAAGTTTGCTACTCTGAGTCACATGATGCAGAATAGGCTTTTGTGTGAATTGTCTGAGGGGAAATGTCATACTGTCTCACTTCCTGGGCTTCCCCCCCACAAATTCTTTTTCCATTACCTGGCTTTTCTTTTGAACTTGTGAATTTTCAGCACTGCACTTTTCACGCAGGCACGTTGTTCATTTCATCGGCAGATTTAGCTCTGTCCTGAACCCCTGGCCTACCTGGCAGCAAGTCAGTATGCGAAGTCCAAAGTTGAAAGTCTTGGGGTCAATCCACAGAGGCAAAGTCCAAAGGTCAGGAAACGCAGTCCAGGGTCAATCCAGATAGCCAAGTCTGAAGTCCAGCAGACACAGTACCTGGGCTTGATGAGGCATATGACCCTCACCTGTTCCAAGACTACTCCAGCTGAGGAATCACACCCCTCCTCCCAGACCTAGCGAACCTCACCTAGCTAGCTAGTGAGCAGGGTTGTGGGCCCTGACCTGCCTCAGCTTCCTAGAGTGCCTCTCCTGCTGCTCCCTACACCTCAGAACCTGCCATGTTCATGGAGACAGGGGCCCCTCTGGCTCTGGTGTAAGAAAAACACTGGGGCCTAATTTGACCAGTATAGTCAAACCTCGGTTTTTGAACATCTCGGCTGCTGAACGTTTTGGAAGCCGAACACCAAAAAACAGGAAGTGAATGTGTTATGTACTGAGTTGAATAGGATCCAAAAAGCAGCAGTCTGATTGGACCTAGAACAGTAGGATTCAGAATGCAGCAGTCTGATTGGTCCTAGAACAATGCAGCAGTCTGATTGGTCCACAGGAGCCACCCAATCCAGCTCCAGGTGGAGATGAATCCACAGCCTGATTGGCCTACAGGGGAATCCCAGAATTAGCCAATCGCGTGCAACCCATTGTGTAAATAATGTATATAAAGCAGATATTTTGGGGAAACTTTCATTCCTCACTACTATGAGCTGAATAAAGAGCATTGAATCCACACTCGACTCCGAGTGTATTTCAAAATGCTTCCGTTTTCAAACGTTCCTCAGGAGCCGAACGGTTTTCGAGACGCGTTTCTCTATTTTTCTCAATAGAACTTGCTGACAGCCCTTTGATCCTCGGTTTTCAAAAGTCGAATGGACTTCCAGAACGGATTATGTTTGAAAACCGAGATTCCACTGCAGAATGTTTGGTGGGCGGGCCTTGTGTGTTATGCTCTGGAATCAGCCCCTCCCTTCTGTGTTCCGTTAAGTTTCAGTTAAGAGGGACCAACTGCCTCTTTTTGTTTCTTTCCTAGTGTTGTTGTCTTTAGTTTCTCGCACTATGTTATTTTGTTACTGTTTTCTTTATTATTAAAGCTTAGTTTACTTATTTTTCTCAAAGAAAAAGAAAATCTGTTGAGAAAGGTGTGGGATGCCCTAAACTGCGTGAGTGAGGGGATATTCCCAGTTTACCAGGAGAATTTATTTTGTTAATCATCTCCCCATCTCCACAACAGATGGGTCCTGCTGCTCTGGTTCCTGTGCATTGACCCCCAACCTATGTCACTCTGTGAGTACTTCCTACACCAAATTCTCCTTCCCCAGTCCCAGCTACACCCCTCACCAGAATCCTCCTCTCCATCGTCCTGCCAGTTCATGACAAGCAGCAGCTGAACTTGACTGCCTTGTGATTCCATTTTGAGGAAAGACCAGAAAAGAAACTTTCATTCACATTTGCATGAAAGTTATTGGAATGCCTATAGTCAATTTTGTGTAACTGCAGATTCATTGTTTCAGAAAAATAAATTAAGGGGCTTAATGTGTGGTCACATTTAATAATTACTTTGAAGAGTGGATTTCAGCAAGTGTAGCTTGTGTGAAGAGTGCATGCAAAGATTTGTTTAGGCCAGTCAAACAAAATGCCACAAGACTGATGGTCTGGATGGCCTCCAGCAGGGCTCTGTTGAGGGAGCACTACAATAATCCCTGTACAAGAAATATTACAAATTTCAGGCTATCGGACAAATTGGGTTTAGTCTTGCACATTTAAATCCAGTGGGAACACCAGCATCTATCTTTGTGTGCTTCTCTGGATTACCATGTATCACTAAGGCTCATAGCAGGTTTCAAAACATCCATTTTAACTTATACTTAAATATAGAAATAAGATTAAAAGTCCTATCAGAAAGCACTCACCATTATGCCTTTCTCAGGCCCAACATTATTCACAATTTAAAAGAAGAAAAAAGAATTGTGCTTACACCAGCTAGGGGGTCATCTATCTTGGACCTGGTCCTCACCAATAGGGAGGAACTGATTGATGAAGTGGAAGTGCTCAGAAATTTGGGAGGAAGTGATCATGTTCTCCTGGGTCTCAGGGAACAGAGGCAAGAGAAAACTGAGTGTAGTCAGACACACATAGCGAATGCTATTCTAGGCTGCAACAATAGAAGTATAGTGTGCAGATCAAGGGAGGTAATAGTACCACTCTATTCTGGCTTAGTCAGACCACAATTGGAATACTGTGTCCAGTTCTGGGCACCACCATTTAATAAGGATGTTGGCAAGCTGGAATGTGTGCAGAGGAGGGAAACCAAGATGATCCTGGGACTGGAAACCAAGCCTTATGGGGAGCACTTGAAGGAGCTGGATATGTTTCGCCTGGAAAAAAGGGGACTGAGAGGAGATATGATAGCCATCTTCAAATATCTTAAGGGCTGTCACATGGAGGAGGGAGCATGCTTGTTTTCTCCTGCTCTGGAGGATAGGACTGGAACCAATGGCTTCAAGTTGCAAGAAAGGAGATTCCGACTAAGCATTCAAAGTCTTTCTGACGGTAAGAGCTCTTCAGGAGTGGAACAGGTGGTGGACTCTCCTTCCTTGGAGGTTTTTCTGCAGAGGTTGGATGGCCATCTGTCATGGAGGCTTGAGCTGAGATTCCTGCATTGCAGGGGGGTGGACTAGATGACCCCAGGGATCCCTTCCAACTCTATGATTCTATGGCACACTGGCCGCTTTTATTTTAAAGGAAAAAGAGCTGTGGCCCTAACCAAAAACACACTCCCAATCTGGATTGGGGCTCTGTGCCAGTTTCCTGCTTTTTGATTTGACTGCAAACATCACCTTTCAGGGCAAATAACAACCAGGCATGTAAGGTCCTCTGCTGGATCATTATGAGCACATTCTAGATCAGGGACCTCCACTATAGTTTTGTAAAAGTCTGGCTGTAGGCTGACAGAGAGAATACGTTTTCTTCCATCTAGACCAGGGGGAAAGGGCAAAGAGAAGGCTGCTTCCCTGTTTATGTAATTTTAAATTATCTGGATATCTACAGAGTGCTTTTTTTCTGGGGGGACGCAGGGGGACGCATACCCCTAAACATTTTGTGAATCTAAGTTTGGCCTCATTGAGGGACAGTATTTCAATATGAGTAGGAAAATGAGAGTACCCCTAAACATTTTTTAGGAAAGGGGGGGAAAGCACTGTATCTACATGAAAGATATATCTTAGTGTCAGTTGGCCTACTTAGAGAAGAGCAGATGAAACAGAAATTCACCACCACCCACTTCTATTTATTTGTCACATCAGATGAGAAGTTTCTAGGAGGACGGGAGCCAAATTATTAAACAGAGCACAGCTCTAAAAGGGTGCTTTTTATAAACCTGTAGTTCTCTTTCTTTCAACAACACCCCATATAAAATAATAAGAAACACCATACTGCCTCAATTTGGGATCCACGTGTGAATATTGCTGCATAAAGGTAGTGCTGACAGAATGCAACTTGATGATTTGCCATTTTAAAACTGCTGCTCTGTCAGGCAATAAGGCAACTGAGGCTACTCCTGCAGATTTATCCTCCAGTCTTTTGCCTATCCCCCTTCCTTATGCTACTGCACTGAGCAGTGTTCTTATGAGATAGGCAGACAGGCTCCTAGCAAAGTGGCCCCTCAGCCAGTCATTTGTCACACAAGGAAGGGGCAAAGCAGGATGACTACAGAGCCCTGCAGTCATTATCAGGGGCAGTTACTCTTGTAGAGACCCCATTAGCCGGCCCAAAGTATGGCTATGGCCATGGCAAGAGGCTTTGCCTGTGTAAAAATGTAAGGGGACCCCTGACCATTAGGTCCAGTCGTGACTGACTCTGGGGTTGCGGCGCTCATCTCGCTTTATTGGCCGAGGGAGCCGGCGTACAGCTTCCGGGTCATGTGGCCAGCATGACTAAGCCGCGTCTGGCGAACCAGAGCTGCACATGGAAACACCATTTACCTTCCCTCCAGAGCGGTACCTATTTATCTACTTGCACTTTGACGTGCTTTCAAACAGCTAGGTTGGCAGGAACTGGGACTGAACAACAGGAGCTCAACCCGTCACGGGGATTCGAACTGCCGACCTTTCGATCGGCAAGCCCAAGCAGCACAGTGGTTTAACCCACAGCGCCACCCACGTCCCCTTTAAATGAATTAGTTAGCTATAAAATGCAACTGCAGCAAAAAACTTCCTAGGAGTTTCATCCCCCTCCCCATATGATTGACTGCACTCACTTTTACAACTCTACCAGGGTTTCTACCAAGCATGCTGGTCCCTCCCTCTTCTTTCTCAGCAGTTGTGTCTTGACTACAGTCCTGTCAACTGACTTTGTTATGAGAAGGAAGTGATGAATGGACATGAAAGATCTTGACCAGGGGTAGGCAACCTAAGGCCTGGGGGCCGGATGTGGCCCAATTGCCTTCTCAATCTGGCCCACGGACAGTCCGGGAATCAGCGTGTTTTTACATGAGTAGAATGTGTCCTTTTATTTTAAATGCATCTCTGGGTTATTTATGGGGCCTGCCTGGTGTTTTTACATGAGTAGAATGTGTGCTTTTATTTAAAATGCATCTCTGGGTTATTTGTGGGGCATAGGAATTCGTTCATCCCCCCCCCAAAAAAATATATATTGTCCAGCCCACCACATGGTCTGAGGGACGGTGGACTGGCCCACAGCTGGAAAAGGTTGCTGACCCCTGATCTTGACAGTAGGAAAGGGCACTGCTATCTTATAACATATGTAAGTGCTGTGTTGAACCTCCATTTTTAATTCCACTTCTTCTGAATCAAACAGAAGCAATGTCTCACCTCCAAAAGGTTCTAGCATGGAAGCAACCAAAGGAATATCTGTAAGGTTATGTAGCTCCAGTCCAGTCCACTTATTCTCCCCCCCCACACACACACACAAATATCTCCCCAGGCTTCCATATTACATGAGAACACCGATGATTTGCCAACCCCATCTTGGTTTTGAAATGATTTGGTCCCCCTTTAGACTAGGACAGGCACATCCAATAGGTAGATCATGATCTACTGTTAGATCACTGGATAGATCACCGATAGATCACCGGCTCCCCCCTTAAAAAAGCTCAACATTTTTGTTCTGCACCCCCAAAAAGGGGGTAGATCACTGCCAGTTTTTAACTCTGTGAGTAGATCGCAGTCTCTTGGGAGTTCCCCTGAACTAGGAGAAAGCAAGGGCTTTTTGAAAGATACAGTTCTTGTTCCATGTTTGCCAGTTCACATATTAAACACTTTGGGTACTATTAAAACTATTTTAGAGCTGTCCAAGGTATGGTGCTTGTCTAGTTTGGATTTGTTCCTCCCCACTCTCCCCACTCAGTCTTTGGGCGAATCTCCCCATGTTGTTAGCACAGACACTGCTTCGATTTCTAAAATGTTTTGCTATGCCTCAAGAGAAAGAGAGAGAGCTGCTTTTCAAGCAACACAAGTCCAAATCCCCCTTGGATATGCAGAACATAATCACACTGTTATTGAGGAAATGTGTAATCAAATAATGGCAGATATGTTACCATGGCATTGCAAAGAGAGGGGGTGGGTGGCGGGTGGGGACCTACGGACAGTTTTAATGACTTGTAAATGTGCAGTCTCAAGCTGCCACAAGCCGCAACCATTTAGTAAGTAAGCACCCTTTTACATTTTTTTAAAGAAAGAGTTGATGTAAATATATCAAGCAGAGGACTGCCCTAGGTATGTCAAGACCTTGCTTCGTCTCTTATTATTCTGAAACGCATGGAGAAGCAGGCTAATGTACCTGCTTTAAAATCTAATCATTGCGGGGGGGACGGGGGGGGCAGGGAACAAGCATAGAAGTACACACACTTTCCTTCCTGCTGGATTGCTTGTTTAAAAAAGGAAAATAAGCAGATATGGTCTTGATTTTGTCTTTTGTGTAAAAATATGAGCCAAAGATTGTGGGGACTCCCCCAGCCTACAGTATGTGTCTTCCTAGCGAGAGGAAAACACCCTGTAAAGCAGACAGGGAGTCTGAATTATTAAAGCTGAAGGAATAATCTACTCCAACCGATCAGAGAACAGCTCTCTGGAGAGAGAGTGGGTTTTTCCACTGGCAGCCTGAATATATCACACGTGAGCTGCATCTAAAACAGACAACCATATTTCCATAATGTCATTTCAAGCAGAATTTGTCAACTTGGGGGCTTTCCACGGCAGTTTCTTGTTTTTGTTTTTTAAAGCGTTCTGATGGAGGGAGCTGCAAATGAGAAAACGGTGCCGGATTGTTCTAAAAACAATTAGATTTTTGTCTTCCCAGTGAATCTGAGGCTCCCAAGGAAATGATATATAACTAAGAACGATCCCTTCTCTAAATGCAAAGGACAGCAAAAATGAATATCGATGGGCAGGCGTGTTTCCCAGGCAACCCCCTATCAGATGCCTTCCTGCCTTTGGGCAATACAGATTTCAGATGCTTAATATCTCAAATGTGCTTACACAAAAAGCAAGCCAAAGCAAAGCCAAACTGAGGAAGCCATGTGCGTCCCCTTGACATAAGATATGCTCACATTCGACAGTTATTTGGATTTGTATATTTCAGTCTCTAAGAAATCTGGTCTGAAGTACCTGGAATAAGTATCTTGCAAGCTTCCCTTTACAAAGAAATCAACACAGAATGAGCTTATTTTACAATGCCTTATAAAATATTACTAACCATAACTGATGCAAAAGCATCCTCAAGAACTGTATCTGACTGATTTTGGAAATCTGTACATGTGGTCATTATCATCCCTATTGCTTTAAGCCTGAGGGCTCTTCAGCGATGACCTCTCAAGGATTCCTCTCAAGCGACTCTTGACAGGAAGAGACTGATAAAATGATCAGACTCAAGCCTCTCAGATTCCCTTATGATATAGAGCTTAGCAATGGCTGTCCCTCACAATGACCAGCAACTATCTGAATGGCAGGTCAGCCCCTTCTCCTCCAACCTCCCTGTAGGAAATGATGTTATCAAGTCTTTTTGTAAAAAACAACAACTGCAAGTTTAGCTTTGAGGCACACAGAACCAAATGAGTCTGAGGGAAAATTAGGGTTGTAGGATTTGTTGGGGGCCCCTCTGAGAAATCAAATGGGGGAGCAGCGTCTGCTGAAGTGGTTCTCCACTTATGTTCAGCTTATATGTGTGCACGTCAATGAACTACCGTATATATCGCAAAATACCATCTCATTCCAAGGAAGTTAAACTCCTGATACTTTGCCACTCAGAGTCCTGGGGTGAACATGGCAGTATTTATGTAGGCTAGAAAGACCTGAGAAGTTATCCTGAGACAGGCTCATTAAAGCCTGCCTCAGAAAAGAGGTGACCTTGAAAAGCCCCCAAATTATTATCCAACTTGAATTTCAATCCAAACTGTAGGAGTGGGGATACAGGGTGTGGGAAAGGAGTAGACCATTTTCCAAAGCACTCAAATTGGTTTGGGAAGTTCCTAGGATCTCGGGTGGGTATTCTAATTCATGGTGATCTTCAGAGCATTTACCTGTCTCTAATTTAGACTCTCTCCTGCTAAGATGTCTTGCTAGGAAACTCCTGTCACACTAAAGAGTAGACTGAGATATAAAACATCACTTGAATTGAGCATTGTCATCAAGATCTAGACATAACAAGAATTAAAAAACGGCCTTGGCCCAGTATACCTGAAGGAGCCGAGGGCCTTCTGGCGGTTCCCTCATTGCGAGAAGCAAAGCTACAGGGAACTAGGCAGAGGGCCTTCTCGGTAGTGGCGCCTGCCCTGTGGAACACCCTCCCATCAGATATCAAAGCGATAAATAACTACCTGAGATTCAGAAGACATCTTAAGGCAGCCCTGTTCAGGGAAGTTTTTAATGTGTGACATTTTAGTGTATTTTTGGTCTCTGTGGAAGCCGCCAAGAGTGGCTGGGGAAACCTAGCCAGATGGGCGGGGTACAAATAATAAATTATTATTATTATCATCATCATCATCATCATCATCATCATCATCATCATTATTGCTAACATGCTGTAGCCTCCATTTTTATTTAAGCCGATTCTGTAAACATGACATTGAATTGTGAGACTGGAAGAGAACTGCTTGCTAAGAAGCATTTTAGAACTGACCAGCTCCATGGACAACAGCACAGAGGCTCAACATAGAAACACATATTTTTGCTTGCACTTTTCTGCCCTTCTTCCAGCTCCTTTTTGAGATAGGGCAGCAGAAATGTAGAGTACATTCCAGGTGTGGTCGCAACATAGATCTATAAAGCAATAGCGCCTAACATTTTTTAGCCTAAAGGTTGCACCAAAATACAACAGCACAGACATTCACCACATATGAACATCTCCCCCCACATGCACAGGTCACACATTCACTACCTCACCACCCCTGCAGCACACACAAACCCCACACATGTAGACCACGTACACAGAACATACAGTCTTTACTCATGCAGGCCACACTCACTGTGCTTCCCAGTCATACCTGTTGCTTCGGTAGAGGAAGCACTAACCAGTTTTGGACCGTTTCTGCAACAGTCTGTGCCAATGTAAGCGTGACAGTTATGGCGATGGCTTCAGTAGTGGTGCTAAGTAAGCCTTCGCCATTTAATGCTGGGCAGAGTGTTCCATAAACAAGAAGGAAAGTGCTGATTTGCTCCAGCGCTTGGGGAGTGTTGCAACAGAACGGAGCTCTCCTTTCCATAGTGGCAGAGGAAGGAGGGTGCAGTGGGTGCAGGCCGCCACGGGTGTCATCACTGAGGGGGGGTGACAAAAATATGAGCTTTTTTTATTTAAAAAATGGGCTCACAAAACTTTTTAGTTCAGTCAAGAAACGTAACGAAACACAGCTGGCACTGGGCGCCACACTGCTGGGGCCGGAACTTGCCGCGGGGCCTGTAGCGTGCCTGAGCCACGCATCTCTCCTGAAACGGCAGCGTAGGGCTTGCGTCTGCCCACTGCCTCCCCCTCAGCTGTAAGATGAGGGAGAGGCAGTGGAGAGGCACCTGAGCGGCTAGCTATGCCACTGCCTTTCCACTCTGACCAGCTCACAGTGGTGATTGATCAGTAAAATTTGTCAGGTCATTAAAAATGGCTTGTTGGGCCAGGCATGGACTGCAGATTTTCTATCCCAGCATAAAGAGACTTTGATATTGGCAGTTTTATGTTAGATCACTTTACTAATACTCCCTAACACAGAATTCACCTTTTTCAAAGCTACCAAAGTGACATTTTCATTGACATGTGATGCCAAGATCCCTGATGTCTCACTGTGTTTTCATATTTTGTTGTAAGCCACCCAGAGGGGCTGGGACAACCCAGTCAGATGGATGGGGTACTACTGCTGCTGCTGCTGCTGCTACTATAATTATTATCATGGGTGTAGCCAGGGGGGCAGGGAGGGGCAGCTGCCCCCCTAAATCAAAAATAAAATACATAGCTAACTGAAGTTCTGCCCCCCTAACAAAAGGCCTGCCCCCTCCAAAAAAAATCCTGGCTATGCCCGTTGTTGTTGTTGTTGTTGTTGTTGTTGTTGTTGTTGTTGTTTTCCTGGTCAGTCACTGTCTGTTCATGACCTATCAGTGCTGATATAGAGTTAGGCTTTATTGCACCAATGTGTAGCACTTTACATGAACTGGAACAGCATTTGCCATTTTGATGCCCATTCTCTTGGCTTGGAGGTAGCCTTTTGAAGCTTCTTGCGATTCCTTTTTGTTTTTAGTACCTTGAATAATTCAGTGTCTTTAGCAAGCTTGGCCATCTCACGGCTCAACTCTAAATCATTTATGTCCAAATTATAAAGCACCTGTCCTAACCCAAACCCTGGAGGGACCATTTCCCAGCTGTTCTGAAATATTCTTAGCCTGGTTGTAGCCACTTTCAACTCAATGTCCAGCCAGAGGAAACTGAGTCTTTCTGAAATCTAATTAAAAAGATGGAGTACTCTAAAGGATAGCTCTACGTGCTCACTCAGTACTGTCTCCCATCACTAACAAAAGAACAACAGATCTTTACAGCAACAGACAGGCATTTTTTAGAGTTGGCAAAAAACCACAACCATAACATGCAATATGAGTAGCTTCTGATTTAGGACTGGTTGCACTCCACTGATGGAAAAGAGAATAACCACTGCTGGGACTGTTCCTGTGCCAGCTACAAATTTAGATCTCCTAGAATAAAAAGCACTCAAAATCATAACCTATGGCTTTGCTTCAATCACATATTTAACACCAATTCCAGTATCAGTGATTTGTTGTCTTTCTCAAATTCCATAAAAAGCAAACATGTGTCCACAAATGGTGAAAACACATACAACTTTCTATGCATAGCACAAATAAAATACAATAACACAAATGCTAAAGAAATAGACAAAATTGCAGACACACAATGCAATCCTATGCATGCTTATTCGGAAGAACATCTTACTATGTTCAATGGGGCTTACTCCCACCAGGTAAGCATGCACTAGATTCTAGCTACAGAAATGCCATACATAATTTTTTATAGATAAATATAGATAAAATATATCAAATATATTGTACCTTCTGAAGATGTTTGACAAAAAGACTATTGGGTTTTGATGTGGAAAACCTAGATTCAATTCTACCATCTACAGTTACGGACTTAGGGAAGACTCGGCTTTAGTTGATGTACTTTATTGGGTTGTTCTTCAGGAAATACAAGAGAAAGGTTAGGAAAACGTCAGAAAGGGGCATGTAAAAAGGACATGTAAAAGCCGAATGTTGGCAAATTCAGGGAAGTACCGGTACTTATTCACACAGCACCAAGTTAAAATATGGGTCCAGTTACAGATAGGTAGCCGTGTTGGGTATCTGAAGAAGTGTGCATGCACACGAAAGCTCATACCTAGAACTAACTTAGTTGGTCTTTAAGGTGCTACTGGAAGGATTTTTTTTTATTTTTTTTTAAAATATGGGATTCGCTCTCACAAGAGGTAGTGACAGAGACCAACTTGGATGAGGATTAGACAAATTCATAGGGAATAAGGCTATCTAGTCATGATGGCTATGTTTTACTCAACTGCCAGAATCTTAGAACTAAAGAGTTGGAAGGGATCATAAGGGTTATCTACCATATTTTTTGCTCTATGACTCACTTTTTCCCTCCTAAAAAGTAAGGGGAAATGTGTGTGCGTCTTATGGAGCGAATGCAGGCTGCACAGCTATCCCAGAAGCCAGAACAACAAGAGAGATCGCTGCTTTCACTGCGCAGCGATCCCTCTTGCTGTTCTGGCAAAAACTAGGTGTGTCTTATGGTCCGGTGAGCCTTATAGAGCGAAAAATACGGTAGTCCAACCCCCTGCAATGCAGGAATCTTTTGCCCTATGTGAGTCTCAAACACATGACCTTGAGATTAAGAACCTCATGCTCTACCAACTGAACTACCTGAATACCAGTTGTTGGAAACCACAAGAGCTGTTGAGCTCCTGCTTTTGCACTTTGCATAGGTATCTGGTCAGCCACTGTGAGAACAGGATGCTGGACTAGGTGGGCCACTGGCCTGATCCAGCATGCTCTTCTTATGTTCCTAAGATGCAAGCTACCTTGCACCTTAAAAGCTCTATAGAAATAGTTAGTTTTGAAAAGATTTCCATCATAGAAACAGTCACTACTAGAATCTGCTTTCTATCAATAGCACCATTGGTCAATATATTATTTAATTGGTGGGTTGCTGCTTTATGCGGGAGAGCAGGCATTGATTATAACAAGCTATAACAATAACTTGAATTCTGAAGCGATGTAGGCGGAAAATAATTACAAATATCATTCCTAGGCTTTAGAACACTCACTCACTCACATTGTGGGATTTTTACAGAGGAGGAAATTGCCCAAGTTTTTGTTTGGTTCTTTTTAAAGCTATCATTTGTTAAAGTTTAAATTTGCAACACCTGGAATGTAACAGATGTAGTAGCATATAATTTCCTGCATGAGAGCAGATCAAATTCTTAATGCCCCAGCAGGAAGCCTTTTTAGTTATGCTTTTGGCCTCGGCTCCCACTGCAAAACGTCAAGCTGATGCAGCAAGATTACCCAGATTGGAAAATACCAGGTCAAAGGAAACTAACACTGAAGAGTGAGAGGAAATAAATTGAAAAGGTGTCAGCAGAAGGCTATTGTGCAATGTTACTAAGCCACGTCTTGAATAAATGGCAAGGATATGGGCCAGCACTGAACTCACATATATTCTCCACCACAAACAGTAACATTTCAGTTGCATTCAACAAGGAAAAATACATTGGATTCCTGTCACTTTAACTCATTTTGGTGAACCCTTTTTAGGTGGTGGGAATTGTTATTAGTTATCTACTGATCTGAGTGATGATTAATCCCTAAGAATCCAATCCTGACCCCACTCAGCAGTGAGAGACCCAGTGAATTCAGTAGGACTTATTTCTGAATAGAGATGGTTAGGATTGAAGTGTGCATCTCCTTCAATTCCAAGGGTTGATAACTTTTTATACTGCTCTAAGTATTTAATTTTTTATCTTAACTTTTATTGTGGTTTTATTTTGGGGTGTGCCTAAAAATGTAAGCAATTGGAAAACTCTTTTTTAGATGTAAAATCATTTTAGAGAAGTGCTATAATATTAATAAAATAAAATCTCTCTATCACTCTCTCTCTCTCTCTCTCTCTCTCTCACTCACTCACACACACACACACACACACACGGTTATTAATTCAGGGGCGCTAGACCGCTCTAAAATTTCTGGAACCAGTAAGGGTTAGAATTTAATTAAACCTTAGGGTGCTAAACTGTGCACCAGATGCTTCTAATCCTTGGATCTAGCAAGCGTTAAAATCTAAGCAAAGACTTCTAATTCCGGGAAGTTGCCAGGCTAGTCTCCTGATGGGCCATTAAGAGAATAAAGGATCAAAGAACTCTCTGCAAGGCAACAAATGGGTAGGGGGGGGCCCTCACTCAACTCCCAGTACATTGGCTCCCTGTACGTTTCCAAGCACAATTCAAAGTGTTGTTGCTGACCTTTAAAGCCCTTAAATGGCCTCAGCCCAGAATACCTGAAGGAGCGTCTCCACCCCCATCATCCAGCCCGGACACTGAGGTCCAGCTCCGAGGGCCTTCTGGCAGTTCCCTCACTGCGAAAAGTGAGGTTACAGGGAACCAGGCAGAGGACCTTCTTGGTAGTGGCACCTGCCCTGTGGAACGCCTTCCCATCAGATATCAAGGAAATAAACAACTATCTGCCTTTTAGAAGATGTCTGAAGGCAGCCCTGTTTAGGGAAGTTTTTAATGTTTGATGTGGTCACTTTTTTATTAATAATCTGCTGGGAGCTGCCCAGAGTGGGTGGGGAGACCCAGCCAGATGGGTGGGGTATAAAGTTGTTGTTCTTGTTGTTGTTGATGATGATGATGAAGAAGAAGTCACAGTTTTGAGTCAATAATTAGAAGCAATGTGAGCTAGAAGCTTAGAGTAGCGAGCAGGAGGTAAATCAAATAAACTGGAAATGAAAATATGTGCCCCCACCCTCAATCAAATTTTTAGGTATATTTTATTTCTCAAGGATACTAAATAATAACATCTGGAATCACTTAACTGTAATAGGCTCAGTACTAGCTAATGGCTCAGTGAATACATTTCTGTCGTGACTTACACATCTGCTGCTCTGGTATCTGTCTACTTATATTGTTTTTTTGCCACATTATTGTTCAAAAAGGCTGATTGGGTGCCTGAAGGGCATACTTTGGGCTTATGAAATCCCGTATTTGCCCAGGGATTGGATGTGAACCTGTTGGAATGCTATTAACTAAAGTGAGCACACAATATGGTAATTCCCTGAAATCATCCATCGTTTATCATCCATCACAGGCTTCCAGAAGCCACATAATCCACATATTACTAAAGAAACTGGATTTGTTTTTATAGAGGCAACTGTAATTGCCACAGAATGCAAACTCCACTAATTTCCTAGCATATGTGTTTATTCTTATTTTCCATACTAAGGGCATTTAAAGCACATTTCTCCCTCCCCAAAGATTTATGGGAGCAGTCATGTATCCCTCACAGAGCTACAATTCTCAGTGCCTTTAACAAACTACAGTTTCCAGGATTGTTATTGAGGTTTGCTTTAAATGTATGGCATGAACACACTTGAAAAGTGATGCACGGTCCTTTGTTTTGAAACATCTTCTTCTCCAGGAAGGGGAAAAAGCGAACAGCAATGACAAAAAAAATCCTGTCATTAATTGAAGCAATGAAATCACCTATTCTAGTTTGCACCCCACACAAATCAAAGCACTTACAGTTACTGCTTCTTCAAAATGGAGATGGTAGGCAAGGGTACCTGAATCTGGACCTTTGCCACAGCATTTTGCGTTTCATGAAATATAAATCAGGTAGGAGAAAAGATGTTGACAAATTGGAAAGCATTCAGGAGGAACTATGTGAGAATAATAAAAAGTTTAGAAGACAAGTTACGCAAGGCAAAGCTGCAGGAAGAGGGTTTATATTTGCTACAGAGAGAAGAAGGTGAAGGGGGCATATTGACAGTTTTCAAATATTTAAAAGGACATCAGATAAAGCGGAAGGGCAGTAAGGAGCAAGGAGTTGAGTCTGCAGAAAAGTAGATGTAGGTTAAATGCCAGGGAAAATATTCCTAACTATGTGAGCAATTCAGCATAAAATCAGAAGCCAGAGAGAGAGAGAGTTTCTTTTGTTATTGGTAAAATTCATGGATTTTAGCAGCACCTAGAAAAGCAAATTTTCAATTGACTTCAATTGTAAAAATGCATGCTTTGAGAATTTCCAGACGGGTAGCTGCTGAAGTGTAGGTGGGTTCCCATGAGGCAAGATGCAGTGATAACAGCAAGAACCTTTATTGAACTACATAACTGGGAAACAGGGGCAAAGCAACTGCTTATATACATTCCTGAGAGCCTGGGCCACTCCCACTCCCAAGTTGATTGGTTGTCTGAACTTCAAAACTGAGAATCACAACTCAGAGTTCAAGGGCCAATGGCAGAGGCCCAGTCCTGAAATGTTCTGTGATTGGACATCATTTATTGAATCAGAACGCAGGAGCTCAGACTCTTTAGTCCAGACTCAAACTCAGGCAAACACAGACCACTGAATACATAACAGTAGCCATGTTAGTCTTTAAGGTGCTACCAGACTCTTTGTCATTTTTTGTTGTAAAAGACTATCAACTTTATTGTGGCATAAGCTCTCCTGGACTACAGTCCACTTCGTCAAATGCATGAAGTGTTGTCCTGACTTGCAGGTGTGTATATAAATGTTCAGGAAGCAGAGTGTAGATGTTACAGTGATCATTACTAACTTAACAGCTGTAGTTCACAAAACAGTTCCTGAGAACACAGACATCCTGATGTTCTGATGAAGCAGATTGTAATCCATGAAAATGTTTGCCATAACAAACTTGTTAGTTTTTAAGGTGACACAAGGTTCTTTGATCTTTTGGCAGGATGAGTATGAAATATGTATCCCAGTTTTGAACATTGCTTAGGAGTGGAACACTAATGTGTGCAAATAAGAAGTGTTCCTATTTGGAAACATTTAACATACAGTGGTACCTTGGGTTAAGTACTTAATTCATTCCAGAGGTCCGTACTTAACCTGAAACTGTTCTTAACCTGAAGCACCACTTTAGCTAATGGGGCCTCCTGCTGCTGCCGTGCCACCGGAGCACGATTTCTGTTCTCATCCTGAAGCAAATTGCTTAACCTGAAGCACTATTTCTGGGTTAGCGGAGTCTGTAACCTGAAGCGTATGCAACCTAAAGCGTATGTAACTCGAGGTACCACTGTATTGCTGCTTCGGAATTTCCTTTGCCTCTCTTTCCCCCCCCCCCCACCTGAAAATAAGTTCACCACATGGCAGGGCATTGCTAGTGGAATGGCATTTTGCCATTTTCAAACAGGCTTAGATGAACATGGGAAGCACCCAACCTCTACGCCTTTCAAAAAGAACAGCCACAAGTATTGGTGACTATTGTATTCCTAAACATATTTAACATGGCAATTACAGCAGTAACTGCTGTGCCGTGTGGGGGAAAGAACAATTTTCCAAAACACAGCTGTGCTTTGAATGTTCTGAATTGTAAATGGGGAGAAAAGCAGAAAACTGCTTTGGGGGAGGATTTTTGGATCCAGCCCAACAAATAAGTCACAACTTCGTGCATGTTCGCATTTTAAAACAGTATGCAAAGGTACTAGGAGTCCCTGGCCCTTCAAAAGCACTGAGTGAAGTTCCTTGAATAATTATCTGCCAATCTCATTGGTGCAAAGTCTGTGCATTCTGTTTGGAGCCTCTTTGTACTGCTGACAAAATTCAAGAAATGCACTCAGTTTCAAGCATCTAGGCAAGATGTTTACGGCCATATTAGATGTTACACAACTCATGTGTTACCACATAGGTCGGATGTTTCATTATAAAGTGGGGAGGTTTTTAAACTCAGGTTGGATGGCCAACTGCCAGGGATTCTAGCTGTGATTCCTGCATTGCTGGGGCTGCACTATTTGATCCTTGGGGTCCTTTCCAATTAAACAATTATATTATTCTAACTAACCCCCAGCGGGACACGGGTGGTGCTGTGGGTAAAACCTCAGTGCCTAGGACTTGCCAATCGTATGATCGGTGGTTCGAATCCCCGCAGCGGGGTGAGCTCCCGTCTTTCGGTCCCAGCTCCTGCCCACCTAGCAGTTCGAAAGCACCCTTAAGTGCAAGTAGATAAATAGGTACCACTTCATAGCGGGAAGGTAAACGGCGTTTCCGTGTGCGGTGCTGGTGCAGGCTCACCAGAGCAGCTTCGTCACGCTGGCCACGTGACCCGGAAGTGTCTCCGGACAGCGCTGGCTCCCGGCCTCTTAAGTGAGATGAGCGCACAACCCTAGAGTCTGTCAAGACTGGCCCGTACGGGCAGGGGTACCTTTACCTTTAACTAACCCCCACCAGGAGGAGAAACTGCTTGAGTGTAGTGCTTTAGGAGAGATAAGGGTTCATCAGCCCCATCTTACCCATCCAGGCAGCTCTTTAAATGCATCAGTCCTATTAAGAACATAAGAAGTATGCGTGTTGGATCAGGCCAATGACCCATGTGGTCCAGAACTCTGTTTTCACAAAGACCTAAGAGATGCACATAGTGGCCAAAGAGATGCATTTATTTTATTTTTATTTTTTACATTTGTATACCATCTTCTACCTGTAGGGATCGAGGTGGTTCACAACACTAAGTTACAACATAAAAGCACAGCATACATAATTAAAATAAAGAACTATACTAATATATACAAACTAATAAAAAGAACACTCCCCAACAAAAGCCCCTAAATAGTCCCCCAGCCAAGAAATACAAATTCAAAAATCCAAATTAACGTATTAAACAATGTTTTTTTAGGAGGAACTGCCCCTCAGTTTTTGCAAAATCCTCCATCTTTAGGGAACGTCTGCCTGCCAAAATAAGGAGGCTGCTTTAGAGAGGCTACTTGGCTGATTTTGTAGAAGATAAATTGCATCAACACACAATGTTTTTCCTATGCAAGTATTCCTGCTACTATTTGGGCACAGTATTCTCAAGTCCCATTGCTCCTTTCTATTTCTCCGTATGATTCCCGTGGTTTTCACCTTGCCCATACTTACATCTGTCATTGATGTTGAGTGACCTGTACGTTTGTATGTCCTAACATACCTTCTGCCTAACTGGAAAGCCCACTGTGAGTCCCAGCTTAAGGCAATCTTGCAAAAAGAACAGACTATCAGCTGTACACTGGAGAGTCGATTTGCTAATAGCTGCTCTGCTGTGCTTGTCTAGGTCATTTGTAGATGGAGGAGAGCCACTCAAGTGTCAGTTACCGACCGTCCCCAAGGCTTTGTCCAACAGTCCTTTTCTCACACATGACTAGCAGATGTGAATGAGAAGGGAGAGTTAAATGCTCAGCTGTACTGCTATAAAGTGGAATGAAACATGATAGGCAATACAAGGGCAGGAATACTACTGAAAGTAGCAATGTGTAATTCACACACACACACACACACACACACACACACACTTAGGGATGTGGATATCTATAGGTAACTATAGGAAACATTTATCCATCTGGCATAGAGTTATACATAGCTAATTCACAGAGGGCTGGGTGAAAACTGCAGGAGAGATTTTGCCAATTAAAAAAAAGACATTTACTCTTAATATTCTTCATCTCACCCATATCTTTGTTTCTGTCTCTTACAGACTTATTTCCCCCCTCCCCAAACTTTGCCTATTCAGAACCACATTCTAGAACCACCTAGAATCTTGTGCACTGCTCGGCAAAAATTGGGGGTTGGCATGCCAACCTTTGTAATAATATTGTTTGACTGAGGACTACCTACAGCAGCTTGGTTTTATCCTGGGCATCTGAACTGGGTAGGACACTGGACCTTCCATCACCTCTGCTAGATCTAACCTATTGCACTAGATATATGACAGCAGCATAACCCTCATCCAGAACAACAGAACCAAGTGAGATGGCGGCGGCAGCGTCATTTTCATCTACAACAGTCTGAGTTCATTTGGGCTGAGTTTGCAACTCCATGCATTTCCTTAAGAGGATTGTGTAGCATAGTTCTCATAATAAGAAAGGTAAGAAAATGCTGCCTACTCCTTAAAGTTCCTTAAGGACAAGTGTCTATGAATCTCAGCAAAAAAAAGTTTACACCTGTCCTAATTGTTACAGGGGGTGTGGGAGAACAGGATATTCTCCAGAACAACTAAACACGAGCAATGTACACAGAGAGGCTCGTTTAGCAGTATAATTATCCTGTTTTCCTACTTCGAAACTAGATTGCTGGTATTATTCAAATAAAGCCTTTCCTACTCCCAGGAGGGAAGGAGTTGTGAGCGGGAGACGATTCCTGTGTCATGCAGGGGGCGCTCCGCCCCCTGCTTCAACTCCAGGGCTGGCACCACGCCCCTCCCCGGTTGGACACCCAATAGGGAAGCTCGGCAGGGGCGTGGCTTGCTGCTCAAACGCAGCCGTGCCAGGCATCCCCACCATTGCACACACATTTTCTCTCTGCCATAGCTTCTTCCTGCTCACTCAACCCTGATCCTCTTCTGGTTCCGACACATCCTCCTCCCAGTCTGCTTCTTTCCCCCCCTCTCACCACTCATCATTGTCCCACCACCAATCCCCTGACTCTGAGCCTTCTTCTCCTGGGGGTTCCCCAGCTGGTGCCTCCTCCTCCTCCTCCTCTGCATCCATCCAGTCCTTGACATTTGCCAATGGCCTCCTAAAACATGAAGTCAGTATTCTCACTATATGGAAATGGGCAGACTTGCTCAGATTTATATGTCAAAGGGGTGTGAAATGGGGGCACTTTAATCTGAGGCTGCCATCATGTCTGTTTTGGCTTCCACTTGTACTTCAGTTTCAGAATATCAAAGAAATGTGAGAGAAAGTGCCTCTCTCTGCTAGCAATCAGAAAAAGGAGTCGAGACCTCATAGTACCAACTACAACACCTTTCCAGAGCGACAGTCCCAAACCACAGCTCATCAGCTGCAAAGCAAACCATACTTAACTCTCCAAATATATATCTGTGCCTTTCTGCAGTACTCAGACCTAACCCCCTCCGGTTCCAGAAGATTTCATTACACCACTTTTATTATTCTGCAGGTGTCATGCCAGAGTCTTCCCCAGATGATAGCAATCACTATTCACTTTTTAAAAAGCACCCTTGTAAGAGAGTCGACTGCCTCTTTTCTCTGCAAAGACAGGGTGACAGATGGTGTCATTCTGAATATTCATCAAAGGCAAAAAAAAGAAAACCCAAGTTCTCTTCCAGCAAGGTGCAGAAAAGGAGAGGATGAAATGCTAAAAGTCAAGACCACAGATTTCATAAGATGCAGAGGAACAGGGCAAGTCCATCTAAAAGCAAGACTTTGTTCTCGCCTTCTTTTTTTTAAGCCGGCAATAAAGAAAACATGAAACGGTGAAAAATGCCTTTTGTCTAATCAAACACTCCAAGCTTATATGGTTCCACTGCACAATAAGATACAATGCTGTTCTGATTGCATTTTCACAGGCGAATATAGAAAAGCAAGAGGCAAAAACTTGGGAGGGAAAGCTTAAAATGCAGGCTGACAGGAAAATTTCAATCGCACCAGGCTGCTATACCCATGCACTTGTTGGCTTTAACTGAAACAAATATGACATCACAGACAGCCAATCAGAAAGGTCCACTTTCATGCAATTAATAATGTTTAGGATAATGGATTCAATTTATTTCTGTCAGTTTCATACTAAACCTGCCACAAACACTGTTTTATATACACGTACAGAAGACAGGGGAGGGGAACCCTATTAAAATTGCTGTATAAATGAATATATATATATAAAAAAAAGCAGACATGTTCCAATAGATCAGATACCTGACAAAAGCAGTTCATCTTTATGATTAGTGGACAATTTGGCATTTCTAACTAGAACATATTTTCCATAAACAGTAGATCACGCTTTAATTCTCACAGAATGCTGACACATTATTTTTGCCCTTGGATTTAGCGAAACTAGTTTGCATGCTGCTTTCTTCGGGGGTTTTGGCTCCTTCCCGACTTTTCTGCTTTTGGATTCCCAACAACAAGCACAGACAATGCACTTTTTGTCCAAATAATTGACAGTAGATTGCCCCATTGAAATAGTAAATTTTCACATTGCTGATTTTCAGAGATAAATGGCGCTGTGAAGCCAAGGGGCTGCCTTTTGACTTTCAAACTATCTGCTGCCTCAGCTGAACTGTAAATTGAAGAGAATTTGCAGAGCAGAGCTTCTTTATTGATAAGGGTCTATTTTGGGGAGGATTAAGACTCTAACGTCACGGAGAAACAGAAACATGCCAAGAGTCTGAATGCTTCAAACCTAGATTGCGTTTTCCTTCACCGTCTTCGGTTATTCCTGCACATTACAATACTGTCCATTTAAGGACTACTGCAATTTGAAAAACATTCCTTCACAGGGTATCCTGCCAGAAGAAAGGACTATCATATACTTTTATGGCTTGGGTGACCACTCTTTTATCAAACATCCATTAATCTCTTTGTGCATGTATGGCGAGAGAGAGAGAGAGAGAGAGAGAGAGAATGGTTTGAACAAATAAACACCCTTTATAGAACACTACTGCCTTTCCAGATAAGGAACAATGCACACACCTGCTAGAGCTGATAGATTAAGCTACTTTAGCAGTCTGAAGTTGCAGCAAAATATCTACCCCCCCAACAATGGTTTGGGCATGTGCAGTTAACCATCTGTGATAACAGCTATGCTGCAAGGTTGTAACTCAACAAGTTCTTTTGATTATATGCTATATTTATACTTTCTTGACTTCTGTGGTCAATTTTGTTGTTGTTGTGTATTCACCTCTTGCACATTAAAGCAATGCCTACCTTTATGCCAGTTTCAAATCCTTTGTTCAAACACGTTGTGTGATTCCATCTTATCAAGCTAATTTCCCAAGAGATAAGTACAGGGGAGTGGATGGGAACATGAGCCGCTTGTAAGTGATATCATCATATACAGTAGTACCTCCAGTTGTGGACGGTCCGGTCGGATCCCGAGTTTTCCGCAACCTGAGGATCGCTTCTGCGCATGCACGCACAACCAAACCCGGTAAAATACTTCCGGGTTTGCTGTTTTCGCATCCTGAAGTTTACGTAACCAGAGGGTTACATAACTGGAGGTACTACTGTAGTGTATATTATATTGCAGGAAAAATGTAGTAGTAGTAGTATTTCCACAACTTTTTGCATTTAAGTTTATATGAGTCCCCACCCACAACTGAGTGAGTAGCCACAACTGAGCACCTCTATGTCCCTCTGACTTCAATGGAGGCAAATTAAGCAAATGGGTGCAAGTTTCTGTATTTACGCGAATCTAATGCACCATCAAATCTAATACGCACCTCAATTTTCAAAACCTTGAAACCAAAAAAAGTATTTGCTGGTGAATGTAAATGCACCATCAAATCTAATGCACACCCTAATTTTTATGACGCAATTTAGCCTTAAAAGGTGCACATTTCATACTCATAAATACAGTAAGCTGGAAATAACTGACATACTCAAGGCTGACTGTGTGGCAAAGACAGGTTGATTCTTTGCTAGACTCCCAAACGCTCCTCAGTTAGTGTGTTCCCATAGGTCAGTGATAGGGGAACATCCAGAACACTCCTGGTTCAATGTCTGCCACCTCCATAGGGATGAGAAAGTTTAAAAACCAGGAAAGCAGCCAGATGAACCAATGGCATAAACTGGCATGAGGTCTTCAAACCTTCTGAGTTCCTCCAGAGCATATTTGCACAGTTCAAGCTATGATAGCCCTTTAAGGATGTTAATAACCCAGTAACTATCATGAAGGCTGAAGGTGGTTTTCACAATGAAAATCCCTACCAACTATATAAAAAACTAGTTGCCTTATCCTGTCAAAGTGGAATAACTGAATGAATGCCTTTCCTCGCAAGGCTTCTCATGAATTAAAATTCATCTCAGAGGACCTTTCTGAATCCCATCCGCACTGAAGCAAGGCAGGTGATGACCAGAGACAAATCTTCTTCATACATGTTGTACTAGCTAAGGACCTCCAAGAGGTTTGAAGTTTGCCAGACATCAAGTTTGACGATGTTTTGGTGGCAGGCAATCCCTTTTTTTATTTCCCCAGGCCCTTTACATTTGTGATTTTCAGTTCTGCTTTTTGCTGGGTATGCTGTTTTGTTGGGGTTTTGGTTTTTTATTGTTACACGTTTCAAATCTTGTTATAAGCCACTCCGAGAATCCTCTGGATTAAAGAACAGGGAGGACCAATCAATAGGGCTAAAGTGGGAGCACAGAATGGAGCTTTGCTTATTATGGGAAGGGCAAGCCTCTGCGGAGAGGATTTGAGCTATGTTTAGAAACACTATCAAGGGAAGGGCAGAATCTGCAGCCTACCTTTGGCTCTGGATGGCCCAGCCCTCACTGACAGGGATCCTGTGGGAGGATGCAATGTCTCCACAGATGTGCTACATCCTTCAGGGTTCCTTAAAGCATATAGGACCATATACAGGTTCACATTCACCTCACAATGGGTGCTTTGCTTCTTATATATTTGTAGTCAGTGGACCATAAATAATGTTTCTCTTTGTACAAATATCATTTGTGTCAGGGAAGATACCAAATAACCAGGGAGGAGAGTGACTGAAGGAGGTAGTTCCTTTTTTTTTTCATGTGAAAAGGGCATTCCCTATTTTAAAAATTTATACAATAGCACCACCTAGCACGACACTAATATTTTCTGCACTACATCAAGGATGTAACCATGTTGCGGAGTTGAAACAAAGGTTCACAGATGCTTCTAGAACTTCAGAACATTACCAACTGGGGAATGTTTCTTTAAGTTTGTATCATATATGCACATCTTAATTTAGCAGAATATTGGTCTGAGTGGGTAAGCCCCTACTCATAAACACACACACAAGGAGGCAAGTCAGATTTGTGGCTTTACTGTGGAATACATTCTGTCCTTTAGCTTTGTCAACGGTAGTTTTTTCATTGTCAAAGACCGCAATCCTAAACACACTTTGCTGGGAGTTAATCCTATTTAACTTCATGGGTCTTGCTTTTGTACAAATATACATAATGCTGGCTCCACGCTGACTGAACAAAGTACAATGAAGACTACCACTAAAAGACAGAGACCCCAATGATCCTATTTCATCCAACTTCTGTATAACTAAGCAATTGCTTAATATCATACAGATCCTCTCACCCCCAAATTATGCAGATTGCCTGGAGTGCAATATATTCCCAAATATTGGCATCCCAAGATGGAGTGAATGCTTCTGCTTTAGAAATGTGTCGGTATATTCTAGAACCTTCCAAAGAATGCAAAGAGCAGGGAACAGATTCACTCAAAAAAGCAAACAGATACCAAGACTGGTTGCCAGCGCAATAGTACCATAAGAAGAGTATTTCTATTCCACATTACTGTACAAAAGTTTTGTTTTGTTTTTTTCATTTCTCCTCATAAACAGGGTCAGAAAAAGGGGGGGGGGGCCTTCAATTACTTCCAAGAGAAGATGCCAGCATTAAACCTAGGGGCATTTCCAGAATGGCTTGCAGGGACAAAACAGCAAACATGCTTTCCTGTATAAGAAGTCTCAAGGGCTTGGGCTAGCCATGGAAGTATCACAGCTTGAAAAGTGCTTTTGGAGAAGGGTTTTTTAAATTTTCAAATCGGAAAGAGTAAAAACTGATTTTGAGAAAAAAGTTCCATGCACGTAAAGGAGGCTCCCTGGCAGTTGAAGCTGCCCAAAATCTCAGTCCTCTATCCGAGAATTATAAAAGGCCAGATGCATTGTAGGCAAAAACCTTCTTCAACCAGGCCTTTGGCTGATTAACATCCAATACCCTTTTAAATGTGTTGAGGGAAGGGTTTGTTTTTCTTATTTTTCTTATATATTTTGTGTTTTTTATATTGCATTTTTTATGTTGTGAGTTGCATTTTTTATGTTGTGAGATCTATGGATGAAGAACGGTATACAAATTTAATAAATATAAAGAAATAAAAAAAGGCTGTTGACAAGGCAAGGTTATTAAATGAGCAAAGCAGGATAGTCTGTTAACTGCCACATACCACCTAGATCAGGTATTTTTCACTGAAGTTCCCGCTTGTAATCCTTGGGACTCAGGTCTTGCCTCTTACCTCCTGCCACAGCTCTTCAAAACAGATGATGCTTTTGCTGCTTTCATTGTCACTGGAGAGCTCTGCTAGCTCCACTACCTAAGCCTCAGCGCTTTTCAACTATGCATTTGTTATTATTAAACTGTTTGTTCTTCACAGTGGTACCTCAGGTTAAGAACTTTGCTTCAGGATGAGAACAGAAATTGTGTGGCGGCAGTGCAGCGGGAGGCCCCATTAGCTAAAGTGGTACCTCAGGTTAAGAACAGTTTCAGGTTAAGAACGGACCTCCAGAACGAATTAAGTTCTTAACCCGAGGTACCACTATATATGGAGCTAGAGAAAAGAGAGCTTCATTGATACACTCATATTTTATTCATCTTTGTTGTGACCCGTTTTGACTGTAATGCATGCAGAGAAAGAGGACTGG
Source organism: Podarcis erhardii (assembly GCF_964252035.2). Taxonomy (NCBI): domain Eukaryota; kingdom Metazoa; phylum Chordata; class Lepidosauria; order Squamata; family Lacertidae; genus Podarcis; species Podarcis erhardii. Next base: position 19,532,205 of record NC_138501.1, read on the forward strand.
CTGTGAAAGGAACCGGGAATTTTTGGATTTTGAGATTTAGATAGGCCAACCCATAAAAATACATACGGACAGTAAAATACATATAGCAACTTGATATGTACACTTAGGAAGAAATATCTTGATTTCCAAACACTTGGAAACAGCTTTGTCTTTACCTATCATACTCCCCTAGTTTTCAGCACTATAGCCACTTTATTTATGAGCACACACCTCTGTTCCAGAGCAGAGCAGACATCATAGGAACCAGATTCTTCACTGGCTACTCACCTTTCGTTTTGATTAAAAGGCCCAGGTAGATAAGGAAAGACAAATGAACAGTGAACTATCAGTCCAGAACGTAATGACTGCTTAACCCTGTAGCAGTGACTAGGAAAGGAGGACCCTTTAAGTTTACGCAGAATTAAATCGTACTATGAAAAAGATTATTCAGCTTTTTAGAAGTCAATGAAATTCACTAACAGGAATAATAAACCTGTGTGCATGTAAACTTTATTTAGGGGAGGAATGCACATACAACCCAACCATGCTGACACTATATTTTCATATAACTTATTATTATTTTGTGCTTTAGAAATATCTAGCCTATAGCAAAAAAGCATGTAACTGATCACATTTCCTTTGTACCCGAGAACAGCTGCACCTGAATCCTGATCTTGAAGACATTTAGAAGAAACATGTAAGACAGCCTTCTTCCTAATTTCCTTTTTAAGCTATATTAGGTTACTGCAGTTTGTATATCAATGGTACCTGAAGAAGAACTAGAACAGAATACTTATTGTTGCTATATACAACCTGACAATGAATGCAATTTAACAATCAGATGTGAAGAACTAATTCTTGGTAGATATAGTGCTTTGATAACAGGTTACTCTCTGCTGTAGAAATTGCTCCAAAACACCAATCAGCTAAAAACAAAATGGCTTTATTCTAAATACATCTTATTTCCAAGTTAAAACTGGTAAACTGGTAAATTACTGGCATTTGTTAGTAAAAATTAACAAGAAAATGCGACGAGATGTACAGAGGAACTCAATTACACATGCTCAAAAATCACAAATAAGTCAATCTATACATGAAAATGTAAAAAACCCTTAACAATGAAATGCAAAGCCAAGAAATTCAAATCCCAAATTCATGTAAAAGCTAATCCACTGTAGTTTTATCCTTTTATTAGTGGTTTGTGGCAAATAATTGCCTTTTTAACATTCTTAACTTAGAAGACTGTTCAGTAATTAAACCATCCCTGTTCAAATGCTCTGCAGAAAAGCTGATTTGGCCATCGTGCTTTTAAAAAAACGAAACTGCAGGAAAGAGACTGGGGGGGGGGCTGTACAAGCAAAGTACAACAGATTATATATTTGCACAATGTAGGAGGGAGCTATTTAGACAAATCAAGTCAAACGAAATATGGCAAGTGAAAAAGAAAATCAAAAGGGCACACTACAAGGAACTTGTAGGCAATTTTGGGAGGAAGAAAAAAGTTGCTGGTGATTGTTTTAAGAGGAAGGCTAATCGAAACAAAATGGTTCCTTAAAGATACCTTTCCTTCAAAACTGAAGAGGCTGTTCCTGATGCACCTTGCTACGAGCAAAGAATTAGGAAATCCATGCCCATTTCTGCAAGCACATAATGGACACAGAATAAAGTCAAAATTAAAACACCCCAAAGCCAGCTTTCTGACAAAAGGCACTCATCATTTAAATTGGATTTAATCTGAGAGGAGGAGGCTCTTTTCACTGCTTTGTCTACTCAATGTTTTAGTCTAGTAGCAGGTGTTCCCAACCCTTTCAACTTCGAAGCTGTACCTCCATTTATTTTCCCTTGAGCCTTGTCGGAACAGGATTCTATACTCATTTTCCCCAGACCTACTGCTTTAAATTACAACACTGTTAAAATTTCAACAGCAGCTTTGGTCTGCTTTGGTGACCCACCATTTGGAGTTTGGGTGTCTTAACATTTGAAACTTCAAAGTGAATGAAAAAGAACAAACTTCTCAGTGAAAATAAGAGCAGTCCACATTGTTTCCTTCAAACCAGAACACAGAATCAAATCTAGTCTGTGCTAGAGGAGTGCTGCTGACTGCCTGCAGCTCATTTCCCTCAGGCATTTCCTTCTTTAGGTGCACTGGTGATCTTAGCACATTATCTATTTCACAGGAGGTGGAACTGTGGAGGAGAACGACAAAGTTTTAAGTCTTTATTCGTCAAACAAAAACTTCTGCTTAATTTTGGCAAAGGACAATGTGGTTTTCTCAAGTGACCACTCTGTACATCAAGCTTTTTTCTGGAAGAGCATTTTAAAACACAGGAAATTACTACGCTGGCCTTGCAATCTTCTGCTTCACTTGCCTGCTCTATTGGCCTTTCACTCTTCATCCTCCCTCCACAGCTGTCACCCTGGTGCAGTATTTTAGCTCCACTTCCCCCTCTCCTAGCCTTAAAATCTAGTGACGTGTGGATCTATCCAATATTGCATCAATAACCACTTGAGAACAGCTACTACTTTCTCTAAGCTTCACCAACAGGGTTAGAAAACCTTCAAATTCATTCACATTCTCATCTGGAGAGTATACCTCAAAAGCTGCCCATCATATTTTCAATCAGCCGCATTTTTCTCTCCTAAAGGAATACGGTCCCAGAGCTGCAGCAACTGTTCACCAACCTGAGGTTCCAGTTCCTACACCAGGGAAGGAGAGAAAGTGACGGTGTTATAAGGCCCGGCTATAAAAGGGAGGCCACTACATGGAAATGACAACTAGCCTCAGTAGAGGCTGCTTCAATTACAAAGCCGAAGTTACGTATTTCACTCTACAGGGAAATTTCTTACATCTTGATGTTATTTCAAATAGTGGGATAAAACTGGCCATTACTGGTTTTAAAAAATGAACTATATTCTTGACAAGGAAGACGGAGGGAATCAAGTAAGCCATCCTTGAGCATATCCTTGTACTCAGAGCTGTAAAATCAACATACCTGGCCATCTCGACTTATTTGTACTTTCTTGTTGTCGTTCCAAGGGTTGAGTAAGTGATGAGCAAACTGAAAAGGAAGACTTTCTTTCCGGATCCACTCCACCTTGAATACTCCTCCTAAGCCAGCAGAACCCCAATCCTGACTCTTCTCACGTCCAATCTCTGAAGACATTCGAGCAAAGCCCTACAACACATTTAAAATGTTAGAATCTAAATAAAACCAGTTTTTACTCTGTATTAAACGCATCAGGTGGTATCCAAATCAGAGTAGGACCATTGAAATAAATTAACTGAAGTCCATCAATCTCAGTAGGTTTATTCCAAGTATGGCTTAGTTGGATAGCATCTATTCTCGATTAGTAGGGGAAAAAACCTGATAGGTTTATGGGGTGTCTTTTGATCCCAAGCTGACTTCTAATATTTCTTGGGGGAGCAGGATATCCAAAATAAAACCATGTGTGTTGTGTCAGGAGAAGAATATTTTAATATGCTTCTCTGACCAGTTTTTGCTTGAAAAAACCCACAGCATTTTTTTTACCTCAATACATTAATTAATAAAACAGAAACAGTGTTTTAGAAGTTGTTTTTCTATCTCAAGCCAAATTCAAATGCTTTGGTGCGGCAAAATGTCCCTCAATAAAGCCATGTGTAGTGCTGCAGAATGAGGCCACTTCGCTGCTTATCTGGGTTGTTTTTTGCTTGAAAAACCACATGAATCTTAGTACTGTCTGGGGTAAAGATTCATTTATAAGAGTCAGCTGTTTTTCTTCAGGTGCTTAGTTGCCGCAGGTGCTTTTTGTTTACAAAAAAGAAAATGTAAATGTTAAGTGGCTGAAGTTTCAGGATACTGTTTACTACCATGTTTGAGAATGCTGTTTACTACCACGAAGATGAAAATAAGTTAGGAGGATTACATTGTGGATCTAGTTCTGTATAAATGTCACTCCCGGGGTGGATTTCAATCCCTTTTTTCATGTGAGGTTGCCTGTTTCTAGTAGGTTTCAGAGCCTTATTAAATGCCAGTCCTTTGTCAGATCACAACTTGGGTCCTTGAAAAATTAAGAAATTAACTCTACACACAAGTTGCCTATATTACGTCACTGGAGGAAGGAAAAGGACAAATTATAGAAAGGTAAATGTTGTGAATGTAGCAGATATTGTTATAGTCTGGTAACAATTTTGCAACAGACTCATCAACTTCAGTGTATCAATTTCTCACCTGAAAGTGTCCCGATCCCTGAACAGAAAATACTAAGTAAACAACACTGCTCTCCCAAAAGGCTCGATTCAGTTTTCGCTCATTACTTGGGGTTGTAGACCAAATCCCCTTCTGCTGTGAAATCTCAAGGTTTCTCAGGTTGCTGCTTTTCATAATGAAGTATCGAACTGGCATATTTGGTCTTGGAGAAGGAGACTTGGAGCCCTGCAAAAACAGATACCTTTTGTGATGTTTGGACACACTCAAACCCACTATGTCCCAGCAATTAACAGTAAGACCACAGCTGCACTACCTGGGGATAGGCTATGTTTTGGCTGGGTATTACATAACCAAGAACCATGGTACAACTTGTGGTTTTTCTGGAAAGAGATAAATCATGACCACAGATCTGAAGGTAACACTAAGGTTCAGCCCCGAGTACCATGGCAGAAGCATAACTGGAAGAGGAGTCTTGCAGCTGCAATTTCGTCTGCAGAAATCTACATGTTCATGCATTTTCACTAAGCCATGGTCTGTCTTAGCATTATATGAAAACCGGGTCAATGATTAGACACTTGTGGTTTTTTTTAAAGGTATTACCTTTAAAGATATTTTTTAAGGTATTACCATACCATTCTTGTGGAAAGTAGTTCAATAGTTGGTATCTTTGATGTCAAAGGAATGCAAATACGAAACGTTGCAAATTAAGATAGTAATGCAATGTTGCAATGCATCAAGTTGAATGTTATTGGGATCTCTAGCACAACTACAGTTTAGGGACAACCAAGCAGCTCTGCCCCTTCTGCCATCTGCTGTCAATAGGTCTCTAGAAGCAGCCTGTACATTTAGGACCAGTTCTTGTTGAATCCCAAAAATCTTGTAGGATAAATGTACAGGTCATATTTTACCAAATGAAGTCAGCTCTGGTATCTAAGCAGAGCTGGTTTTCTGGCTCTTAGGAGAATGAATCAAGCACCATAGTCAACCAAAACTGAATTGAGGAGAGAGCAGGATTATACAAAAGCAGTCAGCTCTTTTAAAACTCTGTGTTTTTAAACATTTCTACGGCTCTTGATTTAGCCTAAGATCTACCAATCCCTTAATTTTCTTCAATGATTCTCAAGGTATTTGTGTTTCTGCTCTACATATAGACACAAGAACATCTGAGAGGGTACTCCTGGTTCAAGGTGGCAAAGAAACAAGCCATACAAATTCATCTGAAAGAGCTTAAACCATGTACTCCAGAAAAGGAAATCAAACCAGCGATATTTTCAAAATGTTTTCAGCTCCAGTGTGCTATGTCTGATTTTATTATTTCAGCAAGCAGTCAGCAGCTTCCAAAAATTTAAAAGAGGATGAAGAACAGCTACTGTACCTTCCCAGATGATGGAGGAGAAGGACTGGCACAGGGGCTGGGGAAACTGCTGCTGTCTGTAGATTTCACAGACGACTGGTCTGACCTATCATCTGTGCTTCGTTTGGAATGCAAAATGCTTCTCTCTTTGTATTTCAGGGGTTGGTGAAATGCTGGAGATGCAGACTTCATTAGAACTCTGTTAAGTTGAAAGCAGAAAACCATGTTTAATGGGGATCAAGCAATTCTAGGGAATTGATAGGAGACCGTGGCCCTCCAGATGTTGGGACTGCAACTCCCATGATCCCTGACCATTGTCCATGTTGGCCTGGGTTTGATGAGAGCTGGAATCTGACAGCATCTTGAAGAGCCACAGTTTGGCCTCCCCTGCTCTAAGAGGTTTCCTGAAGATGGCATCTGCTCACACTTATGGGGTTACAAACTCTGGTCGACAGGCGGAAGCAGTTTTTCTGTATATACTAGCAACCCAATATTAATCAAAAAGCGGCATAGGGACAAAGTCAGGCAAGCAAGGATAACAGGTTTCCAGACAAGTTATTCAGCAGCAGCAGCAGCAGCAGAATGCACAGCAGCCGTTTGCCAGTTACCATTTATCCCTGTGGAACTAGGTATGAGAAGGCAGACTGGTGTAATGGCTGCTAGAATCAAATAGCACCAATGCCTTGTTATTTCCTTCCCCTGTAGTTCATATGAGCAAGTAATTTAAACTTTCTGGAGAAGGGACAGTGCAATTCACTATTTTTATATTTCCTTATTAAGCAATCTATTCTATTTATTTTTCTCTTGTCAAATTGCCTTTGTACTCTTTGAAGTGTGCTTTTTAAAAGCTTTAAAAATCGGAACGTTACCTTAATATTGTATTGTTCTGTTCTTTGTTTATATCATAGCTTAAAGTTGCTTTGGGGGGATTTCTGAAAGAGAAAACGGCTATATATTTTCAAGTTGTTTTAGAGACATTTTACAAACATGTTAAAGACTAAGTTCATATTATGCTCAAGTCCTTCATAAATACTCCTTTGCTTTCCTATATATTTGTGGTTCTTGCTGTTTGTTTTTAAATATTGCAGAGAAATAAATACAGTGGTACCTCGGGTTACATACACTTCATGTTACACACTCCACTAACCCTTTGCTTCAGGATGAGAACAGAAATTGTGCTCCAGCGGCGCAGCAGCAGCAGGAGGCCCCATTAGCTAAAGTGGTGCTTCAGGGTAAGAACAGTTACAGGTTAAGAACGGACCTCTTGAACGAATTAAGTACTTAACCTGAGGTACCACTGTATTGTTGAACAATAAGCTTTTTTTGTTAATACTGTTTATTTTTATAACTACTCTGTTAGCCATCAATGTTGTGTGAAAACTAATTTTAAAATTATGAAAAATCATCCTGAATATGTTCCAGTATTATTAGATTACCTTTTTAATGATGCTGAAATTACGTTAAGCTTGAACAGTAGCATATTTGTGTCTGTTACACATGACAAGTCTTATTTTTAGCAGTATATTCTAAAAAATTTTTTAAAACTCATGTATGCATGTGCACATATGTGTGAGAGAGGGAGTATGTGTATACCCCCATAATATAAAACTGGGATTCCATGAAGTATTTTTACATATAAAGTTTTGTGTTTGTAATTCTGCCCTCCTCAATGGCCTTACCCGACCAGGCAGGAGAGGCAATCTTGAAAAGTTCAGAGGAGGGGGACTCAATTAAGCTTCGGTCCAGCTATCCCTATTTTGTCCTAATGCATTTTAGTAAAGCTTCAGATATTTTGGTCCGTGGAAGCAACAAGTCAACCAAAATGCAAGGAAGATTTAGGCAGGCGTAGAACCTCAGATTCCACTTCTATTTGCAAAAGACGCACAATCACAATATGACTTTCTATGGGCATGCACTGCCAACTAGGTCAGGAGCCTAAACACAAGTCAAGAACAGAAAGGAACTCTCCCTCCATCAAGAAAGGCAATGTATTAGTTTGAGGTGACCCAACTGTGGGTTTGCAACTGCTGAGGGACAAGCAATGAGTGGACACAGAGAGGAGAGCTTATGCCACCTCTGGTCCTCTCCTGCTAGGGAAAAAACTACAGCTTCATCCCTTCTTGCTACTTGTAAAGCAGGGATGGCCAACCAACAGCCCTCTGTATGTTGCTGAACCACAATTCCCATCATCCCAGATCACTGGCCATCCTAGCTGAGGTTGATGGGAGTTGGGAGTCTCAAAAAATGTGGAGGGCCAAGGTGAGCTTTAAAGCATACAGACACCTCACGGGGTCAAACCCTTTGCACACTATGTGCTTCCTATTCACGGCAGGCACAGAGCACAGTACTGCGGACAGTACTATCCACTAGATACTGACCTTTCAGCATTAAAAGCATCGTCTGCGAATTCTGCTTCTGCTGAGCTTTTTCGGCTAGTGTTTGATCTCCATGAAGACGCTAGAGGAAGTTCCTCAGATGACATGGGTCTTGGTCTTTGCCCAATTCCCGAAGGCTGCTGTAGACCTGCAGACTGTTCTTCGGTGCTTAAGACAGCAATGATTGCTCGTATGGTTGCCTCATCAACTTGAGACCAGGGCTTTGAAGGAGCTCTCATGCGCCGTAAAAATAAACTATGCCATTTTTGCCTCAATTGCAGGAGTAGGCTAGCAGCCTGTAATAAATATAGTTTATAATTTAATAAGGTAAAGGTAAAGGTACCCCTGCCCATACGGGCCAGTCTTGACAGACTCTAGGGTTGTGCGCTCATCTCACTTAAGAGGCCGGGGGCCAGCGCTGTCCACAGACACTTCCGGGTCACGTGGCCAGTGTGACAAAGCTGCTCCGGCGAACCGGCACCAGAGCAGCACACGGAACGCCATTTACCTTCCCGCTAGAAAGCGGTACCTATTTATCTACTTGCACTTAATTGTGCTTTCAAACTGCTAGATGGGCAGGAACTGGGACTGAACGACGGGAGCGCACCCCGCCGCGGGGATTTGAACCGCCGACCATGCGATCGGCACGTCCTAGGCGCTGAGGTTTTACCCACAGCGCCACCCGCGTCCCTATAATTTTATATATATATATATATGTATGTATGTATGTATGTATGTATGTATGTATGTCTTGGAGACCGTTCCAAGAACGCTCGGTGACCCTTTATTGATTATAAGTGTATTAAATAGTTTTGATAACTCCAGTACTTTGAGGAAGTTTGATGTCAGCAACATGATTCCTGAAAACATCCTTTTGTTCCAAAGTATTTGGAAGATTTTTTTAAAAAAGTATTTTAATTAATACTTCATTCCTCTGTTATATCTGTAACCATGCTCATCAGCAAAGAATTTCAGGTTTTTCAGCTGGGATGATTATTCTCATAGTGATAGAGGAAGAACTGGGATAGGTCCAGAATTAAAGTAGTAGCCTCCATAATGGACATGTATAGAAGATCAATCTAACCACTTCTAAAGTCAGTGGCCATCACCACATTTTAGGATAGAAAATACCATGTTAATTATGTATTCTCTGAATCTAAAGCCAATTAATTTAATTTAACTGAGAAAGGGGGGGAAATACCTCCAACGACTTTCTTCACATCATGTATGATGTTATAAAAACACACTAAGGTCCCCTTGCTGTTTATTTAAAATAATCATAATCATAATCATAATAATCATTAATTTTATTTGTACCCCACCCATCCAACTAGGTATTAATTCCACATATTGGTGAAGACCAAGCCCCAGCTCCCTGCTGATCTCTCCCAACTAAGTCCTCCAAACATTTTAACCTTTTTTCATATGGAAATGGTTCCAATCCCTTTGTTTAATTTATTTTGACTCCCCTTTTTGTGCACCATTTCCTACTGTACAACAGTGGGGGTTTTGTTTGTTAAGATGCAGTATCTAGAGCATATATTTTAATGTGGTCACATCATAGATTTATAAAAAGTGATTATGATGCTGGGTGGTGCCAATATTGAAAATGAGAGAGAAAAGAGTTCTGTATCATTCAGTGGTCAGTTTTGGAGCCTGGAATCCTAATTTTAAGTCATTTTGAGGTCAAAATGCTGAAAGCAATTCTCAAGACTGAGTTTTTCCTTTCAATTTTTTTCAGATGAACCATGAAGTACGCACCTCTGGGTCTAATTTGAAATGAAGCCATTCATCCAGTTTCAAGGCAGCCAAGTTAGCAGTAGTTCTGTCTTCCATCTCACTATCACTGCTGTCATTAGGAACACCATCCACTATATTAGAGAAAGCCAGATCTCAGACAGTAACATTTACTGTACTCCGTACTTAAACCAACAACAATTATGAGATGTACGCATTCTTAATATGCATCAAGATTAATCTGCTAACTTCCTACCTTGGTGCCTGGTTCAGAAGCTTCAGCTAATACAAAATGCAGCTGCTAGGTGACTTAGTGGGACACCCAGACTGACAAGTTACACCAGTGTTGTAAGATCTGCACTCACTCCCTATTAGCTACTGAAGTAAGTTCAAGGTTTTGTTGTTGACATTTAAAGCGCTAAATAACTTGAGAACAGGATACCTAGCAACACAGAAGTGGGCCTTCCCAACGACAGCACTTACTCTCTGGAATGAGGTGGTGACAGTCATGACATTTAAGATCTTACAGTTACCCAAGTTTTCCGGGACTCCAACTCATTTCTTTCTTTCTTTCTTTCTTTCTTTCTTTCTTTCTTTCTTTGTACTCTGCTTAGTTTTATTTGCAATATACAGCTGCATTTTGCTTTTATCTCATTTACTTAACAGGTTAGCTTATATGACAGTAACCACATTCATATTTATTTTAACAAAGCATTAAGAAAATGAACTGTTTGGTAGTGCTGCTAAAGGCAAGACAATCTACACTTTCTTCCCAATAGTGAGGTCCTTTCCCTGCAAGAAAACATAATGTACAGTGGTGCCTCGCAAGACGAAATTAATCCGTTCCACGAGGCTCTTCGTATAGCGGTTTTTTCGTCTTGCGAAGCAAGCCCATTGACAGCTTAGCGGATTAGTGCTATTAGCGGTTTAGCGGCTTTTAGCGGATCAGCTGATAAGCAGCTTAGCGGCTTAGGAAAAGGGGGGGAGGGGGGAAAACCCGCAGGAACTTGCAAGACATTTCGTCTTGCAAAGCAAGCCCATAGGGAAATTCATTTTGCGAAGTGCCTCCAAAACGGAAAACCCTTTCGTCTAGCGGGTTTTCCGTCTTGCGAGGCGTTCGTCTTGCGGGGCACCACTGTATGAAGCTGCTTCCAGACTTCAAAATAATGAACAGAACCCAACAATCTGTTTGAATTTAAGAGGGAAAAATGAGATGAACAAGTGCCAATTTTTCATTCCCCATTCCATTATTTAAAAAATGTTTATTTTACTTTAGCGCAGGAAACAAAAAGCTCTTAACAACTGCTAACACAAGTCAACAAGTGGATTAGATGTACCCACACATGCATATTAAAACCATGTTTCTTATTCTAGCACTATACCTCTGAAGGAGGAAGGCTCCTGCAAAGCATTACTTGGCAGCCTAGCTGATCCACAGAAGAGGGCCACAGTGACTGGCGTCACAGTTGAGCAGCACCTGATATTGGCTATGCGGTGGGCTCTTGTCATTTCATCGTATATGAGCCAGTCCGTGGGAAGTGCCTGAATAGCTGCCACTTGACCATTCGCTGGAGGAATCTGTTAGGCAGTAACACAGAAGGAACAGAATTGCTTCTTTCGGTTCGATAAAAAGGGACAATTTAAAACATCCGTTTGCAAGCAAACTTTCCCCAGCCTGCTGAAGAAAATGGGCAGGGAGTACCCAATGCGCAGCACTGCTGAATCTAAACCATTGTGAACCTCCTCATTGGTGTATGGGAGACTACGGGAGCATATAAAACACACAAAAAGCTATGCAGAACAAAAGTACACGGTCAGGTAGCCTGAAGAAAGGGTAAAATCCTGCTCCCTGAGGTGGGATGCACAGTCCACATGAGGAATGCTGTACAAAGCCTTTACAACACAAACGTTCTGAAACAAGATCAGGTAATACCATTTGGTGCTAAAACAAGTTTAGCAAAGAATCTCAGCAAAGCCTTGTGCCACCTTATTTTACTAGTTCTCTGCTTCCTCGTTAAGAATAGCAACTGGTATCGGTCATGGGTTGTTATTATTTAAAATACGTTTCTAAATAAACAAAGTATTCAAAGCTCACGGAAGAACTGAGGTTCCCAGATCTCTTCTTACCTTTTTATACTGGGGCTGGCTAAGAACGGAGGTAGGATGAAATCTAACTTTTTTTTCTTTTGGCCCAGTCAAAACAATGTTCTCTCTGTCAACATGAACTATATTGGGGTACATTCCAGCTACTAAGGCTCCTTTCACCACAGCCCAGTTCTCAGAGTTGGTGTTAACATCTCTTATGTCGCCACCACCTCTGGCCCTTACAAAACCTAGAAAGAAAAAAAAGAAAGAAATGTATGTCCTGCTAATTAAGAAAGCTATTATTAACTTCAGAGACACATTTCAGGGATAGCCTTTTTAGCTCCCACGCTGTCATTAACAGTATACCATTCTGAGCAGTGTAACTCAGGCATTTGGTTGCAAAAGATCTTGCCTTGGTTGCAGAATGGGAGAATAAAAGTTCTTTTGCACTAGAACAAACAACACCCAAACACAGCATTTTCTCATTTAACTCAGGACACAATCTTGCCTGCTGAAACTTACGGAAACATCATTCCTGTCAGGGACAGGGCAAAGGAGGAAAGGTGGAGACTGCCTCCCCAGCCTGACCCTTCCAGAGAAGAAGACAGTTCATAATTACTACAGGGGTTTGAGGGAGGTCACAGCTCAGAGGCAAATGAGGGGGGAAGCTGGGAAATAATGGAAGAGGAGGAAAAAGAAACACCAGAGGGGGGACAGCTGACAGACACGGTGTCTTTAGAAAGCTTTCCAGACCTGCCCCCTCCCAGAACCTGGCGAGCCTTGAAAGTAGTAGAGCAAAGGGCTCAGAAGCAAAGGGTCCTCAGCACCACCCGTAGGAGACAAGGTGATGAATAAGGAAGTGGGAGAAAAGGGGGGTGGAGAGTCACTTGGGACAACACCATTATTCCAAGAGGCTGTGTTCCAATCCTCTCTCTGTAAATATTGAATAAAAAGTAGATGGTAAGGACTTTTCCTTGTCTTATCCGTTCCTGGCAACCTGCCGTGGGAGTTGGATCCTCTGACACCTGACAATTCCCCTTAAAATACCTCATTTGAGTTTTCTGTGCTCCTGAGCCAAATTCAAAAATATTAGCTCATTTTGAATTAAAACTAGCTCTTGGCTTTGATGAGTTATCAGGCTTATTTATTTTTACCCTACTCTCCAGCTGGAAAACACTCCCAAAGGGGTTTACAATAATCATTAGTAAGGATGTTCCCATCTACGGTCTAAAAGACATGCTGGAAGAGGAAAAGGAATTGGGAGAGAAGATGAAAAAAGCAAACTCAGCCACTACTTCTTAATTGCAAACCTCATTTTAACATGGAGGCTTGAAGCAAGCTCAAAGCAGGATAGGACCAGTTCTCCCTCTAATCAACACATAGCCATTTGTTAGGATAACAGAACAGTAAGCATTCACTACACAATCTACACAGCAAATATTACTAGTGTAACCACAAATACACATAACTGGGGCATATTTACAATCCACTGCAACAGCATAACACTTCAAATTGTGGTAACAAGTGGAATATGCTTTCAGTGTAAGTAAACCAAAGGTTTGGTTGTAGGATAACTGCTCCAAAATAAACCTCAAAAGATAGCAACTGTATCCCTGATCACATACATAGGAATCAATAGTACAGTGAAATCCAGGAAAAAAGCTTGAAGACTTTGTGGGGCAGATTTCAGGTTAATAAATATACAGATATATATTTTACCTGATGCTCTGAGTTGCCCAAGCAGCTGTGTTCTCATTCCTATGATAATCTCCATTGTTGCCTGAGAAAGGAAATTCTTCTCACAAAAAGCTCGTTCCCAGCCATCGCTTCGTGCCTTTTGCCATGCCTGCAAAACAAGTTGATTTAAAAGAACTTTCAGAGTAGTTAATGTTTCTTCAGTGACTATTTAGAATGCAACCTCTGACAAACACACATTTCACGATGTTCAGATCATTAGTATAGAAAGCCTTGATTTATAGAATAACAGTAATTTATCTATGGTGTTGCTACGATATCACACAATTCACAGGCAGATTGCTCTGCCCACCTGTCAAAATCTCTTGCTGTCCCCGCAATCTCATCTGACCACAGGAGAGGTGGGTTCTTTTTGCAACAGTCATGGCATAAGCCTGACATAGTATAAGTCCCAAGTGCTCTGAGCCAGTGAGAAAGAAACAGAACACATTTGGGGAATACCCAATTCTTGAAGGCTTCTCTCTACATTGTTCAACTACCAGAACGTTGCTAGGAACAGCTATACTACTCTGCTAGGAAGAATCCAAGTGGTTTTCCCCCCGCATCAATGGGCAGATGAGGAAATACGGGTAGTATGCTATTAACCTTTCTCCTTAGCATCATGGATAAAAGGAACTTTAATTAATCCTTACTTAATCATAATATTAGAGCAATCCACCTCACTGCAAGGAGGGGATGGGGACATACTTTTCCCATAGCATAGCTTCCAACATTATCTGTGTACAATAATTAAACTTAAAAACAAGAGATTCATGGAAAAATGGAGATGAACCAGGTGATTAAAGCCATGGCTCAATGGAAATTAGAAACTCATCTTTTCTGATTGTTAAAACAATGCTACCGCAATACAAAAGCTGGGCTTGCATATCTCCAAGCAGCCCACCCTCAGACTCAGTTTAGAGCAATAGCCGTCTTACAAAGCAATGGCCAAAGGAAGACAATATACACACAATACACACACTGCTTTTCCAGCTAGCAGCCGTGTAAAAGGGGAACAAGTGGCAGGTGGCAAGGAGCAAGGGAGGGAGACAAGAAGAGCAGCCATAGCAGACAAGGTGTACAAAGGCTTAGTAATTGCCCTCTGATAACATTAGTTTACTAGACTGCACTAGGTAGCATTTCAAGATGTGTTAATCCTTGCTTTCTGATACATTTCACAAAGATCATAAGTGTTTTGGGAGTTTTTGTAGACTCGCAATACCTGGAAAGCCCGGAGAAGAGCCATATGGTCACTAAATGTTCCTGCAGTAAATCTTTTTCTACACAGCATGGCTGCACGCTTTTGAGAGGCCTGTGTAGGTAACACAAATGGGTCGCGGTATGCAAGGGTACACGCTATTGTCAGAATAGGATCCAGGCACTTCAGAACAACGGCGCACAGCACCATTTTGCCAAGATGAGGTTCTACTGGTAAGTCAGCCAGATGATAGCCAAGTTCTGTCAGATCCTCCCAGGTATCCATAGCATCTATTGTCTATTTTTTAAAAGAGCAAACAAAATCAGCGTACAAAGAAATGCACATTTCAAAAGCAGGTAACAACTAGACTCCAAATTTCAATTAGCTTAGCAACTATTTCTCTTGTCGTGGCTTCATCTGAAAATGCAAGTGAATTGTTTCATATAAACAATTCAAACACAGACTCGTGTAAAGCCACTTTTGATCAGATATTTCCAGGGCAAACTTCAGAGGAGAAGTATTAAGTAGGGCACTGATGAAATTGGGAAAGGTGCTTATGGAATTTTTTCAGAGCTAGTAATTTCAGTAGTTATGCAAAAAATTAGTGTTTTAGGAATCATTATAAAAGCTGATAATAAATAAAAATACAGGGACAAGAATAGCTTTATTTTACTCACCTTAAGCATCTGTACAGCATTTCTTATGATTAAAGCAGGAGGTGGTTCTGGAGCTTTCATCAAGAAGTCAGCAATTGGACAGTTGATGGGAGCTAGCAATTTTGTATGCAAACAAAGCTCCTAGAAATTAAGACATGTTTCAGAAAAACCAGAATACACAATATAATGTCCTTATATTGAATGAATTTACTTTATTACGGTCACAGACCACCATAAGCAAAACATCTAAATAAAAAGCATAACAGTATCTCTAAGCAGATAATTATTAAATTAATTGGGAGCAAGAACCAAACATAGATTAAAACATATACATAGAATACTTGATTAAGCATAGATATATTAAACAATGTGCTTGTAGTGCAACTCTATACTTGTCTGTTCAGAAATGCCTTGGATTCCAATGGGATTTCTTTAAGTAAAGTGGGTATATGTTTACAGGATTAATTAGTTACTTTCCCCCCCCCCCCAAGTATTAGCTCAGTAAATGCATAGGAGAAAAGCTGATTGCTCCCTAGTACTTAACAAACTCTTATGCCAGTCTGACATTTGAAAATGTGTGAACTAAAACACACAAAATCAAATATTCAGCTTTAATCACCCCTGATCCAAAACATGTAGTAGAGCTGCAACAAAAATAAAGAAACTAAGAATATTCACACTTTCACTATAGCAAGTCTGCAGTAAAAGCAGATTTTTATCTTAAACCTATATAATTGCTCTACTGAAAAGCAAGTACCACCAAATTCAGTGGGATCAAGGAATCCTGCCTACGATTGCACCTCAATTGCTCATTTCTACTTAAGCCTTGATGTATAAAAAGCAGCTAAAGAAAAATGTTTGCTTGTGACATTCTATGCTAACTCATACAGTGTTGTTCGTGCAAAGGAATGCAAATAGGCAAACCAAACCAGCAACACCATCATCAGTGACTACCACTGGACACAACACTGCAACATTGTCCAAGGCTGCTTTTTGGTATGATGTGAAGTAGAGGTGCAGGACACCTCTTAATACTGATCAAACTTCCACAAGTATTATATAGAAATACAATGGGTTATTTTAGATTCTTTTAAAATTGAGGTGTCCTATGGTAAGTGCTTCAAACAGCAACCTTCCACGTACTGGTCGTGTTCACACATCCTGATAAAGCATAGCTTAGCGTGACATGAATAAAGAAGAACTCTTGCATATTCTTCCCAACCAGCTGGGAAGCAAAGGTCAACAGTTTCCAATACCATGAAGCCTGAACCATTTCTCAGTCTCCAGAGGCTGCAGCTCCAAGTAAACTGGTGGGAGGACAGAAATTAAAAGGAAACTAACAATTCTAAACCATGGTTTGGAGTCTAAACTATGGTTAGCACAAGTCATGGTTTGGCTTGAAGGTTGAGTGGGACCACTGTGTTATAAAGACCTCTTTGGACTTAACAATACAAGAAAGATCACTAACCTGTAGTGGCATTCTTAGTAGTTCTGGGGTCTGAAATTCCAGCATATTTTGAAATCTGAGTCTACTAAAAAGTCGGAAACAAATTCCAGGTCGACAACGTCCTGCCCTTAGAAACAGTAAGTATTATTTAAGGTAAGTCAATACATGAAGAGTAGAATTTTAAAAATCAAAGCAGGAAAAAGAGATGTTGAAAGTAGAAAGTAGATTTCATAAATAAGCTCTTTCAGAAGTGTCATTCATTATAACTTTTGCCTGAAGGGCTCAAATTAATTGGAAATGTAACATGCGCTTCTTAAGAATACTACAATATAAATTTTAAACACAGGGCTGGTATGTGATCCAAAGTGAATAGTGTGAAAAGCACAACCAGGTGTCTCCAAAAAGATATTACTTCCAGAAATAGTCTAAGAAAGATTTTGTTGAAAAATAAAAATAAAAGTACTAACATTTAAGCTTTTTTAAAAATCAAAATTAACCTGTTTCAAGTAATCTTATACCAGTAATTCTAAGAAATATTTTTTTTTCTTGAAAAAGTAAGAATAGTCTGTCTGTAATCTGTTCTTAGAAGAAAATATTCATGATATTTGCATTACCTGCCCTTTCTCTGAACGGCACTAGCTTTTGAAATCCATACCATCTTCAGCATGGTCACACAGTTCAATGCATCAAAGGACTTCTAAAATTTCAAGAAAACACTTTTATTAGAATGTAGATTTAGAATAGCAAGGTGAAATGAACACTTGAATGATAAAATAATGTAAATTAACAATAGTTTTGTGAAGTGATTTTGGCATACATTGGCCTAGATCCAGGCTTGCCCTTCCAAGAACAGAAGTTCTCTTTCCACTTATAGAAGGCACTGAGATTCATTTGATGCTCCTGCTGGTGAGAAGGGAGGAGGTGAATTTCCCCAATTCCACTTTCCATGTTGTTGAAAGATCCCCAAAGCAGCTTTTCTGGGGCACAGAGAGCTGCTGGGGAACTGGCAAAAATCAAGTCCCACCCTTCCTGCAGCAGAACATCCTCCACTGCAGACTCAGGTTGCATATATCTGTGTGTGTGTGTGTGTGTGTGTGTGTGTGTGTGTGTAAAAACACATCAGTCATAAAGACACTGCAGGCTCCACTGTGCCTTATTTCTGAGGAAAACATGAACCCTGGGTGAAAGCCAAGACCCCTGGAATCTCACACTAGTTGAAGACTGGGGTGGCATGTAACAATATTTTACACATTGTAATAAAATCCTTCTTTAAATGTTTTGTTTACAATACAGCACACTTTTAGTTTATGGTAAACTAAAATTAAACATGAGTCTAAGATAAATTTGAGGGGTTTTTTTGCAATATACAGTTGTGTTTTATTTTCACCTCATTTTTAGCAACTGCTAAACTTCATTTTATATAAACTACTTAGAGACTACAGTGGTACCCCCGGTTGCCAACTGGATCCGTTCCGGAGGCCCGTTCGCAACATGAAAAGAGCACAACCCGCAGCGGCGCGTCTGCACACACGCGGGTTGTCATTCGCCGCTTCTGCGCATGCGTGTGACGTCATTTTGCGCTTCTGCGCATATGTGAGCAGCGAAACCCAGAAGTAACCCTCTCCGGTACTTCCGGGTCGCCGCAGGACATAACCTGAAAGAACGTAACATGAAGCACGAAAACATGAGGTATGACCGTATTATATCAAGCAGTATCTTAAAAAAAATAGATAAACAGGCAAATGGCATACCTCCTTCATTTTTCCAGAGTCAATCACAAAGACAACATCATTAACTGTGATGCTGGTTTCGGCAATATTTGTAGAAAGAATCTGAAACAACACATTACGCTGTAATAACAGTCGATGTGAAAAGAGTGTGGATTGATAGAAATGGTTAAAAAGTAATTTGATACTTGCTATTTTGCGGATGCCTGGGGGAGAGGTCTTTAGAACCTTCTTCTGATCTGATGTCTGCATATTTGAATGCAGCATAAAAACTTGGAACCTAATAACAAATAAGTATGAATTGAATGAAATGCAGTCTTCTAAGAGTAAAACCAATATACCAAAATAAGAGTTACATATATTTTTTTACCTGTGAGCGTTATCAGAAAACCTCTTGTCATCAAACAGGATGCGGTCCCTCAAGCCAACAATCTCATCGTATCCAGGAAGAAAAATTAAAACCGCTCCTTTAAGACAAAGTTCCAAAGTGAAAGGAAATAGAATAAGAGAAAGCTATGCTTAGCACCTGGTCTTTCATCGTGAGCTCAGGTGGTAGAGCAGAAGACTCATGGGATCATGTCCCACATTGGGCAAAAGATTCCCACATTGCATGGGGTTGGACTAGATAATTCTCATGGCCCCTTCCAATTCTACAATTCTATGATTCTAAGCCTAGACAGGGATGGGCTACATATGGTCAAAGGGCAAGTTTGGGGCTTGTGCCCACTAATGTAGAATGTGTTAGTGTAATGCAAAACCTGCCCATCTCCATTCATACACATGGGGGCCCTGTTTATAAGAACCATCCATAGGAAAAGAGGAGTAGGGCATAATCATAGTCAAATGCATTTGCAAAATAAGAGCAGTCTTGCTGATCAGACAACAAAAGTCAATTTATTGCAGTACTCTACTTCTAACAAGCTCACATGTGGAATACGACAGCCTTTGGCTTCCAACAAATGTTTTCTGTGCATAGTAGTCTATGTGCCAGAGTACAGATTAAAGCATGTGCGTATAAAAGATTGTTAAAATGAATATTAGCACTACACCTGCATTTACCTGCATCACAGCTGTGACAGATGTTGTATAGCAGGTGCATGATCAGGTCGAGATCTACTTTTTCATCATCAAAGCTGTGATGATAAGCCTTTAGGAGTTCTCTGTCTTCTGCACTGAGTTCACTAGCATTTGCATGGACCAAAGAACTTTCATCGAGATTACCCGACTCTAGTGAGGCACTAAAATACAAGCACCAAAAAATACACATGTCAAACAATTGGCAATACTTGCAGAACATGGAAGCAGATTTTTAAAATATCATTCCTGAAGCTGTTGGTTCCTTGATCTACTTCCACTATTATCTGAAAACCACAAAGGAGTCTTCCCACAAACCCAGGGGCCTTTGAATCAGCTGGCCAGATCCAGTTCCCTATCCATGCTTTAGAAAGTACAGGCAGTTCTCTGCAAGCACAATGGGATAGCTTAGTCGGTAGCGCATGGGACTCATAATCTCAGCAATGTGGGTTCAAGCCCCACGTTGGGCAAAAGATTCCTGCATTGCAGGGGACTGAACTAGATGACCCTTGTGGTCACTTCCAACTTTACAGTTCTATGATTCTATGATTCCAGAGTTAATAAACACATTACCAATAGGACTCCAACAGATCAACCACTTCTGTCTGTCCAAAGTGCTTAGCCCAGTCTAAAGCTGTCCTGTAATAATTATAAAAAAATAAAACAAGCTTAAGTACAAAAATGTAACCTATGAACAAAGAACATTTTCAATCATTGTTAGTTACATTCAGGAAGGCTTTTTTAATCTTATTTTGTTAGCCTGCATATGACTAGAGGCAAGAATCCCACTGGATACTTACAAAAAACCTTTGCCTAGGACTTTAATACATTTTTTCCAGTACTAAAAAAAAAGTCAAAAATTGAAGTAGAGCCAAGAGGACGGGACTTGATCAAAAGCTCTATTTCTTTTAAAAACCAAGGAGCTCTAATTGATATGTGGAGATATAATTAAGACTTTTTTAATTATATAGATTTACTAAGATAATGTTTGGGAAGTGCTTCCAGCTACTAGGAAAAGTGCTAAATGACTACTATTATTTATTGAAGTCATCGGAAGATTCTTCCGCCTCAATTTACTGTGCAGAGAAATATACCCAATTCTAAACTTCAGCTATGTCTACATTGCACATAATTTCTCCCCAATTCTCCTTGAAGCATGGAGAAGGAGATTCTTGCAAACAATTTTTGCTTACAGCCGAGTGTCAAATTAAATTGGAACAAAGACCAAAACAGAACTTAAATTAGAGGTCAGAGAGCATAGGCCAAATTCATGCACTGCTTCCTCAAAGACAGGGTGGTAGCCTGTGTGCATGAGCCCTGTTTTAACATGACATCTACCATGTGGATACTGAAGGCATGGTGGGGGGGGGGGAGGTAGGTACATACTCAGTCCTCCACCCTCATTAGAGGCATGTCTGAATAGGGTTCCACTAATTGGAAAAAGCAGAACTAATACAAACTTAGAGTAACAAGATTCTAAGCAACTTGTATTTATTAGTTGAACTCATAGCACTATAAACTACCAAACCCAACCAAATGAATTGTAGAAATAAAAAAAAATCTTCATATGGGAGACTTTTAAACTTTTGGACAAAAATCATGTGGCACATTACATCAAGGCTGAGCAAACCTGCAGCTCTCAGGCAAACCCTCAGCCTACTTCCATGCAAGTGGCAAGGAGGGGGGAAATGGAGGAGCAGGCAGAAAGAGAATGTAGGGAGGGAAAAGGAGGGGGGAAAGGGATGTTCTTCCCACTGTCTGCTCTGGCCCCACTCACTGATGCCACCAGTTATGTCCACTACTGCCATGGGGGCACCACAGATTACCCTGTGGGAAGGCAGCAGTAAACAGTAAAAGTATCCCACTCATTATAGAGTTGAGTTTGTTGAGGTTTTGCTCTTCAGGGGTGGGGAAGTTGCAGACTAGTAGACAGGAGCTAGTTGCTTTAGTAATGCAACAGACTGTGATGGTCTTGTCTTATAGGGCAGAAGGACAATTCTATAATCTCCCACTTCCCACTATATTAGCTATAAATTGTTGAAATTTCTTCTATCTACTTCAGCATAATCACACAAATATTTAAGCAAACACTGAAATCTATTACAACAGACTGGATCTCTGACAATTAGGTCTGCCAGATCTCAGGAAATACAGGGTATAGCACCAGCAATGTGGAGTAGATAGCGTGGGAACTAAAAAAATAATCTTGTTGCAGTTTAAAAAACAGCTTATAATTTACCCTCAACATTTCCAATAAAACACGATTTCTCTCTACATACACACGCACATACACAAAGAAATGAATGGGGGAAAGTTGCAATGAGATTGTTTTACCAGCCATTGGATGATTTGATGTGAATGTTTGCTCCCATACCAATCAGCTGTTCTACTTGACTCAAGAAACCTCTTCCAGAAGCTACCATTAAAGTCGTTGCACTTGTCTCGCTGTGCCTGTAGTCAACTAGGACAAGGAGAAGGGGACAGTTAGTGTTTAACAAATGCTCAACTCTCCAAACTGTTTTGGCAAAATCTTTTCAGAACATTCTGGGTTGGATCCATACCAACTTAGCTGCACTTAGTTCCCACTGAAATCAATGGGAAATCCATTTAAATTATGGCAGATGCACTCCATTGATTTCAACTAACCCAGGGTCCACAACTTTAAAGAGTCGCATGGATTCTTGTTACTTTGGGTTTAAACCTATGTACATTTACCTGGAACTTGCTCCAGAGGAAATATACAGAAGATTAAGCTGTATGTTTAAGGAAAAGGAATTGCTCAGTGGCACAGTATCTGTTTTGCAAGCAGAAGGTTGCGGGTTTGATCACTGACAGTCAGTGTGGACAAACTGAGATGGATGAACCAATGGTCTGATTCAGTACAGGGCAGCTTCCTATGCTTTCGGAAAATACGAATATTGCAGAAACACCAACTGTGGCATTCCACTTGCACAATGACCTTCCATTTTTGCAATGAAATTTGCCATTCTCCCCGCCCGCCCCCCACAGCCACCCTGCCCCCTGCTGCAGAGGGCTGGATCTTGCCTATAGTGATTGCTCATTAGTCCCAGTCCACTTATTCAAAAATAATTTTAAAGAGTTCCAGAAAACGTCTAACTCCAAGAAAACACATATTATTTTTAAAAGGTTATGGACCGGATTATTATTTTTTAGGGCAAATAAGGTATTTATGGCTTAGGCGCACAGTTCAGCAAGGGAAAGTTAAGAATGCAAACTTACCACTGACATTTTCAGTTAAAATAAGGTGGAACACCTGTGCAAAGGCATCAATGTCTTTGTGTAGCCAAATATCAGAGAGACAAGCATCCATTTCTTTAATTAACCAAGGTTCAAGGCAGTTGACATCTTTTTCAGCCTGAAAATAAGGAAACAACATTACTTTTATCTGAATGCTATCTAAGAGCAACAGAAGATCTCCGGTTGCTATTTTCTCACCCTGAAACTGAAAGAATAAGAGGCTTCAATGTTTCAAAACTTGCACGCTAGGTGCATGCTTCATTGGCCTTTCTTCGACTTTACAGAAAGGATTTCTTCCAGGTTGATTGTCATGAATAATATACATTATGGGAAGTAACACTCTTAAGTTAAAGAAAGACCAAAGACCTAGATCTATATACATAGTGGAGCTTTTTGCTGTCTTAACTTTCTATTCTTAATGGCAGCCCCTCCCTCTCAAGTTTAAAAGTAGCTTTTACTGTGCCAAAGTGAGAGAAAGTCCTCTGCAGAAGGCAAGGCATCCTGAACTCATGCTACTCCCACATTTAAAAACAACACAGAATTACACATAGGTGTTAAAAAGAGAGCAAGAGAGAGCCCCACCATGCACAAATACAAAAATAGGCATAATCACTAACATATACTATATGAAAACAGCAATGAGTCACTTGGATGCCTGACTTTACAGAAATCCTGGAGAGCAGGAAAAGTCAGGGGGACCTCTACGAATGCACATCTGTTGTGTATGCAGAGGAGACTATGCTGACTATGAGCTTCATACACAAATGAATGTTGGTGGAAATTTGAACCTAGATCATACCGTTCTTGTTTCATGACAATTCCTATCAACATTAAATATTAGAATCCTTAAACAAATTCATACCAACTGACTGAACACTGTGTCACCACCATCATCCAGCAGATCATATTCTTCAGCCACATTTGGTATTGCTCTCTGGCGCTGCAATTCTGGCTTGCTGTTGTCTTGCGCAGAATACCATTCAGTCAGAGTTGTCTGTTGTTTTTCCTCTGCAGAACATTTTAAAATGTTTTACACACAAAAAAAGAGTAAAGGTGAAAATGTATATTTACTTACTAGTGTTTCACAGTATATTCGGGGGGGGCGTGTTTGCAATGTTTGCTTTGCTCTAGATACATCTCCCTTCTAACACCTGCATATATAGATACCAACCTCGCTGTTTTTCCTTTTTGTATTTGATCATCTCTTTATTTGTGTAGCCTGTGCTTCTTAGTAGGTCTTCAAGGAACATCTCTTTTACTTCAAATGGTCTTCCTGGTACTGAAGACATGAATATAAATAATCAAGTTTATGCTAAATCATCAATATCATACTTAAACCTGCAGCTTACAGGTTTCAAACTGCTAAATCTCTTTCTCTCTATACAGTGGTACCTCCGGTAGCGGACAGGATCCGTTCCAGAGCTACGGTCAGATCCCAAGGTTTCCGCAACCAGAGGGACTACTTCTGCACGCGTGCGGCAGTATAATACTTCTGTGCATGCGCATGCGGCAAAAACCCGGAAATATACTTCCAGGTTTGCCACTTACGTATCCCGAAGTTTATGTAACCAGAGGGATACATAGGCGGAGGTACGACTGTATATAGATATACATATGCCATGTAAAAATAGTAAATATGTACCAAAAAAAGCAGTTCAAGACTTATAGAAATGCAGCTTTAATATTTGCATATTGGATTAAGGAAACTGTATACTAATTGTTACAAGCTTTCTCAGCCAGAAGAATAGGTCTCTGCCATGGATGTCCATTTTGTATTGTTTTAAAAGATATCTTTAAAAGATGACTTTTACCTGTTTTTTGTTGCATTTTGCATGTTGCCTTGAGACATGTATGTGAAAGGCAGCAGTAGCAGTAGTAATAGTAACAAAAATAGTAATACATTGATTTGATTCCAAGGTTTGACATGTACTACACCAAGCTAAGGAAAATGCATTCAACTTAATTTAGTAGACTGATTCCTACTAGCATTTGAACTTACTATATATCACTGGACAGCCTACAAAATATCTGAGAAAGAGGTTCACATCCAGGGCAGCACTAGAAAGTATGAGTTTCAACGATGAGTGTTTTTGTAGTGTATCTCTTAACTTCGTTAACAAGAAGTCGCTGAACCGATCTCTCTCATGGACTTCATCCTACAATATAAACAAGAAAGAGAGCCCTCTTTAGAACAGAGTTTAAGTTTACCACAGTATACTACATAACTTCTGCATTACAAATTTTGTCATTTGTTGACAATAGTTTTATATTTTTGCAAATAAACCTGCTAGGCATTTATTGCGATCTATGTAGAATTAACACAGCATTCATCCAGAAGCAGTAATCTTTCTCATATTAGCAGAAGTGCTAAAGTAAGCTGATTTGACTACCATTTTACTAGGTTAAATTTATTCAGCGGGTTAGGTATCATGTTCTATCCAACTCCTACTCAGCCATTCTTGGAGACATGCCACCCTATTCTCTTATGCCCCTCATGCTTTCTCTTGTGAGCATGTTCTTTGCTTCAAGGTTTCACCATGTCAGTCTAGCAGCACCATCAGTCTAGCAGCACATCTGATATTGTGGGTGTCAGGGGCTCAGGAGCAGAGGCACAGGGAAGAGAGGAAACGGAGAGCGAAGGGGAAGAATCTGAGGGCAGCGTAGGGGAGTATGACAGTGACCCGAGAGATTCCATGAGCTTCTCCAGCGATTCAGAAGATTCCCAGAGGGGGGCGCCGATGGCCAGGGCAAGGGAGGTCCCGGGGGGGGGGGACACCAGAAGCAAGGGGCCAGCGGGGACTCCCAAAGCAGCAGCGGGAGATCAGGACCAGTTTCCCCACCAGAGCGGAGTGGGGGGGGAAGAGTCCCATGCATCAGGGCCAGCATCTCCTCCAGTAGGGAGAGAAGATGAGTCAGGGCTGGCCACGCCTCTATCGCAGAGTGAGGGAACGGAGGAGAAGTCAGGTCCAGCTAGCTCCCCCGAAGGGGGAAGCAGTGACAGGAGCAGTGTAACGGTCAGGAGAAAGGTTGCCGGCTGGGCGCGCACGCCAAGTTCAAATGTACAGGCGCGCGGGACAGCAGAGGACCCGGATTGGGAGCCAGGTCCTAAAGCCCGCCGGAGGCTGGGGGAAGACTCAGGGGACTCAGCGTCAGAAGAGTCTAGAAAGGGCAAGACCCCAGCGGACAGGCGGACCCAGAGGAGGAAAGAGCAAAGGAAGAGGTGGAGCAAGGCTAGAGTCTTAAACTGGTGTCTGGGGGGAGGAGATTCAGACGGAGCTTCGGCGGTCTAGAGTTGAGACGTAGAGCTGCGCGCCATGACCTTGAAATCGAAACTGAACTTCAATAAAGACTTTTGTATATAACAACGAACTGGCGTTGGTCCTTTGTGAGCTGGGACCTCGGGCAGCCCTGACAGTGGGCTATATGTTAACACCTGTGTACTCTTATAGTTCATTGGTGCATACATTATTCCACAGTTCTCTGTGGTGACAAGTTTACACCATAGCAGACATGTCAGTTAAGCTCTCCTTTAGTTTTTAATCAGCCATTCACTGTCCACTAAAGACAACTTTATTGAATAAAAACTGGGCCTATTTTATATTATTATTATTATTATTATTATTATTATTATTATTATGTTAAATTTCTATACTGTATCCTGAGCCATTTAAGGCTTTAGTATTCTGTTGACTAAGGTAGACACAACTCAAGTTCAGAATTGTAGTTATCAAGATTTATGTGCCTACCATAAGCTATTTGTAGCCTCTTGGTTATCTGAATAAACACATCTGACAGCAAGTGGCTCAAAGTCATGCATTCAACTACAAGTTCCTTCGTATGTCAGCCAACTCCAAAACTATAAAGTTGATCATGCTGCTCCTTGTGTCAATTTATGCATAAAGTTTAATAAAGAACTAACAAGAAGAACTTTACGTCAAGTTTCACAACTTCAAAAATTTGGCATTGTTATTTTCGTGAGAAATAATTAGTCAACCTTACCACAATGACATGTGTTACAGTTGACAGTGCACTATCTCCTGCCATTAATGTACGAAGTAATACACCATTAGTGCAAAACGTTAAAAGTGTCTTTGGAGAGACCCTGTTAAAAATACAAAACAGCTTATGAAGAAGTATTTGCACACATCACAGATATGAAGTCATTGCAAATATATCACAAATTTATCACATCCAGCCCTGCATAAGATTGTTGACTATGCATAAATACTATCTGACCTACTTTTAGAGATACAAGATTACAAATAACCGCTTGCCTGAGAGACAACAGTCCTTCTTCCTCTCTTCAGGACAAAACCATGTTTTATATAGTAGTATATTCAGAAAGGGAGCAAAAACACTCACTGTCTGTCTGTCTGATACATGCACCCTTGTCTCCGCTGTCAGAATGCATGGAACAGATCAACATACTGACTTCTGAAAACCGCTCATGAGAGTGTCTTTTTTCGAGCCTTCCACCTATGGCCTTTTACAATGCTTGATATATTCTGAGCTGGAGAGCTCTTTTGCTTCCATTTCTTAGGTTCCACAGTGCAGCCCTGTTTAATAGTGTCATGGAAGCGTTATGCAATACACATTTAAATTTTTTATTAAAAATGTGTAACCCCACTCCTTCAACTTCACAAGTTTCAGCATGGCTTTCAATTAAAACAATCAAGAATAGAAAAAGAGGGAAATGTTACTAAAACAGCAGAGCAAAGGGGGGAACCTAAAAGACCTTGACAAAGAGGTCTTCACCCAATGCAGATAAAAAATTACACCAGGCAAGTGTTCCTGTGGTGAGCAATTGATAAATGGGGCACTGTACTGGGGGCGTGGGGCCCACTTCAACTTGAAAGGCAGAGACTCAGCAGATGGCTTTGACTTTTGAGGAGGTTCATAAAGGAATTGCAGGTACCATCAGAGGTGAGCTGTGCAAAACAGCATAGCAGCCACATTTGGAACCCCTCATGGCTACCTGCCTTACCTCTGAAAGGAGAGCCCCAAAGGCTAAAAGAATAGGGGGAGAAAGTAATTACAGTACCCTGTTAAATTTTTATTAGCAAGTACAGTCGTATTTCAGCTCCCGAACGCTTTGGGAGTCGAATGTTCCAGCTCCCAAATGATCAAAAAACCAGAAGTGAATGTTCTGGTTTTCAAACATCCTTCTGGAAGCTGAATGTCCAACAAGGCTTCCGCGGCTTCTGATTGGCTGCAGGAACTTCCTGCAGCCAATCAGAAGCAGCACTTTGGTTTCTGAACATTTCAGAAGTCAAATGGACTTCCGCAATGGATTCTGTTCGACCTTCGAGGTATGACTGTAATACATTTCTGCTCCATTGTCTCACATTTTTCTAAATGTTTCTAAAACACTTTCTATCCAAAACTACAAGCAATATTGGCAGGACCTGCTTTCCAGTCGGATTTGATAGCCAATCGTCTGCCCAATCTTCTCTCTTCTCTCAGCAGCAACCCTTTCAGCCACAGCAATTGCTGCTAAACGTCTTGGCTGAGTGCAAAATATGCGACATGGTATTCCGTTTTTGTAGCAGTCATCAAGTAGAAACTGGGGAATCTGAACACAGAGATTTTAGATTAGCGTTGAAAAAGTTGTAATCTGCACCCTCCTCACAAGAGGCCCAGTTCACACATAATACTGAGCCAATCTGTGCAGGCTACTGGAGAAGATGTTCTTTATGCTGCTATGTCATGCCAATCAAAGCCAAAGGCTGACTCAGTATCTTGTACAAACTAGGACTTTTGGTTACAGCCCCCAGTGGGTGAAGAGAGAACTTAACCACAAGCACCTTTTCAGACAACATACTAGGCCAAACCTTGGACCAGGCAAGAGCGAAACAGCTCAAGCTCTTCTCTGGAAACCCACACGCTCAAGCAGTCCTGCTAAGCAATATTTTAACTTAGGATGACATGTGAACCAGGACATAATCTATTATGACCAACTGAGAATGCGGTCCAGCCAAACCCACTCCAAGTGTCCTGAGTAGATATTACTTTTCTTCAAAAAGATGCTTCAATAGAAAAATGCATAAGAAATCAAAGTTGTAGAAACTTTCTAAGAGACTAGGGCTCCGCGGGAACTGACATCTTTGCGCAGGGTCTGCAAGACAGAGCTGTTCCGCCGGGCCTTTGGTTTGAACTCACTCTGATCCTTATGTTTCCCTCCCCTTATGGTTTTGATCTACGGGCTACTATTAAAATGAGGCTGCATATTAAATTGTATTTTAACCCGTACTTTCCCAGCCCTGTTATGTTTTTATTGTAATTTTACTGGGGTTAGCCACCCTCAGCCCAGCTCTGGCCGGAGTATAAATAAAAAATTATTATTATTATACGTAACCAGAAAAAAATAAGTCATCAAAATGAAAGTGTATTTCCATTAGTAGACAAAACTAAATACTTGAGATTTAAACTATTTTGGAATTTGTAAATAAGCAATTCAAAAGATCTTTCCATTTCAAATTCTGCTAGAATACATACCTGAGTGGTTTTTCCTGATCCAGTTTCCCCCACAATCAAAATAACTTTATTTTCTTTAATAATTCTAACAATTTCATCCTGCTTTTCATAAACTGGTAGAGACTGCCGAAACGAATCAAATTCAGATTCTCCCCGTTTCACTGGGATTTGAGGGATGCCATTGTTAAGTCGCCCACTTGTTTTGCTCATTTCTCTGTTCTCTAAGAAAAGACAAAAGTGATGACTGCACCAAACTTGCTATTAATCTAAACAGATGCACGCCCTGTCTTTTAAGTATGTAAAATTGAATGCTTCCTAGCAAACTAATCAAGATTACATTTTTTTCCCCAGGGGAGGGGGAAGTAAACAACCGGGCTAACAGCACATAATTATATCACTACACAGGGGGTTGGGGAGTGCTCAGTGCTAAGCACAAACAAGGCTTTTATCTTTAGAAATGGTATGCTTCACTTACACATTTAGCTTTGCCCATGTTTACAGCCAAACGTGAGGTTGCCGCTTAGCAGCCGCACAACAATTAGTGCTGCTGTGGGTGTTCAGAACACCTGCAACATAGCATGTCACAAACTTTGGTGAAAGCTGTTAATGACTGTTCTTGCTAGTCTTGTAAAAGGCTATTTCTTCATTGGCCACTGAACCACACAATCTCCCAATCTTTTTGCATGCATAGGGTTTGGTGGGGTTGAAGTGGCTTCAGCACAGCATCCCACAGTGCTCCATACCACAGCAAAACTGTAGATCATACCATTGAGCTTCAGTCTACCGTAAAAAGAAATGCATGTTTTCTAGAGAGAAAATTGTCTTTTTACACGGCTAGGCAAGTAGAAAAATGCTTTGGAAGCATCACAGGAAGAGCCCTGTATTTGTCTCTTAGTTTACATTTTCTCACTGTCCACCCGATATCCATATCTGCTTACAGAATACTTCTGGCTTACAGACAGGAAAGGTAGAATGTTCACCTCAAATTTCTTCCTCAAAATCTGCTTGGTAGGGCTGGGGGACTTGCCAGAAACGGTATGGGAAATAACACAAGAGGCTACCTGGGAATACTGAACTGGCAAAAATGGCCTGTCCTCCCATTAATGGGAGCCTCCGGCTCTATTACAGCACCTTCTGTTAACAGAGGGGGCATAGGGGAACCAAGTCATGGTCTCCTTTGGTTTGATGTGCCACAATTTTTGTGCATTTTAATCTGAAAAGACAGTGCACATTTAGGTGTATCTCATATTATCAGAATGCACAGCTTGCAAGGTGAAGAGCTTTCATTCTCCACCTAGCAGTGCTTTCCAAAAATAAAATGGCAACAAGGTAGTGCTATAAATGCCAAGTCTCTTGTAGCACCATCAAAATGCAATGAACACACCAGCACTTATATGTCAACCGCATTTGCAAAAACATTATGCAGTTGTAATTGTGTCATTATACACACATAAGCCATAGACCTCTAAGAGTTTCCAAGCATAGCTTGGGGTGTGCAATAAATTTTCCCTTCACAATTCACCATTATATTTCTTAACAGAATATACTCAACACACCAGCTTCAACAGCAAAAACATTTCCTCTCTCTGTCTTTGGTAGAAGTTCGGTGCGCTCTTTATTGGTGACAGGAAATCGCTGTACAAGGCTTCTGATAGCATGTTTTGTGTTGGGAATCAAATTACATGTCATTACTGTATGTGCCAACTCTGAGCCATCTTTTTTCTTCACAGTTAGATATCTGCTTGCACCTTTCCTAAAAAACAAAAAAGGAAGAATCATTTCATATTCAGCACCAGGAGTAACCTTTACAAACACAGGTGAATTATAAGACCCACAGTGAAGCAGTTTTCTCAAAACATTAAGATATGCTAGGACTCCCCAAATATGTGAATTAAACTCTAAACACATTGCTTTGCTTTCTGAGTCAGTGTCAGCTACACTGACTCAGAAATATTGTTTCAGATGCTACACGCCATAGATTTTTGATCCTGGATTAAGTACCTATATAAAGACAAAGTATCAATATAGCTTAACATTCGGCATAGTAAACATCTAACTTCAAATCTGATTTGGTTGGGTCTTGTTTTCCAGTAGGTACAGTATGCTTCAAATTTCTTCACTGCCTGACACAATAGTCTCATTAGGGACAATCATATCTCAGTTTAGTAGCCCAATTTATAAGAACCCTAACCCCTCAGAGCAAGACACAGCCTTCCTCAACCTGGTGTGCTCCAAATACTTTGGTATAGCAGTGGCATTATAGCTCCAGCAGCCAATCTCTGCTGCCTTACAAAGCAGGTAGCACGCAGAAGGAAAAGTTACTGCAGCAATGGCTACACAGTCCAAACTTGGGAGCCATATATGGTCACCTGGTCAACTACTTATCACCGGCAATTGGGCAAAGGCCAAATTATAAATCTACCTCAACAGAGTCAACAGATATCTCATCACACCCTGGCAGTACTTGTACACAGAACTGTTTGAAACAACAGAACACAGAGACTCTCAGGAAGAATTCCACCTCAAGACACTACTCAAAACTGAAGAACAAAACTGTGCCAGAAAGATGCATATTTTCCCATTCACATGGGTAAGTATTTTTAGCAAGGTACTTACTTACCCTTTACTTTTAGAAATCAGACCAAGCGATTGACTCAGTCGATGAATGAAGGCTCTTTCAGTACTAGTCAAGGAGGAAGGAAATTCCATTTCTGAAAGAGATAGCATACATGTATGTGCCTACATACAACTATGTCTAAATAGCAGAAATATATCACCCCTGAATAAACAAGCAATGATTATTTAAGGACAATAAACTAAGAACTGCACTCCCTCACTCCATGGAACTCAGTCCCATTGAATTCTATAATAATAATAATAATAATAATAATAATAATAATAATAATAATATAATTTTATTTGTACCCTGCCCTCCCCGACCAGAGTCAGGCTCAGAGTGGTTAACATCATATAAATAATACAATATGCATAAAAACAAGCAATCAATTGATTAAAATGCATCCCAAAATTAATTCAAATAAATTAAAGTTAAAGT
The DNA here is from genome assembly GCF_964252035.2 of Podarcis erhardii. Classification (NCBI taxonomy): domain Eukaryota; kingdom Metazoa; phylum Chordata; class Lepidosauria; order Squamata; family Lacertidae; genus Podarcis; species Podarcis erhardii. The sequence continues at coordinate 19,564,548 of NC_138501.1, forward strand.
TAAACCTGGACAAATGACAATCCTCAGGTTAAAATTGAAAGCGGTTAATACTCGCCACGATCAACTGTTTCCATTGATATTATAAGGACCTGTGAGGAGGCTGGGAAACCTCCTTCATGCTTGTTCTTATAAAAAGAGAAAATGAGTCAGACTGAACCCTGACCAAAGGGCTGGCAGAACAGCTCCATCTTGCAGGCCCTGTGGAAGGTTGTCAAATCTTGCAGGGCCCTGATCTCTTATGAGAGAACGTTCCACCAGGCCGGGGCCATGGCCGAAAAGGGCCTGGCTCTGGTTGAGGACAGTCTAATCTCTCTGGGGCCTGGAATCTTCAGCGTGTTGTTATTTGCAGACCGTAAGGTCCTCCGTGGGACATACCAGGAGAGGCACAAGGTACAAGGGTCCTAGGCCGTATAGGGCTTTAAAGGTTAAAACCAGCACCTTAAACCTGATCCTGTACTCCACCGTGAGCCAGTGCAGCTGGTATAGCACTGGGTGAATGTGATCCCACGGCGAAGACCCCGTAAGGAGTCTCGCCGTGGCATTCTACACCCAGTGGAGTTTCTGGGTCAGTTTCAAGGGCAACCCCATGTAGAGTGAGTTACAATAATCAAGCCTGGAGATGACCATCGCATGGATCACAGTGGCGAGGTCAGCATGAGAGAGGTAAGGGTAATAAGGCTTACTTCAGGGTAGATATGAATAGGATCACACAATGTATTGAATTTGATCAGCAAGAAAGATGAAGAAGGAACAAAGGAGATATTTCACACAAAGCATAGTTTAAAACAATTAGTGTGTGAAAGTTACTACCACAAACTATGGTAATTGCTACAGCTATTAGCTGCTGTTCCGGTATGTCCAAAGGTAGAGGACAAACTATGAGCTAGCCATCACTTTCCTAGTGATCTTTCTACAGTATAAAGCTTGCTGCTTCTGGAAACATAGTGTAGCAACTTAGTTTGATCCAGCATGACCATTTTTTATGCTCCATTCATTGGGTTTTGCTATATAAGTGCATGAAAAAGAAAATATGCATGCCGTATTATTATTTTATTTATAGTCTGTTTTTCCCCCTGACAGGGTTCAAGTCAGATTACAGATAAAAACGGTATATGCCATACTTAAATATGGGAAGGGCCTCTTCTACATAAGTGATACAACTCCTGCATTGCATGCCCATGATCCCCGGTTCAATTCCCATCATCTCCAATGAAAGGATCTCAAACAGCAGCACTGAACTAAAGAGGCCAATGGGGTAAACTGCACCCTATAGTAGACAATGGGGACCTGTAGTTCGGCATCAACCCAATCCAGTATGACCAGTTGGTCAGGGACGATGAATTGAACTCCAGCAACATCGGGGGGGGGGGGGAGGGCCATATATGAGCTGAAGATGGGTGCCAGACTGGAAAAGGACAAAGATTAGTTCCCTAGGCCACAGAGTTGCTGCCAGCCAATAAGACAGCACTGAAAACGAGGGAACAGTGATCCGACCCGTGGCAAGACAGCTCGCTATGGATGCATATAGCCACGCCACCACATCTGTAGCAGAGGTGCCAACTTGAATAAAATAGGGGGTGGCACATAAGCCATATCCCACATAATCACATAATATGGTGCACGTCATAGCAATGCCCATCAACTTTTTTGGGGGGACGGCCCCCTCCAATATTTCATTTTGGGGGGCCAAGACCCCATAGCCTCTAGGAGTTGGCAGGTACATACAAAAGCAAGATCAAGACTAATACAGTGGTACCTCGGGTTAAGTACTTAATTCGTTCTGGGGGTCCGTTCTTAACTTGAAACTATTCTTAACCTGAAGCACCACTTTAGCTAATGGGGCCTCCTGCTGCTGCCACGCTGCCGGAGCACGATTTCTGAAGCAAAGTTCTTAACCCGAGGTACTATTTCTGGGTTAGCGGCATCCGTAACCTGAAGCGTATGTAACCTGAAGTGTATGTAACCCGAGGTACCACTGTATGCCTCCACCAAGGATGCAGCAGAGCTAGTGCTGGCAGGTGATGCTCAGCACAGGGCTCCAAAAAAATAATAATAATTCGGTTTTAATAGGCTTACTGAAAAGCAACCCTGTTCTGGACTACAACTGGTTGCCTGGACTCCTTCGGCGCCCTGATGGACTAACTAGGCGCTGACCCGCGAAGACCCACCATAACAAAGCCGCCTCTTTCGACTGGGGCCGCTTTCAGGTCCACCCCCTCCTCCGCCCTCGGGGGAAGCGAAGGGGAAGCGTTACCTCGCTGGTCCCCATAGCGGAACCTCTCCAGGGCGATGTTCACGGCGATTTTCACCTCCTCGTCGATGCGAATGTCCTTCAGCCCTTTGGAGCGGCCGCTGCCGGAGCAGGACGACGAGGCGGCGGCGGCGGCGGTGGACGGGCCCGCGCTGGGAGCGCCGCCGGCCCCTCCGGGGGGCCGCGGGGAGACGCTGCTCGGGCGCGACATCCCCCGAAAGCTGAGGAGGAGCTCGGGCTCAGAGGCACCGCTAGAGGGGGCCGGGTTAGGCCGGAGGCGCCCCGTACGCGAGAGGGAAAGCGGAAGGAGGACGCGCCTCCTCGGAGGGGCGGGGGGCGGGGCGAAGCGAGGGGCAGGGCCTGAGGCGGGCCGCGATGACGTCAAGGGCTCCTGGGCGGGGAAAGGAGGCGGCGAAAGGGCGAGCGGGCGGGCGCGCCCAAACGCAAGTTGCGCGTCTGGGTGATTGGGACGCCGAGCCTAGATTTCAGTTTATCGTAGGAGGCAATAATGTTAGGTCAACCCGGGCGGCTTGATTTCTCTTTATACGCCTTGCAGCCGTCCTGAATACACCAACATTCCTAGCTGGGGGAACGTATTGAGGGGGTGGGGGGAGAGCAGCAAGATACTCTTCGGCCTCTAGTGCAGTGAGGGTCTCTAGTCCAACCCCCGGAAATGCAGGAATCTTTTGCCCAACGTGGCGCTCAAAACCACAACCCTGAGATTAAGAGTCTCATGCTCTACCAACTGAGCTATATGATCAAAATCAGAGCTCTTCTCCTGCACGTGTTCTTTAATTACATCCAGAAAGGGCCTCCAGTAATCTCCCGATTGCAATATATTTTCAGAGCACCTGCTTCTTGACAGTGATCACATCCACACCATATCTTTAAAGCAGTGTGCCGTGGCACCCTAGGGTGCCATGAAGGATGGTCTGAGTGCCGCAGGCAACACTGGCCTCTGTCCCTCTTTCCTTCCCTCCCTCCCCTGATGCCCTCTTGGACCTCTACCTCCCAAAGGCTTGCATGGCTGTTTGTTGCAGCAGCCCTGCCTACAATGTGCTCCCCAGGCGAATGGTGCCTCTGGGGCTGGCCTAGGGGTGCTGGCTGCCAGGAGCTGAGGTGGCCTTGCAGTAAGCAAGCAAGTAGGCAAGGGAGCCTAGTCGGCCACTCCACCAGCCCTTGCTGTTTGGAATGGACATACAAGTGGGAGACAGGACAGGCAGGCAGGCAGGCTCTGTGCTGGGCTTTCTTGTGTTTGCTGTGTGCAAGGCCTTCCTGGGAACTGCATGCCTTTCCGCCATGCCGGGCTGTTGCGGCCTCCCGAAGTAAGGTGCTAGCTAGCCTCATGTTCAGCTCTGGCCAGACTCCATTGGGCCACTAAGGCTGGGAGCATCCCCTTCCCATGCCCTTGTGGCTCAGTGTGAGGAGGCACCTCTCTTTGGGGCAGGTGGGGGGCAGCTCAGAGACCAGGGGGGCAGCTGCTGCTGCCCAGAGGACTCTCAAGGAGAGGGGAGAGGAGAGGAGACTGAGGGAACACTGCACAAGGGAAGGTGTTTGAAAAAGGGTGAGAGGCTGCCAGCTTTGCAGCCCCACAGGGGTGCCTCGGAAAGAATGTAGTTGGTCAAAGGAGCCGTGGACTCAAAAAGGTTGAAAACCTCTGGTCTAGCAATTATTGAATGAAATGTCTCAACAACAGTTGTTAAATTGCTTTCTTTTGACCCCGAGCACTCAGAAAAAATCTGTCAAAATCTTTCTACAATTTCTAATTTTAGTTAAGTTTTTTTTATTTACAGTGGTACCTTGGGTTACATACGCTTCAGGTTACAGACTCCGCTGATCCAGAAATAGTACCTCGGGTTAAGAAATTTGCTTCAGGATGAGAACAGAAATCGTGCTCTGGCGGCGCAGCGGCCGTGGGAGGCCCCATTAGCTAAAGTGGTGCTTCAGGTTAAGAACAGTTTCAGGTTAAGAACGGACCTCCGGAACGAATTAAGTACTTAACCCGAGGTACCACTGTATTTACTTAACTAAATCTATTTACCATTCTTTTTTTACACACACAGCCCGATCCCATCTGCGGCTGTTTGGAATTGGCCCCCTGTGCGCGCAGTGTGAGATTTTCCCCTGTTGAAATTAAAGCGTCAGAACTAAACTACAGCTCCTGCCTGCAGGTAACCAATAGGACATATGAAAATGTGTGTTCTCTGCTGGGAGCAATACTGCTGTCACATGCAACAGAACCACCTCTGGTTCTGTGAGCGCTACACAAGGGATTTGAGGCTCTCTCCTTTTGGCTGTATAGTGAACATTTGCCACAGTCTAGCAACTGTGGGGCCGAATCAGCACTGTACATTCAAAACACTCTTAAACCGTCACAGTTTAACTCCCCAAATTCCTGGGATCTGAAATTTAAAGGGGAGCCAATTCTGAGGGGCTCCCCAAATGGTGTGTGTGCACTGCACCACATGATCAATTATGAGAGGTGGGGCATACATGCCCCCCCCTCATTTTATTTAAGTTGGCACCCTGAAGGGGTGCCGAAACTTGTTAAGAGACGCCTGTTTCCCTCACAAAGCTACTGTTTCCAGAATGGTTTTAACAGTCAGACCCTCCTCACAGGGAATTGTAGCTCTGTGAGGGAAATAGGTGTCTCTTAACAATTCCCCACCCACCACAATGGCCTTTTATTGTGAGCAGAAGTGAGAGTCACACATGAGTCTTTGTGGCTCATCATAGTTCTCACACTGAACCTTGGTCTTCTAAACATCTGCAACTACCCTAGCTTTCCCTGAGCCTCTTTCTTCTTCTTTCATTTGTTCCCCATCCCAGTAATAATTGCCTTTTCCCATGCAGCCACCATGTCCTTTTGTGATATCACAGGTAGTCAAAAGCAACAGCGGGGTTGCATCAGCACACACCCCCCCCCAGTTTTGAGTGAATCGGACAGCATCAGGTTTTTTGGTGATCCTGTGACCCCGTGGTTTAGGGTGCTGAGTACTCCGTTTTGGGGTCCGATGCAGAATGTGTTGTTTTGGTCACGAAAGGCTACTGCAGGACTTTTGCCAATGTTTTGGCGCCATTTTGGAAAATCGGACATTGGGTTTTGGTGACCCCCCTGGGTTTGAATGTCAATTACTCTGTTTGTGTGTGGGGTGCTGCAAAACGTGGGCCTTTCACTGTGAAACACCACAAATCGATTGCAAAACTTTGGCACCAGTTTCAAGGGGATCCCAGGTTTTGTGGTTTGTAGTTAATGAAGTCAAAATACATTAACAACATTTCTTGGCACCTACTTTCTTCTTTAAATCTATGCCACTTATCTCTTAGGAAATTTCACTTGTATGGAATAAAGTATGATGAGAGAAACAAACATACTGTTAACTATAGGCATCTCACGGCCAATGCTCATTAATAACAGAAGTTTCCTTTGCACTGTGTCTTGAAAGGCTTTATAGATAAACCACCTAGTGCCAGAGCAGTTATGAAACCTATAAACATGTTACCTATAAACTCCAGCTCAATAAAAAATGAATCCATGTCTGTAACCGAAGCTTTGAAAGATGTTAAAAAGTCTTTGATCTTCTTTTTTTGCAATTTGGAAACATGAAGCCATTTTTCATGTGCTCACATGCTGTGTTCATTGTATCATCTCTTTTCATCTATCTTCTCCTTTGATTGAAACAGACCAAGAGGACAATCCTATGTCTACTCTGAAGTAAGCTGTTGAATTCAATGGGGCTTATACACCGGAAAAAGAGGTTTTTAGGATTCATCCTTAACTTTCTGTATGCTTTTGGATGCCACACTATAAAGTATTTTTACTTTTTATAATAAAATACTGAAACTAGGGGTCCAAGTTTAAAGCATATGTTATAAATCGCCTATTAACCCCTTTTCTTGGTGTCACTACTGAGGACCAATTTTGTCTGCAGGCAACTCAGGAATACCCTTTGTAAATCTTGTTTTCCTCAGGTAAATATTACTTACACATAGGAAATATTGTACAACCACATGTAGATCATTGCCTGTCACAACTGCACACAGGCTGGGAAGTAGCTACTAGTCACGACTTCACAAAAACACATCACAGTAAAATGCACACAAACGTAGTTGTCACATGTGAATCTACATGAAGGCTACAGTTTCTTTTTTGCCTCCACAGCAGACCTCTTTGCCCATGGATGAACCTCCCTCACTATCCACAGAGTGAGAGGTTTAACCCTGTTTAATTTGTATTTTTTCACTTATCTCATCCATCCCCAAATCTGTTTTCTTCCCACAGGAGAAAACACAGGAATGGCTTTCTTTTCTCCCAGGTGAAAAAGCAGCTGGGATAGTGGAGGGGAAATGGCAGGTTTGAAAAGCAGCCTCTTCCCCCACTGTTCCTCTCCTTAAACTGAAAACCCTATAAGACTCCTTGTGAGCATCTTGTTTATACTTCTCCTTTATGCCTACAAAGCAATAGTGCTTAGGACAGTGTGACAGCCAGTACTTTAAGGAACTGGTTTCACCACTTTTACTTCCCCGTTCCATTTTTATAACATCCTGATTTTTACTGTGCAGACAAATTATGACAATATAAATGTTGGGATGAAGCAGGTTTCAAAACACTTAGTAGAGACGAAAGTTGCTTACTTTTATCCAGCACACAAATCTAATAGAAACTTACAGGAGTCTCCCATAACTGGTTCTAGTTCCATCAGATCAGTGGCGTAGCGTGGGGGGTGCAGGGGGGGCCGGCCGCACCGGGCGCAACATCTGGGGGTTAGGGTTAGGGGGCGCAAATCCACGGGTTAGGGGGCGCAAATCCATGGGTTAGGTGGTGCAAATTACTTGCCTTGCCCCGGGTGCTGACAACCCACGCTACGCCACTGCATCAGATCCATCATTGCAAGCGACATGGATATGAACATCCTTTGAGAATCTGCTTGTGGTTTAATGTCTGAAATGCTGTGGATACAAGACTTGAATACTGCCATTGATCAGACCAAGAGGAGTGCTGATTGGGACAAGATGCCATGTTCCTCAAACTAAGCCTGATTGAAAGAGAAGGCTTATGATAATACAAAGGTGGTAACTATCTCTCTACACTCTAATAAGACAACTAAACACCATTGGTCCAAAATGTAGGAGAGATGTAGGGACATATTTCCATATGTGGTGGCCTAGTCCCATCATTTGGGCTTTCTGAGACTGTGCCTTCCAAAAAGTTAGCCTCATTATTTCTCAATTTCTTTGCATGCTGTGGGGGAGGATGTCATACACAAGGAACTTCTCAGATTCCTATTTGCAGCAGCATGTTTAACTGCTGCAAGATGTAGGAAGGTGATGGATAATGTTAACATTATGGGATATTGGTACCAACAAATGTGGAATATTGCCTTAACTAAGAAATTTCCAAAGCAAATACAAGAAGGCAATTTCCATATGATGTGCCTTATACCACTTTGGGATTTTCCCAAAGCATCCTGCGACCTATTGTTTGTTAAGGGTTTGTAAGTTCCCAAAATTTAGGGGAAGCCAAAGCTGTTAAATTGATACAAGAATGCTTTAAATCAGAGGTTTTCAACCTTTTCCAGTCCACAGCTCCCTTGGCCAACTACATTCTTTCTAAGGCACTCCCCCATCCCACCCTGCTGTCCAAAAGAGAAGTGTCTCTTCACACTGACCCACAAGGAAGAGGATGCCCCCAGCCTTAGTGGCCTATAGGAGACTGACCAGAGGTGAACGTGAGGCAAGCTAGCACCTTACCTCAGGAGGCAGTAGAGGGCGCTGCCAGCCCTGCATGGTGGAAAGGCTCCCTTTCAGCACTGGGCACTCAGCTCCCAGGAAAGCCTTGCACACAGCAAACACAAGAAAGCCCAGCACAGAGCCTGCCTGCCTGCCCAAGTCTCCCACTTGTCTGTCCATTCCCAACAGTAAGGGCTGACGGACTGGCTGGCTGGGCTCCCTTGCCTACTTGCTTGCTTACTGCAAGGCCACCTCAGCTCCTGGCAGCCAGCACCCCTAGGCCAGCCCCAGAGGCACCATTCGCCTGGGGAGCACATTGTAGCCAGGGCTGCTGCAACAAACAGCTGTGCAAGCCTTTGGGAGGCAGAGATGTGAGAGGGCATCAGAGGAGGGAGGGAAGGAAAGAGGGACAGAGGCCAGTGTTGCCTGCGGCACTCAGACCATCCTTCATGGCACCCTAGGATTCCACGGCACACTGGTTGAACGGCACACTGCTTTAAAGATATGGTGTGGGTGTGATTACTGTCAGGAAGCAGGTGCTCTGAAAATATATTGCAATCAGGAGATTACTGGAGGCCCTTTCTGGATGTAATGAAAGAACACGCGCAGGAAAAGAGATCTGATTTTGATCATATAGCTGAGTTGGTAGGGAATGAGACTCTTAATCTCAGGGTTGTGGTTTTGAGCGCCACGTTGGGCAAAAGATTCCTGCATTTCAGAGGGTAGGACCTGAGACCCTCACGGTCTCTTCCAACTCAACAGTTCTTTGTTTCTATGCAGTGAAGCACAGCAACCAAGGATTAAAAAAATATAATGATGCCATGGCAGTAGTAGCGAAACTGTTTCAGTGCCAGGATAACCTGTTTGCTGTTACACACAGTCTAATTATTATCTCTAAAACTTCTTGGGAAATAGCCTGTAGCTTAATGAAAGGTGTTTCAGGTGACTGGATTGCTGCCCAGTGGGGATGTGACTGTTGGATGCAGTGCAGGCCATGGTTGTGATTGGGGACCTCTTTGCTGCTACCATCACTGCCACTGTCACTAGTACAGACAGAGGTCCCTGGTGTCTGTTGTGGTTCTGGCTTTGTCACCACATGAGGGGAGGTCCCACATTAGTGTGTGTGTGTAGTGGGTAGTGGAGCAGGCTGCGGCTGTTGCTGCATGCTTCTGTTCTTGGGTGCCCACCTCCCTGCTTGCATTAAAGCTTTCTTTCCCATGGACCCATGTCTGGTGGCATGGTTCCTTGGTGTTTAGATGCTGTCTGTGAGCTCAAGGTATGTAGGGTGGTTGCAATTGCCATGCATTTGGGCGGAGAAGGTATATCCATGTGTGTTTGTTTGTAGGAACCCAAAAGTTTCATTCACATTCTCAGCTTTAGTCCAAAGCGCAGGACACAAGATTTAGAAGTCTGTAAGCAAAGTTATAAGATGCATAGCTAGGTAAAGGTAAAGGGACCCCTGACCATTAGGTCCAGTCGTGGCTGACTCTGGGGTTGCGGCGCTCATCTCGCTTTATTGGTCGAGGGAGCCGGCGTACAGCTTCCAGGTCATGTGGCCAGCATGACTAAGCCGCTTCTGGCGAACCAGAGCAGTGCATGGAAACGCCGTTTACCTTCCCGCTGGAGCAGTACCTATTTATCTACTTGCACTTTGACGTGCTTTCAAACTGCTAGGCAGTAGCTAATACGTTATTCCAATACTGGATACACAACCTCTAAATTGACATTTTAAAAGCTGGATGTGACCAGTCTGGTACTCACCCCAAGCAAGAAAACTGTGCTTACAAGCAGGGCCGTCTTACCCATACTCAGCCAGGCTGAGAGTCCGGGGCCTGAGAATTGAGTCCAGGGATGAGCCTGCCCATCGGTTAGAGCGCCACGGCGGGCTCTTCTGCTGCGGGTGGCTCTGCGCTGCGAGTGTGGGGGTGACCAAGCCAGCGAGACACTGAGGCAGCTGGCCAGCTCTGCCCTCCTGCATGCCTGGGACTGGGCAACCGGGGGGGGGGGCACCGGGTGGATCTTTGCACCCCAGCGCTGCATATGCTTGACAGCCCTGCTTACAAGTGTGTGTTCCTGCAGGTGGTTTGGATCTGAGTCAGTCCCTCTGACTCTCCTGCCACCTCTGCCCCCTACAGCCCCACCCATTCTCTCAAGGGGCAAAGAAGAGGCTGACTCAGATGGCTGCCCCTCCCTTTCTGTGACATCTAGCAATGAAGGGGCAGAAAGCCGTCCCAAGTGAGTGTTGGCCTCTCCCCACCTCTGACCCCTGGATTCTCCTCCTCCAGATGTCACCAGCCCTTCCCTTCTTCCCCTTCCATGGTTCATTTTACATATCCTACATTCCTGCATATTTTACTATAACCATTCAAATCAGTTTTCCACTTTTATATCAAATATTATTTACACTGTTGAATTTATCTTAATGCTGCCAGCATTTTCAGCTGTGTACAGTTATTCTCCATATATTCAATAAATGTTTTCCACTCTTCTTTAAATATACGTAATTCTTGCCCTCTTATTCTATGTGTTAAATCTGCATATTCTGTCAACTTAATTTGCCAATCCTCTTTAGTTGGGACCTCGCTCACTTTCCATTTGGGGGCTAAAAAAACATGGGCCGCAGATTTAGCATACATAAATAACTTTTTCCGACACCTGGGAATTTCTGTCTGGATTATTCCCAATAAAAAGGACTCTGGTTTTTTTGGGAAAGTAATTTTAAACATTTTTTTTCAACTCATTATAAACAATTTCCCAATATACTTGTACATTTTTACATGTCCACCACATATGAAAAAAAAGGTTCCCTCCACTTCTTTACATTTCCAACACGCATCTGATTCTGATTTGTAGATCTTAGCCAATTTACTAGGAGTTAAATACCATCTGTGGATCATTTTTAAATAGTTTGATGCATTTATTTGTGTGGTAACTGCCACACAATAAGGTGGATCCCATAATCTGAATTGCTCTTTTACCTAATTTTATAGCAGATTGTAGAATTCTAGTTCATGGCAAATTCTGGGGTATAATTGAAAATATGGTGCTATCAAAGAGAAACCAAAGATGTTAGCAAGTCACTTGTTTTTCATTTCTAAAGCATTGGAGTATGTCAAAAGTTATGGGCCATTTGTCTCTTACAAAATTGGCTCAGGGGAGGCTCTTGCTAGTTCCTCTGCCCTCAGAGACTTGGGTTGGTGATGGCTCAGGAGAGGACATTATTTTTATGATTGTAGGTTGATTAAACATGTTTTAATGTTGTAATCTGCCTTGGGAGCTTAAGGTGAAGGGCAGGAAATAAATAATTTGTCTGACCTGAGGAAAATAAAATGTACCAGGTTCTGGCTGGCTGGAGATGAGTGAGTGGACACCACTTCAGAATACAAAAGATATTTATGGGGCTTTGGCTGATTTACACTGAGTGAGATTAGACCTGTGAAATATCAATGTGACTATTTTGGGTCAGTTTAGCACATTTCGCTAAACAGAACTGAATCAGGCAAAGTGATTTGGCAGAAGAAGCAAATAAGAGATCTGAGGAAACTTTTGTACTTGAGGAAAATGTTTATTAATGTAAACAAAACCCAGGCCCAGTGCCAGGTTGCTGGAGGCCCCAAGTGAGGGGACTCCGCTTTTGATGCTGTGCGTCTTCGCCGCTGCTGCTTCTGCATTCTTCCACTGGGCTGTAACACAGCGTCAGCAGGGAGAGAGCAGTGACCCAGGCTGTGCTCCCTTGACAACAGTCAGTCCCAGTCAGATGTCCAGCTTGCCAGCTGCTAATACCTAATTAAACCACCTGATAGTCAAACAAGAATGATATAACATGTTGTCAGATCTATTTGACATTTTAGAGAAATATTCTCCATCCAATATATGACCTGAATGAGAAATGCAAAGTTTGCTACAAAAACATGTCCTGCGATACCTTACAGACTAACATTTTTAATGACAAAAGCATTCATGGATTACAGTACAGATACATAACATGTTCTCCTAAGACAGGGGTCAGCAAGGTTTAATAAGCCAGGTCCCTGGCTGCAGGGGTAGGAGGGGAAAAACCTGGCTCCAGCCCTAGCCAGTTCCACTCCCATGGCCAGAAGAGGAGTGGTGGCTGGGGGGGGGGGGAGGAGCCTAGGGGGTGAAACTAGGTTTTATTTCACCCAGGTCAAAGATCCAGTTTGGCACACACACCCCATGCATATTTGCATACCCCAGGGTGCCACAGCACTGGTTGAAAACCACTGCCCTAGCCAATCTTACCTGGCAAGGGGTACCTTGCACGTCAAGGAAGGAATGGGGGGGGTAATGTGGGAAGGGGGGAGTTATTCTTTTGCTGTTTTGTTTTTACTTATTTACTTGTTTTTATCCTGTATTTTATTGTGAACCGCCCTGAGATTTTATGACTATATTATAAATCAAATAAATAAATGCGGGGAAGGTAAAAGAATGACTTCTATTTTTGATGCCACTTTGGTTGTGATTCGCTTTGAGAGTTTGTGTTTCGAATGAATGAATGCTGCGTTGACCTCAGAGGAAGGCTAGGATTTTGAGGGGGGGAAACCCAAGAAAACTTGCTCAAAGCCAAATCTGGGAAACTCGTCGGGGCTGAGTCGCGAGTTGCGGTTTTTTCCCTTCTATGCCACTAGCTGGTCAGCAGCCCAAGTGGTGCTCTGCAAAACGCCGGAGAAGCAGCTCCGGCCCTTTTTCTCCCGCGTCTCCCTCGAGGGGCGCGCGACCCCTTCGCCAGAAGAAGGTGCCTGAGGCGGGCGGGCGGGCGGGCGGGCGGGCGGCTGCTGCTCCTCCTTGCAAAGGCGCGCCGGATCCCCAGGATGCCGCTGATTGGCGCGCGAGGCGGCGCGCGCTGAATTCGTGCGCGAGGCGAGGAGAAGCGCTTGCCTGGGATTCCCCACCCCCTTGTTTGCATTGTGTGGCCCTCGCGCCGCTTTGTACGGCTGCAGGGCCGGGACGGATTTGCGCGCGCGCACGCGCGGGCTTGTGGCTGAGGGAACCACAGACGGAGAATTCCGAGGGACCGGACTTGTGCGGACGTTGCCACCGCCTCCGCCTCCTCCTCCTGCTCCCCTGGAGAAGAGCGCATGATGGCGGCAGCGGCCGCCCCGGCCGTGGTGGTGGAGGTGAGCCTGAGCAGCACCGCGAGTAGCAGCAGCGACACTTCCAGCACGGGCGAGGAGGAGAGGATGAGGCGCCTCTTCCAGACCTGCGACGGCGACGGCGACGGCTTTATCAGCAGGTAAGCGCAGCCGCTGGGGCAGCCGGTTGCTCTCTCTGCGCGCGCGCGCTCGCGCACACCCGCCGAAAAAGTGGCAGCTCAACTTCTGAGCAAGTTTCTCAGATGCGAGTTGCGCTTCATGCACGACGGAGGTGCAGGGGAGGTGCCCCCGGACAGACAGACAGACAGACAGACAGAGGGACGCTTCTTGGGCAGGGGGTTCAGCAGGGTGGATCAGCATCACACCCAGGGTAGCGTGCTGGCCAACCACACAAATATTTTATTGGTTTTTAAACAGATACAAATACAATAGCCATCACACACTTAGCCAGCAGTACAGCTAATTGTGTTTGTTTTATCCATTGTCTCTAGACCCGTGGACAATTTGGAAATTTATTTAGACCAAGTTAATGGCCTTTTAGGCTTTCTCCACATGAATAGCACAGTGGTACCTCCGTTACATACACTTCAGGTTACATATGCTTCAGGTTACAGACTCTGCTAACCCAGAAATAGTATCTCGGGTTAAGAACTTTACTTCAGGTTGAGAACAGAAATCGTGTGGCGACAGCACAGCGGCAGCGGAAGGCCCCATTAGCTAAAGTGGTGCTTCAGGTTAAGAACAGTTTCAGCTTAAGAACAGACCTCCGGAACGAATTAAGTACTTAACCCGAGGTACCACTGTAGTTCACTTTTTGAATAATAAGAATTATATGGCAATTGGGGGGGGGGGGCGGATCAGGATTTTAGAGATGCTTAGGTGGGGCATGGCATACACTTTACACATTCAGTATTCAAACATATTACTTGGCGTAACCCTTCCACTGAGAATATTGAGCAGTTGGTATAAGAAGGTCTTGTTTTTGGTCATTAACATAGTTCAAGAGAGGGGTCCACGTTTCTTGGAAGGTGTCTCTATTCATTATGCCCTTCATTTCCCCCCTTTATCTGGTGAGATGCTGTATCCCAGATATTATTTTCCCATATGTTGACAGGTATTTCAGTCTGGTTCTTCCGTTGCTGAGCTATCGCTAATCCTGCTGTGGTCAGGAAGAAGCCTACTAGTTTGCCTGTGGCGTGCTGGCCTTTCTGGCAAGGTGGTCGCTGTGACTCTGGAAGCCTTCGTATAGAAATCGGTGGTTAAATGTTTCGAAAGAAACTTCCACCCAGCAAGTTATTCCTCTCCTCTTTTTTTGTTATTGTGGTGTCAGGCAGTTATGTTCTTTGCCCTGGAAACTCCTGAATGCATAAGTGCTGATTATAGCTGCATAGTCTTGGGCACTCCAGGCGTTCTGTTCGCGCCCCAAGGCACTTTCTACTTCATTACAACTGTGCATGCTGAGCTGTAGTTCAAATTAAGCTGAGCTGGTAGTATTAGGTTCATTTGCAGCAATGTTGAGGGAGCAGGTTGAAAGGAGAAGGCAGCTTTTCAATTTCAATGTTACACACAAATGTGAAGGCCCTTGTGCTCAGCTCAGGAATGTGCTTTAGCTTGGCATTGTGGCAGCAGTAGCGGTTCACACCCTGCTGCCAGCCGGGGGCGAAGACGGAGTCTACATTTCCTGTTCCCAGTTGTCCAATAACTGACCCCCTAAAGGGCATGATCAGGGATGGGGGTGAAGTACCTGTGAACCTCTGGATTTCCTTGGACTCCAGCTCCCATTGGCATCAGCAAGCATAGCCAGTGATCAAGGGTGATGAGATTGGTAGTGCAATGACATCTGGAAGTCAGTGGGTTTTTGGTAGCTGGTCCAGAACATCTCACAATGCTTGGGTGGAGCTGAAAGGAGTGAAAGACTTGATAATGGTTATGTTGACCCCTGATTTGGTTGTGTTGATGATCTTATCTAAATGGATGGCACTTTGGAAGAAATAGAAGCAGAAGGGTTTTTTTTAGAGGGTACCTGTATATGACACTTGTGAATAATGACTTTCATACAGAGTGTGCACAGCTGCAGGTAGCACTGCTAGCCAAGGTAGCATGAGCATAGCCGGGTGGGGGCAGGGAGGGCAGATGTTCCCCCTGAGATCAAGTAAAACAATATAAATACTTAACTGACCAATCACATCGGTTCTGCCCTCCAACGAAAGTCTTGCCCCCCCCAACAAAAGTCCTTCTACACCCATGCAAGGTGGATAGTATACATGTTATTTCATTTGTTCACATGCATTGTTTTCCCCCTAGTGGGAAGAGGCACAGAACAGAAGCAAAACAAAATTCCTATAAACGCTCCCCCAGTTGTTGTTTAGTTGTGTCCGACTCTTCGTGACCCCATGGACCAGAGCATGCCAGGCACTTCTGTCTTCCACTGCCTCCTGCAGTTTAGTCAAACTCATGCTGGTAGCTTTGAGAACACTGTCTAACCATCTCATCCTATGTTGTCCCCTTCTCCTTGTGCCCTCAATCTTTCCCAACATCAGGGTCTTTTCCAGGGAGTCTTCTCTTCTCATGAGGTGGCCAAAGTATTGGAGCCTCAGCTTCAGGATCTGTCCTTCCAGTGAGCACTCAGGGCTGATTTCCTTAAGAATGGATAGGTTTGATCTTCTTGCAGTCCATGGGACTCTCAAGACAATTCCACTATGTGTATTTCTGTGACATGTTTATGGTGGGCAGGGGAGGGAAATGTCATGTTTTTACATGCCCCAATGTATAAAATCCACAGTTCTGTTTACAGCTTGTCTGATTTTCATAGAACATAGAATCAAAGAGTTGGACGAGAGACCCAAGGGTCATCTAGTCCAACCCCCACAAATGCAGGAATCTGGCCCACAGACATCTCTGGGTGGGCTTGAACCACCAACCTTCTGGTTAACAGCCAGATGCACTGAACGATTGTGCCACCTGAGGTGCTATGTAGGGCTAGTTTTAAGATACATGTTTTTAAAATGTTTGGAAATTGATAGATGGTATTATGTAAGGGAATTTTTATTTGTGTGTATGTGGCTAAGCTGTCAACACATAGTTGTTGGGTTTTGTGGATTATCGTATTAGCCTGAATATAAGCCTCACTTTCCTCCCAAATTCCGACTGTGAAAAGTTAAAGTGTGGCTTATACAGTATTCACAACTTTATGGTATGCAGCCAGGAGCGCGGGGCAAACAGCGCCAGGAGCGCAGCAAAGCGGAGCCCACCCTGTGCGTAGTCCCCCGTCCTCTCCCCCAAGGTTGGGAAGGGAGAGGGCGAGGAAGGGAAAAGGCAGAAACGCAGCACGGCTCCGCCCCCCCCCCCCATATGTAGCCAGGAGCAGTGATGAATGGAGTGGCTTATATTCGGGTATTTTTTCTTTCCTCCACTCCAATTTTAAAGGTGCAGCTTATATTCGGGTGCGGCTTATATTCGGGCTAATACAGTAGTTATTGGGCCAGGAGGTGTAGTGTCCATCTCTTGCCACCAGTACATCTTTGTATCTCACCCTTAGTATTTTAATAGTGTTTCCACATATGCTGACGGTTTTAAATGGGCATTTTGCTTATATGAAACGCCACTGTTGTCAAACATATGAGTAGAATATTTGCTTTTGCAAGTTTGAAAGGCATAATCCTCTAGCATGCAGTCCATATCTTCTTGGGTATTGAAATGGTTCCTTGATTATAATCTGGAGGTTAGCTCAGATGTTCAGATTTGTCCAAGGCAAGAACCCTAAAGGCAGTAAAGGCAAGGCCAACATTTTGCATGCCATTCACTTATGATTGGATTAGGTGCTGGGATGAACCAAGGTTTTATCTTGGCTCCATAAATATAGAGAGAATGGACAGTCAATGTACATCCTTCACGCAGTGCTCTAATGCCCAGTTGTTCTTGATGTTAACACACATAATCTCTTCTTGTACTAAGAGACTGTGATCTACTTATAGAATAAAAAACTGGCAGTGATCTACCCCTTTTTGGGGGAGTTCAAGATTCAAGTCAAAGTTGTTGAGCTTTTTTAGGGAGGAAAGTACAGTGGACATGATCCATTCCGGGGTGCCATTTGCACCCCGAAAAGTCCACAACTAGAGCGGTGGTTCTGTGCAAGCGCAGAGTGAAATAGAGCGCTTCTGCGCATGTGCAAAGCACACAGAATGCTTCTGCTCAAGCGCGAAGCACGCAGAACGCTTCTACGCACACACACGCGGCGAAACCCTGGTCATGGCCCCAGCAGAAGCTGCATGCTAGTTTAACTCCTTGTTTCCAGATGCAAGCCTTTAGGCTTGGCTTTGCTCTGCAGTAAATAGTTCAGACATCTGTATGTTTAATTGGGAGAAGAGAAACATAAAACCTATAAATGCCCAACTTCTGGAGCACCACTGAACCAGTAAATCCTAGATAGACCACCAACAGTCACAGTGAGCAGTTCGAGAGTGACTGGAATGCCTTTTCTTCTAAATGTGCAATTTACTCTGTGGGTTATGAATATTTAATTTTTTAAAAAAAATCAGTTCTATCATTCATGCAGCTCTGAAATTAATTTAGCCTTCTTTTGTCATTTCCCTGCCCTTTGTGAAGCTGCTTCTTGGCCACCAGAGCCAGCTGAGGGAAGAACTGCATTTTATTCTTTTGGTAAAGGCAAGCACTTTTCCATTGCACATGTCTTCTATTTAGCGTATGGGGACAAGTTAGTGCAGAATGCGGTTGTTAGGCTCATAACTGGGGCAGCGCAGTGGAACCATGTGTCACCAGTCCTGAAAATGACACACTGGCTGGCAGAGAGCTACCAGGCCAAACTGAATGTGTTAGTACTAGCATATCAAGTCCTAAATCAGGTATAGGCCAACTTGGCCCTCCAGATGTTTTGGGACTACTACTCCCATCATCCCTAGCTAGCAGGATCAGTGGTCAGGGATGATGGGAATTGTAGTCCCAAAACATCTGGAGGGCCGAGTTTGCCTATGCCTGTCCTAAGTGGCTTGAAACCTGAGTACCTCAAAGAGTGCCTCCTGCAATATCAACCATCTATGACCCTATGATCAAGAGATGAAACCTTATTGGTGGTGGTGCTATTGGTAACTGCCCAGTTGGCAGTGACTTGTGGTAGCAGTGCCTTTTCAGTGGTGGTTCCCTGTTTGTGGAATGCCTTCCCTAGTGAGGTGTCATTATTGACTTTATTTTGGGAGAGGGAATTAAAACATCATTGTTTACTCAGGCATTTGATGGCTGGAGGACACTGTTCCTGGTAGCCCCAAGATCACTGGTTGCGAATGTTTTTTCATAGTTTTAAAGAGTGTTTTAAAACTGTTCTTGGTTGTAGCTCTTTCCAAACATTTTACCATTACTTGGGCTCCTTCAGGAGGAAGGGCAGGATATAAATCGAATAATATATATTTGCATACATAATGAAGTTATATGGAGTCTCAGCTGTGGGAACCCTTTGCTGAGCATTAAACTGAAAACTCTTTAAATCCTTGCTGGGTAGCAGAGCCACACATGGAGAGGAAAAGAGCACCTCCTGAGAGAACAATTAATTGTCAGTCTATGAATAGTTAGGATGACATTTTAAAATGGCAGATAAAAGGATAATTGCTGGCTGATATTGGATGGCAATTCAATTTGGCAGTGGAATATAATTTGGAACACATCTAGTCAAATGGCATACATTATACTTTCCTACCAGAATACAGACATTTTTGTAACTAAATTACCAAAATGCAATAATGTCTGTTTAAAATTCAAATACTGTAGTGCACAGCAGTAATGTTTTTGGCAATTGGTGTGTTTTTTTAAATACATAAAAAGTGATGGCAGCAAAAATGATAAACAGTTGTTCTTTATTTATTTATCCTGCCTGTCCCCTCAGAGTTGGAAGTTGAAAAGCTTTGCTGGGAAAAATCAACCTGTGGAGAGATGGTTTAAAAGCCTCTTCCACTGAATGTTCAAGGAATGTTCTGTGGCCAGTGCATTTATGCACATGCAAGAAAGGCCTTTAGGAGAGTGGAACTGCACACAACTCGCTTTCATGTATTTAAGAGACATTCTAGCTGTGATTGCAAATAATAATAATAATAATAATAATAATAATAATAATAAGCTAGTATCCTGATTGTAAAATGACAAGACTACTGCAGAAACTGAGAAGTTTCTTGGGAAACGATTCAGCATTGAATAGAATTACTGGAACTCTTAGGGAAAACGCCTCTCCGCTTCTGAACTGTGGTTTAGTTTAAAGATGGTTTTGGTCACATGGGTTGTGTGTATTGCTTGCTTAAAACGGACGTGCTAGGCATTGCTCTGAAGAGTTGACTTTTCTCTCAATGGTCTTGCCACCCTGTGATTTAGACCAGTGTTTCCCAAACTTGGGACTCCAGCTGTTTTGGGACTACAGTTCCCATCATCCCTGACCACTGGTCCTGCTAGCTAGGGATGATGGGAGTTGTGGTCCAAAATCAGACAGAGACCCAAGTTTGGGAAACCCTGCTCTAGACACTGGAGGGGATGGTGAGTCTCCCATTCTGGCAATTAGGAGATAGGCTCTTCCCCGCTAAGGCAAGCTTTCTATTGTATTTACAATGAACAGATAAAGGTTCCAGGGCAGTTCCAGTGAATGAATTCTTCTATGTCCTGGAATCAGGTGTTTGGGTTTTCCTTTCTCCCTTCTCTGTTCTCTGCTTTCCTTTGGCTTTCCTTTGTGGCCCTTCTCCACCTTGTTTCGCGGGTTAGTGGTTTGCTTCTTGCAAGCTCACACATGTAATTTTAATAGGCAACCTGAATGCTGAAGCATGTGCTCCAATCCAAGATATAAGCTAGTGTCAGAAACGTTGAAAACATGACATTATTGCACAGGACAGTTCTGTTTTGCGTCATAATTATTTTTACAGATTTGCAAAATTGCTTTCCCAGATTTTTCTGTAAACTTTGTAAGCCTTAAATTTGTGTTCAGTCATGTATGCATGTGTAAGATAAGGTCTCTAATTAGAAAGTCAGACCATGTTAATTGCCAGTGGTATAGGAGAGTACAGTAATGATCCCAGTTCACAATTGTGTTTTATAATTTGCTTTGTGTACTCTACATATGCTTTGTTTTTTGAAATTGCTAAGAGATATGCTTTATTTTTACTTCAGGCAGAGAGCATTTATTTGCAACTGCACAGCAGCATAATGTTGGAACATGCAACGGTAACATGTTAACTTTAATTTCACTATATTATAAGGTTATGCTGTTGACCATTTCCTTAATTTGGAGTCCCCCCAAAATAAGGGTCGTCTTATACACAGGTGCGTGTTATACACACAAAAATACGGTAACTATGTAGAGGGCAGCGGGATAATGGATTGGCAACTGTGACTACTTAGGGGTCTAAAATGGATACATTTTTTTCCCTTTCCTTTCACATATTGTTACAAGTGTTATTTTATAGTCCAGACCAACAGGGGCAGCAGGAAACATGAGAGAAGTGATGACCGGCTTCACAGTTTTCCCCATATTGTAGTGTTTTTTACATAGCACACAGACACACATTGTGATATATCTCCGTGTCAAATATTATGAAAACATTATCGCTTTGTTGATTTCAAACTGATTTTGGACTATGTATTGATACATCGCCTAGCCCTAGTGGGGATGATTGGTTTTTTTTTTAGCTGGGTCATGCCAGTGCAAGTAGATAAATAGGTACTACTGCAGCAGTAGTAAACGGCGTTTTCATGCACTCTGGTTTCCGTCACGGTGTTCCATTGCACCAGATGCGGTTTAGTCATGCTGACCACATGATCTGCAAAGCTGTCTGTGGACAAATGCCAGCTCCCTCAGCCTGAAAGCGAGATGAGCGCCGCAACCCCATAGTCGCCTTTGACTGGACTTAACCATCCAGGGGTCCTTTACCTTTTCCTCTATTGTTTTTTTTTAGCTGGGTCATTGTGTATGATGTTTCTAGATGACCTTAGAGCAGCCATCCTTACTTGTTGCCCTCCGTACATTGTTTGGAATGACAGCTTCCACAAGACATAGACTACTATTTATTTATTTAACAAAACTGGTGTGCCACTTTATAATAGCATCAACCGTTGTCTAAGCAGTTTACGAAAAACAGTATAGAATATTTATAAGAAAGTACTGATAAAATCAACAGACTTAAAAAACAAATGTGCACAATAAAGTTCCATATCTGAGTAGGATGGTTTAAAAAAAAATTTTTTTTAAAGCAGGCATTGGAAATGGCAAAGGGACCTGTCTAATACTAAATAGGAAGGGAGTTCCAGAGAAATTGTGCTGGCACACTAAAAGATGGATTTCTTACAAGTGATTTCTTACATGAACATGATATAGTGCTTGTCAAAGTGTCAGTTCCGCAGATGGAAGCAGGAGAGTGGCCGCGTGTGGCTTTAGGCAGTCTTTCAAGTCAGCTGCTGATGGTTTTGTATGCTAATAGAAACACCTTGAGTTTGACCTAGTAACCAGTCGGCAGCTAGTGCAGCGGGAGTGTAATACTCAAAAGCTTGCCCACTATTTTGTGGTATTGGTTGGCCTAATGTATTGGGATAGGGGAGCTGGGGCATCTGGCAATCAATGTGTCCCTTTAGTTCCAGATAGTACATGGGTAGATGAGTCTTTAAAAGCCCGGGACACAAATTTTAACAGCCCTCTAGCGGCTATGGTGGCTCATTCACCAGAAGCAACATATTGAGCGTTAACTCTGGATTATGGAACTAAGCTTCCTAATGTATGTTGTGCTCTAGGAGGCTTAGCTTGGTCATAATCGTGTATACAGAGTCACTTAAGAGCCAAACAGAATTAGATAATGAATATTAGTAAATGGAATTCAGGTTGGAAGCTTTGCACATCTGGTAGGAAAAATTGATGTGCTGCAATAAAATTGCTCAGGCGTTCTTAATTGTCTGCTTCACAGTTCCTGGTGATATTGGTAGGACTTTAGAAATATAGTTAGGTTAAATTAATGGTTCACCGAACAGAATTTTGAGCAGGGGAGAGCACACAAAAATAGAGAGGCTAGGACTATGAGTAAGACTTGGTGACTTGATGTTTCTGTGAATGCTTTTCTGCACCTAGAACCCATGCTTTTGTTAATTCAGATTAAGGAAACAGAGTTACCACAGAGTATACATTGCACAGTGTTGCTAGGCAGACCTAGACTGCAGGATAGGTAATTAAGTGGTAAATTGTGATCATTCGACTGTCGTCCATAAGGAGCAACTTGTGGGGAAGCAAACTGGGCAAACCAGCTTTCTGTAGGAGGAACCCCTTTGGAGGTCCGTGGTTGTAACAAACCTAGATTCTAGTCACAGTGGTGAGCTTCATTTTTCCACAAAAGGCTTCTAACAAGGATGTAGGAAAGCTAACAGTGAGAGGATGCTGCATGGAATAAAAAGACTTCCTGAGTAATCTTTCTAATGTAAAGTGTCACATTCTGTTAAAGATCAATGATATAAGGAGTGAATGGTGGGGAGAAAGAGAGTGATTAGGTATTAGGTGTGTTCAGTTACTACAGTGTTAACAAGGGACACGGGTGGCACTGGGGGCTAAACCACTGAGCCTCTTGGGCTTCCCGATCAGAAGGTCGGCAGTTTGAATCCCCGTAATGGGGTGAGCTCCCATTGCTCAGTCCCAGCTCCTGCCAATATAGCAGTTCGAAAGCATGCCAGTGCAAGTAGATAAATAGGTACCGCTGCGGCAGGAAGGTAAATTGTGTTTCTGTGCGCTCTGGCTTATATCACAGTGTTCTGTTGTGCCAGAAGTGGGTTAGTCATGCTGGCCACATGACCTGGAAAGCTGTCTGTGGACAAACGCTGTCTGTGGACAAACGCTGACTCCCTCGGCCTGAAAGCAAGGTAAGCGCTGCAACCCCATAGTTACCTTTGACTGGAGTTACCTTTGGCCGTCCAGGGGTCCTTTACCTTACCTTACCTTACCTTACCTTACCTTACCTTACCTTACAGTGTTTAATAACTTAACTAAAAGTTGCAATCCTATAAACACTTTGCTGGGTGGAAGTAAGTTCTTTTGAATTCAACAGGTCTGTCTTTTGAGGAGAAATGTATAGGATTGCACTTTGAAGCTTCAGTTAATTTAAAAGTTGCACCTGTTTGATTAGGCAACAGATTAAAAAGAAAGCACATGGCTGTATTTTTTTAATGCAAGTGCTTATAAAAGCTGCTGATGGCAAGCTCTATCTATTCTTAAGAAGTATTCCCTCCACCTTTTGTCCTACAGGACTGCTGTGTCAAGAGCAGTGTTTGAAACTCCCATTGTTCTAGGCGCATTTTGCGACAGAGAATTTCATTAGCGTGAGCAGTTTCTGAGCTCTGGGCGCAGTACTGAGCCTAAAATTTCAGATTTAAACTGCAGAGTGGAAGGAAAGGAGGACCTTTTTCTGCCTGCCCACTTCCAGCTACTCTCTGAAGACTGGAGAAGAGACCCTCTTAAGAATATTAGGGAGGTGGGCAGGGGAAGGACTAGACCATGTGAAAACTGGAGTTCATTCATTTTCAGCTTTGTATTCTTGTTATATTGGGACGCGGGTGGCGATGTGGGTTAAACCACAGAGCCTAGGACTTGCCGATCAGAAGGTTGGTGGTTCGAATCCCCGTGACGGGGTGAGCTCCTGTTGCTCAGTCCCTGCTTCTGCCAACCTAGCAGTTCAAAAGCACGTCAAAGTGCAAGTAGATAAATAGGTACCGCTCCGGTGGGAAGGTAAACAGCGTTTCCGTGCGCTGCTCTGGTTCACCAGAAGCGGCTTAGTCATGTTGGCCACGTGACCCGGAAGCTGTACGCCGGCTCCCTCGGCCAATAAAGTGAGATGAGCGCCGCAACCCTAGAGTCGGCCACGACTGGACCTAATGGCCAGGGGTCCCTTTACCTTTACATATTCTTGTTATAAAAAAAGCACGCCTAGACATTCTGTTGTTGCTCCCACAACCTAGGTTTAAGGTACCATTTAGCTCCTAGCTTTCATCTCAGTTTCTAACACTGGTCAAGAGATTGTTGGATTCTACTATCTGATACTATGCAGTTGGTTGATGACATCAAAAGGTCATTGTGATGGCACACCAACAAACAGCCTGCTACACAGTTTTAACTGTCTCTGTGATGACCACCTTCCAACAACCCTGGGCTCTGGGTGTGTGAGAGAAGCAGAATCTTGATGCCAAGGCCTGGACACTTAACCTATGCATTTTCACTTGACCACCTGTATGGTCCCTATGTGCACAAAAACTGTTTGAAACCTGAAAATAGTAGGGTTTCCATGCTGTAGTTTGTATTTGCATAAGGACCACACAGGTGGTCTAGTAAATGTGCTTAGTTTGTGATGGGTTTAGACTTGCCTCCCCAGGTTTACTATACAGAAAAATACATTGTGAACTTGTGAAGAAACCTGTTTGAACTGATGTGTGTAGCACAGAGAGCTAACATTTATGAGCTTTTAGCGATTTCACGGTCTGTGCGTCAGATTTTAGCATACAGGTTTAGAGATGGTGTTTTAACCAAATTTTATTTTTTTAAAAAGAGTCTCTTGCAGTTTAAATAGGTGATTTTATTCCTGTATGATGCCACTGAAAGGAGTAATTTCACATTTTTATGATAATTGTTACATAGCTTGCTGGAGGAAGAAGGATTACTCTTGTGTGCTGATAACCTGAGAAATGGTTTTACATTGCCTCCTTATGGTTTCTAATATATTTGTACAGATTCTTATTTCACATATTTCAGTTTGTCACTAGATATCGTATTTTTTGCTCTATAAGACTCACTTTTTCCCTCCTAAAAAGTAAGGGGAAATGTGTGTGCATCATATGGAGCGAATGCAGGCTGCGCAGCTATCCCAGAAGCCAGAACAAGCAAGAGGGATTGCTGCTTTCGCTGCACAGCGATCCCTCTTGCTGTTCTGGCTTCTGAGATTCAGAATATTTGTTTTCATGTTTTCCTCCTCCAAAAACTAGGCGCCTCTTATCGTCTGGTGCGTCTTATAGAGCGAAAAATACAGTAATTTGTTTAAACCTATTTTGGAAGAGATTAGGGTAGTCATGTGTATTTTATCCGCATGTCTTTTCCCTCTCCATTTTACAGCTCGCATTGAGTTTGAACAGGACTTTCCTTACAAATGACCTCAGTTTCCTTGGTCAGGATCTGACCCAGAAACGATACAGATAAGGCGGGTTCAGCGCTCGCCCACCTGTCCATCCAACCTCCGCTGAAAAACCTCCAAGGAAGGAGAGTCCACCACCTGCCGAGGGAGACCATTCCACTGTCGAACAGCTCTTGCTGCCAGAAAGCTCTTTCTGATGTTTAGTTGGAATCTCTTTTCTTGTAACTTGAAGCCATTGGTTTGCGTCCTACCCTCCAGAGCAGGATAAAACAAGCATGCTCCCTCTTCCACAAGACAGCCCTTGAAGTATTTGATTGTCTGAACATGGCCAGTATCAGCATTTGCACTCTTTTGAGCCTTCCAGTTGATCAAGGCAGAAGCTTCTGAAATACAATGCAACCCTTGTTTTATTTTGGATTGCTTCCATTTTCTGAGTTCAAAGATTGCTTTCCCCTTCATGTGGGCCTCATGCCAAACATTTTTCTGAGGAGCCTTCCTTAGCAAGTGTAAATTGGGACTAATAAGAAGGAGGAAAGCATTCTAAGATGCAGAGAATTGTAATGAAACCTTCCCCTCCCTCCTTCCATTTTTAAAAAAGTAAACAAGGGGTAAAGAACAAATTAAAGTCATAATACACTTCATTGAACATTTCAAGCAGGATGGGTTGTCCAGACAAGCCTGTGAAATTGGTTTGGAAAGAACTACTTGAATACCTGTAAGCTCTCTCTACTGTTGCTGAGAGTATTCATGTGCATCTGACAGAAGTAGCAGCGGAAATAGGGACTATCTCCTTTGTTTAGTGGCTGTTCTCTGGGTGTTAATTAGCACGGTTCATCTTAATGAGAACATTTGCCACCTAATTCCTGCTGATACTTTTATTGGGAGCTAAATTTTAACATATGCAAAGCATATCTGCACAATCTCAGTAAAGGTGGCAAGAAATTTAGAACATTAAATTATATATTAAAAAAAGGTTAACCGTAATAATAAGAAAGTGCTACCCTCCAAAATTAAAACTTGGCTCATGAGAGCATTAACTGTGAAGTGAAATTGGTATGGTTTTGCCAAATAAAATTCAATACAGCAATTGCTATAAGAAAGATTTACATTTTTAAAAAAGACATAAATCTGATGATAGCAGATTAAGAGCATTTTGGTAACCCTGTGCTTTTTTTTCTTAATGAATTACTCACTCACCCCAAACCGAACTGTCACTATGGAACACCTAGAAGAAAGTTATTTTTAAAAATTTGATAATCAGAGAAATATGTTAAAATATTAATTACTATATTGCTTCGCCTTTGTTTTATGTTACAATTCCCATCATCCATGACCATTGGTTCTGTTAGCTAGGGATGATGGGAGTTGTAGTCCAAAACAATTAGAGACCCAAGTTTGGGAAGCCCTGATTTAAATTGACTACAATATTATGTTATGTATATTTTGTGAAGGAATAAAATTGTTTTGTTAAAGTACATAGCTGGTGTAGTTTGATCATAGGGGGTTGTGAGCAACATAAGGAACCCTACATCCTTGCCTTGGGCCTTTTAGTCAATCTACAGTAGAGTGCTGCTGCTCTATATTCAGTAGGTGCTGGTAGGTGTCAGGGACTGTGCTGAGGAGGGCTGCGCTGAGGAGGAATGGAGGGAGCCTTCCCCTTCCCCTTCCCCTCCCCCTTCTCCTGATCAGGATCCTGAATCTTCCCAGGAGCAGGAGGATAATATAGATTTGGAACAGTGGTTTGCAGAGGGACATAGTTCAGAAGGCAGAAGCTAGGAAATACTAGATGGGGAACAGCTAGGAGAAGAAGCATGTGGGGGGGGGGGAGCCAACAGATTCACTGTCTCTAGACATTCCTCCGCTCAGTCCAAGGACAAGAAGAGCTGATAAAGTGGAAGAACAGAAAGCACAGAGATTATGAGCTTTTTTTCAAATTATAGTCCGGTCCCAACAGTGTCTGAGGGACAGTGAACTGGCCACCTGTTTAAAAAGTTTGAGGACCCCTGTTCTAGAGGCTGTCACAGGGCTGTTTCACATGCTAAGGAGGTTTTTACATAGAAGTCAAGGTCTCCCTGAATGCAGTCGGATTGTTCTTTTATAAACAGGACCTAAATAATAAATCCTTAAGCCAGTTTGACAATGTTGTTTTCGTGGATAGGATTCCCACTGTGTTTATGCTGCAAAATTTTGATCTTCTACTCTGCTGCAGACTTCCCAGGCGCCTTCTAAATGTCTGCATCACAGAGAATTGAAGCTATTTTAACTTGCCAGTATCTCTTTGATCAATTAATAGTGTTAGAAATGAATCTGTCTCATCGTACTCCTATTAGCATTGGGACTTTTCCCAGAGTAGCAGCTGGTGGTTGAAATACGTTGCAGCAGGAATATTGCCATATTTCACATTCTTTGACTTCTCTTTGGGAGAGTCTTGCCTTAGTAGTGGGGGAATCCACTGAGGTTTCAGCTTTCATGTTTGTCTTTCGGTTTTCATTTCTTATCGCTTAGCAAGAATGTTATGTTGGCTTAACCATCTTGTAGTTCTGGGATCTTTAATTGGATACTGCTATGCAAGTTCTTTTTAAAATAAGAGCTAATTTCCTGAAAGAGGCAAATTAGCTTTGATTTCCTCCCCCCAGCCCCACATGCTCAAATGGGTATTTATGAGTCGAAAACACTTTCTGTGTCACTAAATCAGCAAGGTTAATGGACACTGAGTGAACCAGATATGCAGTAAATCTATGAGTACATTCCACTACATTAATACTGGAGTTTTAAAAAATATATGAATGATATACAGTGACTGACAGTCTTGGCAGTGTGGAAGATTATAAAGCCAGTGCAATATTACATTTTGTGGCATGTAGCAGTAATGTGTTGGAGGCCAGGAAATTGTTCCCCATGCTTATAGCTCTAGGCAGCTTAGGTTAATTGTTCTGAGCTAAGCTTTTCCGCATTGATATACTTTTCAGATGGGTTCTAATGTTGGGATGGATTTTAAGGGCTCCGTAAACTTGTGTTAGAATTTAACTGAAAGGCAAGACTTTGAAACCCCCACACAGTACAGTGGTACCTCTGGTTACATACGCTTCAGGTTACAGACTCCGCTAACCCAGAAATAGTGCTTCAGGTTAAGAACTTTGCTTCAGGATGAGAACAGAAATCGTGCTCCAGCGGCGCGGCAACAGCAGAAGGCCCCATTAACTAAAGTGGTGCTTCAGGTTAAGAACAGTTTCAGGTTAAGAACAGACCTCCGGAACGAATTAAGTACTTAACCCGAGGTATCACTGTACTAGTATAAGACCTAAAAGGTGATACTAAAAAGCACAGGCAAATAAAAAGTTATTCCCATAGTATCAAAAGGACACCAAAGTTATTCGGCAGTTGAACAGACTCCCACAAGAGGTGGTGGACCAGGGGTCAGCAAACTTTTCCAGCAGGGGGCCAGTCCACTGCCCCTCAGACCTTGTGGGGGGCCAGACTATATTTTTTTGGGAAAATGAATGAGTTCCTATGCCCCACAAATAACCCAGAGATGCATTTTAAATAAAAGGACGCATTCTACTCATGTAAAAACATGCTGATTCCCGGACCGTCCATGGGCTGGATTTAGAAGGCGATTGGGCCAGATCCGGCCCCTGGGCTTTAGTTTGCCTACCCATGTGGTGGACTCTCCTTTTCTGGAGGGTTTTCAGGAGAGGTTGGATGGCCATCTCTCCTGGATGCTTTCGTTGAGATAACTGCTGCTGAAAGTTGAACTAGATGACCCTTCCCTTCTATCTCAGCAGTGCTATGATTCCGTGAAGTTTTCAAGGCTTCTTGATGAAAAACTTGGAAATAATAGTGTTAC
The DNA here is from genome assembly GCF_964252035.2 of Podarcis erhardii. Classification (NCBI taxonomy): domain Eukaryota; kingdom Metazoa; phylum Chordata; class Lepidosauria; order Squamata; family Lacertidae; genus Podarcis; species Podarcis erhardii. The sequence continues at coordinate 19,593,621 of NC_138501.1, forward strand.
GCTACCATTGGAAACCCACCTCCCCCCACGTCTAAAGTTGTTTTTGGCATGCATAGAGGAAATTCCTTCATTTTATTTGTAAGATATATTTTTTTTAGCTGCCATAGGGTCACAGGGTGAGTTACAACAATATAATCGTGCAAGTAAAACAATTCCATACAAAGCTAGCATAGTGTAGGTTAAACAAAGCAGAAGAGCTAGGTCTCAGAAAAACACCTTAGCTGTCAAAGCCAAGGTAAAGTGTGCAGCAGAAGATATAAGGGGGGGGGGCATGATCCAGAAGTTCCCAGGAGCACCAGGTAGGACTGGAAGAGAAACCTCCCTGAAATCTTGGAGAGCCACTGAAAGTCAGTGCAGGCAATACTGAGATGGATCAGTAGTCTGACTGTATATAAAGCACCTTTCTGTAAAGGTGTTAGATACACCCCTGTGGAAAGGGAGCTGCACAACTTAAAGGCTACCACAGAGAGAGCCCCTCTCCCAAGCTACCATTCCCTGAATTTTTTTTTGGGGTGTGGAACTTCCACATCTGACTTGGTTTTATCTGCATGTCTTGGTGTGGGTTGTTTTCAGCTTTCAATCTTATGTTCTTGTTGTTGTTGTTTTTTGCAGATTTGGTAATAGAAATGGCCAAAGGTTGTACCCATGTATACTGTGTGGTTCACAGAACTTGTAATATGTCACCTCATGTTTGGGAGTGATTGTGTGGAGAGGAAAACACCCAATTCACCTGTGTAAACATTGAATTGGTTGCAGTAGATATAGCTTTACTCTTAAAAAAGTCAGAACAGGGATTTGTTTGGATCTGTATGGATTTGTTGTATGATCACATTCCAGCCAAACAAATATTTAAGACATCCTTTTGTAGAACAGATCGGCATTAGAGTTTTGAAGTGTGTCAATAGAACATTATTTTTATTTTATTTTATTTATTAAATTTTTATGTCACCGTTAACCCCGAAGGAGTCCAGGGCAACAAACAACAAAACTGCAAAAGAATACAATTAAAAGAAAAGGGGGAAAAACATTTAGAAACAGTCACATATTCTCTCAGCTAATAATTTCAAGGTTTTAAAAGTAGGGCTGAAAGTAATGCCAATATATTTCACATTTGGCAAACCAATGCACCTCTTTGGTTTCAGATAGCAGCACACGGGTAGATGAGTAAAAAAGACGGGACACAAATTTTCACAGCCTTCCAGCGGCTATGATAGCTCGTTTACCAGAAGTAATGTCTTTAGTGTTAACTCTGGAAGTGTATACTCGATTCTGACCAAACCAAGCCTCCTAGAGCACAATATACATCAGTTTGTTTTACTTCTACTTCTTTGTTTGTGTTTCACAATCTCTGTGTAGTCTTGGTCATTCTCACTTGCAATGGTCAAGGCACCTACAAATGCCAAAACATAAAGTACGGGTATGTAGTTTCTCAAGGGTTTGCTTTATGTGGCTCTGCCAAGAAAGCACTTGGAGTTTACCATATGTTCGAACCAGGACTGTCTTTAGCATATGCGCCACCGGGGTGCAAAGATCCGCCCAGCACCTCTTTTTTTAGGGGAGGCGAAATGAAAGTTGTTGAGCTTTTTTTGGAAGGGGGGTGATCACTCACACGTGCTTTTGTTTGATGGTACAGAGTAAGAGAATGACGGAGGATGGGAGATGGGGACTTCCGCTTCATTGCTTTTCACTGCCTCTGATCGTATGCATTTGGTGCCCGGGTGCACCACACCCCTTGCACTCCTGGGTAGAGATGGCCCTGGTTCAAACATCACTTCTGTAGCTGAAATCTTATCTCAAAGTTCCTTTTAAGAAATGAAATGGGGGGGGGGATGAAGTTACTTTATCAGACTTGAAAACTTCTTTTGAATTACTGGCTACTAATCATCCAATATAGAGGTGCTTGTCTTTGTACTAAACTACAATTGTTTGGGTCTTCTCTTTCTCCCTTTCTACTTTCTCTCATGTTTCTAGGAATGACTTGCTGATGGTTTGCCGCCAACTGAACATGGAGGATTCTGTGGCTGAGATCATGCATCAACTTGGCGCAGATGAAAGTGGGAAGATTTCCTTTCAGGAATTCACACGATGCCGCATGCAGCTTGTGCGAGAAATCAGGAAGGAAGAAGTGGAACTCTCTGTGAAATCAGATGACTCTTGCAAAAAGAAAACATTAAGGGATAGAATAGCTTCCTGGCCAACAAGCAGCAATAACAGTTTGGGTAAGCGTTGTTTCGTTATGCCTCCATTGTCTAAAAGTAAAGATTACACAGATACGGCCACATTGTGGTATCATCTAGTTCAGGCTTCCTCAACCTTGGCCCTCCAGACTACAATTCCCATCATCCTGACCACTGGTCCTGCTAGCTAGGGATCATGGGAGTTGTAGGCCAAAAAAACATCTGGAGGGGTAAGGTTGAGGAAGCCTGATCTAGTTTACTGGAGTAAATCATTTTCTTTCCGGCATGCTTGTTTTAGCATCATTTGCAGAATTTGTGCATGTATTTTAAACTATACATATTGGGAACACACTACAAACTGCTACGTGTAAAACATTTTGCTAAACATGGCTGTGTATTTATTTCCTACGTCTATGCACAGGTGTGCTTTGGAAAATGTATGAAGTGGTCGTCAAGATCTCTCCACTGATACTTGCTTAGTTCTCAAGCTTGTGGTTCTGGCAAGTAGCAACAGCTTGTTTCTCTGCATGAAAATAGAGAGCTGGGAAAGAGGATCTTAGGCTGCATTTGTTTTGGGCAGCTCTGCCCCTAATAGTTGTTTATTGGGTGTGTTGTTGTTTTTTAAAAAACCTGCAGTTTTAGGACCAGAGTTAACACAATCTCATTTTGACTGAAGTCCCACAAAACTAGGAAATTGATGCCTTTATAGATGCACCAGGTGATCAGCAGTGATGCTGTACGTTGTCACAGACTGATGTGATGTTTTTCACCTGTGAAGTTAGGCAATGATGTGTCCTTGTTTCCATCTTATTATACTTCTTCTTGACTGATCTTCCCACAAATGTGGGTGCAATAACTTCTCATCCTCTTGCAAACCTTTTTAGAACTTAGATGATTGCTCCCTCGATTTGCAGATTATCTAACTATACAAAATAAAAAGTTATATAAAAATATATAGAAGGCCAAGTGTTCCAAGACCATGGATAGCCACAAGGTAGAACAAGTTGATTCCTGCAAGTATCTCAGGAACGGCTTTCATTACCAACTGGACTGTGCAATGCAAATTAGCATAGTCCGAACAAAAATATACACTAATTGCATTGCCTTGATATTTCTTCACAAAAGGCAGTAAATTTGTTGCAGCACTCTATGGGTGAACACAGCAAAAGTTGCGAACCAGAATTTGTATGGAGCCTCAATCTGTTTTTCTGGGCTTAAGTTTTCATTAGGAACAGCTTGGTGTTTCTTTCTTGGACCTATACTGGGTACACCTAAATGTGTTGCTAGTACTACCCTTAATCATGGAAGTCAGACTTAGCTCATTAAAACTTGGAATGGGTATACTTTACTCACTCTGAATCTGCTTTCCTGCCCCTCCTATTTCTCTATTGTATCAGGCATTGCTCAATTCTTTTGTATCTATGTGGGAAAGAGAGTTAATGGGGAAAGTTTCTGTTGCTGGTTCGTCTTCTTTTTATATGCTGTCTTTGTACCTAGTGCAAATCTATGGTTTAGAGAATAAAAGATACAGATTTGAAAAAAGCTACATGCATCAGCTAATGGACCACGTGCAGTACAGTCTGGGCCTGTCTTAGTCTGCCTCTAACAAATTCATATCACATCTACATTTTTCTGTAGTTACCTAAGTATAGAATAACAGTTTTGTTGGCACATTTTAACGTTTTGCCCTCTAAGATCCTACATAGCAAATTAGCCAAACTTCTCTTTAAGGATAGGTGCCATCTTTGCAACTTTAATTAGAGCTTGAAAAACTTTCTCCTGGCCACTGAATGTTGTACCAGATTAAGTTTCCAAAGCGAACTGAAGTTTATTCGGAGGCATCCTCACTTTTAATGGGTTGCAGTAATCTTACCTAGAGGTTTCCAGAGCATAGACGACAGAAGTTAGGCTATCTCTGTCCAGATATGGTGGCCCTGCCAAAGCTGATGGGTCAGCAAGGGATAGGGAAGTACGTTCAAGCTATATACCCTCTCATTCAAAGGGAGCAAAGATTGCAGCCTTGCTGGTAGCATCAGCTTCTGTACTTTAGTTTTAGTATGGAACATGCATTCAACCTGTATAGGATGTCAAAGTAGGGCACATAACATTAAGCATTCCATAAACTGCTTTTTGGTGGAAAGGCCTTCTTAATTCACTTTTTTTTTTCTGGATGCCTTTTAAAAGGCCATTATGTATGAAAATATACTTTGTGCTGTGTAGGTAGTTTAGACTGTTAAAGGTTATTTTATAATAGCAAGATGCGATATTTTGCAATCTCTTAAAAATTCCTTCATTAATAGAAAACATGTCTTCTTAAAAAACCTGGTTTCTCATGAAGTCTTAGCTTTTTAATTATGTATATTATGTGAAACTGTTAGTATTTTGCTATCCTACTTGGAGCTGTGTGAGTTCACAGCCCAGATACTCGATTATTGACACAGAAGAATATAAGCATTTCTTCATTTTATATTAGGTTATATATAAATAAGTAAATGCAACTTTGTTAAGTGGGTATTAGCTTCCTAGTACTGGTAAGTTTACTTAGGATTGCAGGTTTAGTTGCCACCAGGGTGGACTTGATTTAAATCACTAGTCAGTAAGACTTGATTTAAATCATTTTTTTGACAGAAAGACTCATTCTTGCTGGTATATTCTTAATATTTACAACCAGATGAAGATTTCATTTTTGGAATAATAAATTTTCAGAGTAGTTTTTATAGTTATATCAAAAATTACTGATTTGGTTATATTGTTAGAAATACATAGACCAATAATTATGAAATTATTGTGAGGTTTAGTAAGTTAACTATATTTGGACAACTTTTCTTCTGTACTTTATTGGAAGGCAAAAAACAATAATTTCCTTAAGAACAATTTAAACAATTAATTTAGCTAAAACAATAACATTATAGCATATGTATCCATGTTTGTTAACTGATGTGGTTAAACTTTTTTAAAAAAAACAAAAACAAAAACCTTAGACTGAGTTTTAGCACACATGAAAAACTTAAAACAAATCCTTATTTCTTGATGAATAGCCTTTGGACTATAATGGAACTTAAATAGAAAACTATCTTTAGAAAGATTTTTCCTCCAAAAGCATTTTATTTTTAAAATCCACTTTAAATAAAAAAACTGATTGAAATTTTAAAAAATCCCTTTTAAAAAAATAAATCATTGATTTTTATCCACCCTGGTTGCCAGCACTTGACATGATAGTTTTATTAGATTTGTAATATGAGAGTGAATAATGAATTGATCAAGGCCAGAATCTTAAGCATTAGGCCATGAATGGGGAACCTGTGACCCTTCCAATGTTGCGGGACTACATATCCCATCATCCCTTATCATTGGCCATGCTCGCTGAGATGGATGGATGTCGGACTCCAACAGTGTCTGGAGGGGCACAGGTTCCCCTCCTCTACTTTAGGAGATCATTTAAACCATTGTTTTCCAAACTTGGGTCTCCATCTGTTTTTGAACTACAATTCCCACCATTCCTAGCTATTAGGACCAGTAGTCAGGGATGATGGGAATTGTAGTCCAAAACAGCTAAACACCCAAGTCTGGGAAACACTGATTTAAACCTAGAATGAAAGAAACAGGCCTATGTCTTAGGCAAAGATCCCAAGACGACCTGACTGGTAGCCAGATTCTGCGCCCAGATTTGTAGGTACAGATCATCCTCTAGAATAAAGTAGCTTACTAGGGAAAAGCTGAAGTCGCCCTTTGGGGCGCCTCAGGGTCAATTTTTATGGTAGCCCGAATCTCAGTTGTACGGGTGTATGTATATATCTCAATTTTAACTCATGAGCTATTGCTGCAATCTGCTCTAATTGTATACAGTGGTGCCTCGCAAGACGAAATGAATTCGTTCCGCAAGTTTTTTCTTCTTGCGAGTTTTTCGTCTTGCGAAGCACGGTTTCCCATAGGAATGCATTGAAAATCAATCAATGCGTTCCTATGGAGACCGTCCGGGGACAGAGGGGAAGCGCCGCACGCCTTCCCCTCTGTCCCTGGACCTCTTTTGAATCAAGGGGCGGCAGGGAAAAGATCGCTTCTCCCCGTTGCCTGCCCCGCAATCTCCGGGGACAGAGGGGAAGGTGCGTGCCTTCCCCTCTGTCCCCGGACCTGTTTAAAGCAAGGGGGCGGGGAGAAGATTGCTTCTCCCCGTTGCCTGCCCCGCAGGGGACAGAGGGGAAGAGGGGACAGAGGGGAAGGCGCGCTGCGCTTCCCCGCTATCCCCGGAGCTTGCGGGGCAAGCTTCGTTTTGCGAAGCAAGCCCATAGGGAGATACGTCTTGCGAAGCGGCTAAGAAAACGAAAAACTCCTTCGTCTAACGAGTTTTTCGTCTTCCGAGGCGTTCGTCTTGCGGGGCACCACTGTATTTTATCTTTAGGAACGCTGCCATCATTGTGTTATGCAAGCTGGGCTTTGACCGTAATAAATTATCTATCTAACACACCTATGCCTTGTTTTTATCTTGTTCTAAATAATTGCCTGCTAAAAGTATGGTCTTTGTTTTGTAGCTCAATTTCAAACTAACTTCATAAATAATTTTACAAACTATACACTTCATTTGCCAATTGTTTAAAAGTATTGGTGATAATTTTGTATCAAGAATGTGAGCAAAAGTTAATTTGAAATAAAATTATGCTTTTGTGCAAGTCTTTGTTTAATGTTTATCCTGAGGGATGTAATTGCGGTGATAGCTCTTTACAGCTTGAACTGTGTCTAGCTATTGCCCTTTTTCTGAGGTGTGTGCCTAATCCTGGCTACTTAAATTGAAAAATTCCAGAGAAACTGTGACTTAGTTCTCTAGAATTATGTTTCATCATGTATGAGATTGACACTGACTTTGCTGCTGTTCGTTGGTGAACTACACAGCTCTTTTCACCAGAGGGTTAACTGGCAAGATAGCATTAGGGTGCCACCTACTGAAAAAAAGAAGACAAAACAGTCCTGAAAATCTTTGCACAGGTTGGAGGTCTGGGAGAGTCGTGATTGTGGAAATGAGGTCGTTTTTGAGCTTTAAGAATAGGGCAGGTATAGAACGCAGGCCATTGAAAGTATCCTATGTGTTGATATTCCATGACAGTCTGAAACTGTTCTGCTTGTAGAGAGTTAGCATATTGCTAATGTTTGTCCAATAGAATTGAGCCAAATGCTAAAAGTACCTAATTTTGACTAGATTGGAAATGTGATTTGCCAGAGTATATACTGATCCCTCAATGCAAAAAAGTGAAGTTACAGGGAACCAGGCAGAGCGCCTTCTCGGTAGTGGCACCCTCCCTGTGGAATGTTCTCCCATCAGATGTTTAAGGAAATAAAGAACTATTTCACTTTTAGAAGGCAGCCTGTGTAGGGAAGTTTTTAATGTTTGATGTTTTATTGTATTTTAAATATTCTTTTGGGAGCCTCCCAGAGTGGCTGGGGAAACCCAGTCAGATGGGTAGCTAACAACAACAACAACAACAATGTTGTAGCTCAGAACTCTATGCCCTCTTCTGCTTTAGAGTTTGGCTGTAAAATTTCATGGGCATTTAGTTTTCATGTTGGTCTTCTGATGATATAAGATTACGGCTCTTATTACTATGCACAGCACTCTCCAGAATAAGCGTTTGTAGGTAAGTAATACCTTTTTTTAGTGGAGCCAAGGGATAAAAAGAATATTGGGGGTTCTCAAACAGAACAAACATGCAAATTGATTTTAAGGCTTGTGGTCATAACAGCAGATTGACTTTTTATGTGTATTGGCACTGAATTTGTATTTCTGTTATCTATGCTTTAAATGCCATTGCTGGTGTTGTTGCACACGATGCTGGGAGTAAATTAATGTTAGCAAGTAGATGTACTATCCTCAGATGGCTAGCTACCATCACCAACTAAGCTTTCTTCTGAGTAGACCCACTGAAATTGAAGGTCCTAAGTTAGCCATTTCAGTGGATCTGCTCTGTGCAGGACTTAACAACCCAGGTTGGGAATAAGCTTCCTTGAAGTGAGCAGTGTTTGCTTAAGAGTAAACATGCATCGAATCGGGCACTCCTGTCTGTAAATAGATTAAGACAACATGACTTTCCAAGGAACTATTTATCTTAGTTGCAGAAGAGCATTGGTCGGGAAAAGTGGCAGTCATGTAATACACAGAACAATCTAACATGAAGAACTTGGTGGTAAACATGTTAACTGTGTTTTGATTCAAGGTTTTACTCCCATTAGCATAATGTCAAGATAAATGACCTATTGTAAGAACTGTGCATCCCATTTTCTGTGTTCTCTGCAGCTGATATGTGCAGTTTTCATTAAATTGTCTTGTGTGTGAGTAATGGTGTAGGTCAGTCTTAATTAAATAGAAAGCAAATGATTTGTTGTGACTCCCCTCCGAAACAGATATGCCATACTGTAGCTTTGCTGGCAATCACTTTATTTTTGTTTTCTGAACTTCAGGGGGAAGAGCCCACTATTATGTAGCTAGAAACATAGCAGCCATGCAGAAGAGGGAGATATCAGTAGACTAAGGGGGACACTGAGGTATGCACAAACACATAAAATCTGTCGCGGGGGGACCCTAAGGGGAGAAATCTCAAAATTAGCTGCTTGGGAACTAAATGACATGGATTTTTTTTGGGGGGGGGCAATGTTGAAATAAATTTGGCTTCTTTATAATAGAATGTTTTCCCTTAAGTAGAATCTGATAAAGTTGGGACATTTATATTATTCTGATCTTTCAACGCTTGCATAATAAATTATTATGCATTTTTATTGTCTTATGCATCCTATAATTACATAAAAGGAAGCATCGTAGCATTTGTTCTCTATAAAAGCTATGAACTGGTCATTAATAATGGGTGGGTTGCAGAAAAAAAGGGGCATCTCAATTTGTAGGCTTCAGGTTTGTAAATCTGTCAAGTTTATTGCCCCGGAAAGCAACTTTTCTGTATGCAGAAGTTACCTATGGAATTGCCAGGGTTCTTGCTTTGAAAGACTTGCTTTCACCTGGTAATTCCTCCTACAGAAGCAGAAGTAAGTGGGGGAGAGGCAGCTGGCTGGAAGAGCTGCAGAGGTACTGGTATTGGTTAACACCAAGCCTAGTGATTCCCAAACTTGGATCTCCAGTTGGACTACAGTTCCCATCATCCCTAGCAGCTGGCGACAGTTCCCATCATCCCTAGCAGCTGGCGACCCAAGTTTGGGAAACACTGACCAAGCCCCTTACCCCCCCCCCTTGCAAAAGCAGCTGCTCTTGTTTCTGGGAGGTATTTTCATCAGGACTGGGCCCCACTGAGCCTGTAGACCATTAGCCTGAGTGGCTGCAGCTGTTCAGGGTTCTCTCCCCAAACCAGCTCACCTGCATTGGTATGTATGGGTTAAGGCAAGAGCTCAGCCCCTTTTATTGTTTTGTAGGCTTTGTGAGCAATGTTTATTTCCTTCTCTGGAGGTGAGAGACTGGATGTGGTCTAGATGTGGGTGCGAGGCAGGAGAGGAGTGTGGAATTTTTGTGAGTCACATCTGGCTTTTGTTTTTGTAAATGTCTCCTTGTGGATGTTCCCCCAGACATTGTCCTCTGCTGCATTTCTATGTCTTTGAGGTGGGTCAAAGATGTTACGTGTTGGGGCCAGGGTCAAGGGCAGGATGGGAGTGGGACTCGTATCCATTGGTGAGGAGGAGTCCATCAGAACCCTTGCTCTTTCTGCTTCGCCCACTGTATTTCAGAATCTGGGGATACTGGGCAGCCAACCCTCTGGCCTGGTGGTGCTGTTGCTAAATGCCTTGTCTGCCCAGAATAAAACACCACTCATCCATTGTCAGGGTTGGAGCCAGGGCTTAGGTCAGCAAAATAAAACAATTAGTCACCCAAGGCCAATGAAGTTAACTGCTTATTCAAGGAAACAAACCACAGCTCCGGCCTAGTGTTACCCTCTGCAACCTTTTCCAGGTCTTTCCCCAATGAAGCAGTTGCGAGTACTGAAGGTCCTGGCCTTTCCAATGTCCACTAGGACTCTTGTCCAGGGTCTTTCCCACACTGTGATTATTATTTCCATCGTACTGTCTCGGTGTCCCTGCCCCATGTTGACCAATGGTAGGGCCATGGAGGTTCATGCTTGCCACAGGGTCATTGCCTGTACTTTGGGGCAAAGATCTACCCTCCATTTATTTCAAAAAGTGCACAGTTTAATGTTCAAGTTCCACTGGTTTCGGTGGAACTGGAAATCTCCGAATTCTCCTGATTTGTGATTCATGGTTTTCTCTAGCGATTCAATCATGTGTTAAGCCTGTTCTTTACATAAGTACGTATCTCAAAGTCTAGCAGCACAGTGCATACTTTGCTTTTTTAGCAGTGGATTTTACTGGTGTATAGTTGAGAACTATAAGCATTATATGAGGAGAAGTCACCATTATGCATGGAGTTAATACAATTTTGGGCATTTAACTCCTGCCTTGGCTCAGTGCACTGCAGCTGTTCTCTGATTGTTCAGATATTGTTGTGATTAAGTGGGGATTTTGCGTATCATTTTTCTCATAGAAGATGCAGCTGGAAATCTTACAAAACAAGGGTATAAAATGATGATTCCTTTATATTTATCTTAAGGTAAAACATAAAACAATTACTGGTTTCTGGAAAATAGTTTTCTTATGTTTGCATCCTAATTTCCCTTATCAGGTGCTTTAAGGAGCATGTATGCTCACCTAAGGTTCACAGGTCAAAACAATAAGGTCACAGTGAAATTTGCTTAATAATGATTTCACTGTGATCTTGTTGTTTTGACAAATCATAGCAAGGTTAGCTTAAAATAAAATACCAGCCTAAAAGCAGAGTTGCCTTCTTAAATACCAAAAAGAAGAAAGAAACCGAAATAAAAGCTGTTCATCAGGCACTGATTACAAAATAACAGAAGTGCCAAATTACCTGTAGAGGAAATGCAGATCTGATAATGGAGGGCATCATTGAAAAAGTCTTGTTTCCTGTCATAATTCAGCTTCCTTTGGAAGTCAGAGTGACCCAGAACAGAGCATTAGAGACCATTCTTAACACCCAGGTGGTTTCATGCAAGGAAAACTGGTCCTTAATGTACCAGTTAGGGTCAATATCTGCACTTTGAATTGTGCTTAGGAACAGATGGGAAGGCAGCACAACACTTTGTGAACTGAAGAGATGTGTTCCATTTGTCTGATTCCAATTAATCAACTTACTGATGTGCTCTGCACTAATTGCATTTCTTCAGCAAGCAATACCATGTACTCTGAATGAGATGCTATCGGTGCAGGAATAACTGCAGCTATACCAGGGGTCAGCAAACTTCTTCAGCGGGGGGCCGGTCCACTGTCCCTCAGACCTTGGGGGGGGCTGGACTATATTTTTTTGGGGGGGAAGAATGAATTCCTATGCCCCACAAATAACCCAGAGATGCATTTTAAATAAAAGCACACATTCTACTCATGTAAAAACATGCTGATTCCCAGACTGTCCACGGGCCAGATTTAGAAGGCGATTGATTTGGATCCAGCCCCCAGGCCTCAGTTTGCCTACCCATGGTCTAGACCAGGGGTCAGCAACCTTTTTCAGCCATGGGCTGGTCCACCGTCCCTCAGACCATGTGGTGAGCCATACTATTTTTTTGGGGGGGGGGGAATGAATGAATTCCTGTGCCCCACAAATAACCCAGAGAAGCATTTTAAATAAAAGCACACATTCTACTCATGTAAAAGCACCAGGCAGGCCCCACAAATAAGCCAGAGATGCATTTTAAATAAAAGGACACATTTTACTCATGTAAAAACACACTGATTCCCAGACCGTCCGCGGGCTGCATTGAGAAGGCGATTGGGTCGCATCCAGCCCCCGGGCCTTAGGTTGCCTACGCCTGGTCTAGACTGTCTTTATCAAGAGAGGCTGTAACTGGTGCATTAGCCTAAGCTTTTGAAAGGTGCTTTGTGCCAGTGCGATTGAGACTGCTTGGATAAGGCTAAGAGCACCCCTAAACTACCAACCTGATATTTCAGGGGAAGTTGAGCACGGTAGGAGGTAGGTTTTATCCCTCCATATGCCTTTGCAATACCCGTGGGCATCAACAACTGAAACTCATTCAGCCACCTAAATAAGACGGTGCTTTCAACAAGATTGGCAAAAAAATAGTGTCCAAATCAAAGTAGCTATAAATACAGGATATATTATCCTTAAAATATTTTACAAACAGGACCCTACAGGCCTCCGAGGGCTCATGTCATTCTGAAGTTAACACATTTTTTCCTTTGAAGCAAGCTTTTCAGTGGGATTGGGAAATAGCAATTTGCCCAAGGCTATGGAATGAACTTAATGAGTATTAAAGATTGAACAGCTAAATAAGATTATTCTGTGAGCCCCCAGGATAGATAAAATGGTTACTAAATATTTAGTAAATATTTTAACGTGCACATAGTTACCAAAACGCAGTTATTTCCCAAGTGTACTTGTAGTTATACACAGTGCTGTTTTTCTAGAAAAATAGGTGCTGGAACCCCATGAATGCGTCCCTTGTTCTCTTATAATGCCAGTGGCGCCCACCTGAAAGGTGCTGGAACAGAGTTCCAGTGAGTTCCAGCTGAAAAACAACAACCCTGTTTATGCGTAAGGCAGGTTATGTCACAACTCTTTTGTGTAGAGGGCTGGCTCTGGTAATCCATGTGCTCCTACCTTCGCTGTGAGATGCTGCCATTTTTACAGTAGGACATTCTTGACTTTATGGAACATAGAACGATATTCAACCTTCTTGTTTTTGTGAAGCTGAAGCTAGTAATTTTCGATAGGGTGCTTCGAAAGGAGGACATCATAATCAACCACAAAAGAGTCGCAGGATATTTACAAATAAAGAACTAGTAAAGAAATAACAATCTTTGTGCTATGGCCTGTTCGTAGTTCACAAAATGTTATGAATTTATCCCAAGAAGAATGATTGGGCTTGGCATGAAATAGGATTTGGTTTTGTGTGCTTGGAACTACCCTTTGTGGTTTTCTGCTATTGATTTCTCTCTTCCTCTTTCTTTGTATGTTCTTCATTTCTGTAGCTGCACCATTAGTTTAAATAAATGAATTAGCTTTTCCCCTGCTCTTGTTCATCTTGACATCATACAAATCTATAACTGATCTGTTTTATCCAGTTAACCTATTTGGTTTAATTTATATATTATTTTTAAAAAATGGTTTAACCAATTGAAAATATGAACCTGATTAGTCAGGGCACCAGGTATTTTAATTTTTTGTCTCAATTCAAAAACTAAAATACTGACAGCTGAGAACATCTTAAAGGCACTCTTGTCTCACAAAGGTGTTAAAGTACTTGAAAAATCATTTATATCTAGTGTGTAGCTATGCAGAATGACCTAACAGGCATCAGAAGTCCAAGTTGCTATTTCCTACACTCAGTATAATGTTAGAATGTGATAAACACACTCATCTCCTTGTGATCAATTGTCCATTACAACTGAAGATCACCTGCTATTGATTTCAGTTAAAAAGAAAAACCATAAGGGGAAAATGTGTTTGATGCCAGAGGATCGAAGTAGTGGAGAAAACAGATGTTTATAAATAGTGTTTCCTCAAGCTGATGTATGTATTTTTATTGCAGGAAAAGGCATTTTATATAGACTTGTGCCTAGATTGTTTTGAAAATAACTTTATCCTGCACTATGTCCAGCATCTTAAAATAGTCTCTGTTTTTTTAAATGAGTCTTAGGAAGACTGAAAATAGACTTCATTGATACGGTGTGAACCAAAATGTTCATTTAATTTTTTTTTTTTAAAAGGTGCACAATTGCTACTAATCGTTCGGCACTTCACTGTTTGGTTTCCTTTCACACTTAATCATTTTGAGCAAATTTTATCAATTTGACTGAAAATGTGATGCAGACATAACTGTGTAAACAAACATAAAACTGTTCAGCTAGATCAGTCAAACACACTCCTATAAATATCCCAGCAAAATTTATCATCATGGGTATGCTTAAGGTTACTAAGAGATGGTATGGCTACGTTAGGTTTTTAAGATATTCAAGTTCGTATTTTAACCTACCCTGTAAAATGGAAGGTAAAGCTATACAGTATTTTGTTTTTTGAAGCTCCACCCCTCAAGGGTTATAAGCTCATTTTTTCTTAGTGGTTTATTGTAAAGGAAGTTTCTTAACTTGCATGTAAAGGAGGTTTATCATACCGTATTTTTCGCCCTATAGGACGCACTTTTTCCCCTCCAAAAATGAAGGGGAAATGTGTGTGCGTCCTATGGGGCGAATGCAGGCTTTCGCTGAAGCCTGGAGAGCCCCACCGCCAGCCCCACAAACTCGGGGGACAGCGGGAGGCACAGCGCGCCTTTCCCGCTGTCCCCCGACTTGGTTAGAAGGCTGGCGGAGGGCTTCCCCCTCCTCCAGCCCCGCAAGCTCCCAGAGCGATGCCAAAGCTGGGGGCTGGGGGAGGGGGAAGCTCGGGCTTGGGGGGGGGGAAATATTTTTTTTCCCTTTATTTCCCCCCCCCAAAAAAATCTAGGTGCATCCTATGGGCCGGTGAGTCCTATAGGGCGAAAAATACGGTAACTTGCATGTTGTGTTAAATACATACTTAGGTGTTATGTGATTTTTTTTTAATAAAAGAAAATAAAATCACATTTCTGGGTAGAGTTAGGACTGGAAACTCATGCTTTCACAGCTTTGTCTCCCCATCTCAATCCAGCTGTTACTTGTGTCGCGAAGGAAGCTGCTGTAAGGGAGGCTGACATTTAGGGTAGATGGAAGTTGTGGCGTTGGAGTGAAGGGCGCTGGCAGATAACCAGGAAATAAAATTAAGATAATAGAATTGTAGAGTTGGAAGGGACCTTGATTATCATCTTCTAGCTCAACCTCCTGCAATGCAGGAATATGCAGCTGCCCCATATGGGGATTGATCCTGCAATCTTGGCGTTATCAGCACTATGCTCTCTAACCAACCAAGCTATCCACTGGGGAACACCATGAAAAAGTTAAAAATGAGGATGGGCAATATTCTCTTGGGGGAGTGGAGAAACTGGAGTTGCCAATTCTTTGGTTTTCCTTTCAACAATTAGAAAAGGGTTACTTTACCCTACATGGGATTATTAAGAATTCCCTTCTTCCCTATGGAACATACTGGGAGGTATTTTACTAGTTTGATATGAATTGCGACCAACACTTCAATATACTGTCGTAATTTCTGTGGTTAGCTTTAGCATTTCTGGGGTGTTTCATACTTTTCTGAGCTGATTATGCTGTTACAGTATAGTAGTGATGGTGGCGATTGTTTCTGCTTGGGAGCTCAGAATGTTGAATGTGTACTCAGTAAAGCTTTATTAATATGTGCACATAATTGTTCAATAAAACAGTTTCTCTGCTGCTACTTCAAGAGCTTGTGGCCTACTTATCCTTACATTTTAATCTAATAAGCTCACTGTCTCAGCAGAACATTTTTATCCGGTCTGTTTTCAACAGAATATGTTCTGTTCTATTAGCTGTAGAAGTATTAAGGTAACAGGGTAGTTGTTTTGAGGGCCGGTAATCAAATCTCTGAATATGAGGAAGTGTTGAATGGTGACAAGAGGTATCCTTGTTAAATATATTATTCTTATTCTTATTTATTATTTTAAATTTGTATACCGACCTATACCCGTTGATTTCAGGGAGATTCTCAACATAAAATCACAATATGAAAAACATAAAATACATAATAAAGACAAAGACAACTCGATAATCTCCCCTTTCACAACACATTTGAAAAGGGCAGCAGATGACATTCAGTCCATGGCCTGGTTTTCCCCTGGTGCCTAAAGGTATATAATGAAGGTGCCAGCTGACCCTCCCTGGGGAGAAATGAAAAGGCCTGTTCTTGTGTTGTCACCCTCCAGACCCCTCATGGAGGAGGCACATGAAGAAGGGCCTCATAAGATGATCTCAGGGTCCTCGTAGAGTCACATGGAGAGAGGTGATCCTTCAGGTATATACTTCTACTGCGGTTTGAGATCACTTATCTGGAAGTACATTCAGTCAAAATTTGTGGAATTTGGATGTAATTTATTTGGGGTGTGATTTGCTTCCCTGTTGACCCTCTGCTGGACCTGAGTTAACAAAGGGGGATGCTGGTATAGAAGTTTGTTTCCATGCACACCACCAGCATGGAATGAACTGGGTCATTATAAGGCTCCTCAAGTCCATCTGGGGTCTGTAGTCAGACCACACAAAGGAGAGAAGGCTGAAGTGAGCAGACAGGCAAAAAAACAAAACAAAAACCCTGCTCTGGTGATTGGTGCAGGTCGTTAAAAACATGCAAGGGGGTCTGTTCTGAAGTGTAACGGTATCTGTTGCACAAAGGCTGAAGAAGAATAGAAGATTCATATGGTGTAGCGTTGGTCTTCTTAGAAGAGTAATTGGTGCTGGAATGCCTTTGTGACCAAAGGGTGGAATTATTATTAATAGACTATCAGTCATGAGCACGGGGCATTACAAATTAGCAGCAAGAAGACAGGCCCCTGGGAAAAAAAGAGCAAAGGAAACTTAAAATATCATATTCAGCCCATGGGTTTATGGTGGAAGTGAAATTAAGCAGGGAAAAACCATGTATTCAGATTACTTATATATATTTAATTTCAGTAGGGGCCGAGGACCAGGGCATTGTCTCAAGAACTCCATGGAAAATGCGAGGTTTGGGAAGAGATTGGAAGGAAGGAAGGTGTTATCATGAAGGTTGCCTCAAGATCTCAACTTCTGTGATCACCAAAGTGGAGAAGATGTGGAATTGGACTGTTCACTTCCTTCTAATAAACTAGCCTTCCCCTCCCCTTTTTCCTAGGTACCCTCTCGGGAGCTAGAGAAAGTTGGGAATATGATTCTGGAGCTAGAGACCTTCAGAGCCCTGACTTGCACAGTCGTTCAACTTTGCAGAAGTTATTGGACTATGGAGGCAATGCCATGAATCAACAAGTTGCAATGCAGAGACTTCTTACACAAGCTTCCAATTTTAGTAATTCAGTTGGAGGAAGTTACCTGGAACTTGCCAATACTGTGAGTACACTTTTAGTTCACTGAAAAGTCTTGATTTTTTTTGTTTTTCCCTCCCCCCCCCCCCAAACTCAGATAGTAATTAATACTTTAAATCATAGTCCATAGGAAAACACCAGGTGGCTGTTTTCATCTGAGAGAACATCATAAATTTTTTATTTTTGTAAATAATCAGTCCCCAGCACTTGCTTTGTTGTGGAGGATTGGTATTCAAAAACATCTTGTTTCCATAACTTATTTGGTTGTGCTTCTATGATTTATTCAAATTTGACTACTAAAAAAACTAGCAAGTAAAATCCGTTTAGAAATTTAAATTAGCCCGTGTGCAAGTTAAGTCTTTATGCCAGAATAGTACAGAAGGAAAAATCGGTCTATTATTTATTGGTGTTTATTGGTGTTTTTTGGGGTGTTTTTTTTCTTGAAACTGCATTCTGAAAATTCCTTGGGGTGCAAACCTGATACACTCTCACTACAGAGAAGACTCTCATACATTCTCAATTCTGTTTAAGGAAATCCTAAGAGGAGTTGTTGTCGTTACCAGCTGAGCAGGTCGAGCTGGAATCTTGCTCCTCAGTTTGTACAGACTTTAAAAATGAAAGAATGAATGTGCGTTGCTTGCCAGGCAATGGGTTGGAAAGTAACGGTATATGGAAAAGAGTGAGTTAAGCAATACTAGGAACTCATTGCCAAAAGGGTAGCTGCTGCTTTTTTGTTGAGGGTTTGTTGCGAAGCCGAACTTTCACAGCTGGTTTTAGATGACCAGGGCTTGGCGAGGGAGTTGGTGTGCTACATCCTTCCATGGGCTGAGAGGAAGCCAACCCTACATGACCATTGTGCTCCCTACCGGCTGTTTAGCTGCTATGGACTTGGGGAAGGTGTCATATCCCTTGGTGCGGTGTGCCTTGTTGTGGAAATTTGGAAATAGTGTGCTTTAGACTACAGGTTTTTGGGATAGATTAATATAGTAGTACCTAGGGAGATGATTTCATGTACACCAGGGATGGCTAATCTGTCGTCCTTAAGACATTGCTGAGCTACACCACCCAACATTCCTGACCACTTGATATGCTAGCTGAAGCTGGGAATCCTACAACTTGTGAGCCACTCCTGATTTACACCAACTCCTCTCCACCTCCTCTGTGCTAGTCTGATATATACAGTGGTGCCCCGCAAGACGAACGCCTCGCAAGACGGAAAACCCACTAGACGAAAGGGCTTTCCGTTTTGGAGGCGCTTCGCAAAACGAATTTCCCTATGGGCTTGCTTTGCAAGACGAAATGTCTTGCGAATTCCTGCGGGTTTTTCCCCCTTCCCCCCCCTTTTCCTAAGCCCTAAGCCGCTTATCAGCTGATCCGCTAGAAGCCGCTAAAGCGCTAATCCGCTAAGCTGTCAATGGGCTTGCTTCGCAAGACAAAAAAACCGCTATACGAAGAGCCTCACGGAACGGATTAATTTCGTCTTGCGAGGCACCACTGTATTATGATCCCTCTAACATTTGGATTTGTGTTTGGTTTATTTACACCACACGTTTTTTCACAATTTTGTAGGATGCACCCATCTTTTCCCTGTCTTCCTCAAGTCCCAGTACCTTAAACATTCTCATTTGCTTGGTTGCTGTTGATTCATGCATGTTCAATCATTTGTTAGTTACATTACTTGGGAGCCACCCAGAGTGGCTGGGGCAACCCAGTCACATGGGTGGCATACTGGTGACGATTATATTTTACTGTTTTGTTTGTTTGTTTTTTACTTAAGAAGCTTTTAGTACAGGAGTGTACATTCGTCATGACCAGGCTTAGCTAGATTGTGCCCACTGGTAACTTCCTCAAAAGGAATTTGCAGTGTGAGAGAGCAGGAGGATCTGTAAGAGTTTTTATGTGTGCTGGTCACAGGGCAAGTATATGAGGGAAGGAGAAGGGGTGCCTGAATGTGTATGAATTCAGGATTGTGTGCATGTAGGGAAGAGGGTGCATGCAAGAGTCAGGATGTGCACACAGACAACAAAAGAGATGAGGAGAACACAAAAGTCCTGCATGAGTAAATATCTGCAAAGAAAGAGTGTCTAATTCCATATGTATTTAATGTTCAGAACGTGTGGCTGAGCAAGAGAGTTTGTGCAGATGTAAGAGAGAGAGAACGCACATGAAATTATGCACCTGAAGGTGAAAGAGAAAAGAAAGGTATGTGCATATGTGAGTGAGAAGGTGCCTGAGGGTGTGTTTGTGAGTGCATGCACACACGCTTGTAGCTGAGTGTGTGACGGCAAGAGAGTGTTGGCATACATCTGCTGGATGAAGAGAGGCCAGGTGAACAAGAACATGTATATGTACACATAACAGGTGGGCGAAGCCGCAAAAAGTCCCACAAGAAAGTGTGCTGCATTCAATTGTATGAATGAGAAACAAGAGTGCCTGTGTGCAAATTTGTTTAGACTTTTGATGGACTGTATCGCTATTGCTGGTGTTTATTTTAGTTGGCTGCTTGTAAGTATCTGCCTTGTTCATGGTACTTGTAGGATGTATCTCAATTTGTTTTAAAGAGTAAGAGCCCATGGAATTGCATATGCAGCGAAGAGTGGATAAGAAATGTTTCAAATAAATAAATGTGCTTGCCATTGAGACATTTTTCTGTATGACTTCTTACGGACGCTAAAGTGTGTTCTTTACATGCATGAAAAGGCAGATGCTCACTCATGTGAATTTTTGTAAGGGAGGAGGGGTGTGTGTGTGTGTACACACACACACACACACACACACACACGTGTGAGAGAGAGATGTGCATGTGTGAGAGGAAGCATATGTGGACCTGCCTTTGAAATGAAGTTTCCCTTTATGTAAACAAACAAAACTAGATGCTGCTAGGAGTTAGAGAGGCAAAAGGTCTGAAGTGGGGAGCCTTTTCAACTTGTGCAGTTCGGACCTTGACTATGCCATTCTTTCCCAGAACCACGTATCCACTGGCCACACGACATCTTCTAATACAGAATTAGCTCGGAGAGCGGGGCACATGTATCTCTCTCTTTCCTTCCAGTTTGATTTCTGCATCAGCAGGCAGAATTCACACCTCATTGGCCCCCAAGACTTTAGTTTCCAGTCCTCCTTCACATGCTAGCATAGCTACCGAGGTTCAGTGATCTGATCAGCTCTCCTTAAATTTTATAATCCAAGCCACAAGTGTCTTATTTAATGGGAGCTGTAGCCAAACAACATTTGGAGAGTCACATTTTTGTTTGTTTTTCAGTGTTTACACATTTCTTCTCTTTTGAAACTAAAGGTTCTTGATGTAAAACAAGCTTTAAAATACAGCAACTAAATAATAATGAAATATGATGCCACGATGTAGTATGGAACTCAGAATTAAAAGAGGGCTAAAATGGATTAACAGGATAAAAACAGAATTAAAACTCCAGAAACGAGGTTCTCACATAATGATAAAAAAAACTTAGTAGGCATGCACCAGCACCAGTGGGGTTGGGGGTAGGGGTCACCCAGAGATGGTGTCTGGGGGAATGTGACACTAAAGCTGTGAAGGACCTTAAAGATCTAAATGAGCAAAATTAGGCTTGGGAACCGCCTACAAGAACCATATTTTCTCTTCCTACGCTATCATTTGGGAATATGTTTTTGCAGATGGTAGTTTACCCCGGAGCAAAGCTAGCTTTTCCAGGAGTGCCCTTCCCATCTTTATTCTCTCAGACTGCTGCCATCCCAACACTATTGGGAAATGGAAATTCATATTGCCTGCAAATTCCTAATACAGTGGTATCTCGGGTTACATATGCTTCAGGTTACAGACTCCGCTAACCCAGAAATAGTACCTCGGGTTAAGAACTTTGCTTCAGGATGAGAACAGAAATCGGGCTCTGGCGGTGCAACAGCAGCAGGAGGCCCCATTAGCTAACGTGGTGCTTCAGGTTAAGAACGGACCTCCGGAACGAATTAAATACTTAACCCAAGGTACCACTGTATTCGGACGCGGGTGGCGCTGTGGGTAAAAGCCTCAGCGCCTAGGGCTTGCCGATCGAAAGGTCGGCGGTTCGAATCCCCGTGGCGGGGTGCGCTCCCGCTGCTCGGTCCCAGCGCCTGCCAACCTAGCAGTTCGAAAGCACCCCCGTGTGCAAGTAGATAAATAGGGACCGCTTACTGGCGGGAAGGTAAACGGCGTTCCGTGTGCTGCGCTGGCTCGCCAGATGCAGCTTTGTCACACTGGCCACGTGACCCGGAAGTGTCTCTGGACAGCGCTGGCCCCCGGCCTCTTGAGTGAGATGGGCGCACCAACTCCAGAGTCTGTCAAGACTGGCCCGTACGGGCAGGGGTACCTTTACCTTTACCTTTTACCACTGTATTCAGTGGTGCCAAGGTGGGCCTCTTTTCCAGTTAACTGTGTTTTCTCTTTGTCACATTGAAACTCGAATGTCTACTATTTATAACCAGTCTAACTTGGATTGTGATTGATTACTTCAGCTTATACAAGTAGCTTTTATCCGCACTAAAAACAGAAATCAAGACTTATCACTGGGGGTTAAATTTATTTCAAGCTGCAATGCAAATTGATTTTGGATGGCTGCCCAAAAGAACATTAATGGTCTCCTCACACTGAAATAATGGGTTACCATTTGTCTATTTAAGGCATACGCAGTGCCCTGAACTTGAAAACCAAACACTGTAGATGTGGATCAGATATTGCTTATATGTAACTAGCAACAAGAAAAACCTTACCAGGCCCCACAGTGTTTTACTAGCCTGCCTGCCTTCACATAGTGTGTTCCTGTATGCGATAAGATAGCTTTGTGTGTGCGTTTGTGTGTGAGTGAAATCTGGCAAGCTTGAATCAGTGAGACCTGAGTTTGAATCTCTGATTAGTCATAAATGCTGACTTTGTACCAGTCACATCTCATACCATTGCCTACTTTTCAAGATTTTTGCAAGACTACATGAAATAATTTAATGTGTGCTTCCCTGATCTCCTTGAATAGGATGGAAATCGGAGAGATCAAAAGCTTCTTGTCCAGTGTGTATTATTACACTATTGCAATATAAAGTGTTTCGTGATTGCAGTCAAAATATCTTTACAGGTCATTTAAGTCATTCTGCTCCTTTGAATTACTTTCAGACCTTCCAAGTGTCCCTATTTTCCTGATTTCGAGAAACTGTCCTGGTTTCTGATTTGATCCCAGATTGTCCCGCATTTCCTTAGGATGTTGCAGGCTATGGAGTTACATGAAGGCAATCCTGAATAGGGAAGTTTTTTTAATGTTTGATGTTTTATTACATTTTTATATGTGTTGGAAGCTGCTCAGAGTGGCTGGGGCAACCCATTAAGATATGTGTGTGGGAGTGGGTATCAAGGCAAATCTAAAAAAAATGTAGTATAAACACAGACAACTGGGAAACACTTGCCTGTGAGCACTCCAGTTGGAGAACAGCCTTTACCAAAGGTGTCATGGGCTTTGAAGACACTCAAACTCAGGACTCAAGGGAGAAACGTGCTGGAAGGAAGGCACGCCTGGCAAATCCACACCGTGATCAACTCCTACCTGGAAACAAATGTCCCCACTGTGGAAGGACGTGTGGATCCAGAATTGGCCTCCACAGTCCCTTACGGACTCATTGTTAAAACTGTGTTTATGGAAGACAATCTTACTCGGCTACGAGTGATCGCCAAAGAAGAAGAAGAAGAAGAAATAGTAAAATTATCAATATGGAATGGGACATCCCTCTTTGCATTGGAGAAATGTTGGAGGGTATGTACTTTTAATCATTCAGTGCTTTTATTTCTTGGTTTGATTATAGTTCATTTTCATTTCCCATTCTGTATAGGTAAACATTCACTCAGTGTATTTCTCTGAGTGGCTGGCAGGGGGCATTCTTAGACAGTTAAGCCTCTTCCTATGTTACCTCATTAATTCCTTCTAGTGTAAAGAATCAAGAAACATAGTTTGTACCTGCAGTAAGTCATTGAAATCACCACAAAGTAACAGTTGGTATGTTAAACGCCTAGCAAATGCAGGTATTGCTGGATTTTAATAATCTTTTAAAACATACAAATACGGAATTTTATTTCATGTCCAACATGTGGCCTAGTATTTCTCTAGCCATCAGTTATTTCACTCTCCTATTTCCAAAAGGTGTTATTTGTTTAAATTCCCAAACTAAAAACAGACACCAGCAGATGTCATTAGTTGAGGGGCAAACAGTGGATCTAAGGAACATGCGCCATTACGGATGTTCTTCAGAAAGCAGCCATAACTTAATAAGTTGTAGTACACTTGCTCTGTTGGAAGGAAATAGGAGCTAGAATATCATTAGTGCCAATATTTTGGAACATATAGTTCGACTTTATTTGCATCATTAACATTTTAAAATGTTTCAGGGCTCTTCCTATGAAGGTATTTATCTATACCTCGTGTGTGCAGGAACTTCTATACACTGAATGGAAGGAGAAGTTTTGCTTGTGCATTTTGCTTCACCCATACATAGAGCTGAGGCCTTAGCTGAGATGAGCAGCAGCTCACTTGTCAGGAAGCTTTAAGCTCTGTGTTGGCTGCTGACCACTGGACTGGGATTTCTCGTCCTGTTGCTGCTATTATGGCTGTGACTTTCTGATCTCAGTGCAACTTTATCCTGAATAAACATGCAAAGGATTATATATTTATGTAATTTAATACATTTCTTATCCTATCCTATAATACTGTTGAGCTCACAAAATAATGAAAATAGAATCCCCCTCTCACAGTTTAAAACAAAATTTAAAACCAATTTGCACAGTGTCTTTTGGCGTAGCTATTCCTGTCTACTGGAAACTGAAGGTCACCTATTACTCAAGGTGGGATTTGATAAGAAATAGGTAAGAAATGTGCGGAAGGCTGTTGCCTTTTGCTTTTGGAGAAGTGAATTATGAGCATATCTGGGTCGTTGTCTTCCCTGGTCCCATCTTACTCTTGTTCAGCTTATATATTTGTAAATAAAATGATATTATAAATCTCTAGTTACAGTCCCCTTCTTTAAAAAAAGTACCTTCAAAACTTCATATAGAGTTGTGAATATCTTGGTGATATAAATATTTCTCTTTGTGACTCATCTACATGTACAAAAAGCATTTGTTTTTGTTTTCCATACAAACATATTTCATGTATACAAAAATATACAGCCTGTTCAGTCCATCAGTCTCTTCTTGTGTATGATTTAATAGAGTGTTTCCTTTAAAATGGCATGTGACTTATTTCTGGAATCTTGCTTAATGGACTTTTTCATCACTGGCGGGTGGGGGGAGGATTGCTTGACATCTGATTTGAATTTGCTTCCCTTGAATTTCCTGTGAAAGACCAATTGGGATTCTTTTACTCTGGGAAAGAAAATAAAAATTGAACAGTCCACAGACACTGCTTTTATAAAGGAATAATTAGTAACCAGGCTGTGTGTCCTTGTGCCAGGATCTAATTTTGTCTGGGCTTTGCATTGTCCATCGTACTGGAGTTTGTATGGATCATTTACATAAAAATCGAATGCTAAGCCTGAAATGCATTTGAAGACTCAGTTCTCAATTGTTTGTGCCTCTGCATTCAAAATGCCTTTAACGGTTTAAATTTTCAAAAAGAGTGAGAGTGGCAAGCAAGCATATGTCTTGACACGTGGGTATTCCAAGCTGCCATTTATTTCGTTTTAGAAATCTGGCTACAGAAGAGGGAGAGTTGAGAAGGCATGATTCCCTGCAATTGACTTGGCTAGGATAAGCAGCCGTTTGGTTCTTCCACTCTCAAAAGGTGCCTCTTTCAATGGCCATTTCACCAGGTCAAACATTTATGTAACCGTATTAAGCATTCGTGAGGAGAAAGTGAGGAGGAATTAAAGAACCTTTTATTGAAGGTGAAAGAGGAGAGCGCAAAATATGGTCTGAAGCTCAACATCAAGAAAACGAAGATCATGGCCACTGGTCCCATCACCTCCTGGCAAATAGAAGGGGAAGAAATGGAGGCAGTGAGAGATTTTACTTTCTTGGGCTCCATGATCACTGCAGATGGTGACAGCAGCCACGAAATTAAAAGACGCCTGCTTCTTGGGAGAAAAGCAATGATAAACCTAGAAGCATCTTAAAAAGTAGAGACATCACCTTGCCAGCAAAGGTCCGTATAATAAAAGCTATGGTTTTCCAAGTAGTGATGTATGGAAGTGAAAGTTGGACCATAAAGAAGGCTGATTGCCGAAGAATTGATGCTTTTGAATTATGGTGCTGGAGGAGACTCTTGAGAGTCCCATGGACTGCAAGAAGATCAAACCTCTCCATTCTTAAGGAAATCAGACCTGAGTGCTCACTGGAAGGACAGATCGTGAAGCTGAGGCTCCAATACTTTGGCCACCTCATGAGAAGAGAAGACTCCCTGGAAAAGACCCTGTTGCTGAGAAAGATTGAGGGCACAAGGAGAAGGGGACGACAGAGGATGAGATGGTTGGATAGTGTTCTCAAAGCTACCAGCATGAGTTTGACCAAACTGCGGGAGGCAATGGAAGACAGAAGTGCCTGGCGTGCTCTGGTCCATGGGGTCATGAAGAGTCGGACACGACTAAACGACTAAACAACATTAAGCATTCGTGCCTGAATTTGCCAGCCATCCTATTCCCTCCTCCTCCCTTTTATTCTTAAGTCTGCCTATAAGATTCTGAGCCTGCAGGTAGAGGCTGTATTGCTTTTTAAAGGTTATGCAATGCCTAGAGAATGTTCAAGCACAAGAAAAAAAAAGTGTGTTGTTTTTACTCTGTTGTGGAGATGATTGCTGAAAAACGTTACTCCAGCCTTGGTGTATGTTTATAGCAATAATGTGATGTTTGGATGCTGATTACTTTGCTGTGCCATTTTTAGGAACTTAAAAACAACAACGCATTACCTTTTTCTCTGTAGTCTGAGTGCTTTCATTCTGTACCACAGTTGTCGTCGGTGTGTGTTTGTTTGTGTGTGTTTATTTTTTAAAAAGGCAAACTGAATTTAATTTTTCATTCTTTGAAAATGCAGCTGTTTAGAGACTGCCTTCCTGCTGGCCTTGACATCTTGGGCGCACACCATGTTTTAAAAAGTGGAATTAATTAGGAATTAAATACGGTATTGCACGATTGGCGTTGAGCTGAGACCAGTGTTAAATATTTTCCCCCCTCCCCAGCATCTGGAAAAAACATTGGGGCATTGAAACTCCATTTCTCACTGCTTTAAACAATAAATAACGTTTTAAACAGCTGTGTGACAATGAACAATGAATCTTTAGCATAGATGCAATCTCCCCTAATCTCCCCTAGAAAACATCCTGGTGAGTTGAACCTCAAACTGCTAAACCTGTTGGTGGGTAGCAACTTGAAGATAAAATACATGCATACACAATAGCTTGTGAGTGTGCATAGTGGGGGGGGGGCCTTATTACTTTTCTTACTGCAAATTCCTTTTGCTCTGTTGAGGGTTTGAAACGCCTTCAGCTCCCAAATTTCAGCAGTGACTTGCCTTTAGATAAGTTGCTTGCGGGGAGGGGAGCTTGCAAGCCCTACTGCCTATGCAGAAATCATAATATCACACTTGGCCGGGAGGTAAAAAAAAAAAAAAAAGGCTGTGCAAGTTTCTTCATCAGTGTAAAGTCCTGTTTGGGCATCTGGTGCCACTGGTGCATCGGATAAGCATCTGGATTTTAAACCATGTTTCATATGTCCTTATTAAGACTGCAGTACAAGCATCCTCCATGTCTGGTATCTCCTTGGTAGTTTGTGGTTGTTGTTTTTTACTTTTTTATTGCTCTACATAGTTATGTAATAGGGTGCACACTAACTGCAGCTGATATTTTTGGCAAATGCCACACTTCGTCACTGATAGATTATAGATCCATGAAATCAAACATACATTTTCTGGTTGACCTCTAGGTTCTTTCGATTTGCAGCCGCTTTGGTCCTGCTGTGGGCTGCTGCGAATGGAACTATGGTTTGCCTTAGCTTACTGTTGGAATGAGGGCTGATGGTTTGTTGTCTTTCTCACAAGCTGTTTGGTCTACAGCAGCAGGACTGGAGGATGAAAGTGGGCTGTGATCTCGTTTCTAGGAGCCCACACGTTTGCACTAAGCCATGGTTTGGCTTAGTATTATGTTGCGAACTGAGCCATTGTTATATACAGTAGTTTAAAAGTGTAGCATTGTGTTCGCTTGCCTAGGATCTGCTTGCCTTTCTTAATCTTGTATTTGCTTTTCCTACAAATGCTTTGTGAGTATGTGTGCAAAAGCTGTATTTACTTTTCTATTCTAGCAGCCTGCTAAAATCACTTGAGCATGCTGCCAGGCTTTTAGAGTAGCAAAACCTTTCATCTGAGTTGACTTCCTTGCTATTTACATATACCGTTGATTCTTTCATCTGGCTTCTTGTTTTTTTTTTCTAATCTTGGTTTTGTGTTCATTAATCGTTCTTAATCCAATCTCTGTTGTTTTTTCCCAATCTAATCGTACGTTAAAGCACTTTGTGTCACTTCAGCAATATCAAAATTGTGTTTGTTCCATTGTATGCCATTTATATTTGACCTGGCTTTGCAAGCCAGTAAACTACAAGCAGAAATGGCATAACACTCAACCTTGCTTCTTTCTGTTGGAAGCCATTCTGTGGGATATAAGATGTGAACTTCCTTGTTTGTGTAAGTATTTTATTGCAAAGACATATTCTGATGAACTGTAACAGAATAATGCTGTTCTCTCCCATTGCAAGCTCATAGTCTGTGCTCTGACTTTCTGGAATATAGCCATGAATAATGTTTTCATTTTATGTGAAAGACTATTGTTACACACACACCCCCAATCTCTGAGCGGTGTGAGATTCCAGGGAGTTCCAGGCACGCTTTACCTAGGGTCTGTGTTTCCTTTCACAAAATGAGGTACAGCAGAGACTGTGGTGTCTTTAGGATATATGGTTTAGTTACACATATATATAACCTGAGCCTACAATAGAGGCATTCCCAGCATTACATTCCAGGATGGTCTTGCTTCCTCCATAGGCACAATTTCGGATTTAGAAAGACACCAGCCATGGCTCTGACTTTCTCTCTGGCTTGCTGCATTTAACAGACGGCAACTATTTTCCTCCAGCCCACATCATCCCCAACTGCAATCCTAAACTCTCCACTCTGCTTTGTCTCTGCTAACTATCTCAGAGCTCAGGGATGAGCTCCACCCATTTGCTGTCTGGCACAGAGTCTTTGCTTTACTGATAACCCATCTCCCTATCTTGTCTGCCTGTCTCATAAACAATAACTGGGGAACCTGCGACCCTCCAGATACTGTTGGAGTTCCATCTGCACCAGATGGAATTGTAGTCTAGCATCATTTGGAAGGCCACAGGTTCCCAGAGAGTCTTGAATGGATTTGCCATCTTTGCTATCTAACTCGGTCTTCAAATACCCTGTCCAGTATAACGCCTGTCTGGTATGGTGTTAGTTTGCTTAGCTCTACAACTTTTAATATTTCTCCGGGTAGAAGTATATGCATGCTCTGTGGCCTATTTGAAATAAATATTCATATTAAATAAGCATTGATATCGGCTAAGTAAAACTTCACAACACCCATGCCATACATAGGTTTCCTCTCTCGTTGCTAGTAATGTTTATTGTTTGCCTCAAGGGTGTAAGCCAGTCGTGTTTGGAAAACTGGCAGCTATAAGTGCAGCATCCCTATCACTCATCACATAACCATTGTAGGATCTACGGCCTTGTGAAATAACATGGGTGGTTTAGAAAAAAAAAAAGGTAAAGGACCCCTGACAGTTAAGTCCAGTTACAAACATTTCTGGCGTTGTGGCGCTCATCTTGCTTTACTGGCTGAGAGAGCGGAAGTTTGTCCGCAGACAGTTTTTCCGGGTCATGTGGTCAGCGAAGCCAGAGCAGTGCACGGAAACGCCGTTTACCTTCCCGCGAGAGCAGTACCTATGAGCTTTCGAACTGCTAAGTTGGCAGGAACAGGGGCCAAACAACAGGAGCTCACCCCGTCACGGGGATTCAAACCGCCGACCTTCCAAACGGCAAGCCCAAAGCTCAGTGGTTTACACCACAGCGGCACCCGCGTCCCTCGAAACATGGGGGTAGCCTGTGCTTATTTTATAGTAGATCTGGCCAGAGCAGGGGAATCAAATAAAATCCTGTTCCAATAGCAGTTGCCCAAGAAAGGAATCTTAAGGTTTTGTCACAATAATGATAGATATGAATTCTGTCTCCAGCAGGGAGTGAGAGGTTGCAAATGAATCTGTAGGCCTTGCGTGTGGAAGCATCCGTACAATTAGCATATATTCTTGGGTGTAATTTACACCCAAGAATATATGCTATCTTGTAATTTACATGAGCCTGTGGTTTTATCTTCTGTGAATCATTACCCATACACAAAGCTGGCAGGGATGATAGGATCTGATTTTTGTTGTTGTTTGTTCCAGTGGGAAAATGCTTCTGCCTTTCAAGGTAGCCCACGTTTCCAGTTGTGTTCTATAATGTCCAAGCAAGACCAAGGCAATGCCGGATTTAGGGTGGTGCAGGCGGTTCTTCTGCACAGGTCACTGAGCCAAGGGGGTGCAGAAGGGAAGAAAGGAATGTAAATAAATATTTGGAGGGCGGCCTTTTCTTGGCCTCACTTAGAGTGCGATATTGTCATAGTCTGCCCTGACCAAGGGCAACATATATGTGTATGTACCTCCACTCTCAGCTCTCATTCAGTAAGTGTCATGTATGCCTTAGCATATACTATCATACACTTGTGCCATAACTCTTTCCCATCACCACAGATATAACTGCACTAATAACAAAATAAAAAGGGCAACTAGAAACTGCAGAGGAATACTGGTTTAATATAATGCCTCTTTCAGAGATTGCTCTCTTATATGCACTTGTAGTTCCACTTCATCAGATTTGAATTAGCAAGTAAATGCTTCGGCTAAACGAAAATTGATTATAGGAATATGGATTTAGCAAATAGGCTTAAGATACAAAACTGTCCCTGCCTCTTTGAGAAGTACTTACAATCTTATGCTACAATGTCCAGCCAAGAACATGGGCAGCTGTTTGTGGCTCTGGGAAGATAATTTGATCTTTCCAGACTCGGATAAAACTTGGATAAAGTTATTATTTGCATTGAAAGTTTTCTTGTTTGTTTGGTCCTGGGAATCAGGTAAAATAGGTTCATGCACTGTGTTTATGTGACTCTTGCTCATCCCCGTTGTTTTATTCAGGGTTTTCAGACATGATTTGCCCAGGACTCATCTGCGTGGTTTTAAGATGTCGTATTTCTATCTCTTCAACTTAACTAGATCATGAAAGAAATACAGATGAGTATGAGAAAATATTAAACTACTTTGAGGACTCGCTACTTTAGCAGATGGTTGCCAATTCTACATCAGTGGTAGATTACTACATCAAAGTGTATTTCAAAAATGTTTGATAGTAGTATATTTGTGTGCTATGCTTGAAAGGTCAACCTGTCATTCTCTGCCTTTGTGGTTGATCAGAGCTCGGAATGGCAGGTTCAGAGCGCTGTAAAAGGCGCATTTGTTCTGACAGCCTTTTTAAAATTTATATAACAGATGCTCTTAACTGAGGCTTTTAATTGAATCTCTGCTATGGTATTGAGGTTTTTCCATTATAGGGAAGTAATGCAACTTTCATCAAAGAAAACAGTGGTGCTTGACCAGCATTTGCAGATGGATTGATGTTGTAATTTGTGTTGTTAAAGAACATACATGGTACCAAGCTGAGCGTGTCTATACTGTACACATGTGGATGGAGATAAGCAAGTAGTGATTTTTGTGCACGCTTTCAGTTGCGGTTGTAAACTTCAGGTTTTATGTGCATTATGTTTCAGGTTGCATGTGGGCTTTTCATGTTTCCTAACCAGTAGCATATAAGCTCTTTAGAATGCACAAAGTAGAAGGGGTTTGAATAATCACAGCCTCCCAAAACAACTGCTTTAGCTAAACATCCAGTTATTTGCAAGTTATTGACTAAGAATTGATCTGATTTAAGCAAGTGCTCCTATTACTGGTGGAAAGTGCAGGTGTACTTTAAAAAATTCTACCTGGCTTAGGAATAGTGCTGTTTTGTATTCTGCAATTCATCTAAGCACAGAAAAAGGACGCGGGTGGCACTGTGGGTTGAACCACAGAGCCTAGGACTTGCCGATCAGAAGGCCGGTGGTTTGAATCCCCGCGACGGGGTGAGCTCCCATTGCTCGGTCTCTGCTCCTGCCAACCTAGCAGTTCGAAAGCGCGTCAAAGTGCAAGTAGATAAATAGGTACCGCTCCAGTGGGAAGGTAAACGGCGTTTCTGTGCGCTGCTCTGGTTTGCCAGAAGTGGCTTAGTCATGCTGGCCACATAACCCGGAAGTTGTACGCCGCCTCCCTCGGCCAATAAAGCGAGATGAGCGCCGCAACCCCAGAGTCGGTCACGACTGGACTTAATGGTCAGGGGTCCCTTTACCCTTTGCCTTTATAACTTTTTTAAAAAAGGTTTTAAGCATGTGGGCCATTTCTTTAATTTTATTGTGGATCATCTGGAGACATTAATGTTGGTTTTATTGGGGTGGGACTGAATTGGGGATTTTAATCTGCCCCCCTTTGCAAATTAGGATAGTTTGCATCAGAATAATTTCTGATACCATAGAGCAGTGTTTCCCAAACTTGGGTCTCCAGCTGTTTTTGGACTACAGTTCCCATTATCGCATGACCACTGGTCCTGCTAGCTAGAGATGAAGGGAGTTGTAGTCCCTAGAACAAAGGCAATCAATGTGGTGGCCTGTTTTGCCACGAGACAAAAGGGGAAGTATCATCCTACCTGAGACAGCTGTTTCCCTTTGCCTCATGGGTGGACCAGCCAGATGGTGCCCTCCAGATGTTTTGGACTAGCAACTACTGTAATCCTCTACCATTATCCTTGATGGGAGGATGTGACAGATACGGACAGCATCACGTTGGCTTCCCCTGACCTAGAGAATGTTCTAATTTCACCTGTTTATTTAGTAAACAACGATAAATCTTTTGAAACTGCCAAGCTTTCTTAATGCTGTATTTGCAATGGACATCCATTCATAGAATCGTAGAATTCATTCCTTCCAGTAGCACCTTAAAGACCAACTAAGTCAGTTCTTGGTATGAGCTTTCGTGTGCATGCACACGAAAGCTCATACCAAGAACTGACTTAGTTGGTCTTTAAGGTGCTACTGGAAGGAATTTGTTTTGTTTTGACTATGGCATACCAACACGGCTACCTATCTGTAAGTAGAATTCATTGTTACTAATGAACTTGTGAAACAGGAAAATTACCATGCCAAAAAAAAAAAAAGCACAAGAATATTTTTCACAGCATTTGCAGTCCCACATCACATAGTCTAGAGAAGTGTATTTTTGGATAGCTTGCATAAAAGAAATAGAGACTCACAGGAAGATTTCCAGGGAAGAGACAGGATGCTGCTCCCTGTCCTGCCAATGACAATAAGAGGCAGAACTAGTTTGGCAAAATAAGTACTGTATAAGGAAACTATACTTAATTTATGTACCTCACAGAATTTTTATCCCCCAGGCACACAAAGCCTTATTTTCACCTCTCTTGATATATGTCTAAGGAAGACAGAGCATAATGTTTATGTGTGGTGCTTAACTGTAGTGGATCAGTTGTAAAGAAATTTTACAGGCTCTCGAAAGAGGCTGGATAGTTGATGCTACTATAAAGAGAAAGCAGGGAAGGAATTGGTGTACATACTTCAGGAATTGGACACAGGGTTGACTTCCAGGAAAAGTGAGTCACCTTCTCTGACTGAAAATGTGAACTGGGTGGAGCCGTGCAGATTCTGGTCCTACAGTCATTGTTCTCCTTTGTACTGTGTATTGGCAAAGGCAAGTTTTAAGAAAACATATTTTTTTTAGTTCACTTTACACATTTTATTGCGTTCAAATTTTCCATGCTGTGAGTAGAGTTCACTTACAGTATGTAGTCTGAGGAAGTGGGGGAGTGTAAAGACTGAACACTTGAGAGAGGTGCTTAGTATAGCCCTACAATATAGTCTAAAAATGAAGCTGTGAGGCAGGTTTGAATTTACAGTCCCCCACCCCTAACAAGAGCATTCCTCAGGTTGTAGCGAAGCTCATTCTACTTAAATTGTCCACTTAAGCTTCCTTCCAGCCTAAATCTGGTGCTCAATTGCATGCAGAAGTGTTGCACTCTGTTGACTTCTGTAGAGGTATGTTGAATATTTCAAAAATCCAATTAAGTACTGTTTTCATATGAAATAAGAATGCCTTGGCTGCTGCTATATTTTCTTTTGTCCGTGGGTGCGAAAAGGTTTGGGTTGGTGCACAATCACAGCTACCATTGCTTTAAAGAATGCACATGTTAGCTGTTTTTGAGAGGTGCTGACTTACCTTAGAGTAAGCCCCATGGAATCCAATGGGATTTCTGTTGGCAGACATGCATAGGATTTTCTAACTCTTGAGGCGCTCTCTCTCTCTCTCTAGATAGATAGATAGATAGATAGATAGATAGACAATAAAAAACCCTCAGTGCTGTTTCTTTTCAGGACATGAGGATCTAAAGAACAAGATGGAAATTGTAAAATTCTTTGTCAAGCCAACAATCTCAAAAGCTTTTTGCTATACTGATTGCTACTTGATTCATACGTATCTCTTTGATTATCATTTCAAGCTCTCTTAACCTAGCATCTTTTCTCTTTAGAATGTCTAGCGGATAACTCCATTGGAGCACATTAATATATATATTTTCCCTCCTAAAAAGTAAGGGGAAGTGTGTGTGCGTCTTATGGAGCGCATGCAGGCTGCGCAGCTATCGCTGAAGCCAGCAGAGCAAGAGTGAGAGCTGTGCAGCACCTCTTGGTCTGCTGGTTTCCCAGCGAAGCAGGATGAGGGACGGAAGGGGCTCCGTAAGGGCTTCCCACTTCACTGGGAAGCCAGCAGAACAAGAGGCGCTGCACAGCTCTTGCTCTTGCTCTGCTGGCTTCAGCGATAGCTGCGCAGCGTGCTTTGGCTTTTCAGGGAGGTGGGAGAAGGGACAGAGGGCAGCCCTTCAGTCCCTTCTCCCACCTCCTGGAAAAGCCAGCAAGAGCCGCTCTATCTTTGAAGATCCGCGCCGAGCGAGCGTGTCCGCTCTCTTGCTGGCTTTTCTTGTTCTCCTCCTCTAAAAACTAGGTGTGTCTTATGGTCGGGTGCGTCTTATAGAGTGAAAAATACAGCACTTTAGCAAACTAAACCAGTGGTGTAGCTCAGAAAAATGAAAACTTTGCCTCTGTAACTTTTACACGTAGGATAATGGCTTTCGGTTGGGGCAAAATGCTTCCCGTAGTTGTTCATACAGATTTCAGTTGTTTTTGGTTCTTAACTAAAAAGCTAGCTAGCGATCCAGCTGTTGTTAATAATTTTAGTTTTGAAGTAGGAAAATATCCTTTGAGAGGAGTGGTTCTTTTCTTCATTTTTATGGAAAAACCCTTTCACTGCGATTGCTTCATTTTAAAGGACAAAAGCCCATTGCTATTTCCACAGCAGGGAGACAGATTATGATTATGGCCATAGTGCTGCGTATTGGTAAGATACTCCTTTCATCCTTGTGGGAAGCAATCAAAATAAGCAATTCCGATTTCAGGAAGGGCAATTGCTGTTCTGTGGATAGTTTGTTATGTAATCTGGTTGATATGCCCAAGTGAATTCCTTTAAGTTAAAACAAAAGGTTCTAATTTTAGGTGCTAGGTATTCATATTTCTATACTTAAAGCGGCGTATACGATCAGGCAAGAGAAGGTGAACTTCATGGCTTATTGGCATTGCAAACAAGATGCTGTGGTGTGTGTGTGTTTGTGCGCAAGAAGGGGCCAGAGAGAGAAGGTGGAGGGGTGCATTTTTGTGCTAAAAGGAAGGGAGGTGGTTATTTTGTTGTGCTCGCATCCTTCAGCCCAGTGTACTTCCTGGAGCAGACACCATAACTTGAGGACCTATCGATTCAAGCAGTAAAAGAGAGAAAACATAAGCGGAGGAGTTGAGACATCATCTGTGAAATCATGTAAAGGAAGGTCCCTGTAGATGTTCTTCTGTCAGCATGAGAACCACGTACCCACATGGGTGCAGGGGTGCTTAAATGAACCAACTGTTTGGGCAGAGCTTGACTGCATGCGTCTAACCGGTAGCAACCCCACATCTATCATTGTATCCAGAGATGTAGATGTGTGTGTGTTTTGCATTGTTAATATTACTTACCTTTAAATGAATTCAATGGATTTTATTGATAATGTTAATCTTTCTGGTAAACCACTTAGAAACTACAATCATATTTGTTGAATGAATAAAATCTAAAGGGTACTGGATAGTACCCAGCTGGTACCACTCCACTGACTAAATGTATCTGCCAATATGATGGATGTCGTGTTATTAAAAAGGGGGAAAGAGAAGGCTAAAATATAAAAAAGTTGGCATACCAAGAATCTGAGAAACTTAACAGATGTCAATAATAATTGCACTACACAAAATGATACATTTTAAGGAATGAAAAGGATAAAAAGAATAATCTAAGGGAAACATAGTTTCTACATTCTTAACAAGAGAGGATGCAAAAAGCCTGCTCTGCTTCTCTGGGAAGCGTTTTGCCATTCTACGTCATTTTCTGAGGCACTGTTAACAGGTGGTGGTCCAACAGATACCAGATAATTTGAGAATGAAATGGACGGACTAATTTTGGCAGATTAGTAAACGCTTTGGTGGCATGAAATATCGGAAAAGGGAAACTAATACCAACTGTGAAGCAGATTAACTTGGGCAGAGACATGACATTTTAAGTAGATTTAGTATTTCAAGTGTGCCAGAGTGGCCAGGAAACTGATTGAAGTGCAGTTAGTGTAATGGGATTTCCCACCCTTATATTTTACTTTTCCATTTTATTTTCCAAGGCACTGATGTCTGAGGCTTACTTTCTGTTGAGAGTTACTGTACTCTGGACAGAGCACGGCCTTTATGAGAGACCTGTAGTTTGCAGCTTTTCCTTTCAAAATACTTGCAAGTGGTAATCAGGAAAGGATTAGATCAGTACTAATGGAAAAACTCAATGAAACACACATGTTGGTTCTTCATAACTGATGTCCATGTTGTAAGGATTTAAAACCCGTTTCTCCATGGGTAGTAGTGTCTTTAATTGGCAGAGATCTTCTCTTACTGTGACCACTTCTCCATTCATACCTTGTGGACATCCCATTTCAGGAAGAACGAGGATAACACATGGTCACTGAACTGAATATATGGAGGTCCTCTGAGTTTCATTAGAATCAAAACTAATTCTTACTAACAAGAGAAAAACATTGTTTTGGTAAATACATGTGATTGCTATCTGTGGGTCCCGCCCGCCATCAGAAACCTAATGTTCTGTTCCTAGAAGTGTAAGCCACTGACACTGGCACATATGGTGTTGATACATGTGTTGGAATATTGCTCAAATTACATTGTTGAGTGCTTAGACAGAACTCAATAAAGTTTACAACAAGCTGAATACCAACTCTTGTACAGTGGTGCCTCACAAGACGAAATTAATCCGTTCCGTGAGGCTCTTCGTATAGCGGTTTTTCGTCTTGCGAAGCAAGCCCATTGACAGCTTAGCGGATTAGCGCTATTAGCGGTTTAGCGGCTTTTAGCGGATCAGCTGATAAGCGGCTTAGGGCTTAGGAAAGGGGGGGGGAGGGAAAAACCCCCGCAGGAACTCGCAAGACATTTTCGCCTTGCGAAGCAAGCCCATAGGGAAATTCGTTTTGTGAAGTGCCTCCAAAACGGAAAACCCTTTCGTCTAGCGGGTTTTCCGTCTTGCGAGGCGTTCGTCTTGCAGGGCACCACTGTACGTGCCTATGAAGAGTGTAGTCTTAAATTACATTGGCAATACAGTATGAGCAATTTCAAATATGGATACTTCATAATTAACATTGATTTGTGTTTAACTCTATTTCTAATGAACTGTTAATGATAAATATTAATTAAATTGAATCAAAACAGGTAGCATCTTATGCATCTTGGACCTTGTTATTTGTTAAACTTTCATAATGCATATAGTACATAATGATGAAAACTGAATTCCTTAATTGATTTGTCTTTATATTTATGTAGCATACTTTAAGGAAAAGCTATTTTCTACTTCAGCAGATGGCTCTCTCAGGACCTGGCTCTTCATGATGATTAATGGTTGCCTTTCAGATACTAAGGTGCTTTCTTCAGTCAAACATCTATTTCCCTTTGTCTACACCACTCCTATGTTTTTACTTTCTGCGTTCAAATAAGATTTCGGTGCTATCTGGTTAGGTCCAGTGACACAATATTGGGTGAAGGTCACCACTTCAGTCATTAGGCTCGGGAAAAGGTTTGGAACCTGACGAATGAATAGGAAAACAACCTGAATGTAGGCCCAAATACTATGATTATATGGTCAGATAAGAGGTCTTCTAGCTGTTGATGCAGACTTACAGTAAGGCTGAGCTTAAAACCAGGAAGTGAGATTTGTCAGGATCTGGAAGACCTGGGGAGTCTTTAGGACACTAGCAGGAAAATAGTCGTGGTTTCCTCCAGAGGGAAGCTGTTTTTCCTCTAGCAAGTCCATAACAAACAAGATGAAAAGGAAGCTCTGTGTTTCATAATGTACTGGGACATCCTATAAGCAATGGCGCAGCTAGTTAATTTTAGCCCTTGGACTTAATGGTCTTATGGCAAATACACTGCTTTAGATGCACTACTACTTCAGTCCTGGAGTGCAAAATTAACAATTCTCTTGTCTGCCCTTTCCCTGGCATTCCATGCTTTGCAGCTGGATCAGGAACAGGAATAAATGTGCAGTTCTTCCAATGAAGAGATGTAGAAAGTGGATCCCTCCAAGGATCAGTATTGGGACCTGTGTTTCTTAACTTGTGTGTTAATCTATCACTGTGCCATTGAGAGCATGCTCACTTATGGCTTATGTGTGTGGTACAGAAGCTGTACTACCCAGGACAGGATGGGGTTGTGCAGAGTTGTTAAGGCAGCAGAGAGCATTGTTGGCTGCCCACTTTCCACCTTAGAGCAGATTTATGCCACAAGGTGCCAGAGGAAGGCACTGGACATAGTAAAAGATCCATCGCATCCTGGTCACTGTCTCTTCGAGCTCCTGCCGTCGGGACGGAGATACAGGACGATGAAGAGAAGAACGAGCCGTCTCAAGAACAGCTTCTTCTCCAGAGCGATCTCGGCCCTGAATGGGAAACCTGGACTTTGAAAGTCATCTAATCTTCCTTGCTGTATTATACTGTATTGTTTTAATTAGTGTTTTTATAGTTGTTCTGATTTTGAGCGGAGTGCCCTACCTGGGTGGATGGAGCAGCCAAGTAATTTCGTTGTCCCCGAGAGGGGGCAATGACAATAAAGATATTATTATTATTATTATTATTATTATTATTAATGATCTAGAGGTGAGCAGTGAGGTGGTGAAGTTTTGCTGACACGAAATAGTTCAGGGTGGTTTAGACAAAAAGGGATTGTGAAGAGCTCCAAACGGTTTTATCCAAATTGGGTCAATGGGCAGTAAAGTGGTGAATGTGATTTAATGTATTTAAGCATAAATACAAGGGGCATTTTTTTTTTTTACAAATTTTACATGTATCCTAACAAGGTCTGGACAGATAGGGACTGATCAAGAATGAGACTTTGGGATTGTAGTGGATAGGCCTACGAAGTGCAGATGTTGTGAAAGAGGTGAATTTCATGGTTTCTTTCTGTAGATATGTTGAACTGCTGCTACATGCAACTTATGCAAATAACTTAGGTTTGTTAGCATTTCCATAGAAATAGGGCATGGAAGGTAAACGGCGTTTCCGTGTGCTGCTCTGGTTCGCCAGAAACTGCTTAGTCATGCTGGCCACATGACCCGGAAGCTGTACGCTGACTCCCTTGGCCAATAAAGCGAGATGAGCGCCGCAACCCCAGAGTCGGTCACGACTGCACCTAATGGTCAGGGGCCCCTTTACTTTTACCTTACATACAAGTATCTCTGTTTAGGGTGGTGATGGTCAGTATCTGTTTTTCGTCAAAGTTCTACTGAAATACAGTAGTAATGTAAAAACAAATTCTAGCAGATGTTAATACTGTATGTTTTTTTCATTTAAATAAAATTAGAGTTATGGCGATTTAATTTTCCATCCAGCGTGTGCCTTTTTCATAGGAGACGGGTGATAGTCTACAGGAAATTAAAGCGTGCAATTCCTTTGCGTAAGATAGGTCCATGTACTGATACTCTCACCCTATCATTTGACTCTAGCAAAAGGAGGGACGCACCCATGTTTATGACTTTTTATAAAGCATTATGATGCTACTTGCTGCTGGGTGTGTGTGACAGCCTCTTTTTAAAAGAAGTAATATATGATGCTGACCTTATTGCTTTTTGTGTATTTTGCAACTTGCTGCAATTGTCTAGTAGCTAGGCAGCACACATAGGACAGTGTATAATATACCAAATAAAATATCTTACTTTGCTTTCCCTATATTTTGTATTTTTCTCTCCCTGTGAATTTCCAAGATAAATAGTGCAATCAGGTTGGAAGAGGGAGAGTTAGATGCTACAATTTTATGCATTTGGTGTTGTATTTTGATGATTGTGTTATTTTGGTTTCCTTATGCTTAAAGGCTCACAACCAAGTAAGAACTTGGTTTGTTTGATTTTGAGAAGTATGTTTTTCATTTGCACTGAAATCAAAGCACAAAAGAGGTGGCTTCAAGACCACCATGTATTTTTAAAACCATTTGCTTTTGCCTTTTTTGGTGCACAGAAAAGTACTTACCGTAGCTCACGTGAAACATGTTTGGGGAAACTTCTTGTAAAGAAAGGTGAAGAAACCTTTATAAACCAGTAAATCAAATCAACTGGATCTCTGAACACTCCCCCCCCCCCACAAGCAGTCTATCAAAATAAATTTTAGGTTTTCAGAGCTGCTTTCTGTAGGAATTGGGGTTTTGAACGGAAGGCAGATTTCACACTGTTTCCTGCTTTCAAGTGCTTGCTTACCTCACAAGTCATTAAAAAAATAATAATTGTGTTTTAAGTCTTTGGCTTCATGTGAAGAAAGCAGCACGGAAGCACTTGGAAATTCCAATAAGATCTGCCCTAAATACTTGTTAAATTTTTATTTGGAAGCTTCCTCCTGAATCACAAAAGGGGAAGTTCATTTAATGGGGAAATAAAGAACCTGCAGCATGGTCACCTAGGTGGCTTCTCCCCTTGCTTTATTTGGTTTGCTTTGCACTTTGGAACACAGCAACTTGCAATTAGTACACAGAATTCTGGAAAGGACGCCTGCAATTCCAAAATGAGCTTTCTGTAGCATATGTGCTGCTTTCCTTCCTCCCTCTCTCCCCCCTCCCCATTCTCTCAGTCCCTCCTCCCTTTCGTACCGCCTCTTCCATGCACCCTGCAGCCAGCAGCAAGACAGCTGTGTTTGATCATAAACCACTTACAACTCCAGGCTCCCTTTGGAAAGGGGAAACTTTGGAGCGAGCAGCTCGTTGCGTCTTGTGTCCTGTTCTGTCCTCCACCTCCCGATCGGATCTAACCAGCGCTCTTTGAGTGGGTTTGGATGCTGTGAGTGCCTATGGGGCTCCCAAATTTTTTTCAGATGCGCTGAACTCATTTGGGAGATGCTTCCCCCCCGCCACGATCTAGCTGCGAGGGGAGAATGAAGACATAAGACGGAAGCCCAGCTCTCCCAGGCAGTTTTTAGTAGCCAGGAGAGAGATCGTTACGGCTCGTCTGCACTCCTGTCTGGCCGTGCACTCTGCAGTGTTTAAATGAGTATCTTGCAGCAATGGATTGTTTGTGAAACGGAAACCAGCTCTTCCCTCCCCCCCCTTTTTTTTTTTTGCCTCTTTAGGAGAACCCTGTGCATTGTTAATTTTTTTTTAAGGCTAAATGTTGAGTGAAAATGGCTGTCTAGAGCAAAATGTGCAAGACAGGAAAAGCTCAGAGACGGAGGGGGTGTTGAATCTTCTGGAGCAGAGCTTGGAAACCTTAAAATCCATAGAAAGCAGCCAAGCCCTGGAAAGTCTAATCATGAATTCTGGAGTTGCCATGAAATATGGAAATGACTCCTCCGCAGAACTGAACGAGGTAAGCTGCTTTATTAAATGTCCTTGTGTGTTTTTTTTTTTCACGCTTCTTGGGTTTTGTTTTCCGAATAGAGTGTCTCCCTTTTGCGTGGGCTGGGTGGGTTATCCACTCTGGAAGGCAATGCAATTAAACATTAATGGGTGAATGTGCCCTTGTTCAAACTTGCAGTGCTGCCCAGGAAATGATGTGAGATTTGAATTGTAAGGATTACGTGGTAAAGGGCAAACGATTGCAACTGTACAGAGGTCCGCCTCCCCCCCCCCCCAACTTGGCATCCTGCTGCAAGGAATCCTTTTCCCCACCTCCGGAGTGCAGCATTTTCAACACAGCATTCCTTTCTGCAGTAGGTAAAACAAGCAGTGAGATCCCCGTTGAAATCAAGCAGATGGCAGCTAATTTAGAATGGGGGAAATAAAATAAAATATTAAGACAGCAGCTTCAGCAAGAAATCATGTAACAC
This sequence comes from Podarcis erhardii, assembly GCF_964252035.2. Classification (NCBI taxonomy): domain Eukaryota; kingdom Metazoa; phylum Chordata; class Lepidosauria; order Squamata; family Lacertidae; genus Podarcis; species Podarcis erhardii. The sequence continues at coordinate 19,635,422 of NC_138501.1, forward strand.
AGTTGGTTTGTATTAAGGCACAATTGGTTTAAATGCATACAATTTTACCTGGTGGTGGAAGAAATAAGTCCTGATAAGTGTTTCTTGTTTTTTTCCCTGCTGGGCCAGTTTCCTGCTCATCTTAAGTTGTTCCAAATTTGTATTCCCTTTTCTGAGTGCATGCCAGTATTTTATGACTAAGACAAAAATCCTGTGCACGCTTATTCAGGAGTACCATTGAAGTATCCGGGACTTATTTCCAAGTCAACCTTCACACTATGCTGCACGTCATTGTAACTCTCCAGATCTGATGACTACTAAAATGCCACGGGGCATATCACTGTCTCTCAGAAATGCTTTAAAATCTGTCACAGAGTACTGATTTTTAATACCATATCAAAAATCTTTTAAATGGTCAGTTTTAGATATGCAACCTTGATTTGTTTTATTGCTTGTTTGCTTTGTAGCTTCTTCATATAGCATATTCTGCAGGAGGATGAAAGCTACATGGATTATGTTTATTTATAGAGTTAGTATTTCTGGCTTTTGTGCAGTTAGAAAAGGCATCAAACATAAACCTGAAATTCAAGGGACAAATTGGCATCCTGGCAAGGCTGGACAAAGGGATAAGAAATTGGTCTGGGAGGTGGAGGAGAGGGTGGCCAAGATTCAGTGGTGCTTCCATATTTTATTTGTAAGCCTTTATTTTGTAAGATAAATGAATAATTGCCTTGGATGATAACTGAGAGTTCAGTGTAAAGGCACCAGACACCTTTTTTTCCTGTGATGGGAGTCTACTTCAGAATTCTTTGCCAAAACTCTTAATTCTGCCCAGCACTGCTATTATATCAAATACAGCATTCTGGTTGGTTGAGTGTTTAGTTCTGTCTTGGTGTGACCTGAAGGCTCATCCTGTTTAGACTGAATGGCTTGACGCCTATTTGCAAGTTAACAAAAACAGAATTAAAAACTGCATCTTGGCATCAGTGTAGTAGCAGTTGTGGATAACACTCAAGCCTGACCGTCATCATGTGTAAATGACTCAATGAATGAACTCCTAAAAACTTGCCATAATGTGGATGGGTCTCTTGCACTGTAATCCTAAACACATTTGTATATTGTATCAAACTAATTTCTAAGGATCCGTTTTTTCATTACCTGGGTGCTGTGGTTCCTTTCTGTTAATCCATTACATATTACTTTGGTCCACCCGTGTACAGAAGTAGACCAACGGTGTGGTTACTTTTCATTCTGTTATTCTCATTGGCAGTCTTAGGATGATGGTTGTGCAGCCTGGCCTTCATAAATTGTGTCAGCCATGGTGACACTGACAGTGGCTTGTGCTGTTGCAGATGGAAACAGAATGTTATGCTTGGCAAGCAAGACAGCGATCTAACTTTGCCTAGCTTAACAGGTAGTATCCCTTAAAATACAAAATGTGTGCATGGTTACACTGATTCATTGGCTCCTGCACATTCCAGTGCCTTGGAATGCCCTGTGGGTTTTTGGCACAGGCTGTGACCCTGCTACTGCCCCTGGCACAGATACTGCCAGCTAAGGCAGCTTTAGAAATGAATGCTGAGAACACTAGTACCAGAGTTGGGACTTAAAGCCAAGGTTGAGCTCTCCAGCAATACATTTCTGGGGCAGTAGACCAGGTGGTTGTTTGGATTTTGGCTGGTTTTGAATGTGTGTGCAAGTTTTTTACAGCAACAATATTGTATCTATATTCTGTGTTTATTGGTACTTGCTTTGCAAGTGAATGCTTTTGAGTTTCATTATTGATAGGAAGACAATGCCTTTGAATTCATTGGAGAAAATACTTAACATTTTCGTGTTCTTATGTTGCTGTACGTTAAATAATACTTACTCTAACAAAAAAGCTGCAGTAGCATAAGTGTAATACTTTGATTAGGATTAACATGTATGTGTTTAAAATCATGAGCAAGCTTTCTGATTTTTATTTAGCCACCCCAGTATATTTTTTCATAGCGTTGAGTATCTGTGCAGGGATGATGGTTTCTCCCAGGAATTCAATACTGGAGACGAATGTCTAGGATTATATATGGAAGTCATGATCTGTGCTGCTTCCCACATTTTTTAGTAATTGAATATGTAGCAAATAATTCATGAACACAAAGCTGGCTCCCTTGGCTCTAAACTTCACTGATTTATGAATGCCGTACTAATGTTAAGCTTGTGTGTGTCTGTTTTTGTTTTGCTCGATCTCTTTTGTGTGGTTTATTGAAATATGTGAGGTGCTTTGTCATAATGGCTGTTAGTATCTCCTTTCCTCCTGCTTCTCCTTAACCCTCCTGCTCTCTGTTATTTTCTCTCAGTCTCCTCTTGCTTCCACTCGCCTTGCCCAATGTGCTTGCTTTCTGGTGACATTTGATTACATCTACTTGGCCACCGGGAGACAGTAGTGTCATGGTCATTAAAGGAACTGACTGTTGCCTGGACTTTTACTAGGATTATACAGTCCTACTGAGAGCGAGTTTCTTTTACAGTAATCCCACTATGTATACAAGTAGCCTGATTCACACATAACATACACACAGGAGTTATTTGCTGGTTTAGCCTTTGGGGGCATACAGTTGTACCTTGGATCCCAAATGCCTTGTGAGTTGAACATTTTGGCTCCCGGACGCCGCAAACCTGGAAGTGAGTGTTCTGGTTTGCGAACATTCTTTGGAAACTGAATGTCCGATGTGACTTCTGATTGGCTGCAGGAGCTTCCTGCAACCAATTGGAAGCCACAATTTTGTTTCCGAACGTTTTGGAAGTCGAATGGAGTTCTGGAACAGATTCCATTCGACTTCCGAGCTACCACTGTACGCATGTCAATAGGCTCAACTAGCTTATAATCAACAACTAGCTGGATGTCAGTATCGCTTTAATATGGCAAAAAGATATTTGCACAGCAATAAGAGTCATCAAGCAGACACAGAAAATGTGCATGGAGAAATCACAATGACAATCAGAAATGGAGTCAAACCATTGGTCTTTCTAGCTCAGCAATGTTCATGCTGAGTGGCAGTGGATTTACAGGATTTCAGATAGGGCTCTCTCCAATTTCTACCTGTGGATGGTGGGGATTGAACATGGGACCTTCTGTATTTGAAGCAGATGTTCTGTCCTGAGTCGCGAGAAGACCTCTTGGACTGTCTGGTTGGAGGAGCTTGAGTTGGAGGCTTATGATCCTTGGGAGGGACCCAGTGAGCTGGGGTGAGGATTGTGTCAAGGCCCCATGAGACTGTCAGGAGCTCAGCCTACACTCGAGTAGGACCCTGGCAGAGACACATGCCCGACTGGCATGTTCTCTCCCTCCTGGTCGATCATTTGGTAGCTTCAAAAGCTTTCTTCTGCCCAGACATCACAGCGACCAATGCCAACCGACACTGGCACACTTAGGGATCCGCAGAGTTTGCGTAGTTGCGTAACAGACCTCAGCAACCCAGCATTTTGGCTAATCTACTTTATTTACATATAAACATACACGGAGCACTGCAACATGGCTCCCTCTCTCTCTAGCATCAGACAGCAAAGAAAAAAAGAACAAAGGACAACAGTCCCACTTCACGGAACACAGTAACACAAACATCCTGTCTTCGTCACTTCCCACTCTGTGCAGTCATAACATATACCGCCATGTGAAAGACATCAATCCCATGACTGCAGTCATGGAGCAGGAATTCTAACAGAGACATCAGAACTGTCTGCAGCGGGGCAGGGGTGGGAATGAAGCAGAAAAAGGAGTCTGATCCCAGGGAGGGACCTAATGGGTTACTGCTCAGTCGTTCCATGCCAATCTCTCCTGCAGCTTTGGCTTTCAGCACCAAGCGTCCACCTACCAAGGAGACTCACTCTGGTTCTGAGCTGGTATTGTCTCTTCCTTGATTGCCTAGGACGCCGATGCCAGCTGGGCAGTATTTGGTTGTCAGCACTGATATATATCACCAGCTAAACATTGTGATGTTCTGATGTATCACGATGTCTGAAATAAGGATGGAGCTATGGAGAGCCATTGGCTAGCTTCACAGTTTTGCCCACATCAGGATTTTTGCATCGCATACACACACACACATTGTGATCTGTGAATTATTGCCAGGTCAAAAATTATGAAACCAATATCACAATATGAACTTCAAACCGGTTTTGGATGATAGATCCATATATCTCTCAGCCCCAGCACTGGCATGAACAGACAGCTCAAGCCCAACCTACCAGAAGCAATTCCCATTTGCTTGCGCAGTCCAAAGAAACATTCTGCTTGCTGCGTTAAAGCCATGTCTGCCCCAGGGGACATGTCAACCGTTGGATCAACGTCTTAGCTCACTTAGCTCTGCTATGCACTTTCTGTGCCTTTAACACTTGGCTTGATTATTTGCCGTACTGTTTTAAGCATTAAAGTTTTTGACAAAAACCATAATCTGATTTCGATTTCTTCATCCAGCGGGTATCGGGACAAGTTCTACCACTCAACTATGGCCCTTTTCCAAAAAGGCTGGGCAGGGAAAATTAAAATATCAGTTTTGAAATTGATTTGAACAGCCCTACTATCTTGACTGAAACATATTAATACAGAACATTTTCTGGGCATCGGTTTTAGAGTTTGGGTGAAGATCCAGTTGTATTCTTTTAATTGTAATTTTCCCCCAAGAGGGAACTATGTTGAGAATAAAGGATGTTGTCTTTCTTTATACAGCTTTCCCCTGTAATTGCTCCCTGCAATTCCCAAAGCTTTAAATAAACCCTATTTTGCTCTAAGGAATGAATGTGGCTTGTTAGAACAGCCAAAAGGTAAAACAAATCTTGTATCAGGACAGATAACATAAGGATGTTTTCAGTTCCAAAATATAATTTATTATCCCAACCTGAAGTTTCTGAACACTTTCCAGGACATGATGTTACTTGTTACAAGCAGTTTGGTGTATAGGCGAAGATCTGTGATGCATTAACTGGGAACAGGTTTTGTGTGAATTTCAGGTTGGAAATAGTGTGTCACGGGTGTATTGTTCCGTCCTTCATTTTGTACTGTTGAGCTTGTCTGTCCTGTTTTTGGTAGACAACAATATACTGTGTCAGGGCATTGTGTAAGTTTATAATTAGCCAAAGTTACACCAAAAGCTGAAGCAGTTTTGCAGTAGCCCCTATTATGAACTTATAGTGCAACAGAGTATATGCCATTGGCCAAGATAAAAAAAATGGAGGACACAAAAATGTTGTCAGATGAGAATCCAATTTTCCTAATAGTATGATGCCTGTGAGCTTATAGGTATCCATATATAATTTGTATTGCAGGTTGCTAAATCAGCACTACCTAGTGACCTTTCGCTTACGCTGTCAGGTACTTAAAAATATTATTTTGACATTGTGAAACATAACTTTAAAAAGGAACGTGCCATGCGACTTAAAAATCTTAGGAGTTCTGAAGGAATATTTTATTTTATTAATATATTTATATCCTGCCCTTCCTCCGAGAGGAGCTCAAGCAATAACTTATTTCATTTTATTTAATATAACTTTTGTACATCTCGATTGTGAGAAAAGGCCTTGGAGCAATTTAAATTTGAATCATCTTTAAAAATTCGAACACAGATGCAGACTGCGAAAGATCTCTACTTAAATGGCTTTCTGAAAGATGGAGGTCTTCAATAGGTGCCCAAAGGACAATAGAGGCAGCATCTGTCTTGATGTTCAACGGGAGGGCATTCCAAAGGGTAGGTGCCATGACATGAAAGGCCAAATTCCAATATTGTGCAGAACAGACTTCCTGATAAGGTGTTATCTAAAGAAGGCCCTCTCCTGTAGAGTGCAGTGTATAAGAGGTGAGATGGTCTTGTAGATATCCTGGTCCCCAAGCTACATTAGGGTTTTATATACCAGAACCAGCAATTTGAACTTAGCTCGGTAGATAATTGGCAGCCAGTGTGGTTCTTTCAACAGTGGAGTAACCTGGTAGCAAAATTCTGTACCAATGAGCAGTTGAGCTGTTAGATTTTGCATTAGCTGCAGCTTATGGACCAATGTCAAGGGCAGCATCATGTAGAGCACATAGCAGTAATCCAACCTGGATTCCAGCACCAATCAGATATTCCCAAACCACTAAGTCAAGGTGTTTGATGTTAAAACAGGGGAGTATTATTCCAGTGAGTGCATAGCCAGGATTTCATTTCAATCTGGCAATGAGGAAACACTTTGTCATTCCTTTCTGCCCTGCTGGTGTAATTTCCCCTAGAACAGGCATCCCCAACCTGCGGCCCTCCAGATGTTTTGGCCTACAACTCCCATGATCCCTAGCTAACAGGACCAGTGGTCAGGGATGATGGGAACTGGAGGGCCGAAGGTTGGGGATGCCTGCCCTAGACCAAGTAGGGGAAGCCCATTCTGCAGTTCCTTCCCAAAGTTGCTCCAGTCCTCAGGAAAACTCCTTATCGTTGCTGCTATAGGGAGGTGGTATAGCATTTTCTTTGGCTCCACATGCTGTTGGTGATGCAAGTAGAATGATGTTATATTAGTCATGGAAACAATTGGGACTCTTGCCAAGTTGCTTATCTCTCTGCCTTTATGCCTTATCTGTATAAGAAAAATTACTCTAATGAACAAAAAACAAAGATTGTACATTACTATCTCAAAACATATGTAAGGGATCACGCTGATGCTTTTCCACCTGTGGGTGTAGTAGATTTCAGAATATTAGTTATGTTATGTTTAAAAAATAGTATCTAGTAGATTCTGGAAAATAAAATCTTTTCGAATTATAAAGTATAATTATCTTTTGGTAGGTTTGTTAAATTGAACTAGTTACTTTCACATTTTGGTTTTTAGGAACTTCATTTGACCGCTCTGGTGGAAATATCCATTACTATCAATCTTAACATATGCTACCTAATACCGTATTTACATGAATCTAATAAGCACTTCAGTTTTCAAAACCTTGGAACCAAAAAAGTGTTTGCTGGCACAATCAAATCTAATGCACAACCTAATTTTCACGATGTAATTTGGCCAAAAAGGGTGCACATTACATTCTAGTAAATACAGTATTATCATCTCCTAGTCAGTAAAGTGAATTATTGGTATCCATTAACAATGTGGCAGCCATCGGTGTTTCCTTGATTGATTAAATATTTGACTCTAATAGATTTATCGAGAGGCTGGAATCTTTTTTGGTAACTTCGGAATTCTGATTGGAACATTCTACTGGCATTTTTCAGAATCTGCCATTTTCATTAATTTGCTTACAACATCTTGCATGAACCCTCTCTATTACGGCAATAGTTAACCAATTCATACCAGTCATATGCAGGCACAGGGCATTTTGTTGACTAAGGCAAAGGACAAGATCTCTCTCTCTTTCCCGTCTCCCTTCCATGTGCTAAAGCCACATGAGTTGACAGCTGAATCTTATTTCAATACCGGCTAAAATATATTATCCTTCACCATAGCTGAGGGCAGAAAGACAACTTACAGGGTGCAAGGCAGACCAGATCTGTCCTCTTAACAGAGGGAAACACATGAAGGGTTCAGGAGGAATATCTGGTGGGGCTGCCACTACAGCTCACTACCTAAGGCAGTGGCTGGCTGCCTTACTCTGCCCAGTGGTATTGTTGGCCCTGAATCTTATAAAGGAATCACATATGGGTGAAAGATGCTATGACTCATGGGTCTCCAATGTATTTGGGCACATTTGCACGCCAGAGAAACTGTTGCGTGTGCCACATCCATGAAACAGCTTTCTCCTCCTCGGCTGCAGTTTCTTGAAATCAGCTTCCATGTTGCAGTTAGCCTTGGAAAAAGCTGCATTCGGCTAAAGAGGAATTATTTCAGTGGCATGGGGATGGGACCCCTTGAGCACACAAAGGGCCTCTAAGGCTGCCTATGTGCCCTCAGGCAGTGGTGTAGCGGGGAGCAGACACGGGGCAGTTTCCCCATGCACAAAATTGTTAGGGACGCAAAATTTCAACACCTGGTGCTGCCTCAATACAGCTGTGTACTTCCGTCACTAGGGTTTGTTGAAAACGGTTTCTCTGTGCGAACCGGGAAGGGACCTCTCCAGACAATGGAACAACTCTTCTTTTCTCATCTCTGTGGCTGCAATCTTCTGGGCGACACAGACTCCATTAGGCAGTTGAATGTGCATGCGTACTGCATCAGTTTCACTCCCTCCCACCCCTCTGCGCAGCCCTGCATACTGACAGCCTACGCTACGCAACTGCCCTTGGGTGCCATGTCCGTTACCCCTGTGCTGTGTAGAACTATGGTCCAGTGTGAAATTTGTATGTGTGCAGACACATGGATTTTAACTGAACTGAGCAAATGACAGCATTGAAGGAAATGGTAGTAGACTTAGAGCCAGCTGAAATTCAAATTGAGTTGACTTGGGCTGGGAAAAGAGAAATGAAAATGGAACTCTGTTTGTGGCTTTCACACAATTCTGTAATACATGCAGAGAATGTCAGCAAAGATTGCTGTCTGCCTTTGCTTCATGTTGTCACAGATGCTTTGTTTGGTAGTTTGCTGAATGAATGAGATATAGCTTGTCTTCATCTGTCCCTGTGTAGCTGAGCTCAGATAGCATTGCTCTGCTTTCGATGAAATGTAATATTAGCACTATTTATCCATTTTTAAATTGGCATCTTCAAGATGGCCCAGATAATGAATGATGGAAAAGTAGCAACCAGAGGGTTATCTAATTTTCAAAAAATGAATAGATGTAAGGGATGTTTTTTTATGGTGGAACTCATGGACGGTAGCCAGGAAGTCTAGATATCAAAGTTAAGAGGAGACAATTTTTAAGAAAGTACTTTAAATCAAACCATAATTATTCACAACTAAACAAATAATCTAATCTGCTTTGTTTAAAAATGTGAACATTTTAGATGAATTGTGAATATAAACTATCTTTTTTAAATGGGTAGATGAGACATTTCTGGCACTCCTGTGTACTCTCCCACTGGTTGTAATTAAGTTTGGTAAGTAAATGATGCGTGGCAGATGTGTGTAACATCTTCTTGGTGACTTTTTTTTTAAAAAAATGAAAAGCAGCTGTGGGAAGCTGCCAGTTTGACCAGAGGATTGGTAGTTGAGAAGGGAGCAGTAATCCCTTGCCCTTTTGTGTTCAGAGTCTCAAATCTGCAGCTATTTTTTCACTTGCAGGACAAAACATAAGGATATATTTGTTTTCCTTCCTAGTAGAGGGGTTAGAAACATGGGGTCCAGGGGTTGAATACTGCCCTCCAAGTCATGCTGTCTGGCTCTCAAAACTTCTCCTTCATACCTTAAATGCTCCCCCCAAGTGTGTGTGTGTGTGTGTGTGTGTGTGTGTGTGTGTCCGTCCCCAGGAATTCTGATAATGCTTGTCTGGATAGAAGATAGAGAAGGGTATGAGAATTTGTAGAAATTAGTTTGCCAACCTTTTTGCACTACTGGGCACATTTAGTGGGCCCTGTATACCTGAAGGAGTGTCTTCACCCCCATCATTCAGCCCAGACACTGCGGTCCACCTCTGAGGGCCTTCTGGCAGTTCCCTCACTGTGAGAAGTGAAGTTATAGGGAACCAGGCAGAGGGCCTTCTCAGTAGTGGCTCCCGCCCTGTGGAACACCCTCCCATCAGATGTCAAACAGATAAACAACTATTTGACTTTTAGGAGGCATCTGACTGCAGCCCTGTATTGAGAAGTTTTTAATGTTTGACGTTTTATTATGTTTTTATATGTGATGGAAGCTGCCGAGAGTCGCTAGGGCAACCTAGTTGGATAGACGGGGTATAAATAAATAAATAAAATTATCATTTTTTCAGATTTTGAGCGAGTGGTGGGGGTGCCAATCACAATAACGCTGCCAAAGAGAGGACATGGCATAACACAAAACATTTCAATTTCAGGGGCTACTTTTTCCACTTAAAAAAAGAAGAGTTTTGGAAGATTGTTACAGGTGTCTGCCATGTACTTTGACCCTCCAAACAACCCTCATGGATTGTTATATTGTGTGTGCTGCAATGTGAAAATCTAGATTACAGCATCAGTTTGGGGCCTTTTTTCTCTAGGCTTGGGCACACAAATAGGAAATAAGCCAAAATCACATCCATGAATTTGCCTGTAGTCTGGTTCATTGATAACATTTCTAGTATGCTATTCCTAGCGTGACAGACATACGGCATTTCTGGTGTATAAAACACATCACTTCAAAGAATGTTTACTTTCTGGATTTGTGTGAGCTGCTTATCAGTTGCACACAATGTTTGAGGCTTGCATGTCATTAAACTGAAGCACTATAAAAAGATTTCTCAAACACAGGGGCATTGTCAGTACAGATAATGCTGTTCTCAAGACCTCCTAATGAAAAAATGGCAGAGATTATGTAATTCATCTGTATGCTATTAAAATACTTGCAGCTAATAGCCAGGCACTAAGAAATGCACTATGGACTGCATAGTTAATAAGGCTGAACATGCGTTGCCTGAAAGTAACATGCCAGGCATAGTAGATTACCACAGCAAATCTATCCCTATACATGTACAGCCAGAAATTCATTTCTTTAAGATTATTTACAGTGCAACATAATAAAAGATCCCCTTAGTTGGAAATCCAAGGGCACAATTTTTAACTGGTTAATTTTACTCAAAACCGTGCCACAGTTTTTGAAATCCTTTAAATGTTCATATATTTCTATGAGCTTCTGTGGGCTCAGTGCCAGTTTGCACGATGAGCTGGTGACTTTGCCGTGACACTGGAGAGATTAATAAAACCACTTGCTTGCTTGATGTTCATACATTGATATTATTAACTAGATTTTTGCTTATACAGTTTGGAAATAATTCACTCTGTTCACTTTTTCAAAGTACATTTAAATAATGGGGCATTAATTCTAGTTTTCATTGGCTTGAAAGATAAGAATTAAACCAGCTCAAATAAGGAGGGCAGAGATTAACATAGGTTTTTGACGACATTATATATAATTGGAATAAAATACAATAAAAAACCCAACCTTTTATTATTCTTAGCATTACTAAATAGTATTATTCACTTACGAATATTCAGTAGGTAAGCTTCTAGTGTGAACATAACAGAAGTGGAGGTGTTTACTTGGAATCATGCCTGAGGATTTTGAAAATCACAATTTTGAGGAGACGGATGTTATTAATAGGAAAAATGTAAATGTCACTGTGTTAAATTGCCATCTTCTATGCTTGTTGTGTGTCTGAGGTTACCACTTAAAACACAAGCAATACTTGTCTTTTAATTACCTGTACTTCAGTTGTACATTTTGAGCTAATGTACACATGGTAGGTACATGAAAACATTGTCCTGAGTGGTAGCCAGGATGCTCAACTATGCAGTGGAATGTTCTTCCTTATTTTTCCCCCAAGGGTGTTACAGAAAAAGTCAACATATTGTGGGTGAAATGTCTCTGGTAGCCAAGGTGAGCTGCACATGAGTAATTTTACCTGCAAAATCATTTCTACCACAGCTTGCTTACAAGTAGTAGCTGCTATTACAGCCCTCCCTCCCCAAACCACCCCTTGCTGAACATCGGAGTTCACCAGTTTAGTCCATATTTTGATGTTATTTTATTGATGTTTGCTACTTTTAATTCTTTATTGTTAGCTGCTCAGAGATCAGCATGGTTGTTGGAAAAGTGGAATGCAACCTCAAAATCAAGTATGTCCCAGAGCCTCCCAAAGGGATTCTGGTTTTGAGGGGCTACGATGGGCAATGGCACCCAGGCCTGGTGATCATCCTCTGAGGCCCTTATTTGTGTGCCTCTTCAACGAGAGGTCCAGAGGGTGGCAACATGAGAACAGGACTTTTCTGCAGTGGTTCCTGTTTCTGGAATACTCTCCCCAGGGAGGGCTTCCTTGGCCCCTTCAATGTACAGGCATCCCTCTCACTTACGTAGGAGTTACATTGTGGGACTCCCTGTGTATAACTAAAATCACATGAAGTGGGGAGCACTCCACTTAACAGGGAGGGCGTGTGGGGAGAAGAGAGGAAGAGACTTATGTGCGCCACCAGGGCTGCTGCATGGAAGTTGCTTGGGGGGTGTGATGGGATAATGAGCTGCTTGTGCGTAAAAGCTTGATCCCTCTGGGGTTCGGCTGGTCAACCAAACCGAGTCACTAACGGAGCCCCCAAAGCATGACTCCGTCAGTCGCTGGTAGAATCTGACAGTGGGCGTCTACGGAACTTACTCCAGCATAAAAGCTGTTTGACGGACATGCGTCTCCTGGACTCTCTGCGTGACAGTTTCCGGCGAAGGGTGGGAGTTCCTAAGGGGGGTCTTGTTACCTCTTCACTATTCTCACTGGAAGTATCCCAGAGCCTCCCCTCCGACTCCCCTTCCGCCGGAGCTCCTGCTCTCCCCCTACTGGTTCCTTCCTCCGCTGCAGAATCTCTCCTATTCTCCTGGAGCCTCTCCACCACCTGTTCCTCCGATGGCAGTTCCCTGACAGGGGGCCACTGCCCAACCTGTCCCAAGCCTTCCCTCTCTTGGGGTCGCTGCCCCAAGCCTTCCTTCCAATCCCACCGATTGCAGTAAGCGAGGAGCTGAGAGCAACTTCTAAGCAGTAGCCCCAAGCAAGGCCTGGCAGTGGCCCCGAGGAAGGGAAGGCTCAGGACTGGACAGGCAGCGGCCTTTGAAATGTGTTTGTGGGAGGGAGTTTATGGGCTTGTTTTGTTTTTGCTCTTTTTTAAAAAAATGTATTTTGTGTTTACATTTAGTATTTTTATGCTGTGAACTGTTCTGTGATCTTCCTCCATATTTAGGCTCCTGATTGGGTATGTTTGTTTAAGAACTATGAAAGCTCATGCCATTGAGTTTCAATACCTATTCCTTTTGGAAGTCAAAGAAATACACTAATCGCCTTTCACGGATGAGCTGTTCTCTTAATCCCAGGAAATTGCTCTGAATTCCTGTTTTTTCTGTGTTATTGGTGGGTTTCATGGTAAATCCATTTTTCTGCGTAGAATGGATTGCATGAAAGCTAATAACTGATTCTAATCATGTATGGATAAGTTGCTCCATTCAGAGTGTCATACAGCAATATTCTTAGATTAATAAGTCTTCAGTTTGCATCAGAGTGATTGGAATCAGACCTTTCTAGCCTTCTACACTATTAGCATCCATACACAGATGGCATATGCATAAAAGCAGCATTAATCATTGTGAACAAAAGGGTGAGATAATTCCTAAATATGTTGTAGATGACTAATTGAAGATGCTTAGGAGTATCACAGAGTGTTGCGTTGATACCAATATCTAAAGACATGAAAACTTATTATTCATTTGAATCCTAGAATGAATTATCACAGCAAACCTTTTGCGAATGAGAACTGATAATCATGAATGCAAAATTAGTACTGTTTATCTCTGATTGTTAATGAATTTAATACGTTGTTTAGTATAGCAATATACCAGTGCAAGATTCGTCAGATTAATTTGAAGCAATTCCTTCTTCCTGCAACCTCATATGTCGTACTCCATGACATTTGGAAGTCCCTCCTGACCCTCTTGAGAGAATGGGGTACATGGGGTGTAGGAAGGACGAGGGGAAAGGAAAAGATACGCATGCCATTTTTACTTCGGTAAAGTTTCTGTGTCATTTGCCTTCAGACAACTCCTTGAGACCTGGAAATTGGAACTGTGCCTATTCTAGTACACCCATAAGATTTGTTGTTTGGGTTGCAGTTTGCAGTTGGGCATAGAAGCTGGCTTGCCTTATGGTGAGAGGCCCAGCAAGAGCAAGACTAGCAAATGGGAGCAGATATCTTATGAGAGGACTGACACCTCTCGTCTTACCCTCCCTCTCTTCTGCTGCCTCCTTGCCATAAACAGCAGTCTCTTGGTTCCTGGGCCCATTCTGTATCAGCTCTTTCTCTCATTTCTGAGTCGCCCCTTCTCCCATCTGCTGCTGTTCTAGGGCACAACCCATTCTTCTGGCCCACATTCCAGACACACAGGTGCCCTACAGAAGACTCTTGAGGTCCCTGCTTCTCCTTCCTCCCATTTTAAGACTAAAGCTCTGTGACTGACACCATGGGAAATAAATTATTGTACTAGGGGCTGTCATCTGAAATGCTTTCTGTACTGTTCCGGCACTGAAATATAACAATATTGTTTAAAGAGCACGAAGGTCCATAAAATCCAAGCCATTAATTACACTGCAGTACAGTGATTGTCAAGACATCCTTTGAGATAATCTCAAAACTCAGTTTTTCTTAGCTAGGCTGTGTGTATTCATTTATAGTACTGCTCTTAGGCTCTCAAATCAGAAAGAAATTGGGATGAATACACTTTAGGAAAGTCTACAGACCTCTTTATTACATTGGAGGGTTTGATTTAAGAGCTTGTTTACATTTCAGAATGAAACATGTAAGTGCTAAGCAAATTTTGCAACACGAGAGGCTGAAAAGCTATTATGAATCTCTTTTTTTGTAAAATAGCTCTAATTTGCTTTAGATACACAGTACATGATGTAAAATTAGCTAGAACCTTTCTAAACAGGGTGAAAATCTGCTACGGAAGCAAATTATTACTTTCTCTTTTGTACAAGAGACAACAGACTAACCACCACTGCAGCAGCATGGACATTTCTTTCTTTTTAAGAAAATCTAACCCTGCTTTAATATTAATTAATTCCCAAGGCACTCTGTTCAGTTTGTTCTCATTCTCTACTGTAACCTTTGAGTGTGTTGATCATCAGAATCGACCTGGGGACCAAACTAGCTTATAAAAGTAGGCAATTCCTCTTGATAAGACGTTCAAGTGGGAGATCATTAACTCTCTCCAGGACCCCTGAATGCAAGTTATAATTTGAATTTGCTAATTATTTTATCTTCCATGTTTGTGTCGCCTATTTATCTGCAGTGGGTCTCACCTCCTTGTTTCCTCCCCTCCCTTTTCCCCATGGCATTTTGTGCCCTCGCTTGCTGTAATTACTTGGGTTGTGACAATTTTCATGTTGGGCATTCAGAAATGCATGCTCTCATTTTCCTCCATGTTTACTTGATGACTGGCAATTGTCTCTTCAGCCAGGGACCCTGGATGTGTTTTTAAGGTGGTGTGGAGGTGGGGATGTCACGACAGTCAGGATATAATGACGACTATTTGCCCATCTACTGTACTTATTTAATGATCAAAGAATAAAGTTGGAAAGAACATTCAGTATTATTCAGATGAGTTTACCACAACCATTTCAATAGATTAACAGGCAAATCAAAGTAGTACTAATTGAGTGAATTAATGTTAAGAGCATCAGTCAGCTTTGCCTCTAGCAATGGTCTTATATGCCTAATGGCTTGAGGGACTGAGTGTCCCTTCCCCGATCATTCTTACAGTGGGGAATCTGGTCCCCTATGTATCTCATCCCTCTTCTCCACTTCCAAGATGGTGTCAATTTGTTATTGTTTTATCCTATGCCTTTAGGTTTCCCATTTTACTTTAAGCCTTTCAGCAGAAGGTTGAATCATAGAATAGAATCATAGAATCATAGAGTTGGAAGAGACCACAAGGGCCATCGAGTCCAACCCCCTGCCAAGCAGGAAACACCATCAGAGCACTCCTGACATATGGTTGTCAAGCCTCTGCTTAAAGACCTCCAAAGAAGGAGACTCCACCACACTCCTTGGCAGCAAATTTCACTGTCGAACAGCTCTTACTGTCAGGAAGTTCTTCCTAATGTTTAGGTGGAATCTTCTTTCTTGTAGTTTGGATCCATTGCTCCGTGTCCGCTTCTCTGGAGCAGCAGAAAACAACCTTTCTCCCTCCTCTATATGACATCCTTTTATATATTTGAACATGGCTATCATATCACCCCTTAACCTCCTCTTCTCCAGGCTAAACATTCCCAGCTCCCTTAGCCGTTCCTCATAAGGCATCGTTTCCAGGCCTTTGACCATTTTGGTTGCCCTCCTCTGGACACGTTCCAGTTTGTCAGTGTCCTTCTTGAACTGTGGTGCCCAGAACTGGACACAGTACTCCAGGTGAGGTCTGACCAGAGCAGAATACAGTGGCACTATTACTTCCCTTGCATTTAGAAATAAATAAATCCGTATCTCCAAATAGCTCAGATAGTACAAATGTTTGATGAACAACAGCTTTGTGTTATTGTAAGCTACATAGAGCACTGCATGTTTGTAAAACGTTAGTGTAAATGTTTAGGGAAGCTGGATAGAATCAGGTATTGTATAATGTATGCATGATGTTTATATTCGGTACATTGGGAAAATGGTTTAATTAGCCATTCTTAATTCTTTAAGCTATTAATTTCAATAAATAGCAGATACTGTTGCATTTTTAAAATGGCTTCTTGTTGACAGGTTGTACTACCATCTAGAAACAAAGTTGATTACCAAATCTTTCTACCAGTTTGTAATTTCCTCATTTTTCCCCCTTTCCTTACCTTTAAACCATACTGTGCAGCTCAATCAGTGGAAAGGAAATGTGACTTTTTCAACAGTTTTCAGGTGTCCCAAGGACTACGGTGGTACCTCGGTTCTCGAACAGCTTAGTTGACGAACAAATTGGCTTCTGAACATCGAAAGCCCAGAAGTCAGTGTTGCGGTTTTTGAACGTTTTTTTTGGAAGCCGAACGTTCGACACGGCTTTCCCATGAGTGCAGGAAGCTCCTGCAGCCAATCAGAAGCTGTGCCTAGGTTTTCGAATGGTTTGAGGAATTCGAACAGACTTCTGGAATGGATTAAGTTTGAGAACCAAGGTTCTACTGTACATGGTTTTTAAATATACTCATGAGCACTATACTATGGCCACTGTTAAAATGATCTCTTCCTTACTTTCTTCAACCTTTGCTGTAGATTTATGCTAGCATCCGTTCTTGTCAAATTCCCAAAGTTACTACTTCTCCTGCTTTAAATGTTTCAGGAGAGGTGTTCTTGTCTTACCTGTTTTTTAGATTTACAGTAATGATTCTGCATTGCAATACAGAAACTGTAGAGGGACTGCAAAGGGTTTTTATAAGAATGAAATTACTGTTTATGCTTGTGAATGAGTCTGATAATTCTGTAACATAATTGTAAAACTTATCTCTAGTTACAGGATAATTATCTTGCTCTTTTTCAGCTGTACATATGCCTCACTATGGCATTTTGTGCCATAAAAATATTTAAATAATGCTTCTTAAGAAATTACAGCTGTAAAATTGTAACCACTTCCTTGGCTAAATTCCTGCAAATGATGTATTTTTCATTATCCTATTCTCTCTTTCTTCAACCATACAACTTTCCCTTAAATGAATTACAAAATGAGACGGGTAGACTAGACAAAGTTGGGTAGGAATGAAGTTGGAATATGTATTGTGAAAAGTCAGGCCATTAAAAAATATTGGATGATATTTTAAATTAGGGTATGATCATCTATAGGTCGATCCAATTTCTTGCCTGTTGCTTATTTTCCTGTTATTATCGTTCTGACATTTTAGACTGTACTAGAGAAAACAATTGACCTGAATAAGTGGAAAGGGTTTTGGCCAGAGATCAACTACTGACATTCCACTAGCACTAACCTCTTGGTGATATTTTGCTTTCATTAGTGCTACATTTCATAGACATGGTGCTTTGCAGGTAGATAATTGGCAAATGTAATAAATAATACATGATTTATAGGTGTATACCAGAGTGATAATTTTAGCTATGTTATTTTAAGTGAATATATGTAAGTCTGCACTACCAACAAGTAGAAGGAAATAGTAGTTGTTTGAAGACTGGGTCCTGGCAACACGTTAAATTAAATGAAAAACATAGGGGGAAATATGAAATAAAGCTATTTTATATCTGTCCTGTTTTTTTTAAAAAAAAGTTTACTTGTAATTACAATAAAGAGAGAGTCACTGTGTTATTTTTGCATTATATCAGGTTGCAAATGGGAAACAAAAGGAAAGAATTATATAATACAAATTTCTATCCTCCTGTGTATGTCATTACTACTTCCAAATAGTCTGTATAAATTTGGGGTGTTAAATTATATATTTGAAGTCCATCTTATGCTGTGGGCCAAAGAAAACTAATAATATAGGAAGGCCCCTGCTTGATAGAATGAAAGCCCTATTGAGTCAAGCATTATGTTGTTTTGGTGGCAATCAGATGCTTATGGGAAGACCGCATGCAAAACATGAGTTCAGTAGCACAAATCCCAATTGTTATCCCAAATAACTGGTATTCAGAGACATACGATTGGCAATATTGTCATCTTGATTTCCTGAATTTGTCTAATTCTTTTATAAAATGGGATTATGTGAAATATATAATTGCTTATATTAGGAAGAAGCCGTGTGTTCCAAGCTGTCTAAAATAAAATAGTCGCTGTCCCTTATTTTGCCTTATTTATCATATTTAAAGAGTATAGCAGATTGCAAAAAATAATTTGTCGTTTTTGCAGAAGTTGTTGCATAGTATGCAAAATCTTGGAACCTACCTCTGTATAATGAATCTTTACGTGAGTCCATTGTACAAGACTTGCCACATCTCCTCCTCCTGTAAAATGTGTAGCTTAGTTCAGTTAGTATATCTTTCATGGTGGAGAGACGTGATTTTAAAAATCTAACCACCTTGATTCTTCACCAGAAGCTTCCTTAGCAGCTGTGAGCTAGCACAATTAGACTTTCTCTTATTCAAGGATTTAGAGATCTATGAATGTACTTCATACTTTTTAAATAAGTAGTGTAAAAAACAAAACAAAACAAGGGAGAGGCCATGAAATTCCCTAAATTCTTGAGCTGCTTCCATATTGCTCCAGACATTGCTGCTATGAGCTGACAGTTATAAATATGCTTTGGCTTCAACAATAGTATTAGCATTGCTAAAATTATGCCCTATATTTAGAAGTTGTAACAGAGTTTGGCTTGCTTACTTCTGAGATTTTTTTAATGATTATAATAAAAATACCTTTCATCTTAGGATTTCACCAAGCTTTCTGGAACAGGGATAACAAACACAGTGACCTCTAGATCAGGGGTCAGCAAACTTTTTCAGCAGGGGGCCAGTTCACTGTCTCCCAGATCTTGTGGGGGGGGGGAATGAACCAATTCCTATGCCCCACAAATAACCCAGAGATGCATTTTAAATAAAAGGACACATTCTACTCATGTAAAAACACACTGATTCCCAGACCGTCCACGGGCTGGATTTAGAAGGCGATTGGGCCGGATCCGGCCCCTAAGCCTTAGTTTGCTGATCTAGAAACATTTACATGTTTTTGTTGATGTTAATCTTCTTCGATAGAGATGTCTTGATGACTTCTTTTAAAATCAAATTTCAGTTACGCCTTCCTAGTATGAGACACTTCAGTTGCTTCTCTCAGCTGTATGAATTCAGCCACTTTACAAGATTTCATAGCTGAAGCAGTGTAGGACGTTCTAATGTCATGTTGTCATATGGGAAAAGCTTTTCACAAATTATGATGATAACTCTTTTCCACGCCTCCAGGTACATCAACCTCTAGTTAGTTGCAGTTTGTTTGTAAAGTGGAGGTTCTTAAAGTGTTGTGATACTAGCGGAGGGAGAGTGACTGGCCTATCTCAAGATTGTTGTGAGAATCAAAATGGAGATATATGGAAAGAACCAATTTTGCAACCCTGAGCTCTTTGGAGGAGAGGCAGAGTAAAAGTTGCTTGCTTTTGTTTACTAGATTTGTCCTAGCATTAATATAAAAAGTATAGGTTGTTGTTTTTCTAATCAATGCTCTAACCTCAGACTTTGGATAATGCAAGTTAAAAAATCTGAGGTATTTTGGAATTTACAAAACTTTTAAAGACACAGCATTGGTGCAAGGAAATGATAAATAAGTTTGTGTGGTGGTAAATCAGCTGCCATGTGCAACCGGCTGTTTTTAATTTCTACAGGACTGCATACCCACTCAAGGACACTGAGTCTTGACCTGGTCACCTAGAGAAGGAAAACAGATCCCTGCCCTAAAAAGCTTAGTATCTCTTAATTTTTAGCAGTGCAGGAGAATGACAAAGAAAGTGAGGACCAAGGTGAGAAAACAAAGGTTAAATGCATGCACAGTTAATTGCATGGGTTGATGAAGGGTTGATGAAGGGTTTAAGCCAAGGAATTATGACCTTGGTTTTCTTAAATTCAGGTACTAGCTTTACAATTTGTGTATATAGGCAATTTGAAAAATGTGTGCAAACAATTCGTAGTAGGAGCACAGAAATAAGAAACATCATGGTACACCTGCGCCAGCACAACCGGACTCCTTCATTTACGCAGCTGCAACAGACTGTGTCTCTCCTGTATCGGTCTCTACACCCACAGCAGTTGCTGTAACTCTCCAATGGTTTGACCTCACCCCCGAAGGTGCAGGCTCACTCTTCCATCCTCTCCCAGGACAGACAGATGCCAACAACTAATGATATAATAATTGGAAAGCTTCTTTGTTCCCCTTTCTCCCTTTATTTCTGGTCTTGCATATGAACGTACCTCAGTAGAAGCTTACAAAATTCACAGTTCTAAAAAACCTGCATAGAGTTATCTTTTTCTTTTTGTTTCTTCCCCCCTCCAACGTGTCCTAGCCTCAAAGTTGAGACAAAAATGAATGGAAGTCCAAGAGCCTTTTTTTATGCTGGAAAAGCCCCCCTCGGCTTATACTCGAGTGAGGGTCCTTTTGGGCTGCTCCTTCCTCCTCCTCCGCCTTTGCCGCCACCACCAGGTTTGTGGTGTGGTAAACCAGGTTATACTCAAGTCAATAAGTTTTCCCAGTTTTTTGTGGTAAAATTAGGTGCCTCGGCTTATATTCGAGTCAGTTTATACTCAAGTATATAGGGTATTTATATTGTTGAAGACATTAAAGCAGATTAGAATATCATAGCAAGCAAGACCTTTAGTTTCTATGATTTTCACTTTGGAAGGTAAATCCAAAAGCGTTAATATTTTCTGATATTTCAAAGGGACTAGTTTTGAATATGGAAGGTTTTTGCAAACACACTTATCTGTGAGCAGGATCGATAGGGTTACATTTCTCCTGGGCCTCAAGCCCAAAGGAGGTCCCAGATTTTATACACTAGCTTTGGGGGGACTTGATACATTTTGCAGCTTGCTCTTATATGTGACACACCTTCCTAGATTAGAGCTGCAGGTTTAAGCAATTACGGGGTGATTTGATAAAATAATTTTGTGTGTCAACAGTTGTTTTACTTTTTATTATGGCCAGAGGCCTCAAAATCTGAAAACTGGTCCCGCCATTCCTCTAAGTATGCTTGAGCAGGAGCACCAACTCCCCCCTCCATTGAGGGGGGTGATACCTGACATCATATGCCACATTGTGCGATGTGCTGATGATGCATATGCCACATCGCACAATGTTCTGATGTGGTATGTCACTTCACTGCTCAATATTGGGGGGGGGCCTGACCCCCCTCCTTAAGAACTATTGGGGGGCAAATTGCACCCCCCCCAAGCTGGCACCTGTCTGTGAATAGGTACTGTTTAGCTCAATGGAAATTGCTTCTTGCATGCATAGAAGTGTGCTGTAAAGATTTTTTAAAAGGTAAAGAATATTTCAGTTGTTAAATTGGAATGGTGGGAATCCTTTACTCTGTTGGGCCATTTGCTTGCCTTGTAGGAATCTTAATTTTGCCTGTGCTGCTACGTAACTTTTTGTAATGCTGTAGGATAGGGAAAAAGAAAATGACAGATCCATATGGATGAATTCCTTCATAATGATCTGTTCATCATGTGTTTACTGTTTTTATTTCAAGCTTTCAAATTAGCACAGCTACTTTGGATGCGAGTAATGTGCTATATTTCCCTTTCTGTTATGCATATGTTGTTCTAGTATTAAGAAAAAGCATACCTTGAATGGTGCGTTGTATAAATAAGCCAATAGCATCATTTTTCTTTGGAATGAATAGTGTATTTGTTGTTGTATATCTGTTGTTATTTAAAAGAACTGCAGCCCACACTGTGTCAACATCAATGTCAAAACCCCCATTGCTTTTAATAATGCTAGTTCATACCGTAGGCAGTTTGCGATAGTTGATGGTATATTGCAAATACCACCAACACAGTTTTGTGGTATTTAGGCAAAGGTGACTGCAGCTATCCATAGTATTTTACACTGCAGTGCTCACCCTGAAAACCCCCCTCCCCAACTGTACTTAATGCGGATGTTTTCTTCAAAGGAACGAAGGCACTGTGTACCTATAATTACAGCCATACTTTGTAAATTTCTGCTAACTTGGTTAAAACTACTCTGATCTGGTCGAAATCTATCTGAAATCTGAAACAGTCCAGAAACTGTTTAATCCACTGAGCCAGTTCATGTCTGGTGTAAATGAGGTTTCAAAACTAATGGAACAAATAACTATCCTTTTTCTGTGCAACATGTGATACATTAACATTCTGTCTGAGGAGACAATAGGGAGATTTAAGCCCCATTAGTCAGAATAACATTCATATGAGAAATCTTGGGACTATTTAATTCTAAAATACTGTTATAGATCTGCGAGCACAAAATCCTTCCCCTATCAACAAACGTTAATTGAAAAGACTAATTTCCTGTTGGCAGACCAACTCTTGCCTTGCAAAGATATCTGCAAACATGACATGAAAGCTGGCAACCTTAACCCCAACATATGGGAATCCCTTGCAGACTAGGTGCCTGGAGACAGACAATCAGGTCATGAATCCACAGCGACCGGCCGGCGACCTCTCAAATTCAGTAACCATCAATAGAGGTGTTCGTCAAGGATGTATCCTTGCTCCAACCCTTTTTAATCTATTTATAAGTGATATGAGGGCGCCTCTGATAGATTCTCAAGAAACGATCCACACACCCCGTCTTGCCCAATATCGTTGCCCCTTCTACTCTACACAGACGACGCAGTGATCCTATCTTTCTCAAGAGTTGGCCTTAGGAGGGCATTAAAAATTTTTGATGTTTACTGCAAATCAAATTTTCTTACAATTAATCATGCCAAGTCCAAAGTCCTAATTTTCACCAAGAGTCAAAAAACCTATAATTGGAGAATAGACGGAAAAGCCATTGACCAAGTCTTTACATTTCAATACTTGGGAGTCCTTCTCCAACACAACATGGGCTGGAAGGTCCATCTTGCATATGTATTAAATAGAGCTAAAGCCCTTTCCTTTGCGCTACTGCGTTTTTTCTTTTCAGATGGGGCTTTCCATATTCCATCAGTGTTAAAAGTTTTCAAGGCAAAGGTGATTGCAACAATAGCATATGCAATCCCAATATGGGGGTCCTTTGTTAATATAACCCAATTGGAGGTAATCCAAAACCAGCTTCTAAGAAGGTTGCTAAAATTACCCAGGTGTGTAGGCAATACTCCTATACGACTCGAACTAAATGTTACATCTCTAGAAACCACATTATGGAAATGCATCCTCTGTTACTGGTTGGCATTATGGCATAAACTTCCAAATCTCCACTTGATACAGTGTCTCTGGAGAGATGACTTCCCTAGCCCTTGGGCAAAAATAATACATGGGAAACTTGTGTCCTTAGGACTATCTCCATCTGAACTACTAAAATTGGATTTAATTTCTGCCAAGAGAATTATAACTCACAAATTAGAGGAGATGGATTTACAATTTAATATTGCGACAGGTGGTGGCACCTGTTCGCCGATAAACCTTGGCTTAACACCACCAACGAAACTTCCATCTTATTTAACTACCTTATCTGTGGTGATGCACAGGTATGCCTTTATAAAGGCTAGATTCAATGTTTTCCCATCAAATGTGTTGGGTAACAGACTCTCCAACGGACAGATCTCACTCCTCTGTGACTGTAGAAGTGGATCTATAGAATCGTTATATCATATAATCTTCTGTTGTCCATTACATTCGGCTTCACGGTCCAAGTTTCTGGCCCCATATTTATCGAGAATTGCTGACAGACCTCAGGAAGCCCAAATAATATACTTATTAAACAACGAAGACACAAGTAGATCCCTTGCAGTCGCTAGATACCTGATTAATGTCTTATTTCAAAAGAGGAGAAATGGATCACTGTATGACTCTGACAGCTTAGCTAAACTTAAGAACCATCAATAAGTGCCAGAACTAAGATGCATAAACCCCAAAATCTGAGGGATTTGAATTGCGGTTTACATAGAGGGAGCTTATTGTGTATTGTGTATAGTGTTTACTTAATTGAAGTAAAATTGGTTTTATATGGGTGTTTTAACTTGGAACTGTTTAAATTGTATTGTTTATGGATAAATTTTGATGTATTGTTTTAGATATGGGCCAATGGCCGTAATAAATCAAACTAACTACTCCACAGCAATGATCAGAGGAGGAATGACTGCTTGGAGGAGCACAGAGAGATGGTGCACCTGTAGCAGTAAAACCGGATGCCTTCATCTGCCCCACCTGCAATAAAACATGTCTCTCCCGTATCTTGTCTCTACAGCTACAGCAGGTGCTGTAATTCTGCAACAGTTTGACTTTACTAACCCCCCCCCCCAAGCGCACTCTTCCATTGTCCCTGAACTTGTTTTCAGTTCTTTTCCTTAAAAGTCTCTTGCATGTTGTTCACTTCTTGTCAATAGCACCACGCAGAGTTAACACTTTCATCCTACCACCATAACTCAAATACATATTTCCTGGCTAGTCACCTTTTTGACCCTACTTAATATATGATGTTCAGAGTGTTTGTGCCTTGGTGTGCTGCCACTTCACACTCTTTCACTTCTACATACACCTTTCCCTTTTTAATTCTGAGAATATATTAATAGTGTTATTCATCTTAATATGAGTAAAGCTAGGAGCCATCTGTTCCTCTGGAGGCAGTTGATGTATTAACCTTGTGAATTAAATTGCCTTCTTTTCATTACTGTGTTTAGGCTAGAAGACTTAATAAGATCCTCAGTGCTTAGCAAACTATAGGAAGAGAATTGTATCATGAGGATATATTTCATGACACTTCTTTTTAGCATTTGAATAGCAATGCTTTAAGAATTTGGATGTTAAAGGATAGTTGTTGTTCATAGTTCTGCATAGCCTTTTATAATAGTTCTGCACAGCTAATAATAATAATTATTATTATTATTATTATTATTTCTACCCCGCCCATCTGGCTGGGTTTCCCCAGCCACTCTGGGCAGCTTCCAACAAACGATTAAAAATACATTGAAACATCAGTCATTAAAAACTTCCCTAAACATTCCCTAAAATCTTGGAAAATTGAAAAGTGGCACTCAGGCTACTGGGCACTATTTCCATGCTTTACCGTAGCATAAGGATAATTTTTGCATATTTTTGTCCTGTCCCTGTTCTATTGAAGCTCCTCTTGGTGTGAATGTGTGTTTTGATTCCATTCCTTCACCTTCGCCACCACCCTAACTATATTTATTCAGATACCATTTATTCCAACAAAACATACTTCCAGGTAAACATGCAGAGAGGAGGTGGGGTTGCTTTCTAGGAGTGCATTCCAAATAAGTCACTTATGCACAAGTAAGGAAGCAGCAACATAGATAAAGAATACAACCAAGTTGACTGTTAAACATAATGCCATGTACAAAAAAATTTCACCTCCTCTTCAATATCTTTGGGGAAGTTCATGTGTTCTGCATAATGACAAGTCCGTGCAAAGCTTTCATTTCTGCTTTTGTAGCCAAGAATACTTGAGCTGTGATTTCACTGGAAAAGGAAATACTACGCAGTGTGTTTTATATTCCCAGTCTGTTTGAATTTTATTACAGGAGTTGCCGAAGAACGTAATTCAAATAATGGCTCTGCAGAGCTGCTGCAATAGTATTTCCACCTCACTTATCTTTGTAAGATTTTTGAGAGCTTTTTCTTTACCCTTTACTTCAGTTTGGCACGCACACAAGATTTTGTTCCGTTCTGTCCACTCAAATCATTGTACAGTGCCACAGGCGTTTATGAATATGTCAACTTCATTGAGGGGAGGGGAAATACTGTAATAGTATGAGGGTGGGGAGAATTCTCTTCCAGACTATATCACGCTTACATCAGAAATACTGTGGGATATATGTTAATGATTTTCCATGAGGGGGTGGGCATATCTTCCATGGAAGACCTGGCCTGTTTCTTACACTAATGGACGACATTGTTCAGCTCTTCTGCATGTCAGCTGCATTCAGGGTTACCATAAAGGGAAAAGAGGCACTTTTGGAGATAATTCAAGAGTTTCTTCCCCATTGGAGTTCTGGGCTGGGAGGAGAATTTCCTCAGTGCTGCATTTGGAAGTACAGTGGTACCTCAGGTTACATATGCTTCAGGTTACATATGCTTCAGGTTACAGACACCGCTAACCCAGAAATATTACCTCAGGTTAAGAACTTTGCTTCAGGATGAGAACAGAAATCATGCTCCGGCAGTGCAGCAGCAGCGGGAGGCCCCATTAGTTAAGTGGTGTTTCAGGTTAAGAACGGACCTCCAGAACGAATTAAGTACTTAACTTGAGGTACCACTGTAGAGCAAACACTGTCTCTTGTTCTTCTGGGAATGTTCACTGAAGATCAAGAAACAGCATTTACTCGCCTTCCTTTCCCCACTGTAACACTGCGGTGAGGAGTGGAAACAAACCTTGGCTTACCATTGTGTTTTGTTAGGAGAGAAACAAACCACAAATGTCTGTTCTCACATAACACCAAGCCAACCTCTGGTTTGTTTCTTCCCCAGTGTGCTGAGATGGGGAGCTCCGGGGAGCCTTTTCATCCATGTACACTAGCATATTGCTTGTTCTCTTTAAATCATATTTTAATTTCATTTAAACTATGTTTCATTTCAAGTATGGTGGGACTTTATGAAGTGGTATGCACATCAGGCCTGTAGGTGATTAATGTTCTTCCAAAAAACAATAATCGTGATACTATTTACCACTACTACTACTACAGTTTATGTTAGGTAAAGGGTAAAGGGACCCCTGACCATTTGGTCCAGTCGTGACTGACTCTGGGGTTGCGGCGCTCATCTCGCTTTATTGGCCGAGGGAGCCGGCGTACAGCTTCCGGGTGATGTGGCCAGCATGACAAAGCCGCTTCTGGCGAACCAGAGCAGCGCATGGAAACGCTGTTTACCTTCCCACCGGAGCGGTACCTATTAATCTACTTGCACTTTGACGTGCTTTCGAACTGCTAGGTTGGCAGGAGCAGGGACCAAGCAATGGGAGCTCACCCCGTAGTGGGGATTCGAACCGCCGACCTTCTGATCGGCAAGTTCTAGGCTCAGTGGTTTAACCCACAGCGCCACCCGCGTCCCATAATTTATGTTGCATAGAATTTATGTTGCATAGAAACTAATATGGGGTGACTAGGAAATAGTAATGAAGCATAAAGCAAATGTGTCTGCCTTTGAATCAGTTGGGTTTAGGTCTCTCTCCATATGTGTGTGTCTTTGTGCATGCATGGGGAATAGTAATTCACAGATGGAGATGCAAATTGGTGATAGTCTCACAGCTCACCTCCCCTATCTTGGTGCATCGTTTCCTCTTCTGTAAGCACACAACTTTAACTAAAACAATATTCACATTACAGTGAGATGCTTAAGGGAACAATTAACTAAAACTTAGAACGAAAGACAGATTTGCATAAAATGTGCATGTCGCCTTTTATATACATAGAGTAGGATTGTCATACGTCCTGGAATTCCTGGACATGTCTGGTTCAGGCTCTGGCATGGGCAACCCGGGCTCTGGTGTGGACTTTTACCTCTTGTAATATGGCAACCCTAGTATAGGGACAAATATAAAAGTATTTTATTTTAAACAGAAATGCAGGACATCTCACTGCCATGGGGTAGATGTGATCTGTGTGCCTGCCAAGCCTGCTGTCCAAGAAGTAAACTCTTGGTGGGTGTCTTCACGGTCCCTGCTCTCCCTTCTTAAGGTTTTGTCTCTGCAAAAGGCACAGCCCTTTAAATGGAAGATTGCAATCTGCAAAGGAGGACACATGGCCATCCCTCGATCAACGGAGGTCTCTCTAAGCTTGCAGAAGGATGTGTATGTACAGTGGTGCCCCGCAAAACGAATGCCTCGCAAGATGGAAAACCCGCTAGACGAAAGGGTTTTCTGTTTTGGAGGTGCTTCGCAAAACGAATTTCCTATGGGCTTGCTTCGCAAGACAAAAATGTCTTGTGAGTTCCTGCGGGTTTTTTCCCTTTCCTCTCCCCTTTTTCTAAGCCGCTAAGCCGCTTATCAGCTGATCCGCTAAGCTGCTTATCAGCTGATCCGCTAAGCCCCTAAGCCGCTAATAGCGCTAATCCGCTAAGCCGCTAATGGGGCTTGCTTCGCAAGACGAAAAAAACGCAAGACGAAGAGACTCGCGGAACGGATTCTTTTCGTCTTGCGAGGCACCACTGTACATAAAGAGTCATCATAATTCAAGACTTCCAAACCCTCAATTTGCCTTGGCCTCCGCAAGAAGGGAGCAAGTTCTTTCTCCCCAGGGGCCAACACAGTTGGCAGTGATCTAGCAGACTTAACCAGGTGCTCCTTGCAATGAGGGCGTCCTAGACACAACTCACTCAAACTAAAACATCTGTTGCCTTCTCATTTACCCTCCTGGTGGCTGCTTTCTCCTAGGCAGAAGGGCAGACTCTTGCTTGATGATTAATATTCACATAATATTCCCCTCTCACATATGCGACATCTGTGTGCTGGCCTCCGCCAGTTCCTGTTTTGTTTTGTTGTCTGTCTCGTATACGTGAAGTATGCTGCTATGCTGGAAGCTGGGTGGGGTAGTGTTGAATTTCCTTAAGGAAGTGGGCAGATAAGTCCAGGGTTTTTAACTCAATGTTTTCTATATGTGTGTGCAACTATAAAAGTCAAACATTGTTTGGTTTCCCCTTTCCTGGTATGTCGTTACGAAAACAAGAAATCTGGCAAAGATCTAGGAGGGAAGTTTCACTTTGTGTGTAGCATAGCACAAAGATGTTGGTAAATGCTTTTAAACTGGGAGGAAAGCACGCTTTCATGGTCCTCTTTTAGAAAGGAAAATGCTGCCAAACATGTGGATAATTGCTTCTTAAACAAGGAAAGAGGCACCGCAATCACTGACTGAAGCAAGGTAAAAGCAACATCAACAGTTCTAAGATTTGAGTCAAAGCTTTCTTGTCTGCAGAGCGCTTACAGCAAGACTGGTATGTGTGATACTGAATGGCTTTCTGTCTTGTTTGCTTGAAGAACTTATTTTCCAATGTCCTTAGACTTGTGGATAATCTGTAGGTAACCCTTTTTTGTACAGTTTGTGGACGTTGTACCAAGCTCTGCCATTTTGTGTGCATTTGTAATATGGTTATCCTAGGATAGAATATCTAAAAACATGACCGTTTTAACTCCTTCTCACTCAAGTTTCTTTGTGGCCTTACACCTTCCTATGCCCCCCCCCCCCTTCAGTTCCTCTTTACTTCTTTGTTCCAGTCACTCTAGCCTTCCTTTAAGCCCAGGAACTTTTCCTGTTTTCACATTTTCTTACTTGCTGAGCCCTACTTGTTAGATTTCGCCTTCCATAGTCCATCTACTCTTCGCTTTAATTCTACCTTTATCTAGCTCTAATACTTTGTTCACCTTGACAGTTCCCTTGTTGTTCCTCCCTTTTCCTCATGTTGCATTGGAATTTAAGAGCTAGAGACCTCTTTATTGTATTAATGCAGCTCATGACATTTGGTTGCATCCAACAAAGTCACACAGTGCAAGGACTTTCTGCCTGTGGAGTGGGACTTCCTCTGCCCTCACCTTCCCAAATCTGTTTTGTGGTTCCCTTCACCACCAATAACAGATTTTTGGAGAAAGGAAGTCCCATTTCTGGCTTAATCCCTTGTGCTGACAGAATGACTTTGTTGGATACAACCCCCTAGAATTATATGCTTTTGAACACACACACACACACACACACTCTCTCTCTCTCTCTCTCTCTCTCTCTCTCTCTCTCTCTCTCTCATTCTCTCATTCGGTCTCTCCCTCCCTCTCTCTTTCTCTGATTGTGTCTTATCTCTATCAATCAATCAATTGCTATACACCCTCCAGACTTAGAAATGGTGATGGAGCAGGCTGCCACTGAGTTCTTTGCAACCAAGAAAATGAGCTGTAAAACCTGCCCCTTCTTCTGGAAACTCTAGCGTTAGACAGGTCTTGCCACCATTCCCAAACCGAGTAGTCTATGAAGCTACCTTTTTATTTTTTATTGCTCATACCAGCCACTGTGTTTTTTTGTGTTCAGGCTATGGCATTTATTATTTGTAGGCAGATTAGCAATACTAAAAGCAGGATGAAGAACTGTTTTCTCACTGTAATTGTTGCTAAGGATTTCAGCGCAAATGCTTGTTCAAAAATATTAAATAAAACCACAACAGAGCAACTTGTTTTCTTAGCATTCGCTTTGGAGAAGCTGTGAAAATACAACTGGTGATTGGAAATTCTGCTTTTATTTTTGGCTCTTCTAATTACAGGTGTTATATACTGCATGTGCCTATATTTGAATACAGCGGAACCTCGTGTTATGTACCGTTCTCCTTGCGAACACTGCGGGTTACGAGCTCTGCTAACCCGGAAGCAGATGCCCCTTGTTGCGAACTTTGCCCCGGAATGCGAGCGGAAGTCGCGCGCCGGCAGCGCGGCAGCAGCAGGAGGCGCCATTAGCGAAACCGTGCCTCATGTTACAAGTGGTTTCGGGTTACAAACGAACCTCCGGAAGGAATTAAGTTTGTAACCGGAGGTACCACTGTAGTTTCATGCAGGCCCATCTGATCTGCATACCCTCCACACAGAAGTCAATTAAGTCCCTTAGAATTCTTCCTCAGTTTGGCTGTGATCCCAAGTACACTTACTTGAAAGAAATTCTCTGTCAGGCTTGAATAAAACTCTCTGATGAGTTGGGCTTCCGTTGAGAATCCCTCGGGATGCTCTGTTTTTGTTTTAATGGCATTTGGGAAGGAATGTGTGTTAGCGAGCTGCCAAAACGTTTGCAAAGGGATGTAGTCTTATGGCAAATACAGTTAAGTTATATAAAATAATGGATAGGTTTCTCTGCATGGTTCCATGTGATTATGGTTAGGATTGCATTGTTTTACTGAATAGTAAGTATAATTGTTCAGATGAAAACTCATGAAGCTACTTTGCATCCGATTACTGTGTTTCAGTACAGCCTTCCTTGCAGGAGGATCCTAGATACACCTAGCCAGAGTGGAGAGGTATGGTTTTTGTGCCCCCCCCCCAGCCTGTGCCCTTGGTGGGAGCAAACCGAGCCAACCCCTAGGGAACACCCCTTGTTGACACCAGTAAATTCTTTAAGTAAGGCAGAGAGAGAGAGATACCAAGCCTTCCAAATTTTTACATGATAGGAAGGAGGTTTTTGCAGATTGGCTTCCTTATGCTGTTCATTTCCTTGCATTACTGTACAGTGGTACCTCGGGTTACAGACGCTTCAGGTTACAGACCGGAAATAGTACCTCAGGTTAAGAACTTTGCTTCAGGATGAGAACAGAAATTGTGCGGTGGCAGCACAGCGGCAATGGGAGGCCCCATTAGCTAAAGTGGTACCTCCGGTTAAGAACAGTTTCAGGTTAAGAACGGACCTTTGCAATGAATTAAGTTCGTAACCGGAGGTACCACTGTAATCTTAGATACAGCATCTGTGGTATCTCAGAGCTGTGTTATTTGTGTTGAATGAAAAAAGATTGGAAGTAATACTTTGGGCATCTAAAGCTGCCTGCATTTACATTTGTAGGGTGGAAGCATACCTTCATGATTGATCCTCCCCCCCCCCCCGCATTAAAATAAAATTCTACAGCTCTTTAAACCTTTCTACATAATATGCTTTCTTCTTTCCTGACCCTAGAGTTGTGATAAGATAAAGGGCACATGATCATGTCTGAAGGCTTGAATAGTTAGAAAGATTTTTCTTGTTATAAATTCTAAAGGTCTCCTTTGCCATGAGTGCACATTGTTCCATCTTTCAAGAGGGTAAATCCTCTTTTCTGGGAGTCCAATCTCTCTTTGCCTTTAAAAAAAAAAAAAATTCTCTTAGGTGTGCTGGAATCTAGCATGGACACATTTTGAAAAGAAGAAGCAGCAGCTGTGAGTGTAGTGTGGAATAATAGAAGGTGTTAAATCTATTTAGATAGCCAAAAGAGGCTTCGTGGTCAGGTGTTAGTAGTAACCAGTTTAAGAGTTTAGTTGTCAGTTAAAAAATATATATTCAGTTGCAAAGGTTTGGTTCAGATGGAATGCAGCCACATGTTCGGCCTGGGGCCTGTCTGTTCTGCACTTCCACTTCCATGGAAAACTGCAGGGTTAGAACCAGAGGGGGTGAGCAGGAGTTAGGCCATTTTTGAAGGAGCACTGTCATTTTTAATTTAATGGATTAAATAAAATTATATATATGTGGGTGGGTGTGAGAGAGAGGGAGATAGATTACTTTGTCAAAAAAGTAATCAAAGTGCAAACACCCAAACAGTGCTTGTGTATATATGACTTTGTAGTCCTTTCCTGTTAACTCACTAAATGAGGCTCTTGGAAGATCATAGAATTGTAGAGTTGGAAAGTGACCCCAACGGTCATCTAGTCCAGCCCCCTGTAGTGCAGGAAACCTTTTGGCCAGTTTGGGTCTCAAACATGCAACCCTAAGAATAAGAGTCTACCTGCTGAGCTATCCCACAGGCTTGATGCATTTGCTATAGTAATAGTAATTTATTATTTGTACCCTGCCCATCTGGCTGGGTTTCCCCAGCCACTCTGGGAGGCTTTCAACAAAGACATTAAAATGTCACACATTAAAAATTTCCCTGAACAGGGCTGCCTTCAGATGTCTTCTAAATGTCAGGTAGTTGTTTATCTCTTTGACATCTGGTGGTGGGGCGTTCCACAGGGCGGGCGCCACTACCGAGAAGGCCCTCTGCCTGGTTCCCTGTAGCGTAGCTTCTCACCCTTCAGTAAGTTTTTTTTTTTCTTGGGAGGGAGTGTGCTCTGCACATGCATGGGGGAGCTTCGTGTGTAGGTCCTTCTTTGTTTTCCCTTGTGATTCTGCACAAGTTCAGGAACATTTTCCCCTTTGGTGCCCTGTTAGAATTCTTCAGAATACATTTCACAATTACGAAAGACTTTGCTGTAGCATTTTTTGATGGCTGAATGTTGGTGAGAGGGCGAAGCAGAGAGATGTTTTTAACAAGCGTTTTAAATATGTTCATTCAGTATCTGAGAGAAAAGAATTTTTGTGTTGTGTAATGGGCATGGAGAGGTGGAGAAAATATGCAAATGCTTTGTGTATAACCCTCTGGCTGATGTGATCCGACCAGGATTTTGTGCCGGGCAGACAGGTGGCTTAGCTCGTCCAAGGAAAGTAAGTAGGTCAGTTGGCATTGTTAGCATGCTTTGATAAAATTGGCAGTCTCACTGAGATCACGGCCATTATTGCTTCTTCTGAGGTTTCAGACCCAAGTTCCTTAATGGACATTGGCTAATACAGTCACAAGAATATACTTTTAGGATATTATAGTTGTTAAAAGGAAATGCATCATTGGCATGGTTACCATTTCCCTATATAAGATGTAGGAATTGAAATGGAGAATGTATTTTGGAATAAGACACATTCTCTGATGTATTAACCACTCTTACTGGTAGTCTCTCTCTCTCTCTCTCTCCCCCCCCCCCCCGCTTTAGGCCATATCTAAGCTGTTGATTGCTCAAGGGCATATCACAGGTTGCACCTGACAATAAGACACACCTAGTTTTTAGAGGAGGAAAACAAAAACAAAAATTCTGAACGAAATAGTGGATGTATGATTTTTGTGGTTCATGCTGTGGCCACAGACATGTGATCTGATGGTGAATTTGGGGTGACCCAATGCAAAAATCCTGAGGATCCATGTGGATCCATGCATTGTAACCTGTTTTTGCACCATTGCAGTCCCAGGAAACAGTGGGTGCGTGATTTTTTTGGTGCAGGCTGTAGCCATGGACATGCTATGTGATCTGATGGTGAATTTGGGGTGACCAAATGTAAAAATCCTGAGGATCCATGTGCTTTTACCTCCCCCCTCCCAGGCAGCCTCCTTTATCTCTAGCCTCCCTTATCTCTCTCCCCAATGGCAAACAATCAGCGGCTTTGTTTTAACACCCACTTTCCTCTTTCAAAAAAAGAGAGAGAGAGAGAGAGAGAGAGAGAGAGAAAAGCATGATCTGCTTTTTGCCCCTGGGCAATTCCACTCCAGCGACCACGCATTTGCTCCATAAGATGCACAGACATTTCCCCTTACTTTTTAGGAAGAAAAAAGTGTGTCTTATGGAGTGAAAAATACGGTATATCATCACATGGAATGGCAGTGCACCAGGACAGAGTCACATGGTTCGACGTTACCTTGGCTGCATTCAAGCCAGAGGAGTGAGTGAATTGATGTAGATGAAAGTCTCTTTAACCTGCACACTAGAGACCAAACCTGGTGTCAGCTGCATCTTGTAGTTAGCTTGAGGCCATCCAGTATTTAAGCTAAGGAGGAAAGTTATACAGTTGTGATTTCAAAGCAAGGTCTTTCTGCCTCTTGGCTTCAGAAAGATTCAGCTTTTTTCATTTGTGTGTGGCTGGGGAGAGAATCTGTCTCAGGTGGAATTAATCAAGCTAGCAGCAGCAGGAGCAACAGAAGCAAATATACCCAAATGTCAGTGCTGGTTATAGGTGACGTTTTTGAGGCTTTTGGCACAGCTATAATAGCCAGAAGCTTTAATTTTTATCCAAAATAAAAATTGAGATGGACTATGTTCCACAAAATTCAGCTTTCATGTGCAGGATGCTACTGTTTTCAGGTTTATTAAAACTATGGATCACATGATCTTTCCTGACAGCCCTGATAACAGAGAATTAATTGGCACCAGACACAGTTAACACTAGCTAGGTTTACATGTTAATAAGGAGCCCAGCTTAATACTGATGTTCAGGTAGCCCTTAGCAATGGCTAAGTCTAACAAGGCGGACTTGCACGGATGAGCTGTGGAAAGAGGTCAGGATTTCTATATCTCACCCCCAAGAATGATGGGGCAATGAGCCCGCAGTATGCATTTTACAGCATGTCAGCAAACGTTAAGGCTGTAACGAAGAGGTTTCCTTTTAATAATGCTGTCGGGTTTGGTGTGTTGAAACTATTTTGATTCTACATGTTAACGGTCTAGGATTCCCATTTATTATAAAAATAAAAATCTCACCTTGCGTGGAAATTGATTGCTGCTTTTGTCTTGGGTGTAAATTACGCTGAAAGAAAGAACGAGCCTTTTTGGTGCCTGCTTGCAACAGCTGTTATATGGTGAGAGCTTCTGTTGCATGCAAAACAACCATGCTGCCAAGTTCTTCTTAAAATACCATCTTCTTAGGAGGACCATGCATTTAAAATGCTTTCCACTCTCTTATGGAAATAAACCAGTGTACTTCGAATCCCTGCGACGGGGTGAGCTCCTGTTGCTCGGTCCCTGCTCCTGCCAACCTAGCAGTTCGACAGCACATCAAAGTGCAAGTAGATAAATAGGTACCACTCCGGCGGGAAGGTACATGGCTTTTCCGTGCACTGCTCTGGTTCACCAGAAGCAGCTTAGTCATGCTGGCCACATGACCCGGAATCTGTACGCCGGCTCCCTCGGCTTATAAAGCGAGATGAGCGCTGCAACCCCAGAGTCAGCCATGACTGGACCTAATGGTCAGGGGTCCCTTTACCTTTATATTTTATTTATGCAGTGTATATCCACCTTTTCACTGTGATGTTTAAGGTAGCCAACAAGCTGACTCTGCAGCCCTATGAATGTTTGCAAGCGCATCCTTTCAAACTCTGTGAGACTTGGTTGTGAGTAATCATGTATGGATCAGGCTGCCCTTATTAGATGAGAGTCAGAGTTGAAATCATCCATAACAATTCCATCTCCCTTACCAGGAGCCCATTTGTCTGGGTTTGAGGCGTTGTTTGTGGTGTTGGGTCAGAGACAGAATGGGGATGTTGCTAGTGTACTCTAGCCCCTGCTGTGTCGCAACCTCCCTAACCAAGATGCCAGAGGTAATCTTGGTTATGGTGTGGCGACGGCAAAGAAACCTTACTTCTGCACCACCACTATATCTGCAAGCAGCTGTCTGGCGGAGCTTTTCTGAGCAGTGAATGGGCTTTTGTCATATGGCCAAGAAATCACTGAAGTGAAGGGGAGGTAGTAAATTAATTTATCATTGTTACCCTCTGTCATTATGGAGCTCCCTGGCTACTTCAGGTGATATTTCCTGCACTGCTTTTTCTGGAAATTTAGCATGCCAAGTAGATGTTCTACAGTCTTCTGTGAAGGTTATCTAAGGCAGCATTAAGATTCAGAATAATCTTTAGTTCTGGAGGCTGCTGAAAGCTCTTATTGATATGTGATTAATCTTGATGGTGAAGGTACAATCACATCAGCATCTCTCTGATTGAGAGTAGCAAGAGCCATTTATGATGAGCTGGAGGGTGAAAGGAAAGCTCAAACAGAGTTGCACTTAGTTGATTAAAAGGCATTGTAGAAGCTAAGTCCGTGAAGGAGAACCGAACACCTGGTGTTCTTTTGATGCTCAAACAAATGTAAGGTTTGTTGAGCATAGACGTCTTGTGTTCACCCCTGGGAGAGTAAGCATTTAACTGAGGTAAGAGCATTTTCCTTACAAGCAGAGAGGTGTGTTTTGATGATTAGATTCATGTTTCAAAAGTACAGTGGTACCTCCGGTTACAAACTTAATTCGTTCTGGAGGTCCGTTCTTAAGCCAAAACTGTTCATAACCCGAGGCGTGCTTTCACTAATGACGTCTGTCGCGCTACTTCCGCTTGCGTCCTGGGGCAAAGTTTGCAACTGGGAGGATCCACTTCCAGGTTAGCAGAGCTTGTAACCTGCAGCGTTCGCAAGAAGGGCGGTATGTAACGTGAGGTTCCACTGTAGTGGTGGCTGATCTGCTGTTGAAAAAAATGTCTGCTTTATTTTTTGGGGTGCTGTCAATAAAAGAGCTGGAATAGAACTACGTCTCTAAGCATAGGCCTGGTTTGTTTTTCAGTTATCATGGCGTCTTTTGAAGAAAAAGGGCAGAGGAGGATCACTATAAGTGAAACAGCAAACAAAAATTCTTGGCAATAATCAGTAGTCTGCTCCATTTTCCAACATTAGGTAGAAATTGCAAATGAAGCACAATCAAATGTGAACAGCAGGTTAGAATGTCTGGCAGCATCACCATGGGGAATGCAAATGACCAGAATTCTGAATTATGAAAAATATTTTTCTTTTGTTGGCCTTAGCAGAGTCACATATCTAGGAACAAAGCCATGTATGGCCATATATGTACTGGCCATTATAAAATATGCAGCACCAAAAGAGCTACGTGACTGGACTGGTCACAAATAAATCTGGGAGAGAGAAAAGTTCCATAAATACCAAATTAGATCTTGTCATTCATTGAAAGTTCTATCCTTTAAACCACTTAGAGATTTTCTTTGAATATTATTTATTTTATTTTTATTAATAAAAATACTTCCATACTGCTATTCATTTTTTTAAAAAAAACAAAACCAGAGTGGTTTTCAAACCGTACACTGAAAACAATATAACAATTTTTAAACCAGAGATCAGCTAACTTTTAAGTGCTTTTAAGTGAATGAATAAAAATGGATTTACTTGTATTTGTGCATGCAGGACAGGAGTCAAGCTTTTGACATGATTAAGCAAGACTTTGGAGGAAAAAACCCATTTGTCTTATTCTTCCTAATCAAGAATTTTAACATAGTTTAGGCACTTCTGGATGATACTGATTTTATAGACCTATTCCAGTCTGCTTCTGGCCCTTGCTGTTTTGATTCTGTACAGCCTTCAGAAGCAGGCCATTTTCAGCGTGTTCAGTTGATGTGTGACCACCGATACACGTGTCATTTTGGACCCAGAAGAGGGCAGAATGGGGACAGAACAGAATGGGGCTGTAAGAGGGTGGGGCAGGCTTATACACACTCTGCCAGCGTGAATGGGGGCCAGGCACCCAACCCCCACGCAAATCAGAGGTTGCCTGTATATCACATTTTTAGTTCAGGCATCAGACTGCACACTATTCACATATGGGAAGGGTTTATACATGCTATGTGGCTGTTCCCTTTTGGATTCTCCAAAACCATGACTTAAAACAGATCATGAACTTTTTTTGTGAATGTTACATAGAAGAAGTAATGGTGCACATTCTCCTCGTAATTCATCTGGTCCTTATAATTAATGTGGTACGTGTGCATTTTGTGTCAACTCAACTAGCAATATAATCTTTTGACTTAAGCTTTTCATCTGTCTGTCTCTCTCTCTCTCTGGCTAATTCCTGCTGTTCGGTAATGGGACGGCGGCCAAGTTGAAAATTCATCACAACTGTTGGTTTTGTTTCTCAGTGTGTTGCGTATAAACGTTTGTGGATCTTCTTAGCAGAAAACTGAAGAAAAGTTCAGAGAGGTGAAGGGTGAAAGAAAAACTGGTTTGTTTCAATGAAAACTTGACTCTACTTGTTGTTTTTCCAGTTGGAGGTTCTGAAAGAAACTGTGTGCTTTAGAGAAACACAGAAACTCTGGTCATGCCTGCTGGCTGGTACTCAGAATACACAGTATTTAGGACAGTGGGCAAAGAGAGAGCCTCATATTGTCCCATATGTTCTCCGACTTATATTTTGGCTAGCAATTCCTAACAGACTTTGTTGACAGGGAGACCTTTTCTCAAGTTCCAGGCAAATATAATTGTGCTGTGTTAATTCCAGCCTATGTAGAGGAGTATTATTTTGGGGTCATCAGGGAAATGTTTTCCTCTTGGATTTAAATTACGGGTTGTTCTATTCCTTTATGATGAATTAGCTTCTCGATTTCCTGTTTTTGAGTAAACTTTGGATAAATGTTCACTTACCTTGTACCTGAACCCTTGGACTATAAATCTGAATGAAACAATGCATCCCAAGAAATTTTAAGTGATGTGGTTTAATGAGTAGCTTACACGGTCAAAAAGAACTACCAAGTAGAATTCTTGAAATATTATTTTTTATTATTTATTAAATTTGTATACCATCCCATCTCAGGGTGATTCACAACACAAAGTTACAATATATGAAGCACAAAATGCATAATAAAAATAATAAAAACTATTAACAAGACTAATGTATGCACACTAATAAGCAGTACAAATATGTCTGACTCAGCTGTTGATCATGAAATACATCTAGGTCACATTGTTCCTTAAGCGCAATAGCGGATATGTTTTGTTCCAAAGCCCACCAAAGCCCAGTTCTCAAAATATCATCCCTGTGAGCCATTGGAGAAGTGGGGTCTTGATAGACCACTTCATAAAACTTTTTAGTTCTACAAATCAAGGCATGTCTATAAGTCAAATTTCAGTAACCACAACCATGCCTTTTTATGTGGTGAATATGGCTGTTTTTGCAAGCAAAGTATTCTGTAACAGTACCCAGGAACCAAGCATTCACTTAAGTTGCGGGCTTACTATACTGTGATTCACATTTCCAGGGATTTTCTTCTTCTTTCTATAAGTGTTCCTGTTTAAAGTCTTACGGTCACTAAATTGCTTTTAGAACTGGACCAGACTTCTGGAATATATCATTCATAAAATTTATTCAATGCTTGATTGTTTAAAAAAAGAGAGCAAAACCTCTAAGTAGTTTTAAAAGAGAATTAAATTATCAGCAAATAAAACTATATATTTTAAGAAGCGATAAACATAAACAAATTGAATCATATATCAACATTCTATGTGTCATTGTGTTCTCTGATCTGGTAGTGCTGCTCTCTAATCCCAATTCATTTGTCATAGATAGCTGCAATTATTTGGTTTTGATAGCGATATCTTCTGCGTTGGATCCTTCAGTACTAAGCATGAGCAGAAAGGCACATTCACAAAGTGCTCCTTTTATTTCCACTAATTTCTCCCTCCTGTTGCAGCCTCCCTCTTGGCTGGTTCTCAACACTCAAGTGTCTTTGTGGGTTGCACAGAGGACTTCACTGAGGAAGGGGGAACGGCAGGATCCAAGCCCCTTTTCTTCATGAATATTCTTGTTTAAATTCCCCCAAGCTTGAGCTTGCTAAGTTATGGTTCTGCTACTGACCTCAGACATTTTACAGCTAAATCCTGACTCAAATAACGTCCTTCAGATTTCCACTTTTCATTTGCCCTATGAGGGGATAATTCATGTGTAAGAAAACAGATGCTTGCTTTATCACCTGCCTGATCTCTATATTTACAACAGGAAAACATCAATAAGTTCCAACTGTTACAAAGAAGATGTATGCTTCTAAAAAAAAGGCTGCCTATGTGTAGATAAGTGTGAAATGTATGCATCATTTCTCAAAAAAAGGAGACTGCATTTGTTGCAGTCTTAGAATAGGGGACTGAATTTGTTATGTGCTCTCTGGCTTTGTGTTTGTGCTTCTGTATCACCTATTTGTCTCAGTTTGAGGCAGAACAACATACTTGATGGACCACCCTTTGGATTAGTTATGGCAAGTCCTATGTTCCTAGTCAGAGTATGCAATTCATTCTGAGACCTTCATCCTAGTTTCACTGTCATTCTTTAATACTATATGACAGTAGTATGAACTGACCCGCGTGGTCCAATTTGTTCAGCAGCATACTTATCTTTACCGTGTCAAAATAGCTTTTTTCACTGCAGACGTTGCATATTCCACTGTAGTAATTAGGCCATCTTGGTGAGTGAGGAAGCAGAAGGCAAGTCCTTTTTTGCAACCGCCCTTTCTCTTTCTCTTTCACACTACACTTCGTTTATACTTGGGACCAACAACCAAATGTTGTGGAATGCTTCGGTCCAACAACCTTCCCCACAATACTTCATTCCATTCTCCCACGTCTAGTTTTCAGTTTCCCTTCTGCTGGGGACGTGGGTGGCGCTGTAGTCTAAACCACTGAGCCTCTTGGGCTTGCCAATCATAAGGTTGGCAGTTCAAATCCCTACAATGGGGTGAGCTCCCGTTGCTCTGTCCCAGCTCCTGCCAACCTAGCAGTTCGAAAGCAGTTGTGAGTAGATAAATAGGTATTGCTGCAGCAGGAAGGTAAGCAGCCTTTCTGTTCACTCTGGCTCCTGTCACAGTGAAGGGTAAGTGGTCACAGGTTCCCCCTTTCACACAATTGCCATACCTTGCTGCTGGTTTTCAAGAAACAAACTTCTTGAGTGTTGTGACAGGGAAAGTCTAAGCAACCAAAAATCCATTCCTTTTACCTCACTCTAATCTTTATTGAAGGGACGGGGTGGTGCTGTGGGTTAAACCACAGAGCCG
Source organism: Podarcis erhardii (assembly GCF_964252035.2). Classification (NCBI taxonomy): domain Eukaryota; kingdom Metazoa; phylum Chordata; class Lepidosauria; order Squamata; family Lacertidae; genus Podarcis; species Podarcis erhardii. Next base: position 19,676,650 of record NC_138501.1, read on the forward strand.
AGGGCTTGCTGATCAGAAGGGCAGTGGTTCGAATCCCCACAACGGGGTGAGCTCCCGTTGCTTGGTCAATGCTCCTGCCAACCTAGCAGTTCGAAAGCACGTCAAAGTGCAAGTAGATAAATAGGTACCTCTCCAGTGGGAAGGTAAACAGTGTTTCCGTGCGCTGCTCTGGTTCGCCAGAAGTGGCTTAGTCATGCTGGCCACATGACCCGGAAGCTGTACGCCAGCTCCCTCAGCCAATAAAGTGAGATGAACGCCGCAACCCCAGAGTCATCCGCGACTGGACCTAATGGTCAGGGGTCCCTTTACCTTTACCTTTAATCTTTATTGAGGGATGATGTCACAAAGTCGTAAACATGGATGCTACTACGTTCAGGAAGTCTGGACTACTCTCTAAGGCTCTAGAAAATATTGTCAATTGTTAGAACTTTTTGTAAACAGTATATCTCCAATACAATTTACTGAGCCTGTATATGGGTGCATGCACCTTAGAATCTGCATGCTTTCTCACAGAGCTGCTATTTTTCTTCTTAAAGATCGTGTCCTGTATAGTTTGGCTGAATGTCTCCCATTCCACTGCCCCAACCCTCCCCTTCATTGTCTCATATTTGTCTTGAGTCAGAGGCTTCATCTTAAGCTGAAATGAATTTTGGAGCTGTGGTCTTTCTGTCAGTTTCCACTCCGGTTGGAAAGGCCCTTTGGAAAAAAAAGCAAAACTAATTCCAGATGAGTTCTAAAAGGCCACACAGCACATGTGGTCTCTTGTGCAATTACACTTAAGTCATTTGTACCTAGGCTGTAGGAGAATGGAGAATGGCTTAATTTGATGATTTTCCAAGCTGCTCCTTGAAGACCATTGAATTGCACAGGCTAGCAGTGGAGATCTCGTTTGGAGAATGGCCAACTGGCAGCCAGAAAATCCAAATTGCCTCTTAAAGGCAAGCACCTTCATTTTAATCTTCCTTTTAGCTAGCTTATTGTAGCTGCTGTTTGTTGAATTGCAGGCATCTTTACAAAACTTAATGAGACACCATACTTAATATCACAGTTGCAGTCAGCTAATTTGTTCAGCTTTTGGCAGTCAGGACAAGTCTTTTTTTTTAATCTTGTATGCCTCCTTTCTCTTCCTTTTGCTGAGTTCATTACTATATTTTTGGTGAAAATATGGTATTAGCAGAACCATTCCTGCCATGCGGCAGGGTGAATGACCTGATTCAGGTGGCACCATGGTAGGTGGTATAGATGGGCAGAAACTAGTTTAAAAAAACCCAAAACTGTTAACCTTTGCAGGTGGAGCAGAGCATTTGGGGCATGCTATAGACAGCAAAATATATTTGACCAGCACTGTGTTAGTGTTGTGGTATCAGGAAGAGAGTCCTGTCCATGCCCTCATCACTGGAAGGGTGAAGGGGCATGGCTTGGATGGAATTAGCTCTACCTAACGAATCCCTTTAGGTATGTACAAACCGCATATTTTATGGTTGGTCCCTTTTCACTTCCAAACTAACAGGCATGCAACCATATTATGCATACAGGCAACTCCCCACTTGCATGCGATCTACTTGAACACGACTGCACACACATGCAGCACCGTGAGCCCGGAAGTGGTGGGAGAGAGCTGGAAAGTCCATGACTCATGAGGAGACCCTCCCCAGAGCCCAAAGAGGACATCCTCCTAAGGACTGAGGAGAGGGTCTCTTCATGAGCTGCAGGCACAGCAGGGCTTTGTTGAGGCTGCTTAGCCTTCCCACAGCTGACATGCGGCTTAGCGCAGCAGCCGGTTTTACTTCGTTTGTGTTCAGCTTTTTGTAGTAACATTGATTTCAGAACAATATACAAGTAAATCATAAGAAGTCAACAACTAGAAAGAGACAATAATCAGTAACTAAAAGCAGCAGACCAAAACTAAAAACAGCATGCTGCATTAAGTTGAACCCAGTGATGTGCTGCATTGAAAAACCATTATATGTTCTTGTTCATTTCCCTTTAACCGCAGGATTTGTTTCCTGTTGCACGTAGGTGCTGCTTTGTTCAACTATCAAAAAACCCTTACCTCTTGTGGAAAAGCCTTTTGCTATTTAATAAATCAGAAGCTTTCCTGTCATCTAGTCTAACATTTACCTATTAGTTTTGCCCATAACTTATATTTATGTCAGTGAACACCAAGCTAAATCATTTCTGCTGGGTTGTCCAACCTGCAAAATGCTGCTCTTTATTGCTCCTCTGGCTGAGCTCAAAGTTCTGCCTTGTGTTCAGAGTTCCACATAAAGGAGGCCTGCGGATAGGAATGCCTTAAAGTAGAAGATTAGGGCTGTGCAATAAAGGAAGCTCATACCTAGAACTGACTTAGTTGGTCTTTAAGGTGCTACTGGAAGGAATTTTTTTTGCAGGGTTTATGGTGGGGGAGAACAGCGTTCCTGTGCACTTAACAGCTGTTAGACAGGCAGAAATCCAACAAGTTAAGCATTTTCTAGAAATAAAATTGAGAGAAATTTCATTGACATTGTCTGTCTGCCACCAAATTATTTTGGGATCCTCTGCCCCTTCTGCAAAGAAAGAAAGCATATATGCATAAAGTTGCATATGGTTTGAAGCATATGCAGATTTTATGCAACTTCATGCCTTTTTTTGCAGGTGGTGCTGAGACCCCAATTCACTGGGCCCAGAACACCCGTTTGGCACCTCTGCAGATTGAATCGACTCATGAGCAAGGCAAGAGAGACATACATGTGTCTATAAAGGCAGAAAAATTGTGGTGCTCTGTCATCAGGTAAAGAAGCAAGACCTAGAAAAGAGAAGGAACCAGGTGTAAATAACCCTTTTCTTTTTGGCTGAGGTTAAAGGGGGCTGACAACTTTTCCTTTGCACCCGCTTCAAACAGATTCACTCTGAAGCCTTTCCTAACTCTGAAGCCTTTCAGATTTAAGATTCGGTGGCAGTTAAGGGATCCTGACAATTAAAACAACAGCTTTCCCTATTAATTCACAAATGTTTGTTTTTAATAGAGCAGTTCCAGACTTATGTGTACATTGTTGTTCCTCTGAGAGTGTGTCTCTTCGCATGTTGAATGCTTAGGCTGAAAGGTAAAAAGGAGGGAGAAGATTGTCCTTAACACCAGAGGGGAGGAGGGAAGCCCTGAAAATCTATTTCCCTTTGGCACGGCTCAGTGAGTGTGTCCAAAGCTGTTCACGAGGAAAGAAATTACTAAGACTAATATCTGCCCCAAACAAAAATTGTATGCAGGGCCTAAATGAATTCCATAGAATGCTGAGTATATACATATACAGTGGTACCTCAGGTTAAGTACTTAATTCGTTCCGAAGGTCCGTTCTTAACCTGAAACTGTTCTTAACCTGAAGCACCACTTTAGCTAACGGGGCCTCCTGCTGCCGCCGCGCCGCCGGAGCACGATTTCTGTTCTCTCATCCTGAAGCAAAGTTCTTAACCTGAAGCACTATTTCTGGGTTAGCGGAGTCTGTAACCTGAAGCGTATGTAACTTGAGGTACCATTGTATGGGGGAGTGATGATGATGGTGATGAATTTCCCACCTTCACCCTAAGGTCCCAGGGTGGGTTACAACATTAAAATACAATATTAAAAACAGTTTAAAAACTTACAACCACAAAAATAAGGCAAGTCTGAAAAATATGCACCTCAAATGTTAAAAGCTTAACACCTTAAATGTTAAACACCTTAAATGTTTTAACACCTTAAATGTTAAAAGGGTATAGAAATGTCTCTTCAGCATTCTCCGGAAGCTGTATTATAAAGGTCCCACACATACCTTTGTGGGGAAGGAACTTCACAGTTTTGGGGCTCCCACAGAGAATGCCCTCTTCTGAACCACAACCCTGAGTCTCTTGAAGTTGGAGGAACGACCAAGAGGTCCCCTCTGCTGATCTCGGCACTCATGACGGTGTGTAGGGAAGAAGGTTGTCTTTCAGATACAGTGGTGCCTCGCAAGACGAAATTAATCTGTTCTGTGAGGCTCTTCATATAGCGGTTTTTTCGTCTTGCGAAGCAAGCCCATTGACAGCTTAGCGGATTAGCGCTATTAGCGGTTTAGCGGCTTTTAGCGGATCAGCTGATAAGCGGCTTAGGGCTTAGGAAAAGGGGGAAAAGGGGGGGGGGAACCCGCAGGAACTCGCAAGACATTTTCGTCTTGCGAAGCAAGCCCATAGGGAAATTCGTTTTGCGAAGCGCCTCCAAAACGGAAAACCCTTTTGTCTAGCGGGTTTTCCGTCTTGCGAGGCGTTCGTCTTGCGGGGCACCACTGTATTTGGGGCTTGAGTTGCAGGACAGCGTTTACAAAAGTACCACCGCCATGTGGTAGGGACATTGGTGCAGCCTCAGCCATGTTTGGTCAGGTTCAGACAGTTTTACGCCACCTGTGCTCCAGCTAACCAACCCTCCTGTTACACCACGCACAGGTCACTTGGAATAACAAGGTGACCTTGTGTGCTTCTACATCACCTTAAATGAGTGGTTTTGTCCTTTCCGCTTCTCTGAAGTTCATATGGTTCCCCCCTCCCCCAAGTTATATATATACCTGTTGGCACTTTTCCAAACTTCATCTAATTTCTGAGCAAAGAACCGTTTATTTGCCAGGGCCCTCATGGGGGTTTGCAACCTTATCTCGTTTAGCCTTTTGTCTCTGCTAGATAATTGAAGAGCATCTTTATAAAACATTGTATCCTTTGTTCTCCACCGTTTTGTTTATAGTTTTGCCCTACAAGAGTTAATACGTAGACGCAAATGAATTGCTTTTTATGGGGATAATAGTGGTAACGTAAACACATCAGTTTCTAAAATGAATGGCCATCTCCACTTTTCTGCTATTGTGTGGTAATGATTTTTAACAGCGTAGGGCTGAAAGCATAAGGTTTTATTTCTTGTCCTAAATGTATACTGCATGAGAAACAACCTAAACAATGTTCTTAATTCAGACAGTGTGCCTGAGGGCCTTTTCACACAAAGTGCTTTTGGATGTACAAAATATTTGAATGTACATCTAAAAACCTTAAGGTGCCGTAGGTTTCAACCAGAATTGTGAAGGGGGGGGGGTGTTTAACTCTTTCCCTGTCCATCATTTCTCCACTTAGGTGCTCTTTCCCGTGCAGGATTGAAACCACTGGTTGGTGTGCATTTTGAATAGCATTTAAGCAAGCAGCCCATGTTCGTGAGGTTCACAAGCTTGCACATCCAGTGATGTCCACAAGTTTGTGCAATCTCTTGTACAACAGGATTTCCATTTCTCCTCTTCTCTTTCCTCCAGCCCCATGTATGCCCAAAAATATTACTCCAGAGGGTCTTCTATCCTTCTGGAGAGATTTGGGGAAGCATGCAGGGGAGGGAACTCCCCAGAACTCAGTTCCAGCTCATCTCAGGTGGCTACCATTCTAAGAAAATGAGGGAGATGTTCATGGTGAGTTCTGGCACCTCTTTTTCTAGAAAAATAGCACTGGAGGAAAGTAAGGTGAAACTCTGTTGTACAAACAGGTGCTACTCATGCCATGCTGAATCTCATTCCCTGCAATTCCTTTGGGTGGTTTTCAACTAAGTGTGAACGCATTGAAATTAGCAGACCTAACATAGTGATGTATGGAAGTGAGAGCTGGACCATAAAGAAGGCTGATCGCCGAAGAATTTATGCTTTTGAATTATGGTGCTGGAGGAGACTCTTGAGAGTCCCATGAACTGCAAGAAGATCAAATCTATCCATTCCGAAGGAAATCAGCCCTGAGCGCTCACTGGAAGGACAGATCCTGAAGCTGAGGCTCCAATACTTTGGCCACCTCATGAGAAGAGAAGACTCCCTGGAAAAGACCATTTTGTTGGGAAAGATGGAGGGCACAAGGAGAAGGTACGACAAAGGATGATAATAATAATAATAATAATAATTTATTATTTGTGCCCCGCCCATCTGGCTGGGTTTCCCCAGCCACTCTGGGCGGCTTCCATAAAAACCAGAAATACACTAAAATATCACAGATTAAAAACTTCCCTGAACAGGGCTGCCTTAAGATGTCTTCTGAATGTCAGGTAGTTATTTATCGCTTTGACATCTGATGGGAGGGCATTCCACAAGGCGGGTGCCACTGCCGAGAAGGCCCTCTGCCTGGTTCCCTGTAGCTTTGCTTCTCGTAATGAGGGAACCGCCAGAAGGCCCTCGGCGCTGGACCTCAGCGTCCGGGCAGAACGATGGGGGTGGAGACGCTCCTTCAGGTATACAGGATGAGATGGTTGGACAGTGTTCTCGAAGCTACCAGCATGAGTTTGACCAAACTGCAGGAGGCAGTGGAAGACAGAAGTGCCTGACGTGCTCTGGTCCATGGGGTCACGAAGAGTTGGACAGGACTAAATGACTAAACAATAACAACAACATAAGTTACATTCATTAATTTAAATGAGCCTGTTCTGAATAAAACCTGGTTGGATAACACCCTTCATGCTTTTTGATAATGGTTTGACTCCCTGCTGATAATTTATAAACAATAACAGATGAAAAGAACCTTTTACAACATAAGCTTTTTCAGTGTGCAAAAATACATTTCACAGCTGCTCTGAAATGTTTAAAACAAAACAAAAATTATACCTGATCTATTCCTAATGCCCAGAGGGGTAAATGTTTCCTTCTTATTTGGTAGCTGCTTCATGGAGAAGAACATAAACTGATACGCTTTTGTTTTGAAATGATGGGAAGAATTTGGTTTGTCAGCCAGCCTGCATTTCCACGGTGCCTGACAACAGGCTACGCTGCTCCTATGATTAATTTATAATGGAAAACAGGGCATTCTGAAATGACCGCAGGGCCTGCGTGAAATGTGAACAAGCTCAAACCAAGATAAGCTGTATCTATATTTCAATTCCCATCTGACATCCCTACCTTCTTGATTATGAATAATATGCAACCTTTTGTGTGTCCTGAAGATTGGAACCTTTCCCAGTTGTGTTTATACCCCCTGTCTTACTCTGCGAGACTCAGACCCTTTTGTGTATCCCTTGATGATAGTATCTAGTTCAAATGTAGATGCAGGTCTTATTTAATTAATTCCCACCTTTCAAAAAATCTGCCAGGTTTATTGAAATAAGACACTTTGTTGAGAAGCTTGGCTTCATGTTTCACACTGTTTTTTAACTGTTTGGGGACCCCTTTTTAAAAGACAACACATATGAATTAGAGCCCTTTGATCTCTTGAAACATATGTTTTCAATTCTAAGACTCCAAATTTTGTATATCTGTTGGAGGGAAATATATTTTACCTATAATAAAAGCTCTGTTTTGCCCACTCTAGCTTCAACCTTTCAGCCATATATATATATATATATATATATATATATATATATATATATAATGAATGATATATAATATAATAATTTTGCCACTTTAAACATACTCCCTTATAAAAAATAGTGGCATAAACAATGAAAAAATAATAGCTGCAATGTTTGTTGCTGCTTTAGGAAAGTCGTGTTAATGCTTCCCCCCACCCCACATGCAATGAGGTAATGTTTAGGGAATGTATTGGCAGAATAATTGATGCCCTAAACATCTAATTGAAAATCACTGATGATCATCCATTCATTTAGCATTTTAAAAATGTGATTATACTGTTGTGCCATACTATGTCACTGTGGTAAACTCTGACAGCTCCGGTTTGGATTATACCAGTTCATTTGATCTTTCAAAAGCTACTCATTCATTTTTGCCAGATTGCTTTGCAAGTGCTGTATCCTGTCAGTTGTAGAAGAACCAAGTAAATGAGGGTGGGTGAGTGGGTGTTAAAAAAAAAAAATCAACAGTAGAAAGTTTCTATGATGTCTCTCACCAGGCTATACTGCTGCTATGATCTTGCTTCCTTGGCTTTGTCTACTTTTCCCCTTTTGTCAAACTGGTGTTTTCAATTTATACTTTTGCCAGAATGAGGTCTGCTAACTACTTGGGACCTAAGGCAATTGCTCCTCTCCCCCTTTTTGTCTCAAGTCTAAAAGCAGCTCTGATGCATGTTCAAGAGGTCAACTGGAATGGCGATTTTCAATCATTTGGTCAATGCATTTGGAGTCATTTATAGCTTTCAGAATTCCCAGCGGATTATTCCACCACACATTCTTTTTCTCCTACCCCCTTCCCAGTTTTTATCTATTTAGAAGTTCCAGTCTTGATCTACACTTCACAGGGCAGAGCAAGGAAATGTAGCTGAAGATGTTTACATATTTCACTGCAAACAGTTTCCATATGAGAGGTTTTATACTTTCTGAGTAGCAATGGACTCTTTTATACTGGGGGAGAGACTTCTGGATCCCAAACAAACTGGCTTTTCTGAAAAGAATGTTTTCTCATGTCGTTAAAGCCTGTGCAAAAAGAAGAAGAAGAAATCCATTTTTAGAGTAGTAAGATTAATGCTCTCTCATGAATAGGAATTTTTATAAGAAACCATCAGCACAGGCATTTTTAGCATGGATCTCTAAACTAGGATCTTCTGATAGCAACCTTCTATAAAGCTCAGCTTGTTAAATATTCAAGTGCCTAAGTGTATGAATGGCTTGTGATTCAGAGATTCTTCAACTGACTTTAGCTTTGAGTAGACCCTTAGCACTGTAAAAATAAGACCAAGGGTGTGGTCTAAAATGATAACAAGGTACTAAAATAAACTTATTTACTCTGCATAAGTACAGTTTAACTTGTCTTCCTGCTAGTTTAACTAGATGTGACTAAGAAGTAACATGTATTCACTTCTTTATAATTATTTTAGTAATTTCAAGCATAATCCTTTCTTGCAGAAGACTGATTGGTTTTAATACTGAATCCCTCCTTGTATTCAATAGAGCAGGGATGGGGAATTGGGGCAACTCTAGAAGTTGCTGTACTTCAGCTCCCTTTTACATGAAGTTGTTGTGAGATGTCATTAGGAGATTTGGGGCAAGATGTCATCAGAATACTGAGGACACAGCTTTACTTTTCCAAAACAACTGGGTGAGGAGAGGCCATGCGGGCCCTGAACCGGTGCCTGGATGAAATGGTGGTCTGGTTAAGGGAAAGTAAAATGATCCTGAATCCTAGCAAGGGAGAGCCTCTGTGGGCAAGTGCTTCCTATGCTTGAGAAATTAGCCAATTATCTGCCTTAGCAGGGTTGCGGGACACGGTTGGCACTGTGGTCTAAACCACTGAGCCTAGGGCTTGCCGATCAGAAGGTCAGCGGTTTGAATCCCTGCGACGGGGTGAGCTCCCATTTTTTGGTCTCAGCTCCTGCCAACCCAGCAGTTCAAAAGCACGTTGAAGTGCAAGTAGATAAATAGGTACCACTCCAGCGGGAAGGTAAACGGCGTTTCGCCAGAAGTGGCTTAGTCATGCTGGCCATGTGACCCGGAAAAACTGTCTGCAGACAAATGCTGGCTCCCTCGTCCAGTAAAGCGAGATGAGCGCCGCAACCCCAGAGTCGTTTGCGGCTGGACTTAACTGTCAGGGGTCCTTTACCTTTACCTTTTTAGGCAGGGTTGCATCCCTCTGAAGAAGCAGGTACACAGTTTGAGGTGTGCCTGGATCCAGTTTTGTTACTGTTTGCCCAGGTGCCTTTGGTGGCTTAGGACTGGCGAATGTTTTTGTCAGCTTTGGCTTGTGCAACAGCTGTGAACATTCCTGGACAGGGGGTCATTAAGGCATTGGGAACTTTGAAGTTGGATTAATGCAGTGTTTCCCAACCTTGTGCCTCCAGCTGTTTTTGAACTACAACTCCCATCATCCCTGACTAGCAAGACCAGTGGCAAGGGATGATGGGAATTGTAGTCCAAAAACAGCTGGAGGCACAAGGTTGGGAAACACTGGATTAATGCAATGAACTCTGTGTGGGGCTTTCCTTTTGGTTGGTCCAGAAACTGCAGTTGGTGCAGAATTCTGCACGACAGTGGCTGGCATCATCTCACCTTTGCTCAAACATCTGCATGGGCTGTTACCAAGTTCAAGTCTTTACTATTAGTATATAGAATTCTTAACAGTTTTAACTTAAGGATCATGTCACCCCATATGTGCCTCCCCAACCCTTCAGTCTGCAGGACTTGCCCTTGTATGAGTGCCGTATAATGTTCATTCTGCATATGTGAGGAACCTGTCTTTTAATGTGGTAACATCTGTGCTTTGAAACTTCCTGCCTATTCATATTAGCCATACATCCTCACTATATTGTTTTAGAAGCAAGCTAAAAGCTTTTTGTTGGTTTGTTTTACTCTAGGAAGCTTATCCAGACATATCACATGTCTGTTTGGATGTTCTCCTCTATTGAATAATCCAAATTATGGAAGTTGGTTTTGTATGTATGCATTGTGCTGATGCTTCACTTTACTGGCCTTTGGTCTTCTGTATATACTCTTCAGTTGCAATTCCCATCAGTACCAGTCAGCGTGGCCAGTTGTCAGCTATTGTGGAAACTGTATTCCAACAAGTTCTGGAGGGCTATATGTTTTCCATTCCTGATTTAGGGAGCTTACAGAACTTTCTGCACCAGGGACCATCCATCTGGGTGTTAAGTGAGGATGCTGAGGACCAGTGAAAGGGGAGCAGAAGCTTGCATTTAAATAAACTCTTAACTACAGGCAGCTTTCCAATTACATGGAATAGGCCAAGTTTGCAATCCTAAACTCACTCATTTGGGAGTAAGTTTCTTAATAGACATGAATAGGATTGTGCGGTATGTGACTCAGGGATAGCCCAGCCACATTTAAAGCAATGAATTCAAATTTGCAAGACTCTTATTTCTAGATGCCTTCATAACAGTGTTGTCAGCATGTCAGCCTACTTCCTATTGCTGTTCAGCCAGATTCTAGATATGTCAGATTTCGTAAGTTGAGGGCTGCAGTGATTCCAGAAGGCTAAATGAGATTTTATTGTGCTGATGTAGAAGCATATAAGGAACCAGTCGGTCAGTCGTCTGCAGTGCTGAGAACAGAATGCAGCATACCTTTAGGTTTCCAGCTTGACACACCTGTTAATAAATTGACATGGAGAAGAAAGGTTCATAGGGCAAGACAATAAATAATTTCCTCACAGTTGGGCAGTTTATGGTTGTTTTTCTTTCGCAGCAGTTCATATGAACAAAATACTCAGGAGCAGATAAAGAGGTGTTGCAGGGTGCTTCTCTTGTTAAGATTTACGGCCCTATATGGGCAGCCTGCAGAACTCAAGATTTATGTGCCTGTAACATTACTTGGATTTATAGCCATGTCAATGACTGTGAGCACATAACCATGTTTCTTAAGGGCTCTTTCTAATGTAGTGAGAGGTCGTAGCAAGGATGCAGACATTTTGCAGTGTTGAGAGGCATGTGCTAACATATATCACCCTGCCCATAATTTACAAGTGGTGACTTACATTGACTTTTTCATCTTTTTACTACTTTGGCCCATTAAACCCTTAAGTGGTCCATGACTATATTTGGCTTATTAAATTATTGTTGTGTGTGATGCAATGACTGAATATGGTGAGCAAAAGCAGAGAAGCCACTCATGTTAAGAATTCTTCCCACTCCATTTAGTCTTCTTACTCAAATGTGAAAAGTTGCTTCTGCTGATAAGAACATTAGTATAATTCATAGCTAGCTGGGGGGGGGGGGGGACTGTGCTCTAAGCATGCATGGGATCAGTTGTTTCCCTTGTGTGACATGTAGAAGCTTGGGAAATGCAGAGCAATCTTCTACAGGAAAATTGCTCTGGGAACAAGGTTTCCAACAGCAGGAACAACTTCAGAAAAAAACCTATTTTGGAGGAGCAAAGATGGACAAAAATTGTTGTTAGGTGAATAAGGATTTCAACAATGCTTATGCAGGACTTTGATGTACTGTGGCAGAAAGTTGGAGAAGCAAATGGGGAAATATATTGGGGTCATTCATTTTGCCTTTCTCCACTCCTTGGAGTCATCCCCCTACCAGGCACCTGCTGTGAAAAGCTTTTCTCATTTGGAGCTTAGTCCCAGGTTTCCAAGGAAAACTTCCGTTTCTTTGTGGTTTACATTCTGAATATGAATCTGTGCAAAACATTGGCTCAGTTCAGATATTCTGAACAATGCAATGTAAGAGCCTGCTGGATTAGGCCAAAGCATCCAGTTTTCATACTGGCAAGCCAGGTGTCTATGGGAAGCTTGCAAGCAGGACCTGAATGGCAGAGTGTGCTCCTCTCCTGCGGTTTGCAACAACTGGTATTCAGAAGCATACTGCTCCAGCCGTGGAGGAAGAACATAGCTACCAGGTAGCTATTGATACCCTTATTCCATGAATTTGTCTAATCCTCTCTTAAAACTATCCAGGTTGGTGGCCAATTATTGTATTTTTCCATCTATAAGATGTCCACATGTATAAGATGCCCCCTATTTTGGGGGGGGCTCAGATTTTAAAAAATGGGGGGAGATGGCCCCATGTATAAGATGCCCCATAAAGAAGGCTGATCGCCGAAGAATTGATGCTTTTGAATTATGGTGCTGGAGAAGACTCTTGAGAGTCCCGTGGACTGCAAGAAGATCAAACCTATCCATTCTTAAGGAAATCAGCCCTGAGTGCTCACTGGAAGGACAGATCCTGAAGCTGAGGCTCCAATACTTTGGCCACCCCATGAGAAGAGAAGACTCTCTGGAAAAGACTGTGATGTTAGGAAAGATGGAGGGCACAAGTAGAAGGGAACGACAGAGGACGAGATGGTTGGGTAGTGTTCTCGAGGCTACCAGCATGAGTTTGACCAAACTGCGGGAGGCAGTGGAAGACAGGAGTGCCTGGCGTGCTCTGGTCCATGGGGTCACGAAGAGTCGGACATGACTAAACGACTAAACAACAACATAAGACGCCCCCTAATTTTTGACATTATTTTTTAGGAAAAAAACCAAGTCTTATACATGGAATAATACAGTAACATAGGTCAGCTATGCACAGCATACTTTTTTTGTCTGCCTTCAGTCGTTCAACATTCAGCTTCATTGTTTGTTCCTGAGTTCTAGTTCTAGGGAGAAAAACTTACCTCTACACCCCTCCTTCCAGGCTGTGCATAATTTTAAACACTTCTATAATTTTGCCTCCTGGTCACCTTTTCTCTCAACCAAAAAGCTTAACTATGAATTATTGCAATATCTCAGCTTACAATACTGCAGGAATCCAGCAAATCAAAAAACCCGAAACCTTGTTTTGAAGTTCATTTGCAACCCATGATGTCATATCTGAATTGATTTACCCTCATTAAAACTATTGCCCGACCTCTGTAGCCACCGCTTCCAAAGACTGGAGTGTGAACCAGACAGAAAGCAAAAGCAGACAAACTTGGCATGTTGCCTGAATGGAACCATTATAAAATTACTTTGATTTATGCCAACAGTTTTCAAAATACTCTAATTTTAAAAGGATCTATTGCAAGGGTGGGGCATCATATTAAAGTAAAAAAACTGATTTGCCTAATTTGGATGCAAACAACAGACTATGGTTTTTATAAACCAGAATGAGAAGGATAGAACTGCAAAGCAAACCATGGTTAGGCTGTGTTACTGGGCCTGGACCAAACAGTGTGATACGGATGACCTAGAATTCCCAGTTTCTTTTACTGGTTCTTACGCTGACACAATGAAATCTAAGCAGGTTAGAACTTCCTTAGGATGATTATAGGAAAAAAGTAGTTTGAGTGTTGATCCTGTTAAAGGCAGTCACGGGAGTAGAAGAAAATGTGATTTTGTGTTGTAGTGATAGACATGACCTGGCTGCATTTTCTGCTGTCTGTGGAATACTTCCTCTCCCCAACCCGAATAAGTACTTCTATCACAGACATTGCAAGGATGGCTAGAATTTCCTGCTTGCATGGATAAGAACCTTATGGTGTGAGCCAGCCTTTACTTATAGTGACAATTGATATTGGCACCATAATAATGCAGAGTTTCTTAATTGTCTTTTTACAGTGCAGCATAACAATAGTATGAAAGCCAATTAAAGTTGCATGTTGATTTCGCCTATCCTTGGGCAGGGAGGAGTTTTGTTCAGTAAGGAAGCAATGATACTTATTCAAATAAAGCTATGGAATGGGGGAAGAAGGCTTAATCTTTTGGAACATGTCTCATGAGGTGTTTTCTGGATGCAAACGCAGCAACAGCAACACAATTTCCATACTATTTTAAGCCTGTACACCAGAGCTTTCTAAACCTCTCATGTTGGTGGCACACTTCTTAGACGTGCATCGTTTTGTGACACAGTAATTCAGTTTTACTAGCAAACCAGAGGTTAAATTAACCCCTTATAAGAGCGTGGGGAGCGTTCACGCGGCACACCCACACACTGCAGCCGACACACTAACGTGTCACGACACAGTTTGGAAAGCTCTGCTGTACATTTTCAGGGTGATGCTTAGTAAGTTGTATTTCTCAATGCATGAAGAACAGAAGGTATAAATATTGTATGTGCTTCTGAATGATTTAACTTTATTTCGCTGACACACTGAAACCTGCTCTGGAGTGACTCGGAAGTTGCTAGCTTGTGAACAAGCTTATTACACAATTCCATCTGCTCCTGCGTTGACTCTGCCCCTTTATGTGACCTGCATCCTAAATTATGAATTGTCACGAGAGATGACTGTTCTGTGCAGTTCTCTTAGTTGCCCAGTTGCAGTGAATATTTGGCTCATATAGGTCAACTTCATGAGGAAAACGAGCACTTCAGAAAAGAAATTTCCCATTTCAAAAGTTTATTTTATAAAAACAAATGAGCCAATCAGATGTGAATGACGTACCTCCGGCCCCTTCCTTCTCTGACCTCCACCCCACTTGCACCTAACTACTGGAAATGTATATATGTTTTGGAGTTCGGTCCACAATTTCATTTCGCATTGCTAGTTACGAGCTGAAAAAACAAACAAGATTCTGTACCCTGTAATGCACATTCTGCTGTATTTTTTTAATTGTTGACATCATGTTAAAAACCACTGTAAAACCTGGTGTTTGAAAAACCTAGTTTCAAGTATAGGATACTTGTTCTTTTGACTCTTTGAAAAAAGGGTTGCTCGGAAAATGTGCCTACATCCCCCTTTTCAATTTTGTTGTATTTATTTCAAAGTGCCTCTAAACTGCTTAATATTTCAAAAATACCTAAGAGGTGTGTGCTATGTACAATGTAAAAACAATATTCATTAAAAAGTTAAAAATATATCCTGACAACAACAAAACAGTATAAAAAATCACAAAAGCAAATAAAAAGCATATTTGGGGATTCACACATACAAAACAGGGAATTGGGGAACTCCTGGACAGAACGATGCCTCTTAGAATCATAGAATTGTAGAGTTGGAAGGGATCCGAAGGGTCATCTAGTCCAACTCTCTGCAGTGCAGAAATCACAGCTAAACCATCCCTGACAGATGGTCATCCAACCTCTGCTTAAAAACCTCCAAGGAAGTAGAATCCACAAGTCTCCCGAGGGAGATGGTTCCACTGTTGAACATCTCTTGCTGTCAGAAAGTTCTTCCAGATGTTTAGTCAGAATCTCCGTTCTTATAACTTGAAGCCATTGGTTCGAGTCGCACTGTCTAGAGCAGGAGAAAACAAGCTTGCTCCCTCTTCCATGTGACAGCCCTCTAGATATCTGAAGATGGCTATCATATCTCAGTCTCCTCTTTTTCTAGGCTAAACATACCCATCTCCTTCAACCGTTCCTCATAAAGCTTAGAAGGTAAGATGTCTTAGGCATCTGAAGCAGCTGGTGGTTGCTGCTTCATGTATGGCAGAGAGAAGGGCATTAGGAGCTACAGTAGAAAATCTCCATTCTTAGGTCACTGTGCTATGATATTCTGTACAATGCGTAAAA